>NC_140168.1:99441602-100124102 GCF_963971535.1 Notolepis coatsorum | reverse complement strand
TACCCTGTAGTACCATGTAATACCCTGTGATACCCTGTAATCTAATGAAAGTGGTGATAATTAGTTGTATATTTCCAGATGCCTGGTGTGGAGGACTTCATGAAGCCTTTAGATAAGAATCAGATGAAATTAAACCATATGTTTGATTGTGAATGGGCTACTGTAAGTTTGAGCGGAACACAACACAGGGGTTAATAGGAAACTCATTCCACACTGGGCCCAGAATCCTGTATCTGACGTCAAACCACAGGACTAGCCACACCTCATTCCTTGGTAGAGACGTGTCAGAAGAACTCATCTGACAGCATGACTGAGATAGTCAAACAAATGTCATTCCTTTCTTATCTTTCATCTGCAAAAAAGATTGTTCATAGTTCCAATAATTAAAGGAACACGCCAACATTATGGGAAATGCACTTACCCTCTTCTCCAGAGTCAGACAAGAAGATACCAGTTTGTTCTCTGTGCGTTCAGTAGAAAGCCGTGCAGAGACCTTTAGAGGGGCAGGTGCTCAAATTTTAAAAAGGCCACATGTATCAAAATGTTAGAACAACAACTACAGCGTAACGTAACCAGCCAAACTATAGCATTAGCAACCAATATTCAGAGAATGTAACACGGAATCTTACTATATGATGCCTTAGAATAGTTTCAAAATGTGTTATAGATTTCTATTGGCTAATGGGCCCGTCATTCCAAGAGGGAGGGTGATGCGTCACCAACATAACAGAAAACCATGCACCTCAGACAGACTGGCATTAAAATATTTATTTTTATTTATAATATTATTCAAATGATTCTTGATGAGGACCATGCATTGCCCTTTACAAAAATAATAATAATAATAATAATAATAATAATAATAATAATAATAATAATAATAATAATAATAATAATAATAATAATAATAATAATAATAATAATAATAATAATAATAATAATAATACAATAAAAAAGGCCTCACCTAAAAAAGGGCACTTTGGTCATCAAGGGGCACATGGGCAAGTGCTTGGGCACCCAAAGCCCCCCCCCCCCCCCTCTGCATGTGCTTAGCACAAATTAATAGAATACGGAAGACTAGCCTAGCTTAAAACTCAACGAGAGGTGTTTTTGGTGTTTTATGTTGCAACCAGATGTTTCATTTAGAAAGATAACATTCTACTGAACGCACAGAGAGGAAATTGGTATCTATCTTCTTGTCTGACTCTGGAGAAGATGGTAAGCACAATTCACATAATGTTGGTGGGTTCCTAATAATATTATTCATCACTGAGTAAATTATTTATTCTTTGATCTGTATCCGCTTCCATTAATTTGTGCTAAGCTAGGCTAGCTTTCAGCCGGATAGCTTGAACTACTGAACGCATAGAGAGGAAATTAGTATGCATCTTCTTTCAGCTGCAAGCTAGTCTAGCTTAGCACAAATGAATGGAAGCGGATATGGATCAGCTAGCTGTTGGCCAGAAACACCTCTTCCTGAGTTTTAAACTAGGCTAGCTGATCCATATCCGCTTCCACTGAGCTAATTAATTCCTATTGGTGATAATTCACTGAACTAATGTCTTCCTATTGGTGATAATTGACTGCGCTAATGACTTCCTATTGGTGATCTTTGTTGCATCATTACAGGAAAGAGCCTCCCCCTTAAACGTTTGACTTTCCGACTGACCAGGTTTCATTGATACATAAATCAAATCAAATAAAATACAATTTATTTGTAAGGCCCGACAACACACGTTAATGTCCCCATGGGCCGGACACGTCTTCTTTAAACAAGTCAAGAAGAAACATCACAATAAATCGAGAACAAAACAAAAAACACCATGAAATCCAAAGTAAAATGTAGAATAAATAAATGCAACACTCCCAGACATACCCCACCCACGTGAAGGTAAGGAAAAACTCACTAAAAACCTAGCAATAGAAAAAAAGCACCACAGGCAATGTGGAGGGGAGAACCCTTAGAAGGGCCGTTCAAGGGGGGATCTCCCTTCTTAGATGTCGGTGATAGTAGTGTTGCTACAGTATACATATTGTTGATGTGACCAGGAATTACCATGGAATTATAGAATAGATCATTTCCTCCCTGTAAAGACAATTAGAGTAAATTGTCTCAGGTTGAAACATTCCACAAGTTATATTTCGTATTGCATCGCGTCCCGCTCTGAGCCTTACGAGATACTTCTATCTCCTGTGATACCTAATGTATCTCCCACGAACAAAAAACACATGCACCCCACCTGTATGGGGCCCCGCCCCTTATGGTGGTACCACCCATATAACCATGACTCTGGTCATGAAACACCCTTCCTCTATTTTCGTCCCAGCGTATTGGATGCGTGCACCATACGAGCTAGCGGAATGAAAAGATTAAGGAAGATTAATAATGTTGAGGGCTTACCGGAGAGTTGTTTTTCCCTGGATTCTCTGGAGCTTGTTTCGGCGACACATGAGACCTATGCTGGTGGTTCCTCGGCTGACGGCGACGGACCGAGGGGCAGCGTACAAGGTTTGGCTAACGGGTCGGCTTGTACAAAGGTGAGGTCTGTGTCAGTAGGCGTCAATGTCGGTGTTGGTCGTGCTGTGGAGTATGTTTCGGCACCAGGGCCGGGGCGGCTTGGCGATCGTTCCACTGTAGTGGGCGATGTCTTGGCGATCCTGGAACATGCTGTTGACGCTAATGCTAATGCTACTGCTAATGCTAATGCTACTGCTGCTTCTTCTGCTAACGCTGATGTTGACGCTGGAATGTCTAATAATCCCCGCCGCGGGATTCCGCTTTTCCCTCCTCTTGCCACCTTCATTGATGAAGGTCAGTCGGTGGTGGGTGTGGGGGGGTTCGCTGAGCTCTATTTACCTTTTTTGCGGGTGAAGGGGCTGACGACGGGGTGCAGCCCGGGGGTACCTTGGCTAAGTAGCCAGGTAGCTTCTTTTTTGTGCCCAGGCGGGGATGAACGACGTTCCGCCCGGCCGTTGCTTGATAGCATGTCGGCTCGGAGGGTGGCAGTATGGACGAATGAGTGGTATACTGCTGCAGGATGGCATTTAGCGGCGGCCAGTGTTGTGGCTCAGCTGGCTACTTTCCTATCCAAGATGGCGTCGGGTTGTAGGTCTTTGGGTCCAACCGACACTATGAACGTGATTCATGTTTGTGGTGTTATAGAGATCTTGACTCAGTCGCAAGCTATAACTGCGGGGAGGATTCGGATGCTATCGACTTTGGTTGTTAGGCATCTTTGGTTGGAGCAGTCTCCTCTTGGGGAAGAGGATAGGTTTTCTCTCCTCACGACTCCTTTTTCCACAGATAGTCTTTTTGGGCGTTCTGTGGAGGCGCAGGCGGTTTTTGATTCGGGTCCTACACCGCCTCACGCTGTGCAGCCAGGGGTGGGAGCACGGTCTCGTCAACGACTGTGGCGAGATCCTCGACAGGCGGCCATGTTTCCCCCGCCAGTGGTGCCCTGGTTGGAGAATCGACAGGGTTTCGCAAGGCCGACAGTCTTGGCGGCCGAGGGATCGGCCATTTTGGGTGATTTCGGGGTTGGTAAACCACCCCGTCGTCATTTTGCCGCGAGCAGCCCGCTCCCCGTTCAATCCTCTCTCTGGTATCCCCAGAAGCGGGGCTCTGAGCGTTCTCCTTTGGCTGCGGGCCGCGAACCTTCTTTGAAGCGTATGCGGCCCCATTCTTCACTTCTCATGGAGACAGGGGCTGACACCCAGTTGATGGCTGAGCCTGGGTCTGTCCGTGAGAATGTTCCGTCGTCGCGTGGTTCCTACACCGCAGGTTGTGGGTGGGTGGAACCTGGTGTTACAGCTGCCACTAGCTCCAGTGGTCAGCAGGGGGACTCGGTGCCTCTTCTGTTGAATGCTCAGCAGGGGTTACCCCGGCTTTGCCCTCGCCAGGCGGGGTATCGCGCTGTTGCCTCCCACTCCCGTCAAACCGGCAGTGGTCTGCAAAGGAGAGGCTGGCGTGATTTGAGTGGTAGCAATATCACTGCAGGGCTTCGGCGTGTAGGAGCCCATGGGGTCCTCAGGCCTTGCGTGTCAGGACTTCAGGGTTACCGACCAGCTTTTTGTCTGTTACGGTGGGGCTCGTGCTGGTAAGGCACTGTCGAAGCAGCGCCTGTCCCATTGGTTGTGCGAGGGTATTGCCCTCTGCTACACGTTGGCTGGGCAGGATCCCCCTGGGGGCGTCAGGGCGCACTCCACTCGTGGGGTGGCTGCCTCTGCCGCTCTCCTGGGTGGGGCCTCGGTGGAGGACATCTGTGCTGCAGCTTCATGGTCCTCACCGGGCCCCTTTGTAAGGTTTTACCTCATGGACATGACCGGGGGTTCTGTCTCCCAGGCGGTTCTGGGGTCTGTGGCCTTTCCTGCTTCCCGTCCTTTGGTCGGGTAGCAGGAGTGTATGGGTATGGGCCGCAGTGTGTTGAGTCACACGTGGTTCCGCCTGTACGGTGTGTTCAAGGGGTTCTGGCTCCCTCTTGTTCGCATTCAGGTGGAGTTGACTGCGCCCCCCCTTCGTTAGGAAGGATGGGGTGACAGGGCTCCCCGCACCCCTTGATGTGGGCTTACGGGTCCTCAGGGGGTACATCTGTCGGGTCTCGCGCCCGCTCTTCCCCATTATCTCGTAAGGCTCAGAGCGGGACGCGATGCAATACGAAATATAACGATAGGTTATGTAGATAACCTAGTTATATTAGTATTGGCTAAGCGTCCCGCTCTGCGCGCCCTGAGTTCCCTCTTGAGGGGTCTTTTCCTGGGACGGGTTTTTGGCGAGGAAGGGTGTTTCATGACCAGAGTCATGGTTATATGGGTGGTACCACCATAAGGGGCGGGGCCCCATACAGGTGGGGTGCATGTGTTTTTTGTTCGTGGGAGATACATTAGGTATCACAGGAGATAGAAGTATCTCGTAAGGCTCAGAGCGGGACGCTTAGCCAATACTAATATAACTAGGTTATCTACATAACCTATCGTTAATCTTAGGTGATTTCTGACCTCACCTGCAGTGTTCACCAGATCTTTGTGTTACAGCTACACATAGGATAATCAGAGACAGCAGATTAGTCAAACAATTAACAATTATGTTACTCTTGTCTCAACACTAAGATCTACTGCTAAAAAGGTCAACCCTCAATAATATTGGTTCTACTTTCCATTGTCAGAGACAATGGCTCCTGATGTTGGCTGGTTTATTCGACAGCAAAGCAGGCAACAGCATTTCAGAGTATAGGTCTTTCTCCGACACAGGTTCCTTCCTTGTGTGTCCTTCTGTTCTCAACAAGTTGTTTAAATCCTACCTCCAATACACAAACTGGTTTTAGATGAGACAGTGGTCACAAGGTGTCCTGGTGGTGAGTGACTTAGTGTGTGTGTGTGTGTGTGTGTGTGTGTGTGTGTGTGTGTGTGTGTGTGTGTGTGTGTGTGTGTGTGTGTGTGTGTGTGTGTGTGTGTGTGTGTGTGTGTGTGTGTGTGTGTGTGTGTGTGTGTGTGTGTGTGTGTGTGTGTGTGTGTGTGTGTGTGTGTGCGTGCGTGTGTGGTTATCTGTGTTTGTGTGTGTGTGTGTGTGTGATGTGTCTGTGTGTGTATTTGTGTGTGTGAGGTTTGTTATTAATAATTGTGTTAATTATTAATACATCAAACTAGTGTGTGTGCAGTGTGTGTGTGTGTATTTGCGTGTGTGTGTGTGGGATTTGTGTGTGTGTGAGGTTTGTTATTAATAATTGTGTTAATTATTAATACATCAAACTAGTGTGTGTGTGTGTGTGTGTGTGTGTGTGTGTGTGTGTGTGTGTGTGTGTGTGTGTATTTGTGTGTATGAGGTTTGTTATTAATAATTGTGTTAATGTTTTATGTTGCATTTAAAAAAAATAATAATAATGAAAATTTTATTATAATACATGTATACATCATGGTTTCTTCCTTTCCTAAAATGTCAATGCGAACCCGGGGGTCTGGGAGGGGGGTTAAGAAGCGACCTGGGCTGTCTTACAGCCACAGGACTGCCAGATCAGAGGAAGAGACACACACTAGCAGCCACTTTAACACTCATGCCGCACACACGCACACTTATGGCCAGAGGAAAGGCCACTTAAATTAGTATAACATCAGGAACAGTGTATTGCACTACTAAAGCTACCTAGCATGTCCTATATGCTCTGTAAATACTATGTACAGATACCGAGATGGCACACCATGTACCTGTTTATTGCACTGTTGTTTTTTATTGGATTCTATTATATGTTGTACCACTGTATTTTTATTGGATTCTATTATATGTTGTACCACTGTATTGCACATCGTCGCGGGCAAGACCAGCCGCATTTCATTGTATACCTGTATGCCGTGACAATTAAAACTCTTGACTTGACTTGACTTGACTTGAGACTGTCACAACTACCAGCAGGCAGGCTATACAGTACATGACTATACTGACGGACAATCTATACTGAAAAGACATCTTTTTTATGAACTTTGTTTTAAAAAAAGATTAAATAAAAAGTTGGTCACAAAAAGAAATATATGTAGCCTATTAGGTGTAAATGACACAAGAGCACCGAGAACCTATAAATATATAAACTTATATATGAGCAGATATTCCCCCTAATATGTTGACTTTTAACACCATATTAGTCTTTATATTGATATAGTCTCATATTTACAAAATTTCCCAGAATAGATGCTGATCTGGGGTCAGTACATTTATTTGTATGTATTTGTGTATTAGTTATGGATGGTACAAGTAGACATTGTTCCAGGATAAAAACACTAAACAGACTAGTTCAGTGTTGTTGTTGCTGTAGAAGGCAGTTTATCATTCCACACTGGGTCTGGCATTCTGTATCTACTGTCCTAGCCAGTTGATTAACCCTTTCATTGTGTTCACTTCTACGTGTACAGAGTTCTACTTGTAATGCTCCATCTCTTTCTATGTAGTCCTATGTAGTACTCTGTAATACCCTGTTGTGCCATGTACTACTGCCGTACCCTGTAATACCATGTAATACCCTACTACCAGGTAGTACCCTGTAGTGCCCTGTAATACCATGTAGTACCATGTACTGGAATTCCCCCATAATACCCTGTAGTTGCATGTAATACCCTGGCCTGTAATACCCTGTAGTACCATGTAATACCCTGTGATACCCTGTAATCTAATGAAAGTGGTGATAATTAGTTGTATATTTCCAGATGCCTGGTGTGGAGGACTTCATGAAGCCTTTAGATAAGAATCAGATGAAATTAAACCATATGTTTGATTGTGAATGGGCTACTGTGAGTTTGAGCGGAACACAACACAGGGGTTAATAGGAAACTCATTCCACACTGGGCCCAGAATCCTGTATCTGACGTCAAACCCCAGGACTAGTCACACCTCATTCCTTGGTAGAGACGTGTCAGAAGAACTCATCTGACAGCATGACTGAGACATGACTAATAATAATACGAGCGCCCCAGTGGTGCACCGCATACTGCCTCGCAGACCTACGCAGTCGTGCCGGGTTCGCCTCCCGCTCCCGGGCTGATTTGTCGCATGTCCTCCCCACATCTTATCCCGTTCTCCCTCTCCTCTGTCGGTCTTGTATGGCCAATAAAAGCTGTAGAAATGCTAAAATAAATCTTTAAAAAAAAAAATAATAATAATAATACAACTGGGCGGCTAGGTGGTGCAGTGGGCAAGGCGCTCACCACCAAATGCAGGAGACGCTCGGTTCGAGCCCAGCTCTCCGCATTGCTATCAGCTTGGCTGGTCGTTCATACTAATACAATTGGCAGTATTAGGGGGTGGGAAGCTGATGGGTGGGGATCGGACGTTGTGGACAGCGACTCCTACAGGTCGGTTGGTGCGCCTGCGCAGCAGAATCAGGAAGCGACGGGGGCGGCGTGTCCCTCCCACGCAGACCCCCGACACTGAGAGATCGCGCTGTGCAGGTGAAAAGATGCGACGGCTGCTTCCTCGAGTACCGGAGGGGACACGTGATGTAAGGCTTCATCCACATTGCAGCCGGCTTGTGGGAAGCATGGTCTAACAACGTTCGAGACAGGGGACGGTAGAATTGGACGATATGAAATTGGGATGGGAGAAAAAATTGAAAATGCGAGAAAAAGTTGATAAAAAAAATAAAAAATAAAAAATAATAATAATACAATAAAAAAAGCCTTGCCAAAAAAGGGCACTTTGGTCATCAAGGGGCACATGGGCAAGTGCTTGGGCACCCAAGCCCCCCCCCCTGCACGTGCCTGTAGTTTACCTAGCTTAAAACCAAACGAGAGGTGTTTTTGGTGTTTTATGTTGCAGCCAGATTCAAATGTTTTAAATGTTGTCATTTAGAAAGATAACATTCTACTGAACGCACAGAGAGGAAATTGGTATCTATCTTCTTGTCTGACTCTGGAGAAGATGGTAAGCACAATTCACATAATGTTGGTGTGTTCCTAATAATATTATTCATCACTGAGTAAATTATTTATTCTTTGGTCTGTATCCGCTTCCATTCATTTGTGCTAAGCTAGGCTAGCTTTCAGCTGGATAGCTTGAAATACTGAACGCACAGAGAGGAAATTGGTATATATCTTCTTCCAGCTGCAAGCTAGTCTAGCTTAGCACAAATTTATGGAAGCCACCATGAAATCCAAAATGAAATGTAGAATAAATAAACACTCCCAGACATACCCCGCGTGAAGGTAAGGAAAAACTGACTAAAAACCTAGCAATAGGAAAAAAGCACCACAGGCAATGTGGTGGGAAGAAACCTTAGAAGGGCTGTTCAAGGGGGGATCTCCCTTCTTAGATGTTGTGATAGTAGTGTTGCTACATATAGTTGATTGTGAGTGACCAGGAATTACCATGGAATTATAGAATCTTTATCCATATTTCATTAGTAATGTAGCCTGATAATTTCCTCCCTGTAAAGACAATTAGAGTAAATTGTATCAGGTTGAAACATTCCACGAGTTAATCTTAGGTGACCTCTGACCTCACCTGCAGTGTTCACCAGATCCTTGTGTTACAGCTACACATAGGATAATCAGAGACAGCAGATTAGTCAAACAATTAACAATTATGTTACTCTTGTCTCAGCACTAAGATCTACTGCTAAAAAGGTCAACCCTCAATAATATTGGTTCTACCTTCCATTGTATTAAGATCAGCACTGTACTGTAGGTGTATAATACAACATGTGATATTGATATGCCTACAGACCCCAGTATCATGGGTAGTTGTGGGGTAGAAAGAATAGAAAAAAATAAACTACTACTACTACTACTACTACTAATAATATTCTAATTTCCAAATTACGTTCATATGGTGTGAGAGGAATGGTTCTTGAATGGTTGAGTAGTTATCTCCACAATAGGCAACAATATGTGCAGTTGGCAGATGTCAAATCTGAGCTCATGAAGATTGAATGTGGGGTACCGCAAGGTTCGGTTTTGGGGCCCAAACTCTTTCTTTTATATATTAATGATATTTGTGATGTTTCAAAACTATTACAGTTTGTCTTGTTTGCTGATGATACAAATTTTTTTTGTTCTGGAAATAATTTAAAGGAACTAGCTGAATATATTGTGTATGAAATGACAAAGCTAAAGAAATGGTTTGATGTAAATAAGCTATCACTGAATCTGAAAAAAACTAAATTTATGATTTTTGGCAATCGAAAACTAGATGAAAATATAGTACTGACCATAGATGGAGCTGATATAGAGAGAGTTAATGAATTTCGTTTTCTTGGTGTGATTATGGATGATAAATTAACATGGAAATCGCACATAGCACACGTTAAAAAAAAGATGTCCAAGAGTATTTTTGTTATGAATAAAGTAAAGGATGTGTTAGAGTATGAGGCAATGAGAACACTCTACTGCTCACTCATCTCACCTTATATCAGTTATTGTGTTGAAGTATGGGGGAATACTTATGGGACAAATATAAAACCATTATATATACTACAGAAGAGGGCTGTACGAATCACACATAAAGTGAGTTATCGAGAACACACAAATATATTATTTATTAAATCTAGAATAATTAAACTTGAAGACATGGTTAAGTTTCAAACAATGTTAATTATGTTTAGGGCAAGAAATAATACACTGCCAGAAAAACTACAAAATCTTTTTCATTTAGAAAGTGAGTTTAGTAGGAGAAAATACAATTTTAAACATCAGTTTGCACGTACCACACTTAAACAGATGTGTCCTTCAGTTATTGGTGTAAAGTTATGGAATTCTCTCCATAGCGAGCTTAAGGGATGTAACAGTGTTTATCAATTCAAAAAAAATTATAAAAAAAAAATTTAGTCAGTATGAAAATCAAAATGTGATCTGAATAGTGAGATCTTTTTTTTTCTCTTCTCTTTCTTTTCTTTTTTTATTCTTTATCATTATTATTATTTAAATTTTTCTTGTTTAACTGTGGATTGTGTTTCTTTTATAATGGTATAAATGATTATTTGTGTAAATAAGGTTATACGCCGACCATTAAGAAAATACATGTTAGTTTAGGAATAAGGGGCAGGTAATTATAAGATTTATTCTTCTTCCTGCTCCTTTTGTCCATGGAATGGCTATTTATGATTTTTTAATGAAGAAACTATGATTGTATTATTCCATGTGGCAAATAAAAACTCTGAACTGAACTGAACTGAACTATATTCTGTATGAATGCACTGGCAACATGGTGCCAGGATAACAACCTCCACCTCAACGTCAGCAAAACGAAGGAGCTCATCACGGACTACAGGAAGTCCCAGGGGGGAGAGCACGCCCCCAGTCACATCGGCAGGACAGCGTTGGAGAGAGTCAGCAGCTTCAGGTTCTTCATCAGCGAGGACCTGGTCTCATCACACCGGCATCGTTGTCAAGACAGTGAGACAACGGCTCTTCTTCCTCCGTAGGCTATAGAGAGTATCCTGACTGGCTGCATCGCTGCCTGGTATGGCAACTGCTCAGCCACCGACCGCAAGGCTCTTCAAAGGGTGGTGAAGTCAGCACAACACATCACCAGGACTGAGCTACCAGCCATGGATGACCTCTACACACAGAGGTGCAGAAGGAAAACCCGGAACATTCTCAGAGACCACAATCAATTCAATTCAAATGGCTTAATTGGCATGACGCACTTCTACACTCCAGTCACAAACTTTTCACTCTGCTACCGTCTGGCAAACGGTACCGAAGCATCCGCACAAGAACCAGCAGGTTCAGGGACAGCTTTTTCCCACAAGCCACAAGACTCCTGAACAAGGACAAGAACAGGAGATAGCTCTATCAAAAACGTTTGAACACACACACCTCTTAAAAACTCTCTTGAACACACACACACACACACACACACACACACACACACACACACACACACACACACACACACACACACACACACACACACACACACACACACACACACACACACACACACACACACACACACACACACACACACACACACACACACACACACACACACACACATGCACCCTGCTCTGCACCTTAAGATGCACATACACTTTTACGCAAGACACTTTCTGTAGAAATGTACTATTTTATTTCGTCTTACCTCATTCTGATTTTTTTATTTATTTATCGTGCTACTACTACTTATTGTTATTGGACACACACACACACACCCTGCACTGCACCTTATCATGCACATACACTACATGCAAGACACTTACATCCTACCTCATTTTATATTTTATTTTGATGTTACTATTATTACCTATTGTTACCATTCTTGTATTCATTGATGTTTCTTAATTGTACACTGTTGAGTCTGAGCTCGAAACACAAGAATTTCATTACCTGCACTGTATTGTTGTCGTGTATTTGACTAATAAAGAACTTGAACTTGAACTAAAAAGGAGGACACAAGACACAAACAGGGAGTTAGATTTTGATCAGGGGCCAGGAGCCTAGCTAACCTAAACTAACCCTTTCACTGCCACACTACAGAAGGTTAACCCTTTACTATCACACTACCGACGTGTGTATTGTCGCAATGAAAAGGTTCACCGTTTGGTAGTGCGGCAGTGAAAGGGTTAGATGACTTCTTGTGTGTTTATCAGCTGACGAGTGTAGATTAGATCCTTAAGTGTTGACTTGTTTGTCATTTGATTAAATTGATCAGATTATATATTATATTTATTAGGTTATAAGTCACCTTATGTACCACTATCTTGTTAACAATCATTGATTTGTGGTCGGTTATGTCATAATGTCATAGCCTTATTATTGTAAAATGGTCATATAATATGAAGTGATTAAAATGGTCATTGAGAACATACGTTTGTGCAATCTATTTAATATGCATCATCTGTCTTTCTGTTAGGCTCCACACATAGCAATGAGTGTGTCTGGGGAGAGAGAGGAGGGAAGCCCTGACTCTAAAACCACCCTCTCTGGGGAGAGAGAGGAGGGGAGCCCTGCCTCTAAAACCATTATCTCTGGGGAGAGGGATGAGGGGAGCCTTTCCTCTAAAACCATTATCTCTGGGGAGAGGGATGAGGGGAGCCTTTCCTCTAAAACCACTCTCTCTGGGGAGAGAGAGGAGGGGAGCCCTGCCTCTAAAACCATTATCTCTGGGGAGAGAGAGGAGGGGAGCCCTGCCTCTAAAACCATTATCTCTGGGGAGAGGGACGAGGGGAGCCCTGCCTCTAAAACGATCCTGACTGGGGAACATGACAGGCAGACCAAAGCTAAGATGAGGTAAGATGAGGATCTCTAACTAACCATGACTGTTACATCCTCATTAGTCAAAGTAACAGTCTCACATCTGATGTTGTTGATGTGGTGTATTAGAGGTGTAACATGACAGGTCCTCTGGTGTTTCTACCAGCTCCAATCAGGAGAGAGCAGCCTCCCCTGTACCCAGCTGTGTGTCCATGAAGACGGACAATTCTATGGATGTTCCGATATACTTCAGGGAAGAAAATACAACCAATGAAGGGTATGAACTAATTATCTGCTCATTTATTTTGGCTAGACAATTATGAAAGACTTGAACTTTGCTTTAGAAAAGGTTATTTCTTTGTGGCAAACTATTTGCAAAGCATATAGGAGAAAAGACAAACATTTTGACATTGATGATCTTGGGTTTGTGTCATTTCTATGTTGTGTACACCATTACATCTGAATATATATTGTCTTGTAAATCATCATCATCTTTTTCATCACCTGTTACAAATGTTGTAGACAGCTTTCGGATACAGCCTTCTTTGTGACATCAAACAGTGACAGAATTAGGACTATAGATAAATGCAATTTTATTAACATATAAAATACATGTGCACACATAACATATAGTGTAACTGGGAGGGGGCTAGGACCCAGGAGTACCCTGGCCAGGTATTGCCAGAGTACGTAGAGGAGGTCTCACGCGAGTGAGACTTGACTTCACGTTTGTTGCCGTCTGTTTGAATGGAAGCACGACATACATTAGCAGAGCCAAGTTATTCGTGCTGCCCCACACTTTTAAGGTATGAGCAGGCTAAACAAATTTTTTAAGGGGGTCCTAGTGCCCCCCAAGTTACACTATATGTTATGTGTGCACATGTATTTTATATGTTAATAAAATTGCATTTATCTATAGTCCTAATTCTGTCACTGTTTGATGCCACAAAGAAGGGTGTATCCGAAAGCTGTCTACAACATTTGTAACAGATGATAAAAAAGTGAACAAATAATTAACTGTATTAGACATTTGTTAATGATGAATAGGCTTCACTTTAAATTAGGGCACACAATAGCATCTGTAAATGATTTATAGATGTTTTATGAATGTCTTAACAAATCATTTGTTGAACATGAACAAATAAATGACATGACAGGTCCTCTGGTGTTTCTACCAGCTCCAATCAGGAGAGAGCAGCCTCCCCTGTACCCAGCTGTGTGTCCATGAAGACGGACAATTCTATGGATGTTCCGATATACTTCAGGGAAGAAAATACAACCAATGAAGGGTAGGAACTAATTATCTGCTCATTTATTTTGGCTAGACAATTATGAAAGACTTGAACTTTGCTTTAGAAAAGGTTATTTCTTTGTGGCAAACTATTTGCAAAGCATATAGGAGAAAAGACAAACATTTTGACATTGATGATCTTGGGTTTGTGTCATTTCTATGTTGTGTACACCATTACATCTGAATATATATTGTCTTGTAAATCATCATCATCTTTTTCATCACCTGTTACAAATGTTGTAGACAGCAATGTCATGGTAATCAGTATTACAATAACAGCACAAAGGTGGGTCTCTCTCTCTATCTCCCTCTGTGTTTGTGTGTGTGTGTGTGTGTGTGTGTGTGTGTGTGTGTGTGTGTGTGTGTGTGTGTGTGTGTGTGTGTGTGTGTGTGTGTGTGTGTGTGTGTGCGCGCGTGCGTGCTTACGTGCGTGCGCGCGTGCATCGTGTGTGTGTTAGTGTGTGTGTGTGGGACTAAACACATTTCGCAATTATGCCACAACAATGTGGAACACCCTACCCACAGCCGTAAAAAGATGTGAATCCCTACCCACATTCAAAACCGCTCTTAAAGAGCACCTACGGGAGGCTGCAATTCGAAACTGGCCACCGTAAATGTCCAACCCCCCCACCCCCTCCTAATGTACAGTCTCCTCCCCACCGTATGTATATATTATCTTTTAGGATCTATGGGTAACAGTACTGTATATATGCATATCGTATATATCACAAATGTAACCGTACTATATACCTGTATGTCATGTATGTCCATATGCCATAAATGTCATGATGTCATGTATGTTGTGTATGTCATAAATGTCACTATGAATTGAAAATGGGGGACCCTGATGTAAACAAGACAAACGTCTTTCTCTGGTCTGCATCCCCTTAACAATTGTGTGTATTGAGCCGTACTGTATTGTACCCATTCTGCAATCTGTTAAATAAAGTTTTCATTCATTCATTCATTCATTCATTCATGTCTATATTTTGTTCCCAGATATCACCAGGAGAGATCCGAGGTTCTCTGTGGTCAGTCTGCCCAGGATCATCAAACAGACCTGGACTACATATTCAAGGTGTGTTCAGAAGTTCATTAGAAACTGAGATTTCAGACCAAGACAAATAATATAATTCATGATCATACATACAGTAGAAGTTGAAAGATAAATCAATAGGTCAGACTGGTCAGACTACTACTTGACCTTACCCCCAGAACCCACCTCACCCCTGACCACTTTGACAACCTAGGATGGCTTAGAGTAGACGACAGAGTACAGCAACTTGCAATGGGCCTGGTCTACAAGATACACTATACGACTAAGGTACCCATGTACATGTCAAACTACTTCCCAAAGGTCAGTGAATACCACAACCACTACACCAGAGGAAGCTCAACAAATCATGTTAAACCCAGATTCGGCTCAAACAAGGGACTAAACATGTTTCGCAATTATGCCACATCAATGTGGAACGCCCTACCCAAAGCTGTAAAGGAATGTGAATCCCTACCCACATTCAAAACCGCTCTTAAAGAGCACCTACGGGAGGCTGCAATTCGAAACTGGCCACCGTAAATGCCCAAACCCCCCACCACCTCCTAATAGACAGTCTCCTCCCCACCGCATGTATATATTCTCTCCCCGCCGTATGTATATTTCTCTCCCACCCACCCACCCCCTCCAAATGTACAGTCTCCTCACCACCGTATGTATATTTCTCTCCCACCCACCCACCCCCTCCTAATGTACAGTCCCCTCCCCATCATATGTATACTCTGTCAGGATCTATGGGTAACAGTACTGTATATTTGAATACCGTATATGTCACAAATGTATCAGTACTAAATACCTGTATGTCCCTATGCCATAAATGTCATGTATGTTGAGTATGTCATAAATGTCAATATGAATTGAAAATGGGGGACCCTGATGGAAACAAGACAAACGTCTTTTTCTGGTCTGCATCCCCTTAACAATTGTGTCTATTGAGCCGTACTGTATTGTACCCATTCTGCAATCTGTTAAATAAAGTTTTCATTCATTCATTCTTTATTGTATCATAAACGTCAGAATGTTATCTTTCAAAAGAGACCAGGCTCATGCATGTGCTATAAGTATAAAGTATTTTGGTTTGCAAAAAAAGTATGCAGTCCTCAAAAATGACAACTAAAATGGCCACTTTTGGGGACGCAGGTTAAGAGGTTTTAATATGGTTTCATTGAGTTGTCAGTTGCTTGAGGAGAACATTGTGACTTGTATCTGTTTCAGTTGCTTGAGGAGAACATCGTGACTTGTATCTGTTTCAGCTGCTTGAAAAGAACATCGTAACTTGTATCTGTTTCTTGAAAAGAACATCACAATGGCGGCTGGGTGGTGCAGCGGAGATTGCGCTCGTCACCAATGTAAGAGACTCCGGTCTCGAATCCGGGTGTCAGCATTGCCTCCGGCTTGGGCCAGCCGTCATACTAACTCAATTGGCAGAGTTAGAGGGTGGAAGTCGATGGGTGGGGATTTGGACGTTGTGGACAGCGACTCCTACAGGTCGGTTGGGGGACGCCTGCACAGCAGAGACAGGAAGTAGCGGGGGTAGTGTGAGCCTCCCATGCGTTACACCTCGCCACTGAGAGTCCGCGCTGGCAGGTGAAAAGATGTGACAGGCTGCCTCCTCGTGTACCGGAGGGGACACGTGATGCAAGGCTTCTATCCTCCCTACAACCGACCAGTGGGGGGCATAGTCGAGCAACGTTCAAGACAGGGGAGGGGAGAATTGGAAACTCGAAATTGGGATGTGTTGACAGAGTCACCTGGGGAGCAACAATAATGGGTTCATGACGACAAGGTCCTTCTTTAGACTTTAATCGGCGTGGTTTATTTCACATAGCTTATGCACCATGAGACCTTCTCTCTGTGAGAGGCGACGGAGGCAGAGACAGAGGGGGAGGGAACAATCCCTTAAATACCCTCTTACCTGACGTCAGCTACAATAGCTACGTCTCCTTGCGCCTATAGCGCCCTCTTGTGGAACAGTTAAGCAGTTACATGCAATCAGATATATAACACATAAACTCAACAGGATGGGAGAAAAATAGAAAAAATAAGGAGAAAAAGTGGATAAAAAAAAAACATCATAACTTGTATCTGTTTCAGCTGCTTGAAAAGAACATCATAACTTGTATCTGTTTCAGTTGCTTGAGGAGAACATCATGACTTTTGTGAAGAAGGAACTGAAGAAATTCCAGAGGATTCTGAGTCCAGATTACCAAGGGTGCTTAGAGACGAGGAGGGAGGAGGAGGAGGAAGAGGAGCAGAGGAGTAGCGCCAGTGATGGAGCTCTGAAGATCACACTACACTTCCTGAGGAGCATGGAGCAACTGGAGCTGGCTGTCACTCTGGCGAGCAGTAAGAGACTCTGTCTTCACTAGTTTATGGTGATACAACATTTTATTGTTGTGTGATGTATTGCAAATGTTATTGCTGTCATCTTGCCCAGGTCTCCTTTGCAAAAGAGATCTTGTATCTCAATGGGACTTCCTGGTTAAATAAAGGTTAAATAAAAATATTAAAAAATACTAATAATAAGTTTAATATGATGATAAATTATGTCTCTGGAGAGCAGTACTATACTCTGTCTTCACTAGTTTAATATGATGATATGTCTCTAGAGAGCAGTAATATACTCTGTATTCACTAGTTTAATATGATGATATGTCTCTAGAGAGCAGTAATATACTCTGTATTCACTAGTTTAATATGATGATATGTCTCTAGAGAGCAGTAATATACTCTGTATTCACTAGTTTAATATGATGATATGTCTCTAGAGAGCAGTAATATACTCTGTATTCACTAGTTTAATATGATGATATGTCTCTGGAGAGCAGTAATATACTCTGTATTCACTAGTTTAATATGATGATATGTCTCTGGAGAGCAGTAATATACTCTGTATTCACTAGTTTAATATGATGATATGTCTCTAGAGAGCAGTAATATACTCTGTATTCACTAGTTTAATATGATGATTATGTATCTTGAGAGCAGTAATATACTCTGTATTCACTAGTTTAATATTATGATAATGTATCTTGAGAGCAGTAATATACTCTGTATTCACTAGTTTAATATGATGATATGTCTCTAGAGAGCAGTAATATACTCTGTCTTCACTAGTTTAATATGATATGTCTCTGGAGAGCAGTAATATACTCTGTCTTCACTAGTTTAATATGATGATAATGTATCTTGAGAGCAGTAATATACTCTGTATTCACTAGTTTAATATGATAAAAGTGGTGCTACTAAATGTTTTGCTGAATGTAATTTTGGCCAAAACGGATAATACATTTCCTGTACAGATCGATGTGATGTGGTCTGTATAAAAAAGGTTCTTATGGTAATCACATTTTGTATATATTGTAAGGAAGGTTATGTATTTGTGGCGGCTAGGTGGTGTAGTGGGCAAGGCACTCGCCACCAGTGTGGAGACGCTAGGATTCGCGTGTTCGAATCCAGCTCTCCACATTGTTTTCAGTTTAGCTGGTCGTCCGCAGTAATACACATTGGCCGTATTACGGGGAGGGAAACTGAAGGGTGGGGATCGGGCGTTGTGAACAAGCGACTCCTACAAGTCGGTTGGTGCGCCTGCGCAGTAGAATCAGGAAGTGTCGGGGGCAGCGTGAGCCTCCCACGCGTTACTCCTCGACACTGAGAGATCGAGCTGCGCAGGTGAAAAGATGCGACTGCTGTTACCTCAAGTACCGGAGGGGACTTGTGCTATGTATGACTTAGTCCACATTGCAGCCGGCTTGTGGGAGGCAAGAAACAGCGTTCGTGACAGGGGAGGGTTGAATTGGATGATACGAAATTGGGATGGGAGAAAAATATAGAAAAATGGGAGAAAAAGTGGATCAAAAAAGGAAGGTTATGTATTTATAACCCTAGCTATATTTAGCAAGGCCCTGATCAGTGTACCCCCTGTTGACCCCAATATAGAGACCATTATTCATTATTTGTGAAAAACAGAAAACATAGTTAAACTTCTTGTGTGTAAAAGCACACCCACCATGAACCAACTGACAGGTCAGAGGAATAATAAAACCATGTCCTTCATTCTAACCAAAAGAAAGGGGGTATGGAATAAAGGAAGGAAAGTAATCAGAGTAATCTAGGTTATATATCGTATTTGCTTCGCGTCCCGCTCTGAGCCTTATGAGATATCCCTTATCTCCTATGATACCTATTGTATCTCCCACGAACAAAAACTACATGCACCCCACCTGTATGGGGCCCCGCCCCCATGGTGGCACCGCCCATATAGCCGTGACTCTGGTCACCAAACACCCTTCCTCTATTTTCGTCCCAGCGTAATGGCTGCGTGCACCATACGATAACTAGTAGGATGAAAAGATTAAGGAAGGTTTGTAATGTTGAGGGCTTACCGGAGGTTGCTGGCCCCTGGCATCTTCGACGCATGTTTTCGGCGACACGACGGGCCTATGTTGATGTTCCTCGTTTGATGACAGCACATCGAGGTTCAGCTGTACAAGACTGGCTGTCGGGCCAGCTTGTACTCAGGTAGGCCCTGTGTCTTCAGGCATGGGTATTAGTGTTAGTAATGCTGGTTTGTTTTGTTACACAACCATGTTGTGTGTTGGCGCCGGGGGCAGGATGGTTTGGTGAACGTTCACTGCAGGGAACGGTTTCCAAGCTGTCTTGGGCGTGCTGCTAAAACATCTAATGCTATGCTACATGCTATCGCTAATGCCGCATGCTATTACTACTGCTAATTGCTACGCTGTTCTAATGTCTCCGCCGTGAGATGTTGTCACTCTCCCTCCTCTTGCCCGGTTCATCAATGAAGGTCAGTCGGTAGCTGTTGTGGTTTTTTTTGCTGAGTCCTATTTACCTTTTTTCGGGTAAATGGGTTGACAACAGGGTAGGCCGTGGCTAGGTTTCCTAGCCAGGTATGTTACCTTGTGTTCCGGCGGGGTTTGTTGAACGGTGTTCCCATCTGGGTTGGCGTGGGTAGTGGGGCTATGGGTCCAGCCGACATGGTAAACATGTTGCGTGTCTGTGCGCAGGCAATTGTTGTTCTGGGTTCCACATCGCCTCGCGCTAGGCTGCAGTAGTATAAGGGCAGGGCCGCCTGGGAGAAATGTGAGGCCCTGTGCGTTTTTAGACGCGAGGCCCCCCACCCCCTGAGGCGGCCCTGTGTAGTGGGCTATTGTTTCGTTTTGTCACTCTGCTATGAGAAGGTCTGTCTTGCTACAGTTTTCTCTCCTCTCAACCATTCATACTGACGGTCAATCGGTATACTGGGGGAGTAGTGCGGGGGGGGGCTTTGTTTACCTTTTTTGGTAAATGGGCTAAACTAGGGCTGGTGTCCTGTTGTGAATATTTTGAATGAAGGCGGGACTAGTTCGCTCTGGTCCGTCTCCCCTTAACTTTGTGTGTATGGGTTTGCTCATTCTACAGTATTTTGTGGTTTAGTTCTTTTATTCATTTAACCTTTTCATGGTGCACACCACAGTGGAGGTTGCTGTTTGCAATCACCACTGGTGCTCCGTGTTAACATCAGTCCTTTGTTTTTGACATATTGAAACAATGCCCTGCCCGGCCGACGCCATGGGTGGGTCGGCCTGGCGAGTGGCTGGTGGGCTGTTAAGGCTTGTACCGCCACGGTATGGAATTGGCAACGATTAGAACTGTGTTCGAATTGCTGTTTTTTTCTATTAAAAAAATTGTGTCTGGTGGAGGGGCCTTGAGGGCCAGCCGACGTCGACACATCGCGCAAGGTTGTTGACGTTATTAGCTTTGACCCAGCCGCAAGCTATAACCGCTCAGGGTTCCCCTCTCCGCAGGGGATTTTTGGTCTTCTGCTGGAGCGCGGGCGGTATTGTCCTAGGCCCTACACCGCCTCACACCGCGCAGCCAGAAGAAGAGAGCGCACGGCCTCGTCAGCGGCGATGACGAGGCCCTCGACAGGCGGCCATGTTTTTCCCCGCCGGAGGTATCCTGGGCGTTGATTCGACAGGTGTCCACAAGGCCGACAGCCTTGGCGGCCGAGGGATCGGCCATGTAGGATGGGTTCGGCTTGAACAAACAAGCCGTCACCGTCCTGCCGCGAGCAGCCCGCTCTCCGATCACTCCCTTCCCCAACACCAGCGGAAGAAGTGGGCTCTGATTGTTTCCTTTGGCTGCGGGCCGCGTGCCTTCGTTGATGCGCGGGCGGCCCCCCCCTTTTCGCTTCTCATGGGGACAGGGGCTGACACCCAGTTGATGGCTGAGCCTGGGTCTGTCCGTGAGAATGTTGTGCTGTCAAGCGGCTCCCACACCTTGAACTGTGTTGGTTGAGCCTGGTGTTACGTCTGTCAACTTAAGTGTTGTCAGCAGGGGGGCTCGAAACCTTTTGAGGCACACAGTGCGGGCTTCCCCGGCCTCGCCTTCGCCAGGCCAGGTATCATGTTGGTGCCTCCCACTCCTGAAATATTGGCAAGTGGTCGCAGCTCACATGATTTGGGGTGGTAGTAATATCACTGCAGGGCTACGGTGTGTAGGAACCCATGGGGGCCTTACGCCTTGCATGTCCGGCTGCAGAACAACTCCTTCAGCATGTTCTGGAGGGGTGTTCAGTGGGGGGGCTTTTTTCATCGGAAGCCCCCCGTATCAGACCGGCCCTTTCTGTCGGGGTTCCCCCTTGGGTGCGATTGCCTCGTGGGTGGTGTCAGGGTCAGGTGTTCCGACACGGAACGCGCTCCTCGCACGGTTCCAGGTTTGGCTACGCACAGCGGGGGGACCGGGCCAACTATCTACAGTTCCTGGCGGACCTGCGCCACGTGACGGCGGGTGCGTTGGGAGTGTCGTCACATATGACTACGGCAGTACCATATGTCGAGGTGGATGGAGAGAACGCTGTGGCGGGGACTTGTGTTTACACAACCCCACCCGTTTTCAGGTTTGGTACAGACCCTATTGTCAGGGTCTCCAGCAGTGACAGCTCTGGTCAACGAGATCCAATCCATCGTCGTGGCGTTCTCCTCCCGGTGTTCTCTGCCCGAGAAGTTGGGAGGGAGGGGTGTAAGACCCAGGCTGGACCTGTCCCATGGGAAGGTTCAGCATTTTTTGGATCGTCTCCTACCTGTTGAACACTGTCAGGTGGGGGTCTGGTTCTCCCATAGACCTGTAGGATGCGTATGCGCATCCCCGATCTTCCATCCTAGGGCTTACCTACGCTTCCTTTGCAGGGTTAGCGTATGAGTACCAGAGGCTGCCGTTCGTTTTTCTCTGGCTCCCCGCATCTTCACCAAGTGCGTGGAGGCCGCACTGGGGCCTCTGCGTCGTCCGGGGTTACGGAGTGTTCTGCCCTGATGACGTTCTGGTCCTTCGCGGTCTAGGTGGATCGTCAGGTCTCGTACCAGGCAGGTCTCTACCAGCCTGGGGTTGCTGTAGACTGGATGTAGAGTACTCCTCTTCCCAGTCAACGGTTGGAGGGCTATGGGCAACCATCTCAGAGCGTGTTGTCAACACGCTCGGGAGGTTCCGTCCTAGGACGGTTACGGCGCTGTCTCACGTCGCGTTTTCACCGACGCCTCCCTCGCTGGTGACGCGTCGGGCCAACGCAGTAGGGGGCAGCTGGCAAACCATGCTGCCCGGTCTGCGCTACGTTCAATGTGTTGGTGTTGAAAGCGGTCCTTCTGGTCCGCAAATGGTGTTGATCAGGACGGACGATACGACGTCAGTGTCGTGTATCGACAGACAGGGAGGAGTACGCTCCCCCTGTCTGCACCAGGCGGCGGGCGGCTGGCTATGGGCGTCCTCCATCTGCGCGGCCTGAGGGCTCCCCACATCCCCGGCAGGGAGAATGTGGGTGCAGGTGTACTGTCGCGGGGCGGTCCTCATCCTGACGGGTGAGGATTACGTCTGGACATGGCCAGGCAGGTCTGGGACCGATGCCGTGCCGCCAGGGATTCTTCCCCATACATCTGTTAGGTCAGTTGTTGGGACGGGTACGTTGAGGGGCGCAGGTTCTTGATCCTGATGGTGTTACCATCTGGAATGCGCATGCTCCCTCCACTGTCGCGCTTACGCGGGCAGATGACGTATGTTCCAAGTGTGGTGTAAGGCGGGGGGCCGGGACTCAGTCTCCTGCCCCCTGGATGCTGTCCTTAGTTACCTCTCTCCTTGATAGACTGTCGGCTTCGACGGTGAGGGTATATGCAGCAGCTATATCCTCCTATCATGAGGGGTTTGAGGGGATGTCTTGTTCAGCCGCCCTCTTGTGAAGCGTTTCCTGCTTGGCGCTCGACGCGTTAAGCCGGTGCAACACTCCTTGGCTCCGACTTGGGATCTTCAATTGGTCCTCGGTCGGTTGTCCTTGGCCCCGTTTGAGCCGCTCGAGCAGGCGCCGTTGGGACAGCTGTCCTTCAAGACCGCGTTCCTACTGGCTGTCACTTCCGCTAAACGCGTAGGTGAGCTCTGTGCTCTCTCGGTACGTCCAGAGTGCCTGTCTTTTCGGACCGATTGCGGTGTCACTCTGCGACCTAATCCTGCTTTCGTGCCTAAGAATATCCGGAGTTCCTTCCGCTCCCGGGATATTGTGGTTCAGGCGTTTCGTCCTCCTCCTCACACTAGTGAGTTAGATGCGGGCCTTCACCTGTCATGTCCAGTCCGTGCTTGGGGATTTACCTCAGCCGTACTCAGGACTTCAGGGTTACCGACCAGCTTTTTGTCTGTTACGGTGGGGCTCGTGCTGGTAAGGCACTGTCGGAGCAGCGCCTGTCCCATTGGTTGTGCGAGGGTATTACCCTCTGCTACACGTTGGCTGGGCGGGATCCCCCTGGGGGCATCAGGGCGCACTCCACTCGTGGGGTGGCTGCCTCTGCCGC
The DNA here is from genome assembly GCF_963971535.1 of Notolepis coatsorum. Taxonomy (NCBI): domain Eukaryota; kingdom Metazoa; phylum Chordata; class Actinopteri; order Aulopiformes; family Paralepididae; genus Notolepis; species Notolepis coatsorum. Next base: position 100,100,254 of record NC_140168.1, on the reverse strand, counting down.
TCTCCTGGGTGGGGCCTCGGTGGAGGACATCTGTGCTGCAGCTTCATGGTCCTCCCCGGGCCCCTTTGTAAGGTTTTACCTCATGGACATGACCGGGGGTTCTGTCTCCCAGGCGGTTCTGGGGTCTGTGGCCTTTCCTGCTTCCCGTCCTTTGGTCGGGTAGCAGGAGTGTATGGGTATGGGCCACAGTGTGTTGAGTCACACATGGTTCCGCCTGTACGGTGTGTTCAAGGGGTTCTAGTTCCCTCTTGTTCGCATTCAGGTGGAGTTGACTGCGACCCCCCTTCATTAGGAAGGATGGGGTGACAGGGCTCCCCGCACCCCTTGATGTGGGCTTACGGGTCCTCAGGGGGTACATTTGTCGGGCCTCGCGTCCGCTCTTCCCCATTATCTCATAAGGCTCAGAGCGGGACGCGAAGCAAATACGATATATAATGATAGGTTATGTAGATAACCTAGTTATATTAGTATTGGCTGAGCGTCCCGCTCTGCGCGGCCCTGAGTTCCCTCTTAAGGGATCTTTTCCTGGGACGGGTTTTGGCGAGGAAGGGTGTTTGGTGACCAGAGTCACGGCTATATGGGCGGTGCCACCATGGGGGCGGGGCCCCATACAGGTGGGGTGCATGTAGTTTTTGTTCGTGGGAGATACAATAGGTATCATAGGAGATAAGGGATATCTCATAAGGCTCAGAGCGGGACGCTCAGCCAATACTAATATAACTAGGCTATCTACCTAACCTATCGTTATACACTGTAACAGACTAAAATAATTTGAGTAATCTAGGTTACACACTGCAGATGAGATGGTGTTGGAAAACCGATAGTCAATTATGTACAGTATGTAATCAGATCTCCATGGTTGGTACAAATGTTTTAGTGAGGCATTAGGAATCAGTTGCAATGGAGAGATTATGAGCTATTATAGAGGGGTCTGTACTAGGTACACATTCCAGTAGTTAACACTATGGTGCTCTTAGCCTGGTTGTCAACCCATTAATGTATAATGTGATAAAAACTTATTAGATTACACTAATGTAAAACACAGAGTTGGGAAACATTTACAGTAATGTATATATTTATTTCTCCACATTTACCACAATAATTCACATTGAAAACACTCTGCTGTTTTTTTTATTCAGAAACCCTTGCTGTGAAGTGCCGGCGTAAACTCAAATCAAAGTTGAAGAAGAGGTTCCAGTGTTTGTTTGAGGGAATCGCTCAAGAAGGAAACGCAACCCTTCTAAATCAGATCTACACAGAGCTCTATATCCTGAAGGGATGGAGTGGAGAGGTCAACGTTGAACATGAGATCAGACAGATCGAGGCAGTGTCCAGGAAACCAGTGAGACCCGAAACACAAATCAAAAGGGATGACTTCTTTACACGCTTACCTGGACAAGATAAAGCAAACAGAACAGTGATGACAAAGGGAGTGGCTGGCATTGGTAAAACAGTCTTAACACAGAAGGTCACTCTGGACTGGGCTGAAGGCAAAGCCAACCAGCACATACACTTCATGTTTCCATTCTCTTTCAGAGAGCTGAATTTGCTGAAGGGGGAGAGATACAGCTTGGTGGAACTTCTTCATCACTTCTTCTTGGAAACCAAACAAGCAGGAATCCGCAGCTACGATGAGTTCACAGTTGCGTTCATCTTTGATGGTCTGGATGAGTGTCGACTTCCTCTAGACTTCCACAACAATGAGATCTGGACTGATGTCACAGAGCCAACCTCAGTGGACGTGCTGCTGACAAACCTCATCAAGGGGAATCTGCTCCCCTCTGCTCTCATCTGGATAACCTCCCGACCTGCAGCAGCCAATCAGGTCCCTCCTGGGTGTGTTGACATGGTGACAGCGATACGAGGGTTCAATGACCCACAGAAGGAGGAGTACTTCAGGAAGAGATTCAGTGATGAGGAGCTGGCCAGCAGAGTCATCTCACACATCAAGACATCAAGGAGCCTCCACATCATGTGCCACATCCCAGTCTTCTGTTGGATCACTGCCACAGTTCTGGAGAACATGCTGAGAACAGATGAGAGAAGAGAGCTGCCAAAGACCCTGACTGAGATGTACGTGCACTTCCTGGTGTTCCAGTCCATACAGGGGAATAAGAAGTATCATGGTGAAGCTGGGACAGATTCAGACTGGAATACAGAGAGCACGGAGGCCATTCTGTCTCTGGGAAAACTGGCTTTTCAACAGCTGGAGAAAGGCAACCTGATCTTCTATGAAGCAGACCTCATAGAGTGTGACATTGATGTCAGAGCAGCGTCTGTGTACTCAGGAGTGTTCACACAGATCTTCAGAGAAGAGAGTGGGCTGTACCAGGACAAGGTGTTCAGCTTTGTCCATCTAAGCATTCAGGAGTTTCTGGCTGCTCTTCATGTCTTTCTCTCATTCATCAGCAGTGGCGTCAACCTACTGTCAGAACCAACGTCACCCGCCTGGTGGTCGAAGCTGGTAGGAGACAGATCTAAAGAGAAACTCCTGTATCAATCTGCTATTGACCAGGCCTTACAGAGTGAGAATGGACACCTGGACCTGTTCCTCCGCTTCCTCCTGGGTCTCTCCCTGAAGACCAATCAGAATCTGCTAGAAGGCATTCTCCTGCAAAGCCTAACACAGACAGGAAGCAGCTCACAGACCAATCAGGAAACGGTCAGTTACATCAAGGGGAAGATCAGGGAGAATCTGTCTCCAGAGAGAAGCATCAATCTGTTCCATTGTCTGAATGAGCTGAATGACCATTCTCTAGTGGAGGAAATCCAACAGCACCTGGGCTCAGGAAGGCTCTCTGCTACAGGAAACTCCCCTGCTCAGTGGACAGCTCTGGTCTTTGTGTTGCTGACATCAGAAAAGGAGCTGGATGTGTTTGACCTGAAGAAATACTCGGCTTCAGAGGAGGCTCTTCTGCGGCTGCTGCCAGTGGTCAAAGCCTCAGATATATCTCTGTGGGTGCATTTTAATACATTATATTCTCTTATTAATGATACTTTTCTGTTTTACAAAATTAGTAATACAACTACCGGTATCTTCAATATAATGAATTGCACCTCTATTGCATATCCAGGCTTAGTGGATGTCACCTCTCAGAGAGATCCTGTGAAGCTCTGGCCTCAGTTCTCTGCTCCAGCTCCTCTAGTCTGAGAGAGCTGGACCTGAGTGACAATGACCTGCAGGATTCAGGAGTGAAGCTGCTCTCTGCTGGACTGAAGAGTCCACACTGTGGCCTGGAGACTCTCAGGTCAGTTCAGGCTGATTTATTTTATGTTGATCTTACATGATTATATAGAAGTTGTTTTCTGTTGTTTGTGTGTTCTGCTTCTGTCACATTTGTTTGTGTAAAGATACAAATTATAAATAATGTTACTAGTGACACGCCAACATTATGTGAAATGCTCTTACTGTCTTCAGAGTCGGACAAGAAGATGGATACCAATTTCCTCTCTGTGCATTCAGTAGAAATTAATGGAAGCGGATAGGAACCACTATCCTAGCTGTTGGCCAAGGAAATTGATATCTATCATCTTGTCTGACTCTGAAAAAGACGGTAAACACATTTCCCATAATGTTGGCGTGTTCCTATAAGACAAAAGGGGCATGACTGTTCATTTCTAAGTACAAATGAGATGAACAGCTAACTTGTTATATCAGGCTCATAATCTGAATGGTGAGAATGTGACTGGAGTTTGAATTTATTCATTCATATGACCTGACAGAAACAGTTCATTTTGTATGGTCCAGTCCATCCAAAAAGGGTTCAAAAAGTTTAGTATATTTGAAAAGTGTCTTTGGGTCTCAACCAGGTATGGAGTGGAGGTTCATTCATCATTTCCTTTGATCCCAACAGTTTCAGGAAAGGTTAATGATAGGGCGGCTAGGTGGTGTAGTGGGCAAGGCGCTCGCCACCAATGCAGGAGACGCTGGTTTCGAGCCCAGCTCTCCGCATTGCTATCAGCTTGGCTGGTCGTTCATACTAATACAATTGGCAGTATTAGGGGGTGGGAAGCTGATGGATGGGGATCGGACGTTGTGGACAGCGACTCCTACAGGTCAGTTGGTGCGCCTGCGCAGCAGAATCAGGAAGCGACGAGGGCGGCGTGTCCCTCCCACGCAGACGCCCGGCGCTGAGAGATCGCGCTGTGCAGGTGAAAAGATGCGACGGCTGCTTCCTCGAGTACCGGAGGGGACACGTGATGCAAGGCTTCGTCCACATTGCAGCCGGCTTGTGGGAGGCATGGCCTAACAGCGTTCGAGACAGGGGAGGGTAGAATTGGACGATACGAAATTGGGATGGGAGAAAAATTTAAAATGGGGGGAAAAAAGTAGATAAAAAAAAAGGAAAGGTTAATGATGACTTAATAAAGGGGCACTTCACCAAAAAACAAGACTGATTTATTTTGCACATAATCTCATACACACCAACAGTGATGTCATCGGGACATTGTATCCTTGTGTTGTTAATTACAGCTCCATAAAATGATATGGCAGCAGTCCCTATAAGACAAGGTATTGCTATTGTTTCAACTACATCATTTCATGGTGCTGTAAACTGACACAACACAAGGATCCAATGTCCCCGATGAGATGACCAACAGCTAGGCAACAGCTTCCCAACAGCTAGGCATACAAATGTAATAAATCAATGACAGTTTGTCCAAACATCACCAAATTTGGTGACTATTTTTTATTAAATTGTTGAAAATGTTTTCAAAACTGGCCAATAGGAAAATTGACGTGGCATAACACAAATCAGACTATAAATCAAAAATCATTTGTCCAATAATTACAAAACTCGCAGAACATGTTTCATAACACTGCCGAACCACGTGTATTGAATTATTTTGAAATCTTAAAGGTCTGTGTTGGCTTGAACCCCGGAATTGCCACTTGCGGCTAGATTTAATTATATTTATTTTTTCAGATTGAAGCAAAACAACCTCACAGAAAAATCCTGTAAGGAGTTATCATCAGTTCTCTGCTCCAGCTCCTCCAGTCTGAGAGAGCTGGACCTGAGTAACAACGACCTGCAGGATTCAGGAGTGAAGCTGCTCTCTGCTGGACTGGAGAGTCCACACTGTGGCCTGGAGACTCTCAGGTCAGTGTTCCTGGACCTGTTCAACAGATGACCATTTAAAAACACGTGGACACATGAAGGTTGCTGACAGTGGACAGATGAATAAGCAATATGTACATTTGGTGTGCTATTAAATACTAGTAGGCCTACTAATATTACTAATACTAATGTAATTAGTAGTACTAGTTGTACTAGTAGTAGGAGCCCTAGCCCTATTTCTTACTTACCAATGATGCTGTTGATTGGTAAAGTCCTTTCTCAGCACAATCCATGCTATTTATCATACTTCCTCATTGTAGCATCCGGATCTCCTCTCTGGTAAACAAGAATACCCTGAAGACTCTGGCAGGAGCACTCATTCAGGGGTACTACGACTATGCTTGCACCTCATGGTACCAAAGCACCTCAAAGGCGCTAAAAACAAAATTACAAACATCTCAAAACAAACTGGTCAGACTACTGCTTGACCTTACTCCTAGAACCCACCTCACCCCTGCCCACTTTGACAACCTAGGATGGCTTAGAGTAGATGACAGAGTACAGCAACTTGCAATGGGCCTGGTCTACAAGATACACTACACGACCAAGGTACCCATGTACATGGCAAAATACTTCCCAAAGGTCAGTGAATACCACGATCACAACACCAGAGGGAGCTCCACAAATCATGTTAAACCCAGATTCGGCTCAAATAAGGGACTAAACACGTTTCGCAATTATGCCACATCAATGTGGAACGCCCTACCCAAAGCTGTAAAGGAATGTGGATCACTACCCACTTTCAAAACCTCTCTCAAGAGACACCTACGGGAGACTGCAATTCAACACTGGCCCCTGTAAATATCCTAACCCAACCCCCTCCAATGTACAGTCATTTACCTAGTATGGTTTTGTCAATAGTCCAATGTACAATTTAGTTTGTTTGTACAGAGTCTCCCCCCCCTCAATGTACAGTTTTGCTTGCTTATACAGTGTGCCCCCCCCCCCCCCCCAACCACCTCCAATGTAAATTACCCAGTATGGTTGTCAATATCCCAGTGTACCCAACCCCCCCCACCCAACCTCCTCCAATGTACAGTTTCTACGTCAAATGTATATACTCCCTTTTCTTGACTCCTTCTGTATCACAAACAGTACTGTATTTGCAAATCTGGTATGTCATAAATGTATAGATGTAGCAGTACTGACTATCTGTATGTCATGTATGTCATATATGTCCTGATGAATTGAAAATGGGGGACCCTGGTGGAAACAAGACGAAAGTCTTTCTCTGGTCTGCATCCCCTTAACAATTGTGTGTATTGAGCTGTACTGTATTGTACCCATTCTGCAATCTGTTAATAAAGTTTTCAATCAATCAATCAAACCTCACCCCTGCCCACTTTGACAACCTAGGATGGCTTAGAGTAGACGACAGAGTACAGCAACTTGCAATGGGCCTGGTCTACAAGATACACTATACGACCGGGGTGCCCATGTACATGTCAAAATACTTCCCAAAGGTCAGTGAATACCACAACCACTACACCAGAGGAAGCTCAACAAATCATGTTAAACCCAGATTCGGCTCAAACAAGGGACTAAACACGTTTCGCAATTATGCCACAACAATGTGGAACGCCCTACCCAAAGCTGTAAAGGAATGTGAATCCCTGCCCACATTCAAAACCGCTCTTAAAGAGCACCTACGGGAGGCTGCAATTCGAAACTGGCCACCGTAAATGCCCAAAACCCCCACCACCTCCTAATAGACAGTCTCCTCCCCACCGCATGTATATATTCCCTCCCCGCCGTATGTATATTTCCCTCCCACCCACCCACCCCCTCCTAATGTACAGTCCCCTCCCCATCATATGTATATACTCTGTCAGGATCTAGGGGTAACAGTACTGTATATTTGAATACTGCTTATGTCACAAATGTATCAGTACTAAATACCTATATGTCCCTATGCCATAAATGTCATGTATGTTGTGTATGTCATAAATGTCTATATGAATTGAAAATGGGGGACCCTGATGGAAACAAGACAAACGTCTTTCTCAGGTCTGCATCCCCTTAACAATTGTATGTATTGAGCCGTACTGTATTGTACCCATTCTGCAATCTGTTAAATAAAGTTTTCATTCATTCATTCATTCACTCCACCTCATCGTTGGCCACAAACAAATACAAGCTGACTGACGCTCACTGAAATCTACTCCACAGTGCACACAAAGTAGATTTCAGTGAGCTTCAGTCAGCTTGTACAGACAGGAGTTCGACCCCATTGACTTTGCATATCCCTTTAAGTGTGTGTGTGTGTGCGTGTGCGTGTGCGTGCGTGCGTGCGTGTGTGTGTGCGTGTGCGTGTGTGTGTGTGCGTGCGTGTGCAGGCTATCGGGCTGTCTGGTCACAGAGGAAGGCTGTGCTTCTCTGGCCTCAGCTCTGAGCTCAAATCCCTCCCACCTGAGAGAGCTGGATCTGAGCTACAATCACCCAGGAGAGTCAGGAGTCAAGCTGCTCTCTGCGGCCCTGGAGGATCCACACTGGAGACTGGACACTCTCAGGTAGGATGTGGTGTAGCGTGCGTGTGCGTGTGCGTGTGTGTGTGTGTGTGTGTGTCTGTCTGAAGGTCTCTTGTGTCTACCTCTCCTACAGTGTTGACCATGGTGGAGAGTGTCGGTTGAAACCAGGGCCCAGGAAGTGTAAGTTGAGCTTGCTGTTCTACACATTTACAAACTGAGCTCCCATTCAGGATATGGAGACCTTTCATTAATAACAGAAAAACTCAGTTGATCAATTATAAATAGATAGAACAGGGTTATTCAGTTGAACAAGGTAAAGCTGCGTTAACTGTTTTTGATCATTTAACCATTTAATAACAAGTTTTTTTCTTCTACATGATCCTCATGTCAGTGACCGACTCCTCAGTAGTTTACATTATTTATTAGTTTTTAGTTAATAGCAAATGTGAGATAATCAATCAAACAAGCGAGCTAGTTGGCTGCTGTCATTGTAAACAGTTAGATATTTGGGGAGTCGGACCAGGAAACATTATTTCCAGGAACAAAAGCATTCATTCCAAAAGTTACATCACTGATGCTTGAAATGTGTGAGCTTAGTGAAACAACATGGCAAACGTACAAAACGTTGCTACAATGTAACATCTCCGGTCTCTCATTTGTCATCTTTCTTTTCTGTTCTCCCAGCTGTTAACAGACTGTTATGCTACCTGGCTAGCTAGCGAGCTGTACCTAGCATGCTGTTCAGCCATGTAACAGTTAATAGTCAATACACTACACAGTGTAGATGCTGGTAAAAACAAGGGGATATATATATCTCTTAGACAAAACAGTAGTTGCATAAACTATTCAATTTTCTTCATAATTTAATGACTATTCAAAAATGCTATGCCCATCCCTAATTCGAATGTGAATGAAGATGATCAGTGATGTATTGTGTGATATATTGTGTATATTGTGTAATATGGTCTCCCCCATCAGATGCCTGTGAGCTCACACTGGACCCAAACACAGCAAGCAGAATCCTCTCTCTGTCTGAGGGGAACAGAACGGTGACGTGGGCACTGGCAGAACCGATGAGTCCGCGGGATCCTGATCACCCAGAGAAATTCGACTCCTGGGCACAGGTGCTGTGTACAGAGGGTCTGACCGGGCGCTGTTACTGGGAGGCAGAGTGGAACGGAGGGGTGGATATCGGGGTGACATACAGGAGAAGAGAGGACTACAACCACTGTCTCGGATATAAAGACAAGTTCTGGTGTCTGATATGTTACGATGGTAGATACATCGCCTGTCACAACAAGAAGAGGACATGCATACCCTTGTCGCCCTCTGGCTCTGACAGAATAGGGGTGTATCTGGACTGGCCTACTGGCACTCTGTCCTTCTACACAGTCTCCTCTGAGACACTGACCCTCCTGCACACCTTCCACTCCAGGTTCACTGAGCCCCTCTACCCTGGGTTCAGGTTTTATATGCCCTCCACGGTGTCCCTGCATCACATAGAGTAGGTCCTATGTCAGACACACACACACACACACACACACACACACAGACACACACACACACACACACACACACACACACACACACACACACACACACACACACACACACACACACACACACACACACACACACACACACACACACACACACACACACACACACACACACACACACACACACACACAGCTTGGGATAAATGCACGTAAATAACATATATGTGATGTATTTTGGCCTCTGATGGTGACCAAACTCATAGCCAAGCTCAGGGACCTGGGCTTGAACTATGACCTCTGCCAGTGGGTCTTGGACTTCCTGACGGGTAGACCCCAGGTGGTGAGAGCAGGCAACTGCACCTCCTCATTCATCACGCTCAACATAGGGGCCCCCCAGGGCTGTGTTCTGAGTCCCCTCCTCTACTCGCTGTACACACACGACTGTGTGGCACAGTGGAACAACAACACAATCATCAAATTTGCTGACGACACAGTAGTGGTGGGCCTGATCTCTGCCAACGATGAGAGGGCCTACCTGGAAGAGGTAAAGAATCTGTTGCAGTGGTGTCAGGAGAACTGCCTCTCCCTGAACATCAGCAAAACAAAAGAGATGATTGTGGACTTTAGGAGGTCGGGGGTCAGGGACTACAGCCCCCTCAGCATCGACGAGGCACCGGTTGAGAGAGTGAACAGTTTTAAGTACCTCGGAGTCCACATATCCGAGGACTTGACATGGACCACACACATTGACAGTGTTGTGAAGACGGCACGGCAACGCCTCTACTTCCTTAGGCGCCTAAGGAAGTTCCAAGTCAGTCAGAAGATCCTTAAGAACTTCTACTCATGCACAATAGAGAGCATCCTGACTCGCAATATCACCTCCTGGTTTGGGAATAGCACCGCACAAGACCGTAGCAGACTAGAGTACAGAGAGTGGCCCGTTCAGCCAAACGCACAATTGGAGGTGGGCTTCCCACTCTCCAAGACATTTACAACAAGCGGTGCATGGGTAAGGCTAAGAGAATAATCAAAGACTCCAGCCACCCAAACAACTGCCTCTTTGAACTGCTGCGGTCAGGCAAGCGATACCGGAGTCTCATGGCAAGCACAGAGAGACTCAGAAGAAGCTTCTATCCTCAGGCCATCAGAATGCTAAATGACAATAACACTATGTAACAACCATCAAATGCACTCACAGCACACACATCCACACGCACACACTCACTTTAAACAAACAACTCACTGCAGCACCCACTTTACCCACTTTAGACACACTTTATATTTATTGGTAAAGAATTTGCACTACAATCCATACCTCATTACACCTTACTGTAAATTTGAACGTAAATTGTACCTCATCCCATTTCTGCATTGTACTGTATAGTATATAGTATATTGTATTGTAACTCAGTTACTTTTCTACTCTGCATTGTACATTGTATATATGTATATATTGAACACTTTTGTCTACGTACTTGACTTCTATTTTATACTTACTATACTTATTTTATACTCATCTATTTTATCTAGCACAATCTCTGGAGCAAAACAGAAAGAAGCATTTTATATAAAAGTATTCTGTACTTCTGTATGACAACTAATAAAGAAACTTTTTTTTTATATTTTATTTTTTTATTATTTTTTAAACATAACATCAAATTAGACACACAAGCATTAACAGTAAACATCCAATGAAATCACCATTTGAATCATTATAAATGTAGTTTAAGAGATATATACCTAATACTTGCTATCTAATACCATACATACTATGCTCTTGCTCGCTCACCCCCCCCGGACCCCCACTTGGATAATCCATCCATCTTCATTCGTTTCTAACCAGGCACTACAATTCATATGCTAGCTTTTATTCTCTCCACCACTTCTAACCAGATTGCAATGTTGGTTTCACTGACACCTAAAATTCTTGCTGTAGATATTTCTAGATAAATCACATCGAGATAGGTAAGAACCCATACCTTCCGGCAATTTTTTTCCGGTTGAAACCATCGTGATGCTATCAGCTTTTTAGCAGCTGTGAGACCGGATAAAACTAGTCTCTTTAGCTGCAAACTGAAAAACATCATTCAACAGCAATACAGAGGGATGTACAGGTATGTTCAGAAATAAGAATTCTGATAATTGCTGGGACACTTCTTCCCAGAATATCTTAACCGGTGGGCAATCCCAATACATGTGCATAAATGTACCCTCATCTCCATTTGTACATAAGGAACATAGGGAATCTTGTTTAAGTCCCATTCTGTTCAATCTTATAGGAGTCAGGTATGTCCTATGAATATAATTAAGATTAATTTGTTGATGGTCCGGGTTACGTGACGCAATTTGAACGTTTGCCCAGACTTCTTGCCAATGAAAATCTATTTCCAAGTGTGGTATATCCCTCCTCCAGACTGAGTCAAGGGGGAGGATTCCATACGAAGACCTTAGTAAGTGATGATAAAAATCAGATACGAAGCCTCTCGATGTCTCTCTTTCATAGAAGAATTTGTGATATCTGTGGTGCTCAATTGGTATCTTTAATGAGCCTTCAAACAATCCAATAACTGTGCGTAAAAATAATATGTGGAACTGATGAGGTTACATTTTTTATGTATATCTTGATAGCTACAAAAACCCTGTTTGTTGAAAACATCTCCCAATGTGTGTATGCCCTGCTTTTCCCATTTGGGGTATCTTATAGGTAATTTTCCAATAAGGAGTGCATTGTTATTGAATAGGGGAGTATGGCTATGCCATTTATGTTGGTTAGAATATATTTTTTGTGTTTCACGCCATATCCGGATCATAAGGTAATAAGGGGGCCAAATTTCAATTTGCATTGCTTAATTGATAATATGGTGTATACTATGTCCTGCAGTCTATGTGGTGCTACTATATTTTCTTCTAAGTTTCTCCAGGATACAGATGCTTGGGAGTCAAACCAGGTTGTCAGTGGTCTTAAAGAGTACGCTTTAAAATAGTGGTAAAAGTCTGGAAATGCCAAACCTCCGTCGGCTTTGTTTCTCTGTGCGGTGGATCTTTTTATTCATGGAGGTTTGTTATTCCAAATAAATTTATATGCGGTGGAGTGTAATTTTTTCCAGTAACCATCAGGAGGGGGGGTAATGGTAACATTGAGCTAATGAAGTGGATTCTAGGTAAAACATCCATCTTAACTATTGATACTCGTGCCTGTACTGAGTTTTTAAGTTTGGACCACCTGTCAAAGTCGTATTTGATCTTATCTTGGAATTTTGTGTAATTGTACTTCACCGTTTGGCTTATAGTAGGGAATACCTCAACTCCTAAACATCTGAAGTGTTTAACCATTGGTATTTTTTCTGGAAGGAGTATATTCTTTGCAGGGGCATTAAGTGGAAGGAAGGCCGACTTTGGCCAATTTATCCTAAATCCCGATAGATTGCCAAAGTCATCAATCAACTTGAGAAGATGAGGCATTGAGGTGTTAGGGTTTTGCATGAACAATATTACGTCGTCCGCATATAAACTAATATGATGTTGTGTGCCCTTAATTGCGATTGGTTCTATGGATTGGGATTGTCTTATATATTGTGCTAAAGGCTCTAATGATAAAGCGAATAGTCCGGGACTAAGAGGGCAACCCTGTCTGGAAGAGCGCGATACCGGAAAGATTTCGGAGGTGATTATACCTGTTTTAATCATGGCCGATGGGTCTTTGTATAATACTTTTATCATATCAATGAATCCTTTTCCTAACCCCATCCTTTCTAGTACTGCCCATAAATAAGACCATTCCAACCTATCAAAGGCTTTCATCGCATCCAGGGACAGCATCGCTATAGGTGGGGTGTCATCCTTGCTGGCATCTAGCACATGTAATAACCGTCTTATATTATCCGTGATCAAGCAGCCTCTTATGAAGCCAGTCTGATCAGGATGAACTAAAGACGTCATATGCTTTTGAAGTCTGATGGCTAATACCTTAGAATACAGCTTGATATCAGTTCCGAGGAGGCTCAAGGGCCTATAATCGGTGGGGTCTTTGTCTTTTTTAAGGAGGACTGATATGAGTGCAATATTGTCAATCTTATGGAAATTCCCCTCCTTGATTGAGTATAAAATCATATTAAGTAATAGGGGTCCAATTACATCCCAGCATGAGAGGTACATTTCTGGTGGGATACCGTCCCTTCCAGGAGCCTTACCACTTTGCATTTCAGATATGGCCTCCCTAAGTTCAACTAATAAAGAAACTTGAAACTTGCATGCACGGTGTAGCTTAGAAACCATGGGAAGTGATTGTTATGTTCAATTGTTTTTTTTGTGTGTCTTATAATCCTGTAAGGGATGGGTCGTCGGACATGACATGAAAATAAAATGTCATTCATTCATTCGCACACACATAGTGATAACAGTAGTGAACAGTAGTGAGTGGCCAGATTCAGTAGTAATAATGATGATAGTATGCATGGTCCAAACCATAGTAACACACTGCACCAGAGAACTGCCTAACAAGTTCACCACCCGTTAGCTCTCCAGCAATTATAATAATAATAAATTGGAGTGAAGCGCCTTTCTCAGACTCAAGGACACTTTACAAAGAGAGAGAATCTATATAAAAGAAAGGGTCAAAAATATGAATATATATGTATAGTCACTACAGGAAAAAAGGAAAGAAAATAAGATAAAAAAGGAAGCAAGGTGCTGTCCAATTGGACAAAACGGTAACAAAAAAAAACAAAAACAAAAAAAAACTGGATCTGTGGCTAATTATATTATGCTTCTACTTTAATTTAGTTTATATTCCATTTTATTTTATTCCACTTTTTTATTTTATTATCTGTCCATTATTGTCTGTCCGTTAATGTCACGCCAAAAACTACCAAATCAAATTCCTTGTATGTGAAAACTATACTTGGCAATATAGACCTTTCTGATTCTGATCATTCAGCTTTTTCCTCGTCCTCCTTTGACCTGAGTCTCCTCAGGAAGAACAGTCTGCTCTGTCCCTTCCTGTAGAGGGCCTATGATCACCAATAGGTCACTGAGGTCTTCTGACCAGGGCTTACTGGCTGTCCCTCGCTCTCCACTCAAAACAAAAGGTGATGGTGCGTTATGGCTCTGACGCTGTGGAACACTTCCTATAGACATATGATTTGCAGTCTCTGTTGATGCCTTTATGCCTCTGTTCTGTGAGTGTTTTTGTTTAAGGTTGTTGTTGCTTATGTTTCATTGTTTGTTTTCTACAATTTCATTGTATTATTTTTAACAATTTGTTTTATTCTTTCTGAAGCACTTTGCGACTGCTCTGTGAAAGGTGCTATAATAAATCAACTTTACTTACGTACACACACACACACACCTTAGGAAGGTGAGAATATTGATGTAGATATTTCTAGTGATTTACTACTTATTTTACTGTAAACATAAACAACATGACTCATGAATTACAGCAAATAGAATGTATCGTGTGTGTCGAGTCATCCTAGACACTATGTTGTATATGTGAAGGTTTTGTATTATACTGGTTACCTCAAGTCTGTATTATTATTATTATTATTATTATTATTATTATTATTATTATTATTATTATTATTATTATTATTATTATTATTATGACGAGAGACCGTGAACATGTCTTAAATGTTGTTGTAATTGTCTCATGTAACCCCAAATGGGATGGGCACTTTGGGTGGTATACACAAAAATTAAATATCATACACAAATATACTTGTATTTATATTTGTATTTTATATTTTTAAATGAGATTACAAAAATTATATCATTATCTTTGTTTATATTATTATTTATTTTCATATTTTAACATACAGTACATGCTTGTTTTTACAATCAACCCCCCCCCCCACCCATTTTCACTGCCAAAAACTTTTAAATATGACTAAAGATCCAGCAATTTCATATCCTACAGAAACATATATTTTAGGTTCAACATTAGGTAGAAAATAGTATGTTTACAAGCAATATTGTTCACATGCACACACACCAGCCAAGGACTGTGCATTGCAATGAGATTTTTGTGTGACATCACATAAAGACTGAAGTCCAAAGGCATTAATGTTAAGTCAGATGGTGATAGCAAGCAGCAATGGATAAAGAGAAAGGTATTTTGAAAGGCAAGTTGAGCTACAAAGCCCTACCAGATGGGTCTGTCAACAAGACCAAAGTTATTTGCATTCACTGTCAATGTGAATTCGGTTGCCACCGGTAACTACTGGTAAGACTACCACATCTAGTCTTACCTGGTGACGTCAGTTTTCTTGTAGCCTTTCCTTGGGGCTGCCTGTGACACATAATGTTAAATTCACCCATCCTTGCCAAGGAAGTGGCTTTGTCAATATAATAATATCAATATAAATTAAAAATAGCTTGTTAGCAACTCTAGATAGTTAGTGAAGTAACAGAGATATTTTCACAAGTACTATGTTGCTATGGAGCTTTTGCCCCTGTTTATTTCCTGTCACAACTGTATGAACAATTATTGCAACAGGAAATACAAAGGGGCCTATTTAGAATGTTTATATTGTCAAGCTAGAAAAGTTCTATACGAAGGTATCACAACCAATATGACAATGATATATTTAGTTGAAAATGTTCCTTGTAGCTGCTTTATGGTACATTTTAAACAAATAAAAAGGTGTGATTAATCATGATTAACTATGGACAATCATGCGATTAATCGCAATCAAATATTTTAATTGATTGGTAGCCCTAATACATATATCAATGACAATGGCATTCCTATGTTGTAAACGGGCCAGAGAGCTGATACCGGAGGCTCTGGGCAGTAAGTAAGTAAAGTTTATTTATATAGCACCTTTCACAGACCACGGTCACAAAGTGCTTCATATAAAAACATCAATAAAGTGCAAGGATAACAGCATGCAAAGAAAGTAATTAAAAACGTGAAAGAAAAAAGATAAAAAGACAGAAGATTTACACAGACACAGTTAGCCAAAAGCCTGTTTGAACAACACAGTGAACCTGTGTAGTATCGCCCTCTTGTATTCAAAAGGTATAGGCTGAATATCTCTGCATATTTCAATGGATAACGATGGGAATTAATTCAAAGCAAATACTTGTCATCAAATATTCCAGAATTCAGGTCCTTGGCCTGCTGTCAGCCTATGTGTGACGTTTCATATAAGTCGGCCCTGTAGTTTGTGAGATTAGCTATGGACAGAGTCACACACATACAGACAGAGACACACCGGACCGATTACATGATCTCCTCCAGGCTTCTGCCTGATGGAGATAATAAACTGGAATGGCGGTGGTGAATTGGAAGAAAATAATTACCAAATTTTTCAGTAATGAACAGTAGGAGATTATGAAAGGAGAAGGGTGCCTTTTTTGTATTTTATTTTTGTATCAAGACAATAATGACTTGGAACCTGCATGTTGAAAAGATTAAGAACCACTGGCATGTGACATAATTTGATACAATTGTAGGAAGTAGGACACTCCATCATTCACTGTGCTGCTGCCAGTACAGTGGCACTGTGTTTATTTTGCTTACAACTTTACATGACCTGACTAATATAAACAGGGTTTGCAGGAAGAGAACGGTGAATTGAAAACTCTACTAATGCTGCCATTTACTAAACAAATCAAGGCCGACATATTGGGAGGAAGATGGGCGTATGGCACATGCTATGTATATATTTGTGGAGCTGTTAACATTATTAATCATAACATTGAAAGGCCATCGTGAGACATCAATTTCTGTGTATACTGTGTAAACAAACAAAACGTCACACTTACTACTGCCTTCTCTGGCATGACGTTTACAATAGGACAAAGGGGTCTGCTCTCCTCTGGGTGATAATAGTGTCTGCAGTTCACTAGAGGTCTGCTCTCCTCTGGGTGATAATAGTGTCTGCAGTTCACTAGAGGTCTGCTCTCCTCTGGGTGATAATAGTGTCTGCAGTTCACTAGAGGTCTGCTCTCCTCTGGGTGATAATAGTGTCTGCAGTTCACTAGAGGTCTGCTCTCCTCTGGGTGATAATAGTGTCTGCAGTTCACTAGAGGTCTGCTCTCCTCTGGGTGATAATAGGGTCTGCAGTTCACTAGAGGTCTGCTCTCCTCTGGGTGATAAGTGTCTGCAGTTCACTAGAGGTCTGCTCTCCTCTGGGTGATAAGTGTCTGCAGTTCACTAGAGGTCTGCTCTCCTCTGGGTGATAATAGTGTCTGCAGTTCACTAGAGGTCTGCTCTCCTCTGGGTGATAATAGTGTCTGCAGTTCACTAGATGTCTGCTCTCCTCTGGGTGATAATAGTGTCTGTAGTTCACTAGAGGTCTGCTCTCCTCTGGGTGATAATAGTGTCTGTAGTTCACTAGAGGTCTGCTCTCCTCTGGGTGATAATAGTGTCTGCAGTTCACTAGAGGTCTGCTCTCCTCTGGGTGATAATAGTGTCTGCAGTTCACTAGAGGTCTGCTCTCCTCTGGGTGATAATAGTGTCTGCAGTTCACTAGAGGTCTGCTCTCCTCTGGGTGATAATAGTGTCTGCAGTTCACTAGAGGTCTGCTCTCCTGAGGACAGGTGTTCCTCACTCGCAGCCCTCCCATCTTGGCCGGGTGGAGTTAGTGCTCATAGCGCTAGAGGACAGGTGTTGACAAAGTGCTGACACATTAAGACTCGTAAATGTGCACAAAAGAACATTGTAGGCTATTCGGCCCTGTACATTTCCAGATTTACCATGAACATATCCTCACACACTCACGTGCACAGATACACACACACACAACCAAACACAGTAACGGTTAAGCAATTGAGCCTCAAACGCCAAAGCTGTTAATCGGTGGAGAAAGAAGATGGAGGAAAAGTGAATAAACTTGGGACTCTGGCAGCTAGGTCTTTTTCTTTAGGCACGGTGTATACCGTTTTTCTGATCTTTTTACCTCAGTTGGGACTGTGCAATACAGAAGGTATTTATATAGTTATATACTGACACTGTTATCATATGTATGTTTATATTGAATATTCCTTATGCCATTTCTTTTTTGCACGACGAATAGTTTGTTCTCAGTGTTCAGCTGCAGTGGGACTGTGCAATACTGTAGGTTTTATATCGTTCTATGCATTATGACATTGTTTACATTTAGGGCCATTGTTTGTGTGCCTGTAATAAACAAACACCTTATACTGATACTGTGTTCTATGTTTATATTCATTGGCCAATTATACATTTGGGCTTATACAGGGTATAAATACTCCATATCTTTAGTATACCACTAATATATTCTTCACTAGAAGATAGTACAGTGAAAGACGGTATAGGGATGACTGTTCTGCTCCCTGTAATCTCTTCACCCATTTGAGAACCACATGCAGCTTTTCACATTAATACATACATAGGTGTACAGGGTATAAAAATTCCATATATTTAGAATACCACCAATATATTGTTCACTAGTTAGTAGTGAGAGGATGAGGGGAATTACTATTCTGCTGTCTCCACGTTGAATTACTATTCTGCTGTCTCCACGTTGAATTACTATTCTGCCGTCTCCCAGTTGGAATTACTATTCTGCCGTCTCCCAGTTGAATTACTATTCTGCCGTCTCCCAGTTGAATTACTATTCTGCTGTCTTCCAGTTGAATTACTATTCTGCTGTCTCCACGTTGAATTACTATTCTGCTGTCTCCACGTTGAATTACTATTCTGCTGTCTCCAGGTTGAATTACTATTCTGCCGTCTCCCAGTTGAATTACTATTCTGCTGTCTTCCAGTTGAATTACTATTCTGCTGTCTCCACGTTGAATTACTATTCTGCTGTCTCCCGGTTGAATTACTATTCTGCTGTCTCCACGTTGAATTAGAATGTCTTGGAAGACATAACGGACAGCAAGGGCAGCCATTGTTGATCTAGCCTTGGAGAGACGGGCGACATCCTGCAGTGTTGCATCTCCAGTGCTCCATGCCTCCTGAAGCAGTGTTGCATCTCCAGTGTGCTCCACGCCTCCTGAAGCAGTGTTGCATCTCCAGTGTGCTCCACGCCTCCTGAAGCAGTGTTGCATCTCCAGTGTGCTCCACGCCTCCTGAAGCAGTGTTGCATCTCCAGTGTGCTCCACGCCTCCTGAAGCAGTGTTGCATCTCCAGTGCTCCACGCCTCCTGAAGCAGTGTTGACACGATCAGCAGTAGTCTGGATGTAGCAGATGTCCCGGTCTCTACCTCTGCATTGCTGGTGGTCAGGAAGTTGTGAAGGACCACACGTGCACAAT
Source organism: Notolepis coatsorum (assembly GCF_963971535.1). Taxonomy (NCBI): domain Eukaryota; kingdom Metazoa; phylum Chordata; class Actinopteri; order Aulopiformes; family Paralepididae; genus Notolepis; species Notolepis coatsorum. The sequence continues at coordinate 100,080,939 of NC_140168.1, read as the reverse complement.
GCTCCTTTTGAGGTGTGCGTTCAATACTGAGGCATAAACTCTCCATGATTGTCCTCGTCTCATCCGACAAGTGAGATCCTCCACTTCTCCAACATGTTTCAGTGAAGTTCACAAATCTCAACACTGGAATTCAGCCACTGAATGTAGGAAAACACCAGACCTTGCAGCAAACAGTCTAGAGAATGAGTGGCTGAGACAATGTCCCCCTCTACAGGTTATTAGGTGCCACACAAAGCGCACACACCTATAAGACAACTTGACCCTACAGTTAACAGTAAATGTTACTGTAATTTTCTAACTTGTTCAGAACTCCACAACGGTCTACAGTAGGTGGGGAGAGGGCAAGCTTTTAAAGACCACCAGCTTAAGCACAAGTTATGTGAGAAATATACAGAGTAAACATACTTGGCATTTAGGGCATTCAATAATTTAAATATAGAGTTGGGCTCCTGAACTAAATTGACTGCACTAATGTGGTTGATTTTAAAATCCCACTCCCCAGTCAGTTTACCCACCATTTTGCAGTCTGTTCAAATCAAATTCCAATCTCCATTCAGAAACTGCTCAAATGCATTCCAAATATAATTTGAGCTACTTCGCTCAACAAACATTATGCACCTAGTCCAAGGTAAGAAAACAACAAGCTCAAGAGTAGTGTTTCACATTTTATTTATAAAAATCAAGCGACTGTGTGATAGAAACTGGACAGAACCCATGACTAGAATACTGCGGCCCTGCAGGTGGTCCACAGCCAGACTCTGGAAGGAGGAGAGATCATATGAGCATTGACGGGTTTGTAGCATTTTACAGGCACAAAGATCTAGCTAAAAAGCAACTGATCAGAGACACCAATCAGTCATGTATTTTCAGACTGGGGCGGTAAAAGAAACTCATCACTTCTAGTTTGTTAAACAAAAACAAATTCATTAACACAATGAGACCAAATTTAAAAACACACCTAGTCATCCATGAGCCACAGCTATGAAGTAGACTTCAAGCAGGAGATCTAGGAGAATGAGAACAGTTCTGTAAATGTAGAACAAATGGCTGATGGGAGCATCATGCAATAATTCCTGCGATCAGAGGTAAGACCAATCAGTCATGAATTGTCAGACTGGGGCGGTACTAATTAACTCATCACTTCCAGGAGGAACAGTAGGGGTGTAACAATTTCATTAAAAAAAATGTCCATTAAATTAACCACTGCTTTTTTTTATTGATCTTTTTCTCCCTCCTTTTTCCTCCGATTTTCTCCCATCCCAATGTTAGTCGTTATGCCAATTCCCAATCCCCTTCCTGGTCGCTGCGCACTTATCCCCCAGTCGGTCTGGGAGAGTGGAGGCTATCACATGCTTCCTCCGACACACGTCCAGCCAATCAACCGCTTCTTTTCACCTGGTAGCGCGGACTCTCACTGAGAGGGTGTAACGTGTGGAAGGATCACACTACCCCCCCGCGCTGAGCAGGCGCCCCGACCGAACTGTAGGAGTCGCTGTTTACAACGACCCGGACCCACCCCGCCAGCTTTCCCACCCTCTAATACAGCCAATTGTATTAGTGTGAACGGCCAGCCAAGCTGATGACAATGCCGGAGCTGTGAGCTGGATTCGAACAGGCGAATCCAGCGTCTCCGGTGTTGGTGACGAAAGCAATCTCCGCTACGCCACCTGACCGCTTGAACCGCTGCTTTTAATTTATTTGCAAATTCAGTTGAGCCTCAAGTTATTACTTTATGGTAGTGGTAGGTCTGTTATTATGTTTTGGTAATGAGGCCTTGCACTGAATGTGCCTAGTTCTTCCAGTGTGGCTGCCTGTAACATGGCCATTGCTTTGTACATGGCATTGGAAGAGTACAAAGTTGCCACGTGAGAAATATGACATAACTGAGTCTTATTACCGATCTCGTCACAACAGTAATATCATGCTTTACCTACTCTACAATTGAACATTAGGCATTTTCTTTTCAAAAGTTACAGGCAACCATAAATAACACATTCCATGCAGGCCTCTTGAGCATTCTGCCAATCCTTTCCAATTGATCAAATCATGGGGGGGGGGGGGGGGTGGACTGAACACATACTGTTTACAATTTAAGGTAAACTACTTCGCCCCCCTCTACAATTTAATGTGGTACAGATTTTCCCATCCTTGCATAAAGATTTTCTGCCCTCAATTTAATACAAGCGAACATTGCAGCCAACAAAAGTTCTAATACAAGTTTAACCTTTCCCCGACTTAAAAACATTGTTAACACATTTTCACACCCTTAGCAATAAGTCAACAGAAGACTAGAAGCACCATCAAAAACACACCTTGTCATTTCCCCAGTTTGTCAGCTGTTGGGAGGCCAAAGACCAGCAGAATCACAAGACCTGAAAGATATTTCTCTTAGTACAATGTAATGGTAAAACAATGTGCCATTAATTAGTAGTCTTGGATCAGAGACACCAATCAGTCATGGATTTTCAGACTGGGGCGGTAATAGAAACTCATCACTTCTCAAAGATTTAGTTTAGGGACTAGGAAAGAAATGTGAAATATTAATAGTGTCAAATGCTACAAAATGCTTAACGAGTTTGCATTTAACAGTTCACTACCACATATTTCTGAATGAGAACATATAACATACCAGTCAGTTAAAACGGGACCACAGGAACTCTCAAGACAGACCGTCCCATCTGCACCCGTCAACAGAAGACATTTTAAATTATTTAGACTAGAAAGCATCACCATGCATACAACAGCAGATTCTAGTTATAGTGCATTAGATTATCATGAGAAGCACTGCAGGACAATCCGTTGATTTACAATAGTTTGTTGCAGAATTGTGGTTCAGAGGAGGATCAGAGGGGGGTATCTCAGTCATCGCTCCAACACCAGTTTACACGCGTCCATCAGGTCACCTCACACCCGAGGCACAGGCCAGCGTTCTCAGCAACATACTGGACCAACAGGAGCAGTAAGGTCAGATAACTGTAGTGGAGGAAAGATTCCCCATGACGACATGGGTATCATCTCCTGCATCGCACTAGGGGGCAACAGTGGCTCGGGAGGTAGAGCGTGGTCTGGTAAACCAGAGATTCGCGGTTTGATTCCCGCTTCTCCCAGGCAGCATGTCGAAGTGTCCTTGAGCAAGACACTTCACGCCCAATTGCTCCTGGTTGGCACCTTGCAGTCGCTTTTTAACACCAGAAAGGCATACATTTTATTCTTAAAAGTAACCCAATAGAAAATAAATACAAGGCAACAGCCATTGCCCATTAGGGATGAATCATCATAATTAAGATTCACAACCCAGTTAGTCAATATTGTTCGAAAGATTAACCATGTTGCCCATTTATATAAATTTACCATTGGATGAAGACGATAGAAGATACGTCGCAGAATGTTGCTCAACGGGTCCCGTTTTAGAAATTCTATTTAATCTCAAATCTGTTCCGAGCAGGTTATAGTCACGATTATACAACGGCATGCAAATTTCTCGATTCTGATTGGCTGAAACAGTCATTTTACACGTCTTTATTGGCAACAATCCACGCTGCTGGCCCAGGACCCGCCCACAACCGACCCACATCACATCACTCCGCCGGATCACAAGAAGGTGGCCAATAATCTTTACAAATGGATATGTTAATGGCGACTAAACGACTAAATATCAAGCGATTGTCACAGCGAATGTCTTAGTCGTTTAAACAATGTTGGATGATGTAATTGATGGGTCTTGAAGCATTCTGTAACAAAAGAAAAATCGCGGATTGATTGATGGATTAATTTGCGATTTTTTTTTCAATTTATTTTTCCTTTCGACTGTCAGCGCTCGCTCTAGTCTCCACCCACCGCCACACACCCCCCCACACACACGCACACACACACACTCTGCCTGCAACGCGGGGGATAGTCAGAGAGCTGGGTGCTGCGCTGTTCTAAGTGAGCATGGCCTATTGAGTTGATCGATTGATTGATTGCTAATTTTATTACTGTACGCTTGGTTTCCAACTGGTTAAGTTTAGGCCCTCTACAGTAGGTTTAAAAAAATAAATAAAAGAATAGGGCGAAGAAAACGTTTTTTTCCTATAGGGCAAAGAAGACTTTTTAATTTGTTTTACCTACTTTATATAGAAGCATCTAAGAATGAAGTTCTATGGAAAGTAGGTCTGCATTCCCTTAACAATTGTGTGTATTGAGCCGTACTGTATTGTACCCATTCTGCATCTGGTAATAAAATTTTCAATCAATCATTCCAATAATACACAGTTGGATGTGTTAGTTGGTTGGATGCACTTCAAGCTGCTTCCACATGAGGCAACTTCTCTCAATCATTCCAATAATACACAGTTGGATGTGTTAGTTTGGTTGGATGCACTTCAAGCTGCTTCCACATGGAGGCAACTTGTCTTTTTTGTAGTTGTGGGAACTACTTTTTCTGGCGGATGGTTTTCAATAAATCTTCGATTAATGTGTGTTTATTGTATAGAAATAAGGTTGGATGAATCTAGCAGTTGTATAAAAGCTTTACATCACTTGCAGTCGTGATTTGTGACCAATAAACCATGCCTAGGGGGGTCTAACGACCCTCGGCTGCGCCTCGGGCCTAACGACCACCCCTAGGCATGGTTTATTGGTCACAAACCACTCCTGCGCGTGATGTAATGCTTAAGTACAAACTAGGGGTGGAACGGTACGCATTTGTTTTTTATTTTTATGATTACTTATAATTCATTTAACTGTATTTGTTTTTGTTATTGTAGTATGTGTACGTGAATGTCAATTTAAATTATAATTAGGGAAGGGAGGGGGTTGAAATGTGTTTTGTCCTGTGTTACTGTCTGTATATATGTATGCATGTATAAAAGAAAAAAAATACAATAAAAATTGTTTAAAAAAAATAAGTTTGCAGCGGAGCGGAGCTAACGTTAGCCGCAAACTAACCATAGAAACGCTCACAGCGAAGTGATTCCACGACACCAGTTCCATTAGTGGGGAAGGGGGGGGTATATTGACGAGGCATGACAGAGGTTCAAAGATAACTTCACATTTATTGGCTGTTTGTTTATATTATATCATCAGGGCTTCTCCAGGTTCCAACAGTGTTACTGTTGACTATTCACTTCCTTGCGTGACGTCACTTCAAATACGGCTACTAAGACGCTCAAAAAGCAAAAGAGTCGAGTCGATTAGGTACCATGCAGTGAAAAGCGGCATAAGAGAATACTTCATGATGTTTCATGCAATCGAAAAGTAAATATATAATTTAGTACACATGATTTTATTTTATTTTAAAGGTGACATGCATTATAAATGTCATTTTTCAGTCTCTAGCATTGTATTATAGTAATAGGAGTTAGTATCAATGTGTTTTAGTGTCTAAATACCATATTGGCGGATTGCTCTGATTCAGCTCAGATAATTTCCTGCTCCAGTAAATTAGGCCATCCTGATTTGAAGGCCTGAATGACGTTACTCAGGCTCTGGGTAGCAGACAGTGATGTGATTGGCTCTGTGGTTGTAGCTAATGCCCGCCCACAATCTACCTAGACTGACTGTACACAGCGAGTGGAAACCACTTCCTCATACTCTGCATGCACTCTGGAGGGGAGAGAGAATTCGGGAGAACTGGGGGACCTGCCGCGCGGCACACACACCCCCAAACGGGAGATTGAAAGAAGGAAAAAAAAGGAAGAGAGGGAGTTTTATGGGCGGAGCCAGGCCATAACAGCTTGAAATCTTGAGGCTGAAAAATGATGGTCGAGTACTTTATTAGAAATATAAAACAATGCATTTTTTTGAAAAACAACAACGTACAGATGTCTTCAATAGACTCACAGGAATTGTGTAAAGTTGCCCAAATAGTGCTAGGAATAGCAACGCATGTCCCCTTTAAATAACCGACTTTTCCTTTTTGATAAGAAAGTCTAGTGCTGGTTGAGCATATGCATACTGTTGATAGCCTTCGTCTATAATGTGGCCACAAAAATAGAAAGGTTTAATTATTTTGTTTGTTTGCACCAAGTTAGTTGCCTATATTTTTCAGTCAGTTCGGTCTGTGTGCCAAACATTATTTAAGGCAAACCGCTATAAACTTTTTTTTTTACCAAATAAATGAGAAGCATGTTTAAATCCGCAATGCCTCCCCTCTTGCTGTACCAAAATCTCTCCTAGCTCTAACCGGTCACTGTCAAAATAATGTGTCCGATGTCAAACTGCCTCATTCTTTCAGTTTTTGCATGACTACGTCCTTGAGAATAAGTGAAAAGTTGGATTTTTATGCTGATGGTATTTTTGGAGTGTTATACATTTTTTTAATAAATTAAAAAAAACGTATACTGAACCTAAAACCGTGATACAAACCCAACAGTGGATTTTGTGAACCGTTCCACTCTTAGTACAAACACAAGGCAGCAGGTACATAATTAGTACCAAGTAGGGCGGCTGGGTGGCGCAGTGGACATTGTGCTCATCACCAACGCAAGAGACACAGGGTTGCCTATTCTTTAATTGGAGCCGAAGAGTGCTGCCGAGTGCTTCCGCATTTTCCCTGATTGGCTGCGACACGCCCCGCGGCAGCGGCAGAGCTTGCGGCATTATGTAGCCGTAATCCCAGATGTTTTTCCATCGCCGCCTAGCTCAACTGGTACGCCGCTGTGCGGTTGGTCACAAGTTCGAATCACTTCAATTTCTTTTTTACGTTTATCATCTCTCGCTATAAACGTGCATTCTTCCGCTGGTTAAGTTTAGGCATTCTTTCGGAGTTGGTTAAGGTTAAGTTAAGGTTAGGGTTAAGGTTAGGCATTATTTCGGAGTTGGTTAAGGTTAGGGTTAAGTTAAGGTTAGGGAGGGTTAAGGTTAGGCATTATTTCGGAGTTGGTTAAGGTTAAGTTACGGTTAGGGTTAAGGTTAGGCATTCTTTCGGAGTAGGGTTAAGGTTAGGCATTATTTCGGAGTTGGTTAAGGTTAGTCACAGAGAATGCCTGTCTGTCTTTCTTGACGTGGAGGATGCAGCCTATTTCCGCACTGCCGCTCTCTCGCGCTGCCGCGGTCACATGGCCAATCGAGAAACGTGACGCACTCTTCGGCTGGGATAAATATAGACGCAATCTGGACGTTGTGGACAGCGACTCCTACAGGTCGGTTGGGGGACGCCTGCACAGCAGAGACAGGAAAATGGCGGGGGTAGTGTGAGCCTCCGACACGTTACACCTCACCAAATGAGGGTCCGCTCTGGCAGGTGAAAAGTATGAGGCGCCGTTTGGGACAAAAGCCTGACTAATACAAGACACAGCCTATCCAAAGCCTGACTTATACAGGACACCGCCTATCCAGTTATCCTGCGCGACGCAGTTGGTCCGCGAGAGAGGGCCAGTTGGTGCGCCGATTCGGACAAAAGCCTGTCGAATACGAGACACCGAGGTCCAGTTGGTCTGCGCGCGCCGACATGTTTTTTCGAATACAGACACCGAGGTCCAGTTGGTCCGCGCGCGCTGACATGTTTTGATCCGCGCGCGCGGACAACTTTTGGTACGCGAGAGAGGCCCAGATGTCCGGCGAGAGAGGCCCAGATGGGTCCGCGGGCCACCCAGATGGGTATCGCTCGCGGACCAACACTTAAAAGAATAAAGTGGTGTACTCCTTAATTTATGCACTTACAATCACCAGAAAGGCTTTCGAAATGCCATGTTGGCCTCAATATTTTCAAAACAAATTATATGAAAAGGTTATGAAATGAACAACATAAACAAGAATGTGATAAAATATGTAATAAAAACGGAGCTCAGACTGTATCTGTATTACATGTCATATAATTTATGATGAATTGAAAATGGGGGACCCGGACGTAAACAAGATGAAAGTCTTTCTCTGGTCTGCACCCCCTTAACAATTGTATGTATTGAGCTGTACCCATTCTGCAATCTGTTTTCAATCAATCTATCTCAACGCATACATTTGATCGTAGAAATCGTGACGTCAGAGTGTCTTCGATAATGTTGGGGGTCCTTAATTCCTGTATGCAAATTCTTCATCATGCAGCACTATCATCATCATCCGTATCAACTAACATTACAAGTACATTAGAGGAGGAAGTTGGACACATGTTTCATCATTAAATACTAGTATACTAATATACTAACATTACCATTTGTAGACCATAATATGAACTTGTACACATGAGTACATGAGAAGCACTTTGTTCACTTCAAGTAAAGGGATACTTGCCTTACTAAGGTTTATTTTGTCACATATACCGTTTTTTTTAAGCTATAGCAATCATCATACTAGCTAATTTTGATTATCTGCTGACATTTAATGATGAAACATGTGTCCAACTTCCTCCTCTAATGTACTTGTAATGTTAGTTGATACGGATGATGATGATAGTGCTGCATGATGCCAATAAGAATTCGCATACAGGAATTAAGGACCCCCAACATTATCGAAGACACTCTGACGTCACGATTTCTACGATCAAATGTATGCGTTGAGATAGATTGAGAATGGGTACAGTACAGTACAGCTCAATACATACAATTGTTAAGGGGATGCAGACCAGAGAAAGACTTTCGTCTTGTTTACGTCTGGGTCCCCCATTTTCAATTCATCATAAATTATATGACATGTAATACAGATACAGTCTGAGCTCCGTTTTTATTACATATTTTATCACATTCTTGTTTATGTTGTTCATTTCATAACATTTTCATATAATTTGTTTTGAAAATATTGAGGCCAACATGGCATTTCGAAAGCCTTTCTGGTGATTGTAAGTGCATAAATTAAGGAGTACACCACTTTATTCTTTTAAGTGTTGGTCCGCGAGCGATACCCATCTGGGTGGCCCGCGGACCCATCTGGGCCTCTCTCGCCGGACATCTGGGCCTCTCTCACGTACCAAAAGTTGTCCGCGCGCGCGGATCAAAACATGTCAGCGCGCGCGGACCAACTGGACCTCGGTGTCTGTATTCGACAAAACATGTCGGCGCGCGCAGACCAACTGGACCTCGGTGTCTGTATTCGACAAAACATGTCGGCGCGCGCAGACCAACTGGACCTCGGTGTCTGTATTCGAAAAAACATGTCGGCGCGCGCAGACCAACTGGACCTCGGTGTCTGTATTCGAAAAAACATGTCGGCGCGCGCAGACCAACTGGACCTCGGTGTCTCGTATTCGACAGGCTTTTGTCCCAATCGGCGCACCAACTGGCCCTCTCTCGCGGACCAACTGGGTCGCGCAGGATAACTGGATAGGCGGTGTCCTGTATAAGTCAGGCTTTGGATAGGCGGTGTCTTGTATTAGTCAGGCTTTTGTCCCAAACGGCGCCTCATAGAAAAGATGCGACAGGCTGCCTCCACATGTATCGGAGGGGATATGTGATGCAAGGCTTCTATCCTCCCTACAACAGGCCAGTGGGGTGCATATGCGAGCAACGTTCAAGACAGGGGAGGGGAGAATTGGCATGGCTAAATTGGGATGGGAGAAAAATAGAAAAAGAGGATACAAAAAAATATGTACCGGTATTAGTACCAAGTACTACCAACATAAGCCAGTAAGCTAGTCACCTCAAGTTGTTGGAAGACATCCTCCAATAAGGCCACACAGCTTCTTGGATCTCAGGTCATAACCACCATCTTGGTGCTTCACTTCAGCCGGGAGAGGCTCAAAGCCACCACTCAGAAGGATCTACAGGGAGACAAAACATCCAGTCCCTGGTGTTTAGGATCCAATGTGGATTCTGGTTTGAGGGGGTGGGGGCTTGGTAACAACACTGGGATGGGATCAGAAAGAAAACTCAAGTCATTGCCCAACCACCAGTACCCTCTTTTCTCAGGATTCCAATAGTCACCTTACACCTGAAGTTCAGGGTTCTCAGTGACATACTGGGCCAATAGAAGAGGGTGAAATGCACCTGGCTAAGGAGGAGACGATACTCCACGACTGACTGATTGCATCCTTAATCACTTCCAGCATCATCTACATTTTAGCTGACGTAAAAGAGTTACAAGTTCTGTACGACAAGTCAGCAGGAAAGGTACTTCCCTTATTGAGGCCTTCAGCCATCGACTTTGAGAAGCCCTGCCCATAAGCAACACGTTAGTCTTCTTCAGAGACACAAGATGGATACCAGTTTCCCTTCTGTGTGTTCAGTAGAAAGCTATCCAGCTGCAAGCTTAGCTTAGCCCAGTGCTTCTCAAACTTTTTCTGTCAGGCCCCCCTTTGGCGGACCAAAATATTTTGCCCCCCACCCCCCCCCCCCCCTATATATAGTCATGAAATGGGCCATGTTTATATTTATTGAAATAACACCAATATCGTGACCTTTCAAATTGGCCCTATATTTTGTTTTCAGAGCTGTCATGGATGAAAAGCCAGCTTCACACAGATACTGTATGTGGTGCTGAATGGTATCAACACCTTAACTGCTGCATCATGAGATACTTGGTGGGAAGCTTTGTCTCAATGTTGTCTGTAAAGGTTTTTTTTATCCAGAGTAACTTGGTGATCCTTTTCTGTGTTTTATTAAAGAAACATGTTCAGATTTTGAGAAATGGGATTTTCATGGAGAACAGTGCAGCTGCAACAGATAGCACTTTAGTGATAATTTTCTGTAATCCATTTTTTTTTTTATAAATCTCAAGGCCCCCCCCCCCCCCACTTTGAGAAACACTGTCTTAGCCTATCTTAGCACAAGGAAGCAAAGGGTAAGAGTTAGCCTAGCTTAAACTTCAGGAGGTCTTAGTTGGACAATGCCTAGGCTAACCGGTACGGTTCACATCCATTCATTGTGCTAAGCTAGGCTAAGGTGCAGCCAGATTATATACGATTCCCATAATGTTGGTGTGTTCCTTTAAATTGTAGTCAAAAGTTGACAATACTAACCTCAAATGGTCACTCTTGGTTTTTTTAAGTGTCAAAGATTGGAAGTCTGAAAAGAAAATCCAAAGTCATTATAGTAGTCATTCAAGCTATTCCCACTACTAGGGCAGCCATTTTGTGTCACAACGTAGTCAATTCCCACTCAGACTGTTGGTAACCCCAACAGGCTTTCCCCTTGTTGCCCTGGCAACTCCAGTGGGTTCACCTTTTCAGGTTCTGGTGTTAGCGCTGGGCGTAAGACACGTGCAGGTGTCATCATTGAGGAATCAGGTGTGACATGGCAATTCATTCTCAAATACCGTAATTCCTCTAATAGTAACCCCGGCTTGTATTTGTTTCAACTGTAGCGGGTACCAGGCTTGTATTAGGAGGAGGCCTGTATAAGAGGGAGGCCTATATTTCAAGTTTTCAAACGGATCATAATGAATAAATCAACATTTTGTGTCAGTTTGAACCCTGTAAAATGTACTGGGTTCATTTATTGAAACCAAGTACTGTATGAAATAGTAAACAGTGCAATTACTGGTCATTTCAACGTTTTCAAAGTGAAATCAAGTAACTAGCTCAGTATGCAGCTCAGTATATTAGTAACCCGGCTTGTATTAGGAGGCCGGCTTATAATTGCTTAGCTCAAGAGCGCACCCGGCCATTAATAGAGACCCGGCTTGTATTTGAGACCCGGTTACTATTAGAGGAATTACGGTATGTGCAAAATTGTCTCAACTTTGTGTGGACAGCAATATATTAACCTCTTTAGCCAGAGTGGTCCGTCGGCAGACCGCAGATGACACGTCATAAATCCATGTCTACAGACTGTATGGATTAATATTGCGTATATTTTTCTCCAAATGTAGCCAAGAGTAAAGACCCTAATCCAGTCAAAACAGCAGTCGGTGTATATTTTCAGCAATACGTTTGTTTACCAATAGATTAAAGTGTTTAGTGAAATATCAGTTGAGGAAATATATTCATAAACGAGCGAATATAGACGGTAAAAGCTATGCTACGCCATTTTGTTTGTAGTCATGAGGACATCCAGAGCGCTCAATGAGCATTGACATTTCGAAAAACTACATTACCCAGATCATGCCAGCTTCAGCCAAGCAAAAGCTTTTTTATTCATCTTATTTTATTATCTACCACAAAACTGAACGTTATTGGCATAAATTAGAACCCAGTTAGTTTATCTACCTTTCTGTGAACGTTTAACAATCTGCGTTGCAATCCGATTCAAAATGGCGGACCGGTCTTCAAAATAAAAAAAACAGTAGATTTCATTCACGGTTCTTGCTGCACGCCTGGTGATACTAAATCCAAATTGAACTATGCCATTTGAAAGAGTAGATTTGGCCCGATCCATAGATGTGCAACTTGGCTATAATGTAATTTATAGGCCTGATATTCTATAATAATATTTCAAATTGCATGTGTCCATGTGGCAGAAATCAGTACTGCATCTACAAAACCTTTCGTTTAATCATCTTCTTCCCTTTATTAATTTGCTTACATTTTTTGTACACGTGATCTCAGGAAGGTGCTGAACGAGCTCAGTGGCAGTTTTTCATGTCTGGTCATTTTTATCATGGTGTTATTCACCGTCAAAGAAATCATAATTTATATTCTCCGTTGTTTCATCACGATTTACTCAAGCCTAGTAACAGAATATTTCTGACACTGGGAATACATTCCCCGAGATCCATAGATGTCCCTAGAACATGCAAATGGACCTTGTAGAAGTATTTACTTTGGATTTTCAGAAAATAGGGCTAGGGTGTAACGGGTTAAGAACAATTCTTCACACTTTATTCCTATTCACTCATGTGCACTAGATTTCTGGGGGGGGGGAATAAACAGTGGCGAGAGGTCAAAATGATTGCCCAGACAAACTCACCTTCCTTTGAGCCATGAATCACCGCCCGATGGTCTCAACACCAAAGCACCAGGCAGGCAACCTAAAACAGACAACATGGTCAGGTGGTCTCACCAAAGACTTTAGCTCCAAGAGTTATACAAGACCTCCGATGTCAGAAATTCCATTTCTCAACAGCAGTTCAGACGAACGAGATTCCAAAAGTATCTCATCATTACACCAGAGGATTTAAAGGGGAAATCATCTGAATAGCTAAATCTAGTCTCAAGTTAATGAGCTTGAATTTTGTCCAGGCTAAATTCAGCTCAGGTAGATGATTGCCAGAACAAGACTAGTTCAGCTACATCATGGATGACATGCCCTTTCAAAAACCATGCATGTGGACCAGTATGGTGAAACCAAATAGAAGTCCTCACCTGTATGTTCCACTACGGCCATCGAACCACCAGGTTGGTACAATAGAGCATCACCACCTCAGCTGTCGAAGAGGGACACTAGTTCAGATTCAGCATGTGTTTCAAACACAAGATTGAATAACTTTCCAAAATATCAGATATTAAAGATTCTCAACATGGAATTTCTGACGAACGAGATTCCAAATAAGAATATCATCATGCACTTGAATAAATTCTACAATACGCAAAAGACAAACATACCACGGAATTGCCTGGAAGTGACGAACAGCAAGGCCTGAAAGATACAAGAGTCAACCACTACATTAATAAATCAATGTTTTAGGAGACATAAGAGGCATTTAAATGTTGCAACAGTGTTCTGCCAGCACTGCGATAGCAAGGACAGGAGAAGCATTTCACTACAAAAGTTGGTTCAACAAACTTTTTTGCAAGTGTCTCACGTCAGAAAAATAAAGTCCATTCACAGTCATTCAGAACAGGTCTGTGAAAATGCTCATCATTCGGAGCCACTGCAGTGAGTCTGTAATTTTAACAGTCACCTGAAATTACAGAGTCCTGAAAACAGTTTATATATTCAATTGGATGGTTAAGAAATACTGGTCTAGTGGATTAGATAAGCAATGTGTAACTAGGCTTACTTCAACCATGTTGAATGAATAACAGTGCAAATGAACTGTACTGCAATTAGAGTTACTTTAACAACACAGCACTAGGCCTAACAAAATAAATTGTTTGGTTCCTGTTGGTTGTCAGCCATGGGTAGGTAGGAAATTTATTTAATTACATTTTTCCCACGGCGACTATGGATAGGGAATTTCTTTATTTAATGTTCACGACAACATGGATGCATGTAATCTGCCAGCATGTTTAATATCCATAATACTAAAGGTTTGAAGATTTTTATGAAACTTTATTGTAAAAATATATATATATATATATATATCTTTTTTTAACTCGGCAGGGTCGGTCGGCAACCGGAACTAGGGATGTCCCGATCTCGTGTAGCTGTTCCGCAACAGTAAGTGACTTCCGGGGTAGGCCTGATTGGCCCCGACAGGCACGTGACGCGCAACTTTCTCTGCCGCGCGGCACGCTCCGCGGAGCCCTTACGGAATTACGTAACCGTCCAAATACGTCATGACTCTCATTCGGCGCTATAGCTCACCTGGCAGAGCAGCGGTCCTGCGATCCTGCGGTCCGTTGTTGGTGAGTTCGAATCCCATCAAATCTTTTTTTTTTAACGTGATTTTTTTTTTAACGTGTATTCTTTCGCCGGTTAAGGTTAGGCATGGTTAAGGTTAAGGTTAAGGTTAGGCATTGTTTCGGAGTTGGTTAAGGTTAGAACGGTTAAGTTTAGGCGCTGTTAAGGAGCTGGTTAAGGTTAGAGTTTGTGTTAGAGAATGGCAATATTCTTTCTATGGTTAAGGTTAGGCATGGTTAAGGTTAAGGTTAGGCATTGTTTCGGAGTTGGTTAAGGTTAGAACGGTTAAGTTTAGGCGCTGTTAAGGAGCTGGTTAAGGTTAGAGTTTGTGTTAGAGAATGGCAATAGACAGCCTATTTCCGCGCGACAGCTCTCAGCAGCCTCGTTGCGCGTCCTGAGTTTGCCGCGTCACGTGCCTGTCGGGGCCAATCAGGCCTACCCGGAAGTCACTTACTGTTGCGGAACCGGTACACGCGTCCCGATCCGATCACGTGATTTTGAGTTTTATTCAACAAACATGACCATGTTCACGTCTTAAACTCATACTGAGGCCTTAGTTTGGGTTTTAAATTGCATATCATAATTTATTTATTTATTGTCACAGAGCAGAAGAATTTTGCCAAAACAAACTAATAGTATCCAGCTGCAAAACGGCAGACCAGCCACACTTTGACCCAAATTAAAATATATATATATATTTTTTTAATCCCAATTTCTCACATTACATTCACCCTGAATGTTGACGTTATCCAGGTGAAAAGTTAACTTCATTCAAGCGAGGCATTGCAATCCTTGACATAAATCATTTGATGTATAATTAATAATAATAATAATAATAATACATCTATTTTATATAGCGCTTTTCCAGGTGCTCAAAGACGCTTTACATGGGCAGGAGAGACAAACTATGGCAAAACAAAAAACAGAACAAAAATAATACATGACAAAAATAAAACACAGACAGAATTAGAGGTCAAAAGCAAGATTGAAAAGGTGAGTTTTGAGGGCTGATTTAAAAGATGTCAGGGTGTTTGCATCACGGATATGGCTGGGGAGGGCATTCCAGAGGGAGGGGGCAGCAGCAGCGAAGGCCCTGTCGCCCCAGGTCCGGAGCCTGGTCGTGGGAGGTGTTAGGAGGTTGGCATCTGCAGACCTAAGGCGACGGGTGGGCGTGTGACGGTGGAGGAGGTCGGACAGGTAGGGAGGGGCAAGGTTGTTGAGGGCTTTGAATGTGATGAGTAGTATTTTAAAATGTATCCTGTATTTGATTGGAAGCCAGTGGAGGTCGTGGAGGACAGGGGTGATGTGATCAGAGCGACGGGTGGAGGTGAGCATGCGGGCAGCAGAGTTTTGGACATATTGAAGTTTATTGAGGATAGTGTTTGGTGAGCCGTAGAGGATGCTGTTGCAGTAATCTAGTCGTGATGATATGAATGCATGAACCAGTGTTTCAGCAGCGGAGAGTGATAGGGAGGGGCGGAGACGAGCAATGTTCCGGAGGTGGTAGAAGGCCGATTTGGTTATGTGGTTCACATGGCGGAGGAAAGAAAGGGTGGGGTCCAGGATGATGCCAAGGTTACGGACGTGAGTGGAGGGGGTGACAATGGTACCATCAATATTTAGGGTGAAATCCTGGGTGTGGCTGGTGAGGGATTTTGGACCGATAATGATGATTTCTGATTTATTGCAGTTTAGTTTAAGAAAGTTATTTTGCATCCATGTTTTGATGTCTGTGAGGCAGGTGCTGAGGGTGGAGAGAGTGGCTGGAGTGATAGTCTTGGTGGAGAGGTAGAGCTGAGTGTCGTCTGCATAACAGTGAAAACGCAGGCCATGTTGGCGGAGAATCAGACCAAGTGGAAGGATGTAGAGGATGAAGAGCAGGGGACCAAGTACTGAGCCTTGGGGGACACCATGAGTGATGGGGGCAGTGGGGGATTTGCAGTTGTTGATAGAGATGAATTGGTGCCTGTGTGAGAGGTATGATTGGAGCAAGGTGAGGGGGATTCCGGAGATGCCAACGGAGGACTGGAGACGAGTGATGAGGATGGGGTGACTGATGGTGTCAAAAGCAGCGCTGAGGTCTAGGAGAATGAGGATGGAGAGGGAACCAGAGTCGGCAGAGAGGAGTATGTCGTTGGTGACCTTTAGAAGAGCAGTTTCGGTGCTGTGTTTGGTGCGGAATCCGGATTGAAATGTATCATAAAGGTTATTGTTGTCGAGGTAGGATTTTAATTGGGAGGCAATGGCTCGCTCAATTATTTTTGAGAGGAAGGGGAGGTTGGAAATGGGGCGGAAATTATCAAGGGTTTCAGGGTTGAGACCGGGTTTTTTTAGTAAGGGGGTGACGGAAGCAATTTTGAGGGCGGGGGGAAATAGGCCAGTGGTCAGAGAGGTGTTTACGATGGAGGTGATTAGGGGAGAAAGGGCAGGGAGACAAGCCTTGACTAGGATGGAGGGGATAGGGTCCAGGATGCAGGTAGAAGTTCTCATTGTAGAGAGAATGGAGGATAGGTCCGATGCAGTGATTTCAGTGAAGGATGTAAAAGGGGGGTTGGGCGGTGGAGAGGGGGTTGAATCCGGAGGGGAGATAGTGTTGGCGGAGGCAATTGTTAGTTGGGTGTGGATTTTGTCAATTTTTGTTTGGAGATGTGACAGATAGGAGACACACATTTACTGACAGTGAAGGAACAGGAGATTGTGTCAGAGGGTTTAAGAAGTGTGTTGATGGTGGAAAACAGAGTCCACATTTAAGGCCAGTTTAAAAACTTTTATTTCCCTAGCCTTCGATTAATCCTGATTCTCCCACACCCTAACCAACACTCAGATACAATTTTATCCAGCCCCCTCTCTTGTATCTCTTCTTGTGCTCCTCTGTCCCTGGTGTGCTATACTGTACTTTGTGCTCCCCTATCCGCTTGTCCTATTTTTTGAATGTACCGTCCTGTCCTGCCGTGCCTTTTTGTATTTTATAGGACATTGATTTTATGCTTCGACTGTACTGAACAGCACTTTGGTTGGCTCTCAAGCTTTTAAATGTGCTCTATAAATAAATTACCTTACCTTACCAAAGGAAATGCGTTTGGGTCTGAGAGTGGCTGGTCTGCCGTTCTGCAGCTGGATACTATTGGTTTGTTTTGGCAAAATTCTTCTGCTCTGTGTGACAATAAATAAATTATATGCAATTTAAAACCAAAACTAAGGCCTCAGTATGAGTTTAAGACGTGAACATGGGCATGTTTGTTGATTTTTTTTTATTTTTTTTTAATCGGATTGGGAAATATCAGTATCGGTAGATACTCAAAATCACATGATCGGGAGCAAAAAAACGTGATCGGGACATCCCTAACCGGAACCAAACCATTTATTTTGATAAGCCCTAGTTCTTCAAGTTGGCAAAAAAGCTATGCACGATATAGAAGATGCAATTTCAGACAAGTTACTTTCCAAATAAGAATGTTTGTAATACAAAGACCAAACTTACCATGGAATCGCCTGGAGAGAAACAGCAAGGCCTGGGAAAAAATTAAGTCAACCACCACCTCTTTAGACTTTGCAAATGAAAGAAACAAATATACACACCTATTGTACACATCTGGCACTGTCTCTTAATGCTTAAGCAAATTGCATGCAGTTACTCAGGTGTTCGTTGTCGTTTCACATTGGTTCAAAGTGAGCTAAGTTCATCATCATTGTAACTGCATTGTAGTGGATGGAACGAGTGACTGCAGTAGACGAGCCATATGTCCACATGGAATTTAAAAGGCATTTCTGAAACTCCACAGACACTTTATTTCAGAAGGCTTCGTTTTTTTACAGTCCAACAGGACATTTTAATAGGCCACGGTTTCCCCATTTCATCCCATCAAACAAAGCACTTGGAAACGCCATCGTATTGCTCATTCATAAGGGGCCCATCCCCACAGGATCTGCAATACGCGTCAGAGAACTGGGATTAAAAGCAAACCGCTGGTAGACAAAGCGTACCTACGTTACAGCCATCAGTATACTTCAGTCATCACCATGGGTCATCCATCTACAAGGAAAACGGGTCAGGTCAATATCATGTTTTAGTAGTCACTTGATTTGGTTGGTTTGCCGTTAGTTATCAGACTCAAGGTTGACATCAATAAATTCAGGCATATGCTTGTCAAGAGTTAAATCATCATTTTTAAAACTAAATATTTTAACAAGTCTTGGATCATCAAAGTCTGTACTTACATGAGACTTCCAGGCAAACTGCCAGTTACTATTGGAACCTCGTCATAGTCGCACCACGAGTACAACCCCACCTATAAAGAGAATTCCATGTTAGTATAAACTTAAATAAAAATGCAGGCATGTTAATTTAACTTAAAAGGATCCATGTCAGATTCAAGGTTAGCATCACTGAAATCAGGCATATGCTTGTCTTAATTTGATAATCATCATCCTGAACCCTCGTCATTCAGGGCACTTCACCAATGCAGACTTTTGCAAAATACTTCACATTCAAATGTTAAGTTCTGCACACCATTTAGTTGGACAGTTATTGAGTA
The DNA here is from genome assembly GCF_963971535.1 of Notolepis coatsorum. Lineage (NCBI taxonomy): Eukaryota > Metazoa > Chordata > Actinopteri > Aulopiformes > Paralepididae > Notolepis > Notolepis coatsorum. The sequence goes on along the minus strand of NC_140168.1, from coordinate 100,062,050 downwards.
AATTAGTTGAATATGGCCACCAGTGATGCCATCAGGGACAATTAATTGCGTTAATCACAGCTCAATGAAACGGTAGCAGTTTCTTATAACACAAGGTATTGCCATAATTTCATGGAGCTGTAATTAACTAAAAAGGATTCAATGTCCCCGATGACATCACTGGTGGCCACATTCAAAACTCAATTTACCCTTCACAGCCAAACTAAATGAATGTGTGCAAAGAGAGTTTTGGGATGCGTGAGATTATGTGCACAAAAATAACCAGCATTGCTCTGTGGTGAAGTGCCCTTATAAAACGAGGGGGTTACTCACCGTCAAAGCAGATTCGTTGGAGTCTTGCAGAAACGGCTTGGCGGCACATCTGTGGATACAGGTTTAACTTGTTAAGTGGCGGCACGTCTGAATTTCTTCAGATTCACCGAGTGCAAAAGTACAGCATATTTTAAAGAACGTGGGCAACCGCCACAAGGCCTGGTCGTATAGTGTCCTGCCTGACACAGAATAATGTTAAAACTCCTTCATGCTACTCAGAATCTGGTAAAGTGGGATCTTCTTCAAAGGCTGATTCAGCAAGAGTTGGAGATATCATCAGTCTGTAGCATTGAGCTCCAAGCAGGATACATTGAGCAAAAACTGACCAGAGTCCATGAATTAAGTAAACTAGACCGAATAAATGCAGCAAGTCCACTGCAGATTTCATACTGTACATAATAGATCATTCAAGTCTTAAGACACATGTGGCCAAAACCAGCTAGCAGTGAAACATTATAACACGTGTCCTGCATATAAAATATTTAAAGATTATATACACGTGTCCTGCATATAAAATATATAAAGATTATACACGTGTCCTGCATATAAAATATATATAAAGATTATACACGTGTCCTGCATCATGTGCTACAGAATCTTTAAGTTAACTCAAGCCCCCCCGTTAAATGTTCATTACACCTCGATACATGTGCTGAATATTAACTGCAGTAGGCTACGTTTTTATTTTATTTGATTAATTGATTTTGTTGATGGATTAAACACACACAACAAGGATCCAAAGGAGAACATGAGAATAACTAAGACCCTTATTTCAGTCATGGTCCCAGGGCTGTTAGGCCACAACAAAAACACCACAATGATACAAAAGTACAAAACACATACATTTAAAACATTAGAAGACTAAACTATAGCTAAAATGTATATCACACAATAACTAAAAACGGATTGGAAGCCCATTCATGGCTGGGCTTTTCCTCTATTCTGTCCATGAGCCAAGTTAAAACACCTTTCATTCACAAATACGCCTAATCAAACTATGCTTACTGTAAATGCCTAGTACATGATGCACTGAAACACCATAATTAATTAAATTACCTCTTTTTAACTCGTGTTTATATATGCATTACATTTTCTAATAACCATCAATGAAATCAAGAGAGACTAGCTTGGTAGCCTTTTTACATCACACTTCAGAAAACAAAACTTTTTACAACAAATAATGAATTGCAATTGAATACAGAGATATGATGAGTTTACATACCAAAGATGCTTTGAATCGCACAAGATGTGGACAGATTGTTGAAACAGTCATAATGAACACAGCTGGTTCGGTTCTCTGTGCCATGTGCTTTTAGTTCCTGACTAAAGGCCTCTACATGCTACAGCAACTTCAAAGCAACTTCAACACAACATCAGCGCGATTTCAGCGCGGTTGTTGTTTAGGGTCTTGTAGACTGTGTTGCGAGGAATCTGCGTACATGTCTCCAAAATCTAACCTAAACAACCGTTGCGTTGATATTGCGTAGCAGTGATTGGTTGGTTAGCGAATGGGGGCGGGGCTGTCATAGAATAATATAGGTATCGCAGAGAATACCATCCGCCATTGTTGTAGCCAGCCAGCGTTGATGCTAAATAATTAGCGTCACATAGCTGGCCTTTTTCTGAAAACCCAAGCACATATTGTTCCATAGCATACGCCTTCAGTTGATCATGACAAATCCTCTCTTACCTTGACAATAAAAAAGCCTCCATAATTTAGTAAATAAAGCTGTAGCCAGCCAGCTAGCATTGGTGCTATACAAAATGCTATCCACATTAGCTGCATAGCTAAATACAATGGTATCCTGAGGTAACTTTAACGATAAATACAACGTTTGCTAGTCGAAATGACTGGACACACACAGGGACAAGTTAAACATCAATCAATTAATTTATTCCAATAGGTAGTTTGAGCTGCATGTGAGCCGGTCTTTCTCTCCTCTCCATTGGAAACGAATGAAGTTACGTTAAAAAGCAAAGAACCGGCTGACAAAGGTTAAGCTGCTAGCAACAGACACTATAATACTTCCGGTCGGGGAATTTCAAAATAAAAGAGCGACGACTAAAAGCACCGGAAATACGTTTATTTTGTACATAATCTAACGTTAACACGAACCTAAACTAACTTTAGATTAGTTTAGGTTCGTGTAACGTTAGATATTGTAAAAAATAAACGTATTTACGGTGCTTTTAGACTCGCTCTTTTATTTTGAAACCCCCCGCCCGGAAGTAAAAACTATGCTTATTTTTCTGCTTTTATCAATGGGTTGGTTGAGAAGAGAAGCGTCATCTATCTAGGGAACCTAGCTACATACGGGGTACAATGTTACATAGGCTGCGCGTTGATTTTGCAGAAGCATAAAGGTAGAGTGTCTGCAACACCGTTGCTTTGTCGATGTTGTGTCGAAGTTGCTTTGAATTTGCTGTAGCATGCAGAGGCCTTAAGGAGGTCAAAGGGTGACTTCCTGTTACCAACTTCCGGTGTTCTTCTTCTTCGGAGTTAATGGCGGGTCGCAACCACATAAAGATGCATACCGCCACCCAGGGGCGTATCTAGACCAAGCACTAAGGCGGGGCGCTCCGCTCTGCGGTTGCCGCGCCCATAGATATATATAGAACTATAGATATCTATGGCCGCGCCTGCCGCAGGGCGTGTCGCAGCCAATCAGGGAAAACGCGGAAGCAACGGCAGCACTGCTCCGCTGTTATTAAGCAATAAGCCTTCTGGACGGTTCACGTAGAGATGCCCGGTCATATGGGGGTAGATTTCTATCAAAAATAAACAAACATACGGTCAGAGCGCACACGAGTCGACACGCGGGTCGCGGGGGCGAATGACTGCCCGTTTGTTTTAACACAAAAACTGCCGGTCCTTTCATAGAGCGGACTCGTACTTTTTTAAACAAACAAAAATGACACGCAGACACCTCCGTTTCTGACTTGATTGATTGATTGAAAACTTTATTAACAGATTGCAGAATGGGTACAATACAGTACAGCTCAATACACACAATTGTTAAGGGGATGCAGACCAGAGAAAGACTTTCGTCTTGTTTACATCAGGGTCCCCCATTTTCAATTCATCAGGACATATATGACATACATGACATACAGATAGTCAGTACTGCTACATCTATACATTTATGACATACCAGATTTGCAAATACAGTACTGTTTGTGATACAGAAGGAGTCAAGAAAAGGGAGTATATACATTTGACGTAGAAACTGTACATTGGAGGAGGTTGGGTGGGGGGGGTTGGGTACATTGGGATATTGACAACCATACTGGGTAATTTACATTGGAGGTGGTTGGGGGGGGGGCACACTGTATAAACAAGTAAAACTGTACATTGAGGGGGGGGGGGGGAGACACTGTACAAACAAACAAAATTGTACATTGAACTATTGACAAAACCATACTAGGTAAATGACTGTACATTGGAGGGGGTTGGGTTAGGATATTTACAGGGGCCAGTGTTGAATTGCAGTCTCCCGTAGGTGTCCCTTGAGAGAGGTTTTGAAAGTGGGTAGTGATCCACATTCCTTTACAGCTTTGGGTAGGGCGTTCCACATTGATGTGGCATAATTGCGAAACGTGTTTAGTCCCTTATTTGAGCCGAATCTGGGTTTAACATGATTTGTGGAGCTCCCTCTGGTGTTGTGATCGTGGTATTCACTGACCTTTGGGAAGTATTTTGACATGTACATGGGTACCTTGGTCGTGTAGTGTATCTTGTAGACCAGGCCCATTGCAAGTTGTTGTACTCTGTCGTCTACTCTAAGCCATCCTAGGTTGTCAAAGTGGGCAGGGGTGAGGTGGGTTCTAGGAGTAAGGTCAAGCAGTAGTCTGACCAGTTTGTTTTGAGATGTTTGTAATTTTGTTTTTAGCGCCTTTGAGGTGCTTTGGTACCATGAGGTGCAAGCATAGTCGTAGTACCCCTGAATGAGTGCTCCTGCCAGAGTCTTCAGGGTGTTCTTGTTTACCAGAGAGGAGATCCGGTACAAGAATCGAGTTCGTTGGTTGACTTTTTTTATTACATTGGATGCCATTTTGTCACAGGAGAGATTAGCCTCTAGGATGGAACCCAGGTAGGTAATTTCATCTTTCCTTGTGACAATATTGTCACCCACTGTAACTGAGAAGCCGTCGGTCTTGCTGAGTTTGTTATTTGAACCGAAGAGAATGGACTCTGTTTTGCCCATGTGTAATGATAGTTTGTTATCAGCGAGCCATATGCAGATTCTGCCTAGTTCCGAGCTGAGGGTTTTTTCAACCTGTAACTTGTTCTTGTCAGAGACCAGCAGGGCTGAGTCGTCGACTCCATGTCGCATGCTGCTCCCTCCGTACCAGGCGTGCGTTCCTGAAATCAACTGGGGTTGCACGCACCTAATGGCGCCACGTGCACGTGCGCTCCCGGTGCGTGCGCGCACTCCCGCGAATGCGCATAAATGTCCCCTCGCTTGAGCACAGACTACAGACAGTTCCTAATTGCCTCTACGAATGGAATGTAACACTTATCATTCACAACAAGTTAGGTGTGATTTGTGAATGTATCCGAGAACGTATTTAACACACCTGACGACCGGCGCTATTGATAGCATGCCTGCTCCGTACCTGGCGAGGGCTGGACCCAGGGAACCCCGCGTTGTCGGGGATTCCCTCTGACGCGCCTCTCGAAGACGCGCTCCGCCACGTCGAGCCTGCAAAGGCGAGACACTGCAGGTGAATAGTCAAATATACTTTTTTTTGTTGATTTTGAGATTTTGTTATATTTTGCTTCCTAAACATGTCTTCTATGAAACTAGTGACAATAAAACGTCAATAACACACATTTAGTTGTTTATTTTACATCATTTTGCCTTATTGCATCCATAAATGTGCATATATTTAATGGGGAAGTGCCTCATTTGCATATATAAACATAAATTTCAGAAAACTTGCAATATATTTTTTCTTAGTTTATATGTACATAACAAATTGGGAAAGTTTCATAGTGATATCTATTCAAATATTTTTTGCCTATTAGGGGGTACTACACTGTACTACACTGTTTGTAGCCTGTGTGTAGTTCTGTTCAGTTCAATAACATCATTATTATTATTATTCAGTTATCAGGCATGTGTTTAGGTTGTCTATTACTAATGGTTTGATTAGGTATTGTGTTTGTAAATATCTGTTTAAAAAAAAAGTATGGCATTTTACAATACAGAACTTTGAATGCGTTTTCCCAAAAATGAGTTTTAAGAGTTTTTCCTCATACTCTGAGCCAGAAATCTCCACTTCAGTAGCACTCACATACACCAAAACTTCCAGTTCTATTCATATCTATGTTCTGAAGGTATTTACAGAAGGGTTTGTTGATATCACATTCATACCCTGATTTATATCACATTTTATTCCTAAAAACATGGCGAAATATGGAATTTTACCATAAAAATGGACTGAATGGAGTATTTTCTGATTTATGGAGTGATAAAAAGAGATATCCAAAATCCCCTCTGTAATAACCTTTGGCTCTAATATGTCAACAAAATGAAACTATCATTTTGAAAATGGCTTGATCCAATGTTCAGATTTCTGTCCTGGAATTATATGCAAATTAGTGCATATTTAAGTAGATTATGCCTCATTTGCATATTTAAACATACAATTTCAGAAAACTTGTAATACAAAAAAGTCTTGTCTTAATATAAGTAATCAACTGGGGAAGTTTCATTGTGATATCTATTAGTTAACTTTTTTACCCTATTCACCTGCAGTGTCTCCCCTTAACCCTAGCATGCCGTGCGGGGGTAAAAAGCATACGGAAGGCAGCACGACAGGGCTCGAAAGCCTTCCACCGACCGCGCCATAGAAGGCATGCGTTCTTCATGGGACGGGGGTGCACTACGTGCAACCCCAGATAAGTACTCGCTATTTGCATATCAATAGCGCCGGTCGTCAGGTGTGTTAAATACGTTCTCAGATACATTCACATCTAACTTGTTGTGAATGACATGTGTTACATTCCATTCGTAGAGGCAATTAGGCACTGTCTGTAGTCTGTGCTCAAGCAAGGGGACATTAAATGCGCATTCACGGGAGCGCGCGCACGCGCCAGGAGCGCGCGTGCACGTGGCACCATTAGGTGCGTGCAATCCCAGTTGATTTCAATAATGCACCACTGGCCATAGCATACCAGCAATCCCCCGACGAGGAATTGCCGGTTTGATTGATTGATTGAAAAGTTTATTAACAGATTGCAGAATGGGTACAGTACAGTACAGCTCAATACATACAATTGTTAAGAGGATGCAGACCCGAGAAAGACTTTCGTCTTGTTTCCATCAGGGTCCCCCATTTTCAATTCATCATATGACACACATGACATACAGATAGACAGTACTGCTACATCTATACATTTATGACATACCAGATTTTCAAATACAGTACTGTTTGTGATACTAAAAAAATCCAGAAGAAGAGTATATACATTTGACATAGAAACTGTGCATTGGGGGAGGTTGGGTAGGTGGGGTGGGGCTGTACATTGGAGGTGGGGGGGGGGGGGGGGGGGGTAGGGGGACACTGTACATTGGAATACTGACATACATTTGACATGGAAACTGTACATTGGAGGAGGTTGGGTAGGTGGGGTGGGGTTGGGTGGGGCTGTACATTGGAATACTGACAAAGCCATGCTTGGTCTTTATTGTACAACTGGGTTAGGACATTTGTAGGGGCCAGTTTTGAATTGCAGTCTCCTGTAGGTGTTCTTTGAGAGTGTTTTTGAAGGTGGGTAGTGATTTACATTCCTTTACAGCTTTGGGTAGGGCGTTCCACATTGTTGTGGCATAATTGCGAAACGTGTTTAGTCCCTTGTTTGAGCCGAATCTGGGTTTTACATGATTTGTGGAGCTCCCTCTGGTGTTGTGATCGTGGTATTCACTGACCTTTGGGAAGTATTTTGACATGTACATGGGTACCTTGGTCGTGTAGTGTATCTTGTAGACCAGGCCCATTGCAAGTTGCTGTACTCTGTTGTCTACTCTAAGCCATCCTAGGTTGGCAAAGTGTGCAGGGGTGAGGTGGGTTCTAGGAGTCAGGTCAAGCAGTAGTCTGACTAGTTTGTTTTGAGATGTTTGTAATTTGGTTTTTAGTGCCTTTGAGGTGCTTTGGTACCATGAGGTGCAAGCATAGTCGTAGTACCCTTGAATGAGTGCTCCTGCCAGAGTCTTCAGGGTATTCTTGTTTACCAGGGAGGAGATCCGGTACAAGAATCGAGTTCGTTGATTGACTTTTTTTATTACATTGGATGCCATTTTGTCACAGGAAAGATTAGCCTCTAGGATGGAACCCAGGTAGGTAATTTCATCTTTCCTTGTGACAATATTGTCACCCACTGTAACTGAGAAGCCGTCTGTTTTGCTGAGTTTGTTATTTGAACCGAAGAGAATGGACTCTGTTTTGCCCATGTGTAATGATAGTTTGTTGTCGGCGAGCCATATGCAGATTTTGCCTAGTTCCGAGCTGAGGGGTTTTTCAACCTGTAACTTGTTCTTGTCAGAGACCAGCAGGGCTGAGTCGTCCGCAAACAGGAACAAGTTGCAGTCACAAGCTGACGACATGTCATTTGCATAAATTAGGAACAGTAGTGGTCCTAGTATGCTTCCTTGTGGAACACCACAGTTCACTGTGAGGGGGGGGGATAGGGTACCGTTTACCTCCACCATCTGTTCTCTCCCCTCCAGGTAGGATTGTATCCAGCTCACTGATAAACTATCAAAACCAATTGCTTTTAGCTTGTCAATCAGAATGGTCTGCTAGGAAAACTCCATAACAAGCAGCGGTCCCAAGCACTTCCTTTTCCGAAGGCGCCAGGGAAGTCCTGAAAAAAGGACGTCGGTGGAATATCCTTACATCTCTCATCTAACTAACTAAATTTCCGTTCCAACTGCCGAAGGCCTGTGAGCACAAACGTTTCGTTGAAACAATGAGGAAGGGGGAGCTGATCACCACACCTGGGCTATAAACTGGCCAGAGGTGGGCGTGGTCGGGCAGATGGAAGGTGCATGTGAGAAGTTTTCAGTTGAGTGTATTCCCATAGGCGAAGCAGAAAAGCGTAGCTAATGAAATATAACTTCCTCCCACCTGGGACACCCTGTACTGTAAATGATTCATATGCGCCTTCTGCCACGATTTTCACCTTTTAGGTGACTGTATTTGCAGTTGCTGGGATTAGATCAACCCAAGCAGTTGCTGGGATTAGATCAGACCAACCAGTTGCTGGGATTAGATCAACCCAACCAGTTGCTGGGATTAGATCAGACCAACCAGTTGCTGGGATTAGATCAGACCAACCAGTTGCTGAAATTAGATCAAACCAACCAGTTGCTGGGATTAGATCAAACCAACCAGTTGCTGGGATTAGATCAGACCAACCAGTTGCTAATTTGAAATGGTGTTGTTTTACCTTCAGTTTTAATTTGACCCTTCCTCTGTCTCACCAGTTTATGTTATTATATCAGCTTTTATCTAATTCATTACTTCATGTTAATTTATTATATCAGCTTTTATCTAATTCATTACTTCATGTTATTATATCAGCTTTTATCTAATTAATTACTTCATGTTATTATATCAGCTTTTATCTAATTAATTACTTCATGTTGTTATATCAGCCTTTATCTAATTCATTACTTCGTTGCCACTATTGTTAATCGTTTTATTCCTTTTTCAATTATTGTGTTGCATTTATTTTATATGGCTTCTTCATTAAGCACTTTGTATTTTAAGCTTGCACAAAAGGCGCTATATAAATAAAGTTTGATTTAATTTTTAAAACAACCTACAGGTATTTTCTTAAACCCTGATTTTATTTTTATTTGGGTTTCTTTACTTAACTGCATTGAAATGTCCTTTATAAATACAGTAACATTTACTTTAGAGGGCATAATAATCATGATTAAGCACCTATTGAGGAATTTGATGTTAAACTATTGATTATTGTTACTCAAGTCTCAGACCTGATGACCAGAAATCCTTCCAGAATAGCTTCTACTTCACTTCCTAATGACATTCAGTAAAGACCTATCCATCTGTTTACCTCTAATTAAAAAAACGATCGAGTGAATAATATTTGTTCTATATACATTGTTAACATTTAGTTCCTCATTAGGTCCAAGGTACTTTATTATTTATAAAAGGCGTTACATGCTCCGCTCAATAGTTCACTCCACGTGGAATATGACCTCTCCTGGATACATCACTGGCATTGGGCTTTCCCCCATATCTCAATATTGATCATTGAAAACAGGAAGAATGGCTTCTCATTTACCTAGGCACACAATTAAATATTAGTACCCGACTCTACCTTTTCACATGAATATGCGTTAGTAGTATCAGCATATTTAAACAAGGTTTCTGAAACACAAGTTAGTGGTGGTGACTAGTGGTCTCCACCCCCAGAGCAGACTATATTGATGGTGACTCTTTGTGAACTGCAATACATTTGATTCCTAAAGATTGAAAATGTTCTGCCAAAGTGCTGTATTGTTTTAAATTAAGAAGTTTATTCCATCCAATCACATAATACAATATTTTCTATAGCAGTAGTGTCCTGCATGTCTTTCCACCCAAGTGGAACTTCAAAATTAGTACCTACGACTGCACAATGATGAGAATAAAATTAATACAAATGAGACACACACACCACTGAGGATAAACGGGGCTACCGTGGACAGGGTGAGCAGCTTTAAGTACCTGGGGGTCCACATCTCAGAGGATCTGACATGGACAACACACATAGACTCAGTCGTAAAAAAGGCGAAGCAGCGCCTCTACCACCTGAGACAGTTAAGGAAGTTCAGAGTATCTGGGAAGATACTCCAGTCCTTCTACTCCGGAGCTGTAGAGAGCATCTTGACTGGAAACATCACTGCCTGGTATGGAAACAGCACGGCACAGGACAAGAAGGCCCTACAGAGAGTGGTGCGCTCAGCCGAGCGTACCACGGGTATTGCACTACCACCCCTGCAGGTTCTATACAACAAGAGGTGCAAATCCAGAGCCTGCAGAATAATGAAAGACCCTCACCACCCCAACAACAGCCTGTTCATGCTGCTGAGGTCAGGCAGCCTGCGAACACCAGCTACTAGGACAGAGAGACTTCGGCTCAGCCTCTTCCCTCCGGCCATCAGAGCCTTGAACACTGAACTCTCCACACACAAGCACACATGAGCACACACACACTGTACACGCTCACACACTAGCAGCCACTTTAACACGAGCAAGCACACACTCATGCTGCACACGCTCACACTTATGGCCACTTACAAAAGGAAAGGTCACTTTAAGAATAGTATAGTATAACTTGAGATTGTATAATATAGCATGTACATAAAGACCCAGTGCCTCATCCGTAGCTAACAGTCTATTGCACTACCACAGGACCTAGCATGTCCTACCATGCTCTGTAAATAACTCATGTACATATACCGATATGCCCTACTCTGTTTACTTGTTTTATTGCACAATGTCGTTCTATTGGATTTTATTATATATTATTACTAGTGCTGTCAGGCGATTAAATTTTTTTATCTAATTAATTACAGTATTTGTAATTAATTAATCTAATTAATCGCATTTTAATCGCATAACCATTTTATGCCTGATATTCTATATTCTATAATCATATTTCAAATTGCATGTGTCCGGATGGCAGAATTCAGTACTGTATCTAGTACAAAACCTTCTGTTTAATCATCTTCCATCTATTAATTTGCTTAGATTTTTCAGGTCTGGTAAATTTGAGCATGGTGTTATTCACAGTCAAAGATAAAAAAAAATTGATTGATATTCTCATTTGGTTCATTACAATTTACTCAAAATAAAATGTTCATTCAATCAATCACAGCGCAGGTTGATTGATTGAATGAATCAATCAATATTTGGTTCATTACAATTTACTCAAAATAAAATGTTCATTCAATCAATCACCGCGCAGATTGATTGATTGAATGAAAAAGTTATCAACAGATTGCAGAATGGGTACAATACAGTACGGCTCAATACACACAATTGTTAAGGGGATGCAGACCAGAGAAAGACTTTCGTCTTGTTTACATCAGGGTCCCCCATTTTCAATTCATAATGAATTGTAAGTAAGGGTGCAACTTGCACCGTGCAATCCATTCTCTGTGGATCTAGCCCACAGTATTTCTGACATTCCCTGAGATTCATAGATGTCCCTAGAATCAGATACCAAGAACATGCAAATGGACCATATTAAAAAAAAAATCTGTAAATGTGTATTCTACATTCTTATGGAATGAATGAGATATGAGATATGAATGAGATTTTTTTTTTTTAATTAATTTTGGGTTAATTTTCATAACGCGATAATTTGCTGTGTAATTAATTAATCTAATTAACGCGATAAACTGACATCCCTAATTATTACTATTGTATTTGCACATCGTTGCAGGCAAGACCACCCGCATTTCATTGTATACTCGTATGCCGTGACAAATAAAGGCCTTGTACTTAATGTTTGTGTAGTTATTTGTCTTCCAACATGGCTGCCTGTAACATAGCGGCCATTGTATTGAACATGGCAATGGAAGGGACAACGGTTGCTATGTGCAAAACAATGGTTGCTATGTGTAGATATTTGAGAATCAACAGGAAAGCCAGTGGAACAGTAATATGCTTTTGCAATGTTTCACATCTTGGTGCTCAACCAAAAATAAAGGGCACATCAAAGCCTCTCTCTCTCTCCGATTGCTTAAAACAATGAATAACGCACAACACCAACACTGGTCTTATAATGTATGAGGGTGCAGGCTATGACAAAATACAGTATGCAATGTAAACACACTAAAGACCCTTTCACACATGCTGCATGTAAAATCTTGTTTTTTTGCTTATTTCACACTATTGAATACCATTGATCCCAATTAATTTAATTTCAAACCTTTATTTTAACTAGAAAAAAGTTCAGATTGCCCTCATTCGCAGCGATGTCGGGTATAACAAGAAATATTTTAAATAGATATTTAGATGATAATCTTCATACACAGGAGGAGATATTGTCTCTTTCTGCGTCCTGCCCTGCCCTACCTAGGAGCCACCCCTCCTAAACCACAGGCAGTATTTCTTAGTGAGTCATGTTGCAAAGAATAGTTGGGAGGGACGCAATCTTTAAAAACTTTTAAATGCATTGTTGCATCTATATTTAGCACATATTTGATAGAATTTCAATAGAAAATAAACAAAAGATAAAATACCATTACCACCAGACAGAAAAGGGCATTGTTTGACTCTGAGGGAAAGAGCAGATGCTCAAGCCACCCCTTGGGTATGTGTGTCTGATTACAGGCAGCCATGTTGGAAGAGAGACAACTATTGTTGGAAGAGAGGACTAGAGAGCAAGGCTCTATTTAAACCATGAAACTGGTGTTTGAAGATGAGTGTCAGAAGTTCTTATTTTTATTTTATTTATTATCTTTTCCCCCCTCCTTTTTCTCCCATCCCCCACTGTTAGTCGTTATGCCAATTCCCAATCCCCTTCCTGGTCGTTGCGCACCCCCCCCCCTACTGTTGGTCCGGGAGGCCGGAGACTATCACATGCTTTCCTCCGACACATGTGCAGCCAGCCGGCAGCCAGCCTGGCAGCGCGGACTCTCACTGGGAGTGTAACGTGTGGAAGGTCACACTACCTCTCTCCAGATCCTTCCCTCGCTGTGCAGGCACCCCGACCGAACTGTAGGAGTCGCTGTTTACAACAACCAGGACCCACCCACACCGACTTCCCACCCACTGACACTGCCAATTGTGTCAGCACGGACGACCGACAAGCCGGAGGTACCGCTGGCAGTTGGATCCGATCCCACTGTCTCTGCGGTGGTAGGCAGACGCTTAGTCCGCTGCGCTACCCGGCCGCCCCAGAAGTTCTTCTGATGCAGATCACATTAGTTGGATTGCTGTACAGGATGAATGTGTTGTTAAGTATGTTGAGTTTTTAAGCAGATTTCTACACAATTTTAGGGTTTGACACCTGAATAAATATACTGGAATATATTAGTGCTTCTTTAAATCTTGAGATTGTCTGAAGCTCTTCCCATGATGGTCCCAGTGGTAGGGTTTCTCTCCTGTATGAATTCACTGGTGAGTGTTTCTCTCCTGTATGACTGTGCTGGTGTGTCTTTAAATTGAATGATCGAATGAAATGTTTCCTCCACTGTCTTTAACACTTTCAGTGCCCATCACGTCATATGACGTTTTATCAGCCTCCCCCCTGAATGCCCACGACAACAATTATCGCTTTATTTTTTTATTAGCGATCTGAATTCATATCAACCGAGTCTCCCGTTGGTACACCAGCCCCATCAGCAGCCCAGAATGGAAAAAAGCGCCACCTGGAATATAGATTTACAGCAGCCAATCGATAGTAGACAGTAGTGATCGATTTTTGGAATGGCGATCAGGAATTGGAATGATCTTTTTGGAGAACATCTGATCTGAGGTAAGGAATCTATTTTACCAGTCTTGGGATAATCAGAGTTGTATTCGTTGAGATATCAACGTGTCCCCCATGTGTGTGTGTGCGCAATCGCTGATGAGGAACTCAGATAATCGGCCCCAGCGTGCATACGTACACATATACCATCGATAATCTAGCGTTTACTTGAAATCGATTCATAAATAGGCCGAAAAATGACGTTTTTATTCTAGAATATTCCAGTAAACGTCTTTTATCATGGAATCTTTTTATTTTCCTTGAAAACAAGGGCTTTTCAAAATGCTATAAAACGAAAATGAACCGATAAAAAAACAATCCAATTCGACAATGTTGACTGGAAAATGAGTCATTGATAAGCGACGGGCAGATTAGACAGTCATAAGTTAAAACATAGATTAGGCGTTATTAACACTAACATTGAAGTGGATGGTGGGCATTCAAGCACTAAACCGTGCACCCCCTGCTGGCACTGAAAGTGTTAAGGGGAGACCACACACCTAAAATACAATTTTCCTGATTTTGGGGCAATTTTGAGATTTTTGTATAATGTTGCCCCTTTACATGTCTTCTTTCAAACTAGTGACAAGAAAACGTCAAAAAAACACATTTAGTTTCTTATTTTGCTTCATTTAGCATGATTGCATCCATAAATGTGCATATATTGAATGGGGAAGTGCCTCATTTGGATATATAAACATAAAATTCAGAAAACTTGCAATATATTTTTTATTAGTTTATATGTACATAACAAACTGGGAAAGTTTCATAGTGGTATCGATTCAAATATTTTGTTTGCCTATTAGGGGGTACAAAATGAGATTTTATGAGTTTGTATTACACATAAAACAAAAAATCTCAATTTCTCTAATACCTCCACACACCAAACTGGCCACGTTTCCTCCTATCCATATACCACAACTTTCTATTAACCCTTTATCTGCCACAGATTATTCTGATCTTAATCCACTCTCTGCCACCACTATAAGTCTATGGAGATGTTCCCCTTCTTTGCAGGGCTATAACTTTTTAAATTGTATTGCTAAATTGACATTACTATGGCCCATTCAGCATCAAGTATCTATCGTTTAGGATGTAGCAACGTTCTACTTTTTCATTCACATTCATACTAAAATATGATCTAAAGTATAAATATGTTTTTATCGTTTTCTGCAGCATTCCATAGAACGTGAGTTATAGCCATTTATGCATAATTAATTAGATGATCAAATGTAGTTTGATACCGATTGATGTCATATTAAAAATTTCAATTGTACAAGGTCCTAAACGTCATGCCTCATCATCTGCTGGTGACGGAGGGGGGGGGGGGGGGTTTATAAGTCCGTGGCCGACGTTAAATGATTCATGTAGTATGGATGATATGTTGATCGGAGCAGTTTATATGTATAATAATAATCAAACACGCTGAAACTCACCGCAGCTTCCTCGTAGCGTTGGGCGATCAGCGTGGAGCAGAAAGTTTGCTATTATGGGATGTCGATCTAGTTGGTCCAGTTCCAGGTTGTATAATACTATATACGTCCAAATCATGTTGTTTATCGAGTTATTGGCAACGGATCGCTATCCAGTATATCAAGCTCGAGTCCCGGGAGCGATAGCGAGTGGCCGGACGAAATATGGGTGAGCACCACTTCCTGCCGCTCACTTCCGGTTTTGGCGATTCGCCGATCGGCCACCAGATGGCGGTCTTGAACCGTTGGAGAGTTGAGAGGAGATCAACAGCAAGTCTCAAGTCTCCGTGGGTGAAATATGATTGCCATGACAGATTTCAGAAATATTGATCTCAAAGACGCCATACGACGTCATTGGCAGATTAAGCATGGCGAGCAATGACGTCTTAACACATTCTTGGAGAAGGGTTAAGAGGATTTTTTGATATATCACTCATCCAGATTTTTTTTACATTTTATACAAAAAATGTATGCGATTTCTTTTTATGACTAGGGGGGTCATAAATCCCTGTTCGGGTGGCATATCAACAAATCCTCTAACAAAAAGTTAGTTTTTTAATGTAGTAACATGAAAAACAATGAGAAAATTTTCCTAGTACCTAGATGGACCAAAACGTCCACATTTATTCATATCTATATCCTGCTTCTTTGTGCCAAAGGGTTTGTTTATGTCATACATAGCCTGATTTACAGACAATACAAAACTTTAAAGGTGTTTCTCAAAATGAGATTTTATGAGTTTGTATTACACATAAAACAAAAAATCTCAATTTCTCTAGTACCTCCACACACCAAACTGGCCACGTTTCCTCCTATCCATATAACACAACTTTCTGTTTTTTTTATATATCACTCATCCAGATTTTTTGAACATTTTATACAAAAAACTGATGCAAAAAATAGATTTTTTTATGACTAGGGGGTCATAAAATGTCATAAATCCCTGTTCGGGTGGCATAAAAAAATCCTCTAACAAAAAGTTTGTTTTTTAATGTAGTAACATGAAAAACCATGAGAAAATATCTATATATCATCCATTTTTTTTAAAGTTTTGTTCGGGGTAACATGCAAAAAGGGGCCATTTTGAATAGACCACGTCCTTTTTGGTTAATAAAACTATGCGACCAAAACATTAATAGATTTTCTTCTTTTTTTTTGACTTTTTTTTTTTTTTTTTTTTTTGTTGATCTTTTCCCCCCTCCTTTTTCCTCCGATTTTCTCCCATCCCAATGTTAGTCGTTATGCCAATACCCAATCGCCTTCCTGGTCGCTGCGCACTCACCCCCCACAGACGGTCTGGGAGAGTGGAGGCTACCACGTGCTTCCTCCGACACACGTCCAGCCAATCAACCGCTTCTTTTCACCTGGCAGCGCGGATTCTCACTGAGAGGGCGTAGCGTGTGGAAGGATCACACTATCCCACTTAGATCCTATCCGCGCTTAGCAGGCGCCCCGACCGAACTGTAGGAGTCGCTGTTTACAACGACCCGGACCCACCCCGCCAGCTTCTCCCACCCTCTAATACTGCCAATTGTATTAGTGTGAACGGCCAGCCAAGCTGGTGACAACCCCGGAGCTGTGAGCTGGATTCAAACAGGCGAATCCAGCCGCTCCGGGGTTGTTTTTTTGACTATTCTAAATAATTAACATGTTTGCAAATGATTTCATCCTTTATTATTTTTTTTCCCTATCTAGGGGGGTGGTCTCTTATGAGTTATGAGGCTTCTCTCCTGTATGCATGCGCTGGTGTTCCTTTAAGTGGTCATATCTACTGAAGCTCTTCTCACATTGGTCACAGTGGTGGGGCTTCTCTCCTGTATGAATGCGCTGGTGTCTCTTTAAGTGGGCGTATCTACTGAAGCTCTTCTCACACTGGTCACAGTTATGAGGCTTCTCTCCTGTATGCATGCGCTGGTGTTCCTTTAAGTGGAAGTATCTACTGAAGCTCTTCTCACATTGGTCACAGTGGTGGGGCTTCTCTCCTGTATGAATGCGCTGGTGTTCCGTTAACTGTCCAGAGGTACTGAAGCTCTTCTCACACTGGTCACAGTGGTGGGGCTTCTCTCCTGTATGAATGCGCTGGTGTTTCTTTAAGTTTCCAGAGCTACTGAAGCTCTTCTCACACTGGTCACATAAGTAAGGCTTCTCTCCTGTATGAATACGTTGGTGTGTCTGTAAGCTTCCAGCCTGACTGAAGCTCTTCTCACACTGGTCACAGTTATAAGGCTTCTCTCCTGTATGAATACGCTGGTGTCCCTTTAAGTGGTCGTATCTACTGAAGCTCTTCTCACACTGGTCACAGTAGTAGCGCTTCTCTCCTGTATGAATACGTTGGTGTGTCTGTAAGCTTCCAGCCTGACTGAAGCTCTTCTCACACTGGTCACAGTTATAAGGCTTCTCTCCTGTATGAATACGCTGGTGTTCCTTTAAGTGGTCGTATCTACTGAAGCTCTTCTCACACTGGTCACAGTTATAAGTCTTCTCTCCTGTATGAATACGCTGGTGTATTAGAAAAGTGGACTTATTGATGAAGCTCTTTCCACACTGGTCACAGCAGTGAGGCCTTGACTCGTTCATATCTCTGCTTGTTGTTGGGGAGCAATGCAGCAATTGTACCTGGAGAAGAGAGAAGTACACCAATGAAAAGTTCAGATCTTGTGTGTGTTTTGCATTCGTTCAGTTTGTATTTCTCAAGTTCTAAAAATGTTTTATCCTCCAAATTTTGTTGTTGATGCGATTTAAACGTGAATCTGCTCCAAGGGCAGTTATTGAAAACTGGCCAACATTAATAAAATACTGAGATAAAACCCAACAGGCAGTTGCCTGCAATATGACAATATGATGGTTGTATCTGTCCTTGTAACAATGTCATTGTTGTTCTTAGTTTGTGTTGAGTACACAGACCACTAGTACAGATAATTCAGTCTGAAATTATATTTTCAATGGAATGATTATTAGCAATATCAATTACATGTCAATTAATCCATGTATTGTTTAGCCAAAGAGTAGCCTATTGATAATTCGTTTGTAATATGTTCATCAAATCAAGAATTAAGATCACGTTTTGCCTGTTTCTTTCAACAGTCTTATAGTATCCAGCATATTGCCACCCTATAACCCTTCAGTCTGCCCAGCACCAAGACAACTGTTGGCATTGCAGCCTTGATGCTGCTTGTTAATCCTGTTGTGGCCTATGGCTGAAAGGCAAAGGAGGAAAGACATGTTACCCTTTTCTGTTGATTTGGTCATATCGGTCTGTCATAGTAGTTACCTCTGTGCCCATTAGGGTGGTCCTTAAAATTGAAAGTTGGAAAGTCTAAGCTCCAACCTCCAGAATCCGTTATGGTAGTCAAGAAAATTCTCCTGGTGAATGTTTTCCTCAATCTGACAACATCTACCGCTCCCTCATCAACCTTCGAGTTTCACCCTGAGGATCCCAGAGTAGAGCGGGCCAGAATTTTGTGCCAACATGAATTTGAAGGAAATCTTAACACAAGGGGTGTCTAAAATGTGTGTTTTTTTGTGGGGAATTAAAATATTGGCTTATTTATCGAATGGGATAACTCTAACCTACATCATTTTGGATTTCAAAATGGCAGATTAAAAAAAAAAATCACCCCTTGGCCAGACATGGGTGCGAACATGAATGTGAAGGAAAACCCATCATGCAAGGTGTCTAAATTATGTGTTTCCTAAAGGAAACTTGAAGGTTGATGAGGGGGGTGGGTAAATGTTGTCAGATTGAGGAATAAATTCACCAGGAGAGTTTTCTTGACGGATTATGGGGGTTGGAGCTTAAAATAGATGAATTAGAAAATGAACCCATCACGAAGGACCACCCTAGTGCCCATTAGGGGTGTAACAGTACACGTATCCGTACAGAACAGTTTCAGTACTGGACCTTTGGTTTAGTACGTGCTGTGTACCGAACGAATGCAATGGTACATTTGTGCAATACTTTTTTTTGTGTGCAGAATTGTATTCAAAACTCCAAGTTTACCCCTTCCCAAAATATAACTTGCGCAAAGGGCCGGATGTTCGTTCAGCCCACGCACAACACAGAGATTACCTGTAATTTAGCATAGCCTCATAGTGTGGCGAACGCACACACACACACTCTCAGTGCGTGAGGAGGATTGGTGCTAGATTGAGAAGGGACTGTCTCTCGGAGATCAAATTAATGATAGTTTGCGGCATATAAAACGGACATTCATACACAGCAACGCGCCTCCAAACAAGGTGTGATAAACATGAATTTATATATTTTCCTTGGCATGAAAAAGGAAATAGTATTTACCATTAGGGACCTGCATGACGCTTCTTTCTCTATTCAATAACGTTTTACCCTGAGGGATGGTGGTTGCGGTTGTTGTTGTATTCAGTTCAATGACGTTGCGTGTCTCCTATCCGTCATGCAGCGCATTCAGGCCCACAATCTATATATATATATATATATATATTAGAGGTGGGCATAGATAATTTTTTTTAATCTAGATTAATCTATCTGCAATCCTGGATTTAATCTAGATTAATCTAGATTAAAATGGCAAAAAAAAAAAAAAAAAAACATTCAAAATATGTGTGTTCTACCCAAATAATGACCAGAAGTAAGTCCTTACTTTTTCTTTCCTCCTTACGTTTCTCAGGCCAGGTGGCCCATTACACCATGAGCCCATCTCCCGTTTCCAAAATGCATTACAGACTGTTTGAAAAAGCTGTTTTGCTATGATAATTGGTAATGAAATATCAAAATAATGTTCAATAAGATGTACTTGTGTTTAATAAGTTGTTTTATTCAGAAGTTAACACAAATAAATAATATTACCAGTACAGTACAGTATCTAGCACTCTCAGGAGCAAAACAGAAAGAATCATTTCAAACTTGAACTATGTGACATGGCTTGAATCAACTGCTCCAGTGGAGTTGCTCAGTGGCCAATGGTGTCAACTGTGGTTGTACTGGGCAGCTCCCAGGTGTGAATGGAACTGTGTGAATGTGAAGCAGGGCGTTCCTGAAAAAGAGCATCTGTGCTCAGCGAACCTACCCTGGGTAAATAAAGGTAAAAAAAATATATATAAAAAAAAATATATATATAAAAAAAAAAAAGGTTTAGATTAATGCGTTAATTATATTATCGCGCGATACTAGTATAGCGTTAACGCCGCTAACGGCCCAGCTCTAATATATATATATATAATTTTTTTAACAAGTCGATTATTAATTGGAATAGAATATTCATTGACAGTACTTAACAGTTACTGCATCACCCCTGAGGGGAACATGGAAAGCCAAATAAATAAACGTAAACTTTCCCCCACTGTACCGAAAACCTGTACCGAACCGTGATTTACAAAACCGAGGTACGTACCGAACCGTGGTTTTTGTGTACCATTACACCCGTAGTGCCCATAGATGTGAAATAAGGTGTGAACAAACTAAGGTCTTTAGATCTATTATGCGTATATTGATCTGATAAACATATTACAAACAAATTGACTCTTTACAACTACATAGAAAAAATGTGTCTCTTTACAGCTACATAGAGCTATCAGAGGTAGCTTCCAGTATCGGGAGAAATGTAATTGAACAAAAGGCTGGGAAATAATTTTGTTGACTATCCCTTTAACCTCTTCCACCCGTGCGGTCCGGTACCAGACCGCAAATGACATCACGTCATAAATCATTCTCTCTAGACCGGGGGTCTCAAACTCGCGGCCCGCAGGATGATATTTTGCGGCCCCCTACTTGACATCAAAGTTTAGTGTTAATGCGGCCCGCGCGCAACTGTTTGCCGAGTCGTTGCGCGAGAGTTGGAAGTTTTATTTATTTTATCACTTGTAGGCTACCATACATGCTCATGACAGTGACTTGGTTGAAACGTGATTCCGGAGTGACACCAAGTAAAGTGGAAGGCAAATGCATCCTCGATATCTCCTCTGCGAGCAGTGCTCTGCATGTCCGGCTGCACTGCCACTCTGTGTCTGTGTACTCTGCTCTGGTCCAATCACATTCAGCGTCCCGTCAGCGTTTCCCCCCCTCACCCACAGTCTGCGAATCAGATGCAGAGTAGGGCGGGTCTTAAACAGTCCGAGTCAGAGCAGAGTTGACAGCGCATCTACAGTAGCCTCGCTCCCAGTTTTATCTCCGTGAGATAAATAATAATAATAATAATAACTTTATTTGTATAGCACTTTTCATACAGAGGTTGCAGTTCAAAGTGCTTCACAACAGTAAAAAATACAGGCATAAGCGAGCATAAAAAGATAGACAGGTAGAATCACAGTGTTTCACATTAGGATCTAGCATCCCAATAGGCTCTCCGCTTACAGTTTTCAGTAACACAAATAGTAAAAATAGTTTAAAATGATTCAGTTTAAAAATAGTCAAAAAATTATAAAATAGAACGGACATAAAAAATACAGGCATGAGCGAGCATAGCAAGATATGGCAAATCACAGTGTTTCACATTAGGATCTCTAGCATCCTAATAGGCTCTCTATTCAGTAATACTCCTGTAATTCATGAACAAATAATCACAGTGTTTCACATTTGGATCTAGCAAATAATAAGAATAGTTTAAAATGATTCAGTTTAAAAATAGTCATCAGTAAGAAGTAAAAAGTGCAATAACCGACACATGAATTTGATAGGCAGTGTATAAGAGTAGGCAGGGTAAGAATAAATACAAGTTGTGTCAGGATATCCCTGATGTTTCCTCTTGCCACTAGGTGGTAGCAGATATCTATCAGTGAAATGCCTGAGCAAAGAGATGGGTTTTAAGCTGTCTTTTAAAGATGTCTAGCGAGTTGGCTTCCCTGATGTTTTGGGGTAGTTTGTTCCATAGTTTTGGGGCATAGTTGATAAAGGCTGCATTACCGATCCTCTTTTGACTGCTTCTGGGAGCCTCTAGTAGTCCAGCAGCTGATGATCGCAGTGTTCTTGCTGGTGTGTAATTTATTAGAGTGTTGGCGATGTAGCTAGGTCCCTGTCCATTTAGAGCTTTGTATGTAAGGAGAAGGACCTTAAAGTCAATTCTAAATGTTACAGGAAGCCAGTGTAAAGCGGCTAAGACTGGACTAATGTGCTCTCTCCTTTTGGTTCTAGTTAGCAGTCGGGCTGCAGAGTTTTGGATTAGCTGAAGCCTCTCTGTGGTTTTCTTAGGGAGACCTGTGAAAAGTGCATTACAGTAGTCTAACCGGCTAGATATGAATGCATGAATTAGCTTCTCAGCATCGTTCTGATTAATAAATGGTCGTACTTTTGCTATATTTCTGAGATGGAAGAACGATGTTTTCGTCACTTTGCTAATATGAGAATTGAAGTTCAGTTCTGAATCTATGATAACCCCAAGACTAGTGACCTCAGATTTGATCCAAGGGGTTAGTCCCCCGAGGTTCTTTATTAATGTTTCTTTTTTAGTTTTGGAGCCGATAATTAGAATTTCAGTTTTGTTCCCGTTTAGTTTCAGGAAGTTCTTACTCATCCATTTATTTATTGCCAGTAAGCAGTCTGTAATGGAGCTAATCGCTGTATCATTTGGTTCAGCAGATATGTACAGTTGTGTATCATCCGCATAGCTATGGAAATCTACATTATGTTCTCTGATGATATCACCCAGCGGTAACATGTAAAGGGAGAAGAGTAAAGGACCTAAGCAACTCCCTTGTGCAACTCCATAGTTGTTGTCGTATATATCAGACATGTGATCTCCTAGTTTAACATAGAATTTCCTCCCTCTGATGTAGCTATTAGCCTAGTCTCGCCAGCAGGCAGAGGCAGCCAGCAGAAAAATATGGCATGTTCAAAGATGGTCAGTAAAAGAAAAGTCGACTGCAATTCAAAAGGTGAATGGACTGAAAAATATGCGTTCATCCTGAGTCCCAGCACCAAACCAATGTGACTAATATGCCAAGAAACGGTAGCTCTTGTGAAGGGTGGCAATTTGAAACGCCACTACGAAACAACAGTTATTTTAATGCAACCTTTCCTCAAAATTCAGTGCTAAGAACCACAAAAATAAATGGAATGAAATCATCATATCAAGCTGCAAGCAGAATTATTGTTAAATCTATGTCACAACGAGAAAAAGCAACCAAGTCCTCACTCAGTGGCAAGAAGCCATTCTCTCTCTTTGATGCATACATAATAAAATAATGTATTTGACTGAAGTGATGGAGACCATGTTTGAAGGCAAACAAAAGCAAATCCCCCTCAGCAACCAGAATAACTGAAATACTGGATGGTGATTTGATTAAACAGCTCTGTGATGGAATAAAAAAATGCAGTGCATTTCCATAGCTGTGGATGAGTCCACTGACACCACTGAGAAGCCTATGTTCTGAAGAACCGTTCATGTTCTGAAGAACTGTTCATGTTCTGAAATGTTATTGCTAAAGATTGAGAAGATTGGATCAGTTGTACTTTTTGTGGAATATTTGATGCGGCCCAGCCTCACCCAGACTCTAGCTCCAGCGGCCCCCAGGTAAATTGAGTTTGAGACCCCTGCTCTAGACCAGTGATTCCCAACCTGGGGTCCGCGGACCCCCTGGGGGTCCGCCAGGGGGCGCAGGGGGTCCGCCAGACCACAGATGATTTGAGTTTTTTTTTTTTTTTTTTTAGCATATTTTTATCATCAGAAGCATGAATAGTCTCTCCACTACAATAAAAAATAAAGATAAATAAATAAACACCTAGACATGATTTTTGAACGTTAACACTTTGGTTGCCTAAGGTTAAATTAATGATATACCATAGATTGCCAGCGCTATTTGTCTATGGAGAAAGTCCCCTTCTTTGCAGGGCTATAACTTTTTAAATTCTATTGCTACATTGCCATTATTAGGGCCCATTCAAAGTCCTATATGTATTGTTCATTGTGTAGCAACGTTAAACTTTTTCATTCACATATTCATAGTAAAGTATGGTCTAATGTATAAGTATGTTTTCATCTCTTTCTGCAGCTTTCTCCAGAACGTGATATATAGCCCCAAATGCATTATATTGATGATGAAATACAGTTTGATGGCAATCAGCGCGATATAAAAAATTCCAACTAGACGTACTTCTAGAAGTTACTACACGTCATCTGATGTTGACCGGATGGGCGAGGGGGCGTTTATAATTCCGTGGGCAGCGTTATACCAATCATCTAATGTGGGTCAAATGTTGATAATATCAGTTATTATCGAAGAAGGTAACGTTACACGCTGAAACTCACCCCAGTCTCCGCGCGCCGTTGGGCGATCATCGTCGAGTAGAAATGTTATCATTATGGGATATATTTTTACCCGGTCCATCTCCAGCTTGTATAATGGTATATACGTCCAAATCATGTTGTTTATCGAGTTATTGGCAATCGATCACCGTGTAGCGTGACGAGCCAGAGTCACATGAACCATAGCGAGCGCCCGGAAGTACTACGGTCGTCATGACAACCTCTATTCAACATCCTGTTTTGGCGATTGCGCCGATCAGCCACCAGATGGCGCTCCTGAACCGCCAGAGAGCTCAGTGGGTCCTGCTGGTGGATCTCAGGCCAGCGGAGGGACATTATGAATCCGATCGCAGATTTTTGAAATATTGATATAAGGACGCTGTACAGCGTCCCCCGGCAACTTTAGCATGGCCAGCAAAGACGTGAAAAGACGTGTCCCGGCACTCAAAGTGTTAACAGTAGGCTACCGGGTAGCCGCTAAAACGCGAATCAGTTGACTATCACTTTCTGTAGCTAGCCTAGCACGCTAGTTAACTTTCTCGGCTCGTCTGCAGTCAGCCGCCAGAGGCGAAAATGTGTGACAAACGAAAAGGAGATGACGGCAGCTCATCTGCAAAAAAAGCAATTGCGAAAATTACATCACCATGGGCTTCACTGAGGGACCAGACAAACGACCTGAGTGTGTGATTTGTGGAGAAAAGTTGGCAAACTCGAGCCTGAAGCCCAGCAAACTGAAGAGACATCAGGCGTCTAAGCACTCAGAAACCGTTGGGAAGGATCCGGACTTTTTTCGGAGGAAAGAACAGTCTCTCAAGGCGAACAAGCCCGTTGATGTTAGAGTAGCGTGGAGCAGGGGTGGCAGTGATTTACAGAAGGCTACCGAAGCCTCCTTTGAGTGTTCGCTTTTAATTGCAAAAGCAAAGAAACCGCACAATATTGGCGAGCAGCTCATCAAACCAGCCTGCATCAAAATGGTTTAGAAACTGTGCGGCCCACAGGTGGCGGATAAACTAAAATCAGTACCACTCTCGAACAATGTAGTGAAAGACCGAATTGATGTCAAGTGATTGCGAGCAGCAGCTGTCAGAAAAGCGTAGAAAGGGTCCATTTGCCATACAACTTGATGAAACTACAACTGTCGCAGACGAGGCTGTGCTCATCGTTTATGTGCAATATATCGAAAATGAGGATCTGAAGCAGGACATTCTCATGTCAGTCAACCTTACTACCACCACTCGAGGTGAGGATATTTTTACTGCAGTGGATTCTTACTTCATTCAACATAAATGCAAACCGTTCACCATTAGGGCCTGATTTGAGAGGATGAATACAGGATTTGAATATTGGCCAAAATGTTGAAATACATATGGTGCAAGATGAGATTTGTTGATTGAAGGCACAAGTCAAAGAAGCATAGTGGGTCTAATTATGATGCATATGCCTGTGTATAAGCAGTTTGTTATTAAAATGACAAAATAAAGTATTAAAATGACAAAAAAGGTATTTTATGGTATTTTATTAGGAGGGGGGTCCAGGAATTTCATCAGAGATGTTTGGGGGTCCCTGGGGGAAAAAAGGTTGGGAACCCCTACTCTAGACTGTCTGACATAATTATCGTTTTTTTCTCTCAAATGTATTCAAGAGTAAACATCCTAACCATGTCACCACAGCAGTAGGGCTGCAACTAACGATTATTTTGGTAGTCGACTAATCTGTCGATTATTTTTTCGATTAGTCGACTAATCTAAAAAAATTATATAAAAAAAATAATAATTTTATAATTTTTTTTGTATTTTTTTTTGTATTTTGTTTTTTTATGCACTACCTATTTTTGTGAAAGTGGCTTCTCAGCTCTGGTCCAGCTGAAGACAAAGCAGAGGAACAGATTGGACATTGAGCATGACCTCAGAGTTGCTTGTCTACCATCACCCCAGACTTTGAGACTCTTGTCAGGAGCAAACAACATCCCCAGTTATCCCATTCGTTCCCTGGGATGTTAAGCTAAGAAGTCTGCTAAGAAGGATATATAATTTATTATTATTATTATTTTATTTCATTGTGTTTTTAGCCCTAGTTGCACTTTTGTTGCAACCCCAGTTATCCCATTAGTTCCCCCAAACTTACGGTCGGTCTGTTATGTTAAGCTAAGAAGTCTTCAGCTGGACCAGAGCTGAGAAGCCACTTTCACAAAGATAGGTAGGTAAATGATGTCATTTATCTCCTGCCGAGAGTGAGGATTATAAAATGAACGTGTTTTAAAGTGTGATGCTGTCTCATTTTAACAGCAGATACACTTTCTTAAATTCCATTGTCCCGACAGCGTGTGACGGGGAGCTCGGACGGGATGTGTTTTGCTTGCTGGTGTTATTATAGCATTAGCTGAAAAGCTAGCTAGTTGGAACAACATCCGCTTTAACGTTACATTAAATCAGATGATCGCCTGTCCTTTCTCCAGGACCTGACACTGTCCGTCTATCAACAATAATGCACCCACGGTGAATGGTATTTAAGTCAAGTAGCTACTGACTAGCGTTAGCTGACTAACATTATCAAATGTCAATGCGGGGGAGACGAACTAGGTCAGCTAGCTTAGCTTGATAACGTTACCGTGGCTAAAGTTGGTGCTATTCATAATCCAGCAATAATGGCTGCAGACCTGCAAGCAAAGTACAGCAAGTTCCAAGTGCCAAAGGATAAGAGTCTGAGGCGGGGTCTCAAAAGAGAATGTTGAATATTTATTTTGCATCGAAAATCACAACATAAACGGTAATACTAGCTAACAGACTGGGTAGCGAGTGCAACACCGTCTAACGTCCGTGCGGATCATTGGAGTAGGGTATATCTGCCGCAGCCCCATACTCATTGATTAATGATACTATTACTAATCTATACAATCACCTGTTGTTGAATAAATACCATTACTTTCTAGTTATTACTAAAAAACTGTATATATAAAACAGTATATTTTTTTTTAATAATATATTTTTTTTAATGTATGCACTGGTATCGGATCAGTATCGGTATCGGCCGATACCCAAAGCTTAGGTATCGGAATCGGATCGTGAAGGAAAAAATGGTATCGGAACATCTCTAAATAACACCATGCTAATAATGACCAGACATGAAAAACTGCCACTGATCTCGTTCAGTACCTTCTTGAGATCATGTGTACAAAAAAATCTTTTTTTAAATTAATAAAGGGAAGATGATTAAACAGAAGGTTCTGTAGATACAGTACTGAATTCTCCCATCCGGACCAATGCAATTTGAAATATTATTATAGAATATAGAATAGGAGGCTTATAAATTACCTTATTATAGCCAATTCGCACATTTATATATATATATATATACATATATTATCTTTCAAATGCCCGAGTTCAATTTGGATTTAGTATCACCAGGCATGCATAAGAACAGATAATGAAATCTACTGTACTTTTTTATTTTCACCACAGTGCAAACATTTTGAAACTAATTTCAGATCCAATTGTTGCTACATGCTAACAATAGGGAGGAGAAACTAACTGTGTTTCAATATTTGTCAAAAACGTTACCTTTTGTAGCTTATTATCCCGAATAATAACAGTTATTGATATAATTCATACAGAACTCTGAACCTTGAACCCTTATAGCAGGGGTCAGCAACCTTTTTGACATGGAGTGCCTGTTTGAAATATAGTTGTAACTAGTGTGCCTCAACAATATTCCATGCATCGTATTTTCTTTTTCTCATAATCAGGTCTTTTTAATGATAATTTTTACATTATTACATCATTATTATTATTGTTATTATTAACAATATTATTATGATGGTTGTATCAACCCTAAATCTGAGTTGGGGGGGGGGGGAATGCAATGCAGACAAACAGCTGCATACAGTGCGACCATTTCACTCACATTTGCCCATTCATTTTTGGACACATCACACACCATCGGTGTGTGTACTGTACGTGTGCTGTCATAGCTCCACCTACAGGCCTAATGGAGAACACCAGGAGAACACCAGGATGTGAATGGAGGGTGAATGTGAGGTATATCGTGTAAATAAGTTTTGATTGAGTTAAAAATATTGAGTTCAGTTACTGTGCATTAAGGTTTTCAGTTTTCAATCCATAATAAGTTAACAGAAAAATAAGTACACAACCACATTATTTCAACCTAATAAAACTATGTTTATTGTCATTGTTTTAAGAACACAAGTTGACTTGGTAATACTCACATTTTGAGTAAAAAAATGGCTTTTAACATGTGCAATGTTCAATGAAATAGAAAAATAAATAATACAATTTGTTGATTAATCCCACTGGTCACAATGGTGACCGTAATAATGTTTTTGTTATAAGGCTCTGCAAATGTTACTGAATGATGTAGCAATGTATTTCCAGCTAAATTGAAATAATAAACAAATAAAGGGTCTCAATTAAATATGTGGAAGTAAAAAGAACCTGTGGGAGGATTTCAACAAGATAAATGCGACAACAGTGCAAAATAGTTCACTATAATATTTCAAAGCAAAAAAAAAAAAAAAAAAAAAAAAAAAAAAAAAAAATTAAATGCTGCCCCCTGTGCCTATGCAAATGCCCCCGCGTGCCTATGCAGGCACGCGTGCCTAGGGTTGCCTACCCCTGCCTTATAGAATCTTCCAGGAAGTGTAGTTCGGAAAAATTCCAACGCTGATCGACAGCTATGCATGTCCTCTAAAAAAATGGCTGCAAAAAGACTACAATTCCCATGGTTCAAAAATATCCAAAATGGTCACCCTCGCCACTAGACTTGTACAAATTGAAAAGTAAAATCTATCTAATGACAATTTTAACCTATTGCTAAACTAACGTATTGATGATAATATGCATTCTACATGCTGTTGTGACATGTTAGTGATGTTAACACTTTGATTGCCTAAGGCTAAATTCATGATATACCATCCGTTGCCAGCTCTATTTAACATGGAGAAGTTCCCCTTCTTTGCAGGGCTATAACTTTTTAAATTCTATTGCTAGATTGCCATTATTAGGGCCCATTCAAGGTCCTATATGTATTGTTCATTGTGTAGCAACGTTAAACTTTTTCATTCACATATTCATAGTAAAATATGGTCTAAAGTATAAGTATGTTTTCATCTCTTTCTGCAGCTTTCTCCAGAACGTGATTTATAGCCCCAAATGCATTATATTGATGATGAAATACAGTTTGATAGCGATCGGTGCCAGATGAAAAATTTCAAATGGACGTGCTTTTAAGAGTTTCTACGTATCATCTGATGATGACCGGATGGGCGGGGGATCGTTTATAATTCCGTGGGCAACGTTATACCATTCATCTAATGTGGGTCAAATGTTCATCATAGCAGTTAGTATCGAACACGGTAATAATAAACGCTAAAACTCACCCCAGTCTCCGCGGGCCGTTGGGCGATCAGCGTGGAGAAGAGTTTTCAATTATGGGATGTCGAAATACCGGATCTATTTCCAGGTTGTATAATAGTATATACGTCCAAATCATGTTGTTTATTGAGTTAGGGCGAGCGATCTATTATCCAGTGTTTCAAGGTGGAGTCGCGGGAGCTATAGTGAGTGCCCGGAAGTAATATGGGTGATCACCACTTCATCCACATGACTTCCTGTTTGGCGCTTCTGCCGATCGGCCACCAGATGGCGCTCTTGAACCGCTAGAGGGTTGAGAGGAGGCCAGCACTGTGTCTCAGGGCTGCGGAGGAAAAATATGATTTCGATCACAGATTTTTGAAATATTGATATTAAAGATGAGTTAGGGCGTCCTCTGCAACTTTAGCATGGCTAGGAAAGACGCCTAAACACGTTTTCGGCACTTAAAGTGTTAATACTTGAATACGTTTGAAATTTAAATCGCAAATTCAACAGTCAAAAAATATTGATTTATGACCAGATGTCATTTTCGGGACCGGTACCGGTCCCGTCGGGTGGAACAGGTTAATACGCGCGTTACTCCACAACGTGTGCCGTTGGTGACAATCAAAGCATAAAAAACGACCCCCCGCCCCACCCTTTCATGCATTCGGGCTGGGTAGGGCTTTGTTTTTAAATAAATAATTCGGGCTCGGCCGGGCAGTGCCCTCTTTTTAATTTTTTTTTATTGCGTCTTTTTTCTTTTTGCGGTCGCTATACTCATATAACTAGGGTTATAGGATAACCTTAAGTTTCTGTTTCATTTTCGCGTAACGTAGTGCTGTCATCGGAGAGTGAAAGCCTTGTGTCTGTGGAGTCAAGATGTATACGTTAACAGATAAAATAGTCAAGGGAAAGTTGCATTTTTGGAAACATTTGAATGTAATTACCGCAGCCTGCAGGGAGAACTGAGGGGAGCGCTCAGGTGGATGATGAACAAATGAACCAGACCGAAGTGGCATAGGTTGAAGTTGGAATATAGCCAGTTGGCGAACGTTTTAATTTGTTCTTGGATGTATGTAGCCGGTTGGCGAAGTTTTGTTAACGTTGTTCAACGCGTTGCTGACATCAACACAGCGAAGTGGTAAGTCTGATTATTATTATTAAGCTGGTGTGTGGGGTCGCTGGTGCCCTGTTCTGTTGCGCTTTCATTATATAATAAATGTTGCTCTGCTCGAAATCTGATTACTGTTTTCTGTTTGTTTGTATAGTGACTTGAGTAGGCTATTGTGTCGTGTGTGTGTGTGTGTGTGTCAAAGAAGATTCCATATAGCCTTCAAATACGTTTTACGAGGCTGCCGTGTGAGTCAACGCGAGCGCTGGGAAATAGAATTTGCGATACAGGCTATAGAATGGTTGTTAGTTTTCAGTTTTCACTATCTGTTATTTAGGTAGACCTATTGAACATTTTCGTTTATTTATTAAGTTCATATAAAACCGTGTTTCGAATATTTAAAACAAATAATAATTTTTATTTCTGGTTTTCACACGGGCTAGGGCTTAAAATATTATTTACAGTCTGGCTTATTTTCGGGCAGGGCCTGAAGTTCACAGGCTCGGGCTGGGCACGGGCTTAATTTCAAGGCCCTTACAGACCACTAGTGTACAGGCGAGAAATTACAAAGTTTTTAGTGAATTGCACGTATTGCTGTGTTTAGCTTTTAGTGCCAAATGATAAGAGTCTGAAGCGGAGTCTCAAAAGAGAATGTTGAATATTTAGTAGTAACTTTGATGCAGTAGCTTGTGTGTGTGTGTGGGGGGGACTGGGGCCGGCGTTGTGCAGGATGCGACTGAACTTATCGGCTACTGCCATCGGCACATTCGAGCTTATCGGCCGATAGGCCGATTGCAGTCAACAAGGCACTTATCGGCCGATACATCGGTGCACCCCTAATAATTAACACAGCTCTCTCACTGTCTGACTCTGACACACACACACACGCACACACACAAGGCTTGGGCGGTATGACGGTATACCACGGTATTTAGAAATACCGACGGTATTGAAAATCAATACAGTCAAAATCACAGTTGGGTTTCAGTTTCTATTACACTGAAACGGAGTTGGGTTTCGGTTTCTATTACACTGAAACGGAGTTTCAACAGGGACGGCATTGGTTGTAGTGCACACACACAGCACGCGCCAGCAGAGGGCAGGGGAGGCAAATTCTATTTCCTAATGATTGATTGGCTATTGTGAATCACGTGAGGAGAACACAGAGGTCTTAGCGTCACACTAACCTGTATGCATTTCCTCTATCTCTAAGCAGACTGCTAAAGCTTAAGCAATAATAATAATA
The DNA here is from genome assembly GCF_963971535.1 of Notolepis coatsorum. Taxonomy (NCBI): domain Eukaryota; kingdom Metazoa; phylum Chordata; class Actinopteri; order Aulopiformes; family Paralepididae; genus Notolepis; species Notolepis coatsorum. Next base: position 100,029,824 of record NC_140168.1, on the reverse strand, counting down.
CGTTACCATTGAACGATGAAGCGTCGAAGTTAACCACCGTCACTCCAGCCCACGATGAGCTCCCTGACCACAGATGGCTAACGTTTTGTCAAACAAGAGCTAAACTTTTCTGCACACACTGTCGCATTTGGACAATTAAAGGACTCTGTTCTGATTTAAGCAAAACCCTCGCCACGAGTCGACTCGCCAGTGACTTCATCCAGCACAACGAGAGACGAGAGGCACTTCTTTGGGAATGTAATATAAAACGGGGTGAGTGAGTGTTGACATTTTTATATCCTAATGCAACTGGCTCACGCTGATAACTGGATGGTGCCGGCTAACTAGCTACCGTTAGCGCACGTTGATACCTGGATGGTGCCGGCAGTGGCTACCGTTCTGTGATTCGTTTACTTCGAGGTTGAAGAAAGTGCACTTTCAGGTTGAAAGAACGGCCCTAATTTCAACGTGTTTTAATATAAGCGAGCGTTATGTATGGTGATAAGTATATTGTTAGCTCCGCCGATGCCCCCCCTGATGAAAATGAAAGTCATACCGTCATATACCGTATACCGGGGTACTATGTCAGCAAAGTATGACGGTATGAAAAAAATGATACCACCCAAGCCTAACACACACACAGCTTGTACTAACATTGGATTTTCTTGGTGCAATAAACAGAGCTAAGATAGCTAACATTAGCTAAGCTAGCAACAATTAGTTAGCTAGCCAGCTAATTAACTAATTACAACTTATGTACTTACTGATTCGATACTTTCTTTCGGGTCCCGAAGACTTGGTACAGCTCCCTTCTTTAGCAACAGCCTGGAAATCACCCCAGCATTATAAAGTCCTTGATTCTCAATGTCGTCTTTGCAAAAATGTGCGGTACACACCCAACTATGAGAAGTTACAGCAGTTGGGGGGTCTCCAAAAACGAACTTGGCCCATTGCTTGCGGAGCACGATATCGTTAGGAAACGAGTGCAAGGACGTATTCGCTGCTTGGCAGCCAGGAACAGCACATGTCTTGCCCATTTTGCTCCATGTTTTTTCTTTCTTGTTTGATATTAGCATCTTTAAACCTGACTGAGGTGCCCCACTCTCCTTCCAATCACCACTGTCATCAGTCTCAGAACAGTCTGAAGAGAGAAGCTGGTCATCTCTAGTTGGTTCTAAATCACCAGCTGGATCTAAGTTACTGGCTGGTTCTGATAGTCCACAGTCCTCTCCATCAGGTTCTGTTTTCATCTGTTCAGTTGAGGTGCTGGGTAAAGAGTAAGCTTCTCTGTTTTTCTCCCTCTGGGTTTGAAGAGGCTGGAAGGACAGAGCGTTCTCTTGACCATCTTCACATTTCACTGAGTCTACTGTGATCTTGGAGAGATCAGCTTCTTCCAGCCCTTGATGTGGTTCCTCTTTAATCTGTAGGAGCTCTGGGTCCTGGGTTTGGCTGAACAGTGAGGACAGAGTATTCTCTCCATCATGTTCATATTTCACAGGGTGTAAGGTCATCTTGGAGCCACCAGCCTCCTCTAGATCTTGAAATAGTTCACCCTGTTCCTCTTTAATCTGTAGGGACTCTGGGTCCTGGGTTTGGTTAAACCATGAGGACTGAGGTTTCTCTTCATCATGTTCACTCTTCACAGGGACAGGATTGTATGTCAACTTCATGATATCAGCCTCCTGCAGACCATGGAGGTGCTCTCCCTCCTGACTGCTCCAGAGTTCCTCCTGTTCCTCTTTCATTTGTAGGGGCTCTGGCTCCTCCTGGCTCAGACTGGGGCTCCTCTCCTGCTGCTCAGGGGGAACCTCCTCTTCACAGACAGAGAGCTGTGGGGGGTCTGCAGGGAGGAATAATAATAATAATATGAGTAAAAAACATAAAGATGCAGTAGATAACTTTTCACCATTAAGTGAAACTCTGCAACTGAGAGTAAAACACAAGTGCTTTCAATCCATACTGGTTGGCTACAAAATGAGCCTATTTAATACAGTGAGGACATGTCCTCATCACGCTGTCAATCACAACTTGGAGGTTGATCATATGTTGTCAGGAGGTGAGAATGTAAACAAACGGAGTGAAACTTGAGGTTCTCCAAACTAAACAGGGTAACTGTGGATAGCTGAAATACTTTGGATTGTTAGCTTGACCAATAACCTTTTACTTGAGTTGGGGCACTCCTACACTGTAGGACTGAAATTAAAGCTGAAATTCTGCACTTGAAGCACACCTTGATTTCATTTGAAGTCCATTATGGTGTTGTACAGAGCCAGAATTGTGAAAATTGTGTCAATGTCCAAATATGTATGGACCGTCTGTATAAAGTCAGAATATAAGGCCCAGGGCTGAATGGAGTCCCCCACCGGGTTTATAAAAGTGCGCCTGATGTACTCGGATTCTTGTGGAGGTTATTGAGAGTAGTATGGGACAAACAGGTTATACCAAACGTTTGGGTTAGAGCAGAATTAATCCTAATTCCCAAGGAGAAAGAGTCCTCACTGTTAAGCCAGTTTCTGACTATATCCCTCCTGAATGTATAAGGTAAGATTTTCTTTACTGTACTGGCAGAGGCTAGCAAACTACCTAGAAAGAAATTGTTAAATAGACACAGCAGTGCAGAAAGCAGGAATCCCAGGGTTTGCCGGATGTATAGAACAGGGGTTCCCAAACTTTTCAGGCCGGGACCCAGAAAATAAGGCGTCAGAGAGCCGCGGCCCAATGCACATAGTCAGGCTTTTCTTTTTTTTTGCCAGGCGACCGATTTTTTAAGCCAAATATCACTTCAATCCTATTAAGTTAGTTCAAGTTAGTTATTCATTTATATGTGCTATTTATGAGAGGGCTAACTTGTTGCAAAATAATAATGATAATAATAATAATAATAATAATAATAATAATAATAATAATAATAATAATAATAATAATAATAATAATAATAATAATAATAATAGCCTCATTAAAAAACTATTGTTGCTTCGGTTGTTTTCAGCGTTTTATGTGCATAATCTGTTATTTAGTTTGAAATGTTCGTTGAAATAAGTAGATTTTTCGTTTTTGTTTATTTATTAAGTTAATATAAAACCATATAGTCACATTTTAGAATACAATAGAATAGAATTTTAGAATAAAACTAGAAACACTGTCCTGGCCTGCTTCTAAGTTCAGTGGCCTGATTTTATTTTTTTGGAAATCATCTCGCGGCCCTCCCGTGGCTGCTTGCGGCCCACTTTGGGAACCACTGGATAGAACACACAAGCATGCTATGGCACCAGATTCAATCAGCCAAGATAGAGAAAAGAGATTTACAGGTGGTATTTTTAGACCTGGCAAATGCGTTTTGCTCGGTACCGCATAGCCTTATTTGGTGCCTGCCGTGATTGTAAACTTGATGAAAGCATACTTCCAAGATATCCCTACAGAGTTTACAACAGCATGGCAAAGACTAGAGATAGCCATTATGGCAGGGTGATCCATTTCACCACTAGCGTTCACTAGGGGTGGGACGATACATCGATCCAGATCGATATATCGATCTAATTTCAAATATCAAGTAGGATCGATGTCACGTAAAACGATCGATCATTATCGATTCATTTTCCTGTTGCGCCGCGCGCAAGTCTCATCTAGAAACCGAAAGTAGAGCCATATGAAATCCGCGTTCACGGAATCGCGGACGGAATCGCGGAATTAACCAATAAAAATGGAATCAACTGCAAAACGTGGAATATTGCAGAATTTGGCCTAATCTGGACTGAAATGTAGTTTTTGGGTGGAACGTTTGGTGCACACACGACCGGGGAGGCGGGGACTCTACAGCGTGTTACACACAACACAGCCGCGGTGCTCAAGCGTCTGGCTGCTTCAGTGCTTCAGTGTTAACATCGTCAAGAAGCTAAACTATTCCACAATAAGCCCTCAATTCAAAGCAGAACAGTATCCTAATGACTTTTATGCCTCCGGTGATAAGGTGTTTTGCTAATTCTGTCAACGTTCCGTGGACTGGACCCGCAAAAACACTTGCGACACTATTGTGATTAAATAGCTATAACGTTAGGACGTTTAGCTTCTAGCTAAATCTAGTGCACCCATCCATTTGTTTAATCCAAACGATTGTCATTATACACTGCCCTTTATAAACTAAATACACTTAAATAGCTATGTAACGTTATAGGACTATCTATGGAAATGATAGCTTCTAGAAGTTCTAGCTAAATCTGGTGCACCCATCCATTTGTTTAATCCAAACGATTGTCATTATACACTGCCCTTTATAATCTAAATAAACTTAAATAGCTATGAAACGTTACAGTACATAGGACTATAGATGGAAATGATAGCTTCTTGCTAAATCTAGTGCACCCATCCATTTGTTTAATGCAAACGATTGCCATTATACACTGTCCTTTATAAACGAAATAAACTAAACTAAAGGTGCCTAAATTATGCATTACTATATTTCATCACAATATAATAGATATAGCTAGGTTACTGACATTGTCATTGTGATAATGTCAGTAGTAGCTAGCTGTATCTATTGTTTACACTTGAAATATGTATTTTTATTTTGTCACAATATTAATTGAAAAATATTGTGTAAAATTGAACTGTATTTCTGAGTTGCAGCACTTAAAAACATTAAATGGACTGTTATATCTTATTCAATTGTGGACATTTATTCATTCCCACTTATTAGACACTATTTCTGATGGTAAAATGAGCATAAAAGGCATTATACAGAATTCTGAAATATTAAAACGGAAAAAATGGAATTTGGGAAAAAATAAAATGGAATTTGGAAAATAATAAAACGGATTTCATATGGCTCTACCGAAAGCGCCGGCAGCTGGATTCGCGCGAGATCATCACGTGAAACGGGAAATCAAACCACCAACACAACAGTCAACAGCAGCTGCAGGATGGCTAACAACCAAAACATTGACGGTGAGGATATTATCTCTCCTAAAGGAAACAAATCAGCGGTCTGGACATACTTTGGGTTTCGGATGAAAGACGGGACAACAGACAAATCGCATGCCGTCTGCAAACAATGTAAATTAGAGATTCGTTACTCGGGAAACACGACAAACCTTGCTGTGCACCTCAAGAAGAAGCATGGCATTGATCCCCATGCCGCCGCTAGTGCGTCAGAGGCTGCGAAGTCAACAACAACACCAGTCTTGACAAGTTTCTTTCCGCAGAAACTGAATCACAACTCTAAAAGAGCGATGAGTATCACGGCTGCAATTACCAATTTCATTTGCAAAGACATGAGGCCGTACAGCGTTGTTGAAAACGACGGCTTTCGTGATCTACTCCATACTCTGGAGCCGCGATATACCATTCCATCGAGAAAGCACTTCAGTGAAACGTGTATACTGACACTCTACAATACTATTCGAAACGAAATAAAAGGTGAGCTAATGAACGCAGAACGAGTCGCTCTCACTACAGATGGTTGGACGTCATGTACCACAGAATCATATGTAGCTGTGACCTGTCATCATATTGACAAAGACTGGCAAATGAAAAAGTATGTTCTCCAGACACGCGTGTTGAATGACTCACACACGGGAGCAAATATTGGCACAGTTTTGACCGAAGAATGTGCAGAGTGGAATATAAGCGACAAAAGACCTGCGCTTGTAACGGATAATGCCAGCAACATGCTTGTAGCCGGAGTAGAGGCAAATATGTCGCCACACATAACATGCTTTGCACATACTATCAACTTGGCAACGCAGAAAGGCCTTAAATGTGCTGGTGCAGCACGTCTTTTGGGCAGAGTGAGACGGGTTGTCTCGTATTTCCACCGCAGCACGGTGGCAACTGCACTTTTAAAAGAGAAGCAGAAGTTGCTTGGACTTCCAGAGCACAAGCTAAAGCAAGACGTGATAACACGCTGGAACAGTTCATATGATATGCTCGAGCGTTTTTTGGAGCAACAAGCTACAGTGTGCGCCACACTGCTGGACAGAAAACTAAGAAAAGGTGCAAAGGACGTGCATACACTCAACGAGAGTGACATCACTACAGCTGAGGACTTGGTCAACCTGCTCGGACCAGTGAAAAGTGCCAGCACCATCATGTGTGAGGAAAAACAGCCCACTCTGTCTGTCATTGCTCCAATGAAAGCTAAACTGTTGGAGCATTTCAGCATCTCAGAGGAAGACTCCACCTTGCTGACAGAGATGAAGGAGGTAATGGCCGGCCAGCTTGGAGAGCGGTATGTGGGCTTGCATGAAGTCCTGCAGAGAGCATCTGCCTTGGACCCAAGATTCAAAAAGCTGCCATTTCTAAGTGAGGCAGAGAGAGCTGCAACATTCCAGGGTGTCATCCATGAGGCTGCAGAGCTGTGGGACCAGAAAGTAAGATCATATTATTTTGTCTATTTGTGTTTTAGAAATGCAAACACTATTCATAATGGATGTATTATTCATTACTTAAGATCATATTATTTTGTCTATTTGTGTTTTAGAAATGCAAACACTATTCATAATGGATGTATTATTCATTACTTTATTTAGTGTTGTAATGATTATATTTAATATTTGTGTGTGTGTGTGTGTGTCTCTACAGAATGACAGCGGTGCAGGTGCGGGTGGAGCCGAGTACACCTCCTCACGCATCTGATGACCAACCTTCTGATGAAGTGCCGGGGACGTCTCAGGCTCAAGCCACTGCACAAGGTGTGTGTGTGTGTGTGTGTGCGTGCGTGTGTAGGTTTCCTTTTTGTGGAAAGTGTTATTGACTCAATGTTATAAACATGTAAATTAGTTAAATAAAGGGGAACTTTTAATTTGTTCAGTGAAGTTCCCCTTTTATAATCAGCTAACAAGTGTTTGAAAGAGATATTTTGTCTTTCTGTGTCATTTCAGAATACGTTCCCGCTTCCAAGAAGTCAAAGGCAATTGAACAATGGTTTGGTGACACCTTCTGCGATGTGGACCCTCGTCAGACCAAGTCCTCCAGAGAGCGAGCCCAGGCTGAAGCTGCTAAGTATAAAGAGACTGCATCTTTGGCCCTCGGAGGTAATGTGTTAGAGTGGTGGAAAAGCCAGCAGACTGAGCTTCCTCTCCTGGCAAACCTTGCCAAAACATACCTCTGCATTCCTGGTACTACCTTCTGAGCGTGTTTTTAGCACTGCAGGTGACATTGTCCGTTCAGAACGCAGCTGTTTGTCTGCTGAGCATGTCGATCAGTTGGTTTTTTTGAAGAAAAACCTCCCAAAGAAGAACACTTAAGGACATACTTGACTGCCTGAGATGTCATGCACTGAAACATGTGGAATTGTTTACATTTGCTTTTTTCCAACATTTATATTTTTTATTTGGTTCAGAATAATTTGTTTGGCTCAACTCTGGTTTGAGAGGAAGATGCATGAAGATGTGACACTAATTATATCATTTGATGATCGTTTTTTATTGTGTTTTTGTGGAGTTTTTGTTTTCCTCAAGTGGACTCATAAGCTCATTCCCTTACGGTTATGTGCGGCCAGCGAGGTCCGTCTTACTTTTATTAGCATCATGTATATAACATATTGGCATGCCACTGTCTACAGATGTATTATTTATGTATGTTACATTGTGTATATACCTTTTGTACAGTTTGACATCTGGATTGAAGATTATTGAAGAGAAAATAAATCAACCAGTATCTGAAGAACCATGGCGTTGTGTGTTACCTGGAGGGAATGATAGCTTCGATATGCAGACTTGGCAGCAGAAACTGAACAGTGAGGATGTAAAGCTAGGGTTTGTCAGGTGGAAGTATGATGCAGATGATTTATAGCACGATCAACTTCATCATTATTGGGAGAGTTGGGGATTTGTGGGCGGAGCTTGCAAAAAGTGGTAAATGAGATGTCAGTGGATTTGTTTGAGGAGAAATAATGTCAGCTGGGGGCCAACGTAAACAAAGGGTACGAGTATTCCTTTTCTTCTCTATTGTTGCCGTTTCATGTGTAATATTGTAGGAATAGTATTTTTGACATAGAATAACATAGGGAGTTTCGGCATGTGGGAAAAGTGGAGCTGGCATGGAGGGGGTGGTTCTGGGACGCTGGAACTAACCGCTGAGCCCGAGGTTAGGGGCCTAACTTGAAGAAACACCAGTGAAGGGGGGTGCCCACTTGATAACCCTGGTCTCTTGCTGCTTTTGTTGAGCCTTCCAGAGGTGTCGTGGGCCTAACTTGAAGAAACACCAGTGAAGGGGGGTGTGCCCACTTGATAACCCTGGTGATATGCTGGCTCTTGCTGCCCATCTATCTGCATGCTGGGTTGTGACGGCCATTTGGTTTCTTCATTGAGTGTTTATCCTTATCGTTAGGGCACAAGTATCTTGTGTTTTATTATAATATAAATAATGTTAATGAGATTAAAGTCAACATTTATAAAGTCAAAATAAAGTCATGTTTACAGATTAAAGTCAACATTTATAAAGTCAGACTAAAGTCATAATGTTTACAGATTAAAGTCAACATTTATAAAGGGATAATGTTTACAGATTAACACATTCGGGGCCATTGGGATTAGACGGGCCCACTCTAGGAGGCCAGCTTTTCATTACGTTTCACTGTGCGTGAGGTTGTTTGTAGAGCTAAATCTATATTTTATAGTATTGCTATGTGTCCATTGTCAATTGACAGTATAAACCTTCCCTTCAATATGCCATAAAGAAAAAAAATTTTCATCAATACGTTCCCGTTTTATAGCGTCGTGAATATGAACGTTATATCGGAATGGTCTGGTATAATTCCTGCTATAGGGCGCTAAGCTAATAACGGTAAAACGATTGGCGTTTCGGCCATACACGCGCTAGAGTTCAAATAAAAATGCATATGATCGGTATCATGTTCCACCATGACTGCATGATGCATCTTACCTGTGGCCGGTTGGATTCCAAAAATAATTTCCCAGTTATTTGATCGCCATCTGGTAGATCGATATGTCCATTGGCTGATGCTATATTCCTTTACTGCATACTGAATTTGGAGTCGCAAAAAGTATTCCAGGTGATCTGGTGAAGCCATAGCTTCAGGCTAACAGCAAAGCTAACCCGGAGCGAAAAAAAAGTGACACCCGGTCTGCAACAGGGGAAACTGCATTCTCGAGACAGTGCCAATACCAGGATCTGGCCAGTACTGCACTTTCGGAGTCCCAATATGCCTTTCCCAGCCAAAATACAGCTCTGTGACAACATCCAGGATATTAAAATGGAATAAAAGCAAAAACGATTGGATGGTTGGCCTTCAAAGGTCGGCTCCCAAACACATATATATACGTGGTTGGCCCTGAACCAGTTAAAGTCAACACTTATAAAGTCATGTTTACCGATTAAAGTCAACATTTATAAAGTCAGACTAAAGTCATAATGTTTACAGATTAAAGTCAACATTTATAAAGTCATCATAATGTTTACAGATTAAACATTTCCATACTTGTTTCCATGCAGTCCAAACAGCTCTTCTCCTGGTCCAGCTGTGACGGTTTCATGCAGTCCACCAAACAGACAGACAGTTATCTCAAACCAAGGTGTGAGAGGCTATGAGGGGTGGTCATATTCAGACAAATTTTGGGGGAAAGTAAGGAAAGAAATATCAGTAAATTTTTCATTCATCCTAACAAAACAAATATCTAATTTTTCAGTTGAAATTCATCAAATCAAATTTATTAAGACCCGACAACACACGTTAATGTCCCCATGGGCTGGACACGTCTTCTTTAACACTTTGCGTGCCAGCCACGACATATGTCGTTATTTCATGCCCCCCGTTGAGTGCAGACGACGCAAATTGTCGTATTTTTTTTTATTCGCGATCTGAATTCATATTTCATCAACCGAGTCTCCCGTTGGTACAGCAACCCCTCTAGGAACTCCGATGGGAAAATACCACCTGCTTTGGCGAGGGATCTGATGAACAGGGAAGTGATCGCGAGATGGAAAGCAGCCTGGAATATATATTTACAACAGCCAATAATCAATCAATAAACGCAATCGATATTTGGAATGGCGATCAGGAATTGGAATAATCTTTTTGGAGAACATCTGATCTAAGGTAAGGAGTCTATGTTACCAGTTTTAGGATAATCAGAGCTGTTTTCGCTGAGATAACAGCGTGTCCCGTATGTGTATATGTGTGTGTGTGCTGTTGAGGAAATAAGAGAAACGATTTCTCAGCTCGCTTCTATAGCGTGCATAAGTACACATATACTATCGATAATCTAGCGTTTATTTGAAAACGATTCATAAATAGGCAGACAAATGACAACGTGTCTAGTGTATTCGAGAATATTCCAATAAATGCCGTTTATGAGGGAATCTTTCTATTTTCCTGAAATTTGAGAAAACGATAGCTTTTCGAAATGCTATAAAAAGGATATGAACCGATTAAAAAACAATCCGTTTCGACAATGTTGACTGCAAACAAGTCATTGATAAGTCATCGTTAGTGTTACATCCCCTCACACTCCAGTTCTCAGGCTGCAGCTGGTTTGAAAGCGAAATTAAACCGGCTTCTCTGCTGGCTGTGGCTCCAGGAGAGTTGAACAGTTCTGGCTCTGCTAGTTTCTTTTCTATCTTTTGGCGCTTTTTTGGTGGACAAACCACCGCACATGTGCACCGTGACTCATGACTGGAGACTAGCTCTGCTAGCCTACTGTGTAGACTGTTTCAAACTGTATTTTAAATTAGAAAGCAAACAAAATAAATGGACAAGAGAAAAATACATCTCAATTTGGTCAGTATTGTCATTTGCACAAGCAAAGCCATTACTTTAAGTTGCAGGCAAGAAAGACAAGCCTGTCCACTGTCTCTGGTTTTAAAACTGCCCTGTTGCAGGTCACACAAAAAAAACTATATTTAAATTTTTCTGTATTTTTTTCCCCCCGATATCGATTATTAAAATATATCGCAATAATTATCGTTATATCGCCCAGCCCTATTCTGATCTATGAATATACGCCTATGATATTTAGGGATGGGTACCGAATTCGGTACTTTTGAGGTACCGAACCGAAACACGTCGGTACTACCGAGTATCGAATCAAGTGAGATACAAAAAAAAAATAAAAAAAATTACTTTTTATTTTTTTTTTACTTTTCATGTCAACGTTCACACGCACAATATATGCTTACCTAGGATTTGACTTGATTCAACAACAAAGCAGTCGGAGCAATGGCAAGCCAAAAACTGTCGAAATTGTAGTTATTTGAAGTTTGGATTTTTTTTTCACGACTGAGGTAGGTCAATTAAATTTCTTGAGACTAAAGTACAGAAAAAAGGTACTGTTGGGTACCGGTATCGATTCACAGGTACCGGTTCAAATGTGAAAGGTACCCATCCCTAATGATATTGCATTTCATTTGATCCAAAACATCCAATTGGTTATTGGTGCAGGCAGCTGTTGTTTTTGGCCGATCAGATGTTTTTGTCTTCCAAGTGGTTGGACAAACTAAATAAACTAAGTACACTAAATTAAATGACAATACAACTAAATGCAATATTGTGGACATCTACAGAAGATTGATTGTTTGGTCAACTGTAAATAATACAACTTTACCATGGACTCCTAAGCCAAGCTAAACTAGGATAATGTACATCAGATAAACAGATGAGAAACACTGCTAAGCTAACGTTAGTTCTGGATTTTGCTAATGAAGGGCTAATATCTGAGGCTGTCGCGGCTAATAATAATAAAAATAAAAGAACAGCCATGTATGGTCACCACAGATAATTCAACAATTGGATAACAGATTTCTACCACTACTGAACAAGCCCCGGATCACGTTAGATCCTCCACACCGCTCAGTAAGGACTGGAGTGCTTAAAAAAAGGCCACAGCAACAGCAAGCAAGCTGGCACTAACGTTACTAGGTCAACAACGTGTGTGTCTGTGTGCCCGTTGGGCTGCACGATTTTGGGAAATAATAGAATTGCGATTTTTCTGACAGATATTGCGATTGCGATTACATTTGCGATTATAATTTTTTTTAAGCAGCCCCACAGAGGTTTATTGTAAAATGCGGCTTGCATCTGGTGGGTCTGTTCGGGACACCGAGTCTGAAAATGTTTCTTTTTACCTGGGAATCGATACCGGTACGGTACCCAACGCGGTACCTTTTTTTCTGTACTTTACTCTCCCTCTCTGAAGTAAACTTCACAACACACAATCTAAAACCCCTCCCTCTCCCAAACTGTTCCTACAACAATTTTTTTTATGTTGCATGATCATGTATATTTATTTTGTATTATAATTTTTTTTTGTTTAAATATCAACATTATCTGGCAATCCTCAGTAAATACTATCAAACTCCTCTGATGTCAGACCAGATATGAGACGTGTGCACACACACACACAGAGAAAAGGAGAATGGCTTAAATGATTTTAGAATACTTCAGCTAATGAAGTTAAATGTTTATTATCATCAACTATCCAGTTAGTTTTTATAGTGCAACGTTTTTCTACTTTTCTACATTAATTGAACCAGTAGAGAGAGAGATGCCCCCCCCCCCCCGAGCCCCCCCACCCTTTCCTTACTCAGCTCAGATGTTTTCTCTGTACTGAGCAGGGTTAGCTAGGAACAGCTTTCTCAAGCTTCGCACCTTGGGCATGGAATGGGCTACAGGACCATTATCCACTTAGACACCCCGGTCTCTCTTGGTGAATTTAAATCTGTATTACATAACTTCCTACAAGAAGAATGTTGCTGCTTTCTGTAGTCGGTTCCCAACTGCAAAATTACTGTATTACCCTGTATTATACACTTTTACTATCATGTAGACTATTCTGCTTTGTGTTTTTGTGTTTACATGTGATGTATTGTATATTGTATACATGCACATTTATTATGTTCTTGTGTGATGTATCGCAAATGTTATTGCGGTCATCTTGGCCAGGTCTCCCTTGCAAAGGAGATCTTGTATCTCAATGGGACTTCCTGGTATAAAAAAATTTAAATAAAAAATGTAATTGCAAGCTTGGCGATTTGATAATTGCATTATTCCAAATCGCGATTTCGATTAAAAAACGATTAATCGTGCAGCCCTAGTGCCCGTCTGCCAGTTCTTCAAGCCAGTGGCCATCAGGCTCCACAACCGGGGGCACAGACTGCTGCCAGCAGCTGGAGAACTAATGGCTGCAGAACTTGAGAACCATTAGGAATGTCTGACTCTTAACCACCAAGCCCTGCATGGACTATAACACATTATGACCGATAGACAGACCATCATCTGCACCTTTGTGTATACTGTTTACTTTGTCATATTTTATATTGCCTATATTTCTTGTAACTTATATTATGACCAATAGGGTATACGCTTTATTTTATAAAAAAATATTTTTAGATTAAATTTGTTTATTGCCTATATATATTTAGGGCTGTACCGAATGCTTCGAAGCTTCGATCATAATGTTGACATTCGAATTCTAAATCAACATTCTAATTTTTCATAATTCTTTTTAATCTTTTTTTTATGTGTCTATTCAATCTGTTTAACACTTTGAGTGCCACGCCGGGTTTTCCTTTTTACCCCCTGAATGCCACCATCGGCGCCAATGTTAACGTTAATATCGCCTAATCTATGTTTTAAATTATGGCTATGTGTCTAATCTGCCCATCGCATTATCAAAGACTATTTTCCAGTCAGTGCTGTCAAGGCAGATTGGTTTTTTATCGCGTCATTTCCGTTTCAGAGCATTTAGAAAAGCACCCCGTTTTGAGATAAAAACAGCCCATTCTGGACCATTCTATGAAAATCGTCTTTTACTGGAATATTCCACAACGTTGATATTCGTCGGCCTTTTTATGAATCGTTTTCAAATAAACGCTAGATGATCAATATTATACGTGCACGCAAGCACATTCGGGCCGCGCACGGATAATCGCCACGTTGATTTCCTCTTGGACCTTTACAGTGAAACCGAAAGAGCCCATTTCACAAAACAGCTTATAACTTCATCAAAATTAGTCTGATTATCCTAACACTGATAACATAGAGTCCTTACCTGACATCAGATGGTATCCAACTGGTATATTCCAATTCCTGATCACCATTCGAAAAAAACTCGATAAGTGTATAGATCCAACGCGATACAGTAGAACTCCATGATCAGCGGGGCTCAGAGGCTCCAGAATGAACTGTGGTAACCCCAGCTGGATCAGTGGACTGGAAAATGTGGAGTACCGGATTTTTTTTCCCCATCCATTTTCATTGAGTCTATTCCAAAATCCGTTATGTCATCTGAAAGACGATAGGGGGCGCTTTTTTCCACATATGATCTCCGGCGGAGCTCGTGTATACTCGGGTAGGCTCGCGTGATGCAATATGATTTCAGATCGCTAAAAAAAATAATAATAATTCCGAGAAATCTCGTGAGTGGCTTTCAACTAGGGCTGGGCGATATGGCCTAAATATGATATCACGATATTTTCTGACCTTTCGGCGATACACGATACACATCACAATGTTTTTCTTTTTTTCCCCAAACAATTCATCATGAGGCTTACCAAGACAGTATTTGAGTTTGCAAGCTAACATTAAAGACAAAATAAAATACCCATGCATTTAGCATTTTTATATTATATATTAGATTTAGATTATTGGATTATTAGATTATATATTGCATATATTTAGCAATAGATTATATATTGCATATATTTAGCAATGAGATATTATATGATTTAGATATGAAATATGATTAATTGAAAATGGGGGACCCTGATGTAAACAAGACGAAAGTCTCTCTGGTCTGCATCCCCTTAACAATTGTATGTATTGAGCTGTACTGTACCCATTCTGCAATATGTTAATAAAGTTTTAAATCAATCAATCAATCAATATGATTTTAGCATTTTTATGAAACTACTGTATATTTGTAATGTCTCTAAATGTTTTGATGAATTGAAAATGGAGGACCCTTATGTAAAAAAGCCTAAAGTCTTTTTCTGGTCTTCATCCTCCAGTCCACTGTTGTATTGAGCTGTACTGTATTGTACCCATTCTGCAATCGTTAATAACGTTTTCATTCATTCAATCATTCAGCCGGCAACAGAATAATTTTGATTGACAGTCGAGTCTGCCAATTACGTCACACCGCTTGTACCCGCCCTGCTGTTCTTAGCACCAATCGGCAAGCGCTATTCTTTTTTTACATTCCTGAATGCCCTCCATTGATTTTAACGAGAGCTCAGCTCAACGACAACAACAACAGCTCACCGCGGCCGACGAGTGATTACTAGCGCACCGCAGCATGACAACGAGGCATAATGATTTTACTGCAACAAATGTTATAATAAAAGCCTTTCCATACAACATGATCGCAGCGTCCAGCCGACTCCCGTTTGAGCACATGCCTTGCGCAGCACACCTCCTCCAACGAGCCATCACAGTGTCTCTACAAAACAGCCCATTTGATAATGCATTGACAAAATGCAGAAAGGTAGTGGGCCATTTCAGACACAGCGCACCAAATGCAGCAGAGCTTGAGCAGCAGCAGGTTGCAAATGGAAAATCTAAAGAGGCACTCACACCAGACGTTTCAACTAGATGGAACAGCACCCTGGAGATGATCAGGCGGATTCTGAGGAATCAAGAACCACTGAGAGAGGTCCTGGCCCTACATGCAACCAAGGTCACAATGCCAACAGCAGCTGAGCTGGACAAATTGCAGAAGTTGGAGACAGTACTGGAACCCTGCAGGTGAATTATTGATACCCTCATTGATACTATGTTTCTGACTCAAAGTGTGTGTGTGTGTGTGTGTGAGAGAGAGAGCTGGGAGAGTGTGTGTGAGTGTGAGAGAGCTGGGAGAGTGTGTGTGTGAGTGTGAGAGAGCTGGGAGAGTGTGTGTGAGAGAGAGAGAGCGCTGGGAGAGTGTGTGTGTGAGAGAGAGCGCTGGGAGAGTGTGTGTGTGAGAGAGAGCGCTGGGAGAGAGTGTGTGTGTGTGAGAGAGAGCGCTGGGAGAGTGTGTGTGTGAGAGAGAGCGCTGGGAGAGAGTGTGTGTGTGAGAGAGAGAGAGCGCTGGGAGAGTGTGTGAGAGAGAGCGCTGGGAGAGAGTGTGTGTGAGAGAGAGAGAGCGCTGGGAGAGTGTGTGTGTGTGTGTGTGAGAGAGAGCGCTGGGAGAGAGTGTGTGTGAGAGAGAGCGCTGGGAGAGAGTGTGTGTGTGTGAGAGAGAGCGCTGGGAGAGAGTGTGTGTGAGAGAGAGAGCGCTGGGAGAGTGTGTGTGTGTGTGTGAGAGAGCGCTGGGAGAGTGTGTGTGTGAGAGAGAGCGCTGGGAGAGTGTGTGTGTGTGTGTGAGAGAGCGCTGGGAGAGAGTGTGTGTGAGAGAGAGCGCTGGGAGAGTGTGTGTGTGTGAGAGAGAGCGCTGGGAGAGTGTGTGTGAGAGATAAAGAAGGGGCAAGCTAGAAAGAGAGTGTGTGAGAGAGAGAGAAAAGGGGGGGTGTGAGAGAGATGAAGAAGGGGCAAGCTAGAAAGAGAGTGTGTGAGAGAGAGAGAAAGAGGGGGGTGTGAGAGAGATGAAGAAGGGGCAAGCTAGAAAGAGTGTGTGAGAGAGAGAGAAAGAGGGGGGTGTGAGAGAGATGAAGAAGGGGCAAGCTAGAAAGAGAGTGTGTGAGAGAGAGAGAAAGAGGGGGGTGTGAGAGAGATGAAGAAGGGGCAAGAGAGAGAGCTGGGAGACTGTGTCAAGTCAGCTTTATTTTTATAGCACATTTACAATTACTAAAAGCCAACCAAAGTGCTTTACAAGTAGGACATGATAAACACATACAATGCAGTAACAAGTAAAATACACTAAACTTACAGAAAAGGGTATTGAACAAAGTGTGTGTGTGAGAGAGAGGGGGGGGGGGGGGTCCTCAGCCCTTGTGTGGGTGATGTAACAAGTTCCTAACTTTTTTCTTTCCACTATTATTGCAGGTACATAACAGAACTTCTCGGAGGAGAGAAGTTTGTATCCTGCTCAGTGGTGCTGCCAGCCTTGTGCCATCTGTCACAAGTCATGTCTCTGAGGATGACCCAGCATATATGGTGAAATTCAAGGAGACCTTCACAGCAGACTTGAAGCAACGCAAGGCCAAAACAAACTTGACATGGCTGAGGGTTGCGACAGCTCTGGACCCTAGGTTTAAGGACCTCAAGTCTTTGAGCAAAGCTGAGAGGGCTGAGGTGTGGCGTTCGATCAGTGCCTTGCTCAGGGGGTGGCCTGCACAGCAGGAACAACCAACGACGTCTGAGCCATCTAAGGGGACAAAAAGATTAGCTCTGCTTGCTCTACCGTCTTCATCGGATGAAGAGGAAGAGGACTGCATTGAGAAATGTGTGGAGCGCTACAGGGCGGAGCCAACTATTGACACAGAGGACTGTCCGCAGCAGTGGTGGTCCAACCATGAAGGGGCACACAGCATGATGGCCTGCCTTGCACGCAAGTACTTGGCAACACCTGCCACCTCCGTGCCATGCGAGAGGTTGTTTTCACTGTCTGGGCATATTGTTTCAAAGAAGAGAGCCTCCCTGTCTTCTGAAAATGTCAACAGGCTTGTCTGTTTGAGCAACTGGCTCAGTGCAAAGAAATAATTACACACACACACACACACACACACTTGAATACTTTATTTGGTTCCACAAATTATATTACATAAACAGGGAATCAAATGTATCGGGGCCAGCACCTCCTTCTCCACGCGGCTAAGCTGCCAATAATAGCTGAGACAGAGCAATATTTGGCAATTTGTTTGTCTTTTGTCTTTGACATTGCAGCAATTCTCAGTCGGGGCTTGTTTAGTGTGGTAACGAGGCACATGTTTACCAAAAGCGTCCAGTGCATCTTATATCCCCACTTCACACACACATACACTTAAACACACATACAAACACACATACACACCCACTAACACACACACACACACACACATACACTTAAACACACATACAAACACACATACACACCCACTAACACACACACACATACACACACACACACACACACACACACATACATAGTATAACTGATATTAATTGTATCTGTTAAAAGAGCAGAAGAAAGCTGAGCTGGTGTTTATTTGATCTGTTAAAAGAGCAGAAGAAAGCTGAGCTGGTGTTTATTTGATCTGTTAAAAGAGCAGAAGGAAGCTGAGCTGGTGTTTATTTGATTTGTTAAAATAGCAGAAGAAAGCTGAGCTGGTGTTTATTTGATCTGTTAAAAGAGCAGAAGAAAGCTGAGCTGGTGTTTATTTGATCTGTTAAAAGAGCAGAAGGAAGCTGAGCTGGTGTTTATTTTATCTGTTAAAAGAGCAGAAGGAAGCTGAGCTGGTGTTTATTTGATCTGTTAAAAGAACAGAAGAGAATGAGGCTGTGTTGTTCAGCCTGACTCTGCTGAATACAACAGAACAGCTGTTTATAGGCTATAGCCTAACTGCACTATATCATTTGAGTCCTGTATTACACTGTTTAATGCACACTTTATTCATTGTTTTATAATAAGTTATTTTGTGCATCACTCTGTTTTGACGTGTAAAGTTCAACATTACTGTGTTAGTAATCATTACTATGTAATGTTAGTTAGTAAATTGGTATGCCCATCTGTTATTTTTTTGTTGGGCTTTTTATTTATTCTTTTAGTTTATGATCTTGCATTTGTTTTACAATGCAGTTTGCACATAATAAGTTACTTGAAGATTCTGGACAGTATTTCTATTGTGGCAATAAATAAACAATGCATTTTTTGCATAAAGCAAGCATTTGTCGACTCATGTTGATATAAGAGTATTAAAACTTGAAAAATATCAGTTTATGGTAAAAAAAAAAACGCGATTAAATTGCGATTAATCGCGAGTTAACTTTGGACAATCATGCGATTAATCGAGTTAAATATTTTAATCGTTTGACAGCACTAGTAACTATATAACGTGTAACTATTAAGGCTGTCAAATATATCGCGTTAATATCGCGTTAACTCCCGATTCTATTAATGCCACTAATTTTTTTAACTCAAGATTAACAAAAAAAAAAAAAAAAAAAAAAACGTTTTTTTTTTTTTTTTTTACTAGACTTCACTCAGGTGTATTATTGATGCTCTCATTGATACTATGTTTGTTTCTGAAGTGTGTGTGTGTGTGTGTGTGTATGTGTGTGTGTGTGTGTGTGAGATATAGAGAGAGAGGGGGGTGAGAGAGATGAGGAAGGGGCAAAAGAGAAAAAGAGCTGGGAGAGTGTGTGTGTGAGGGAGAGAGGGGGGTGTGTGATTAATCAGCCCTTGTGTGTGTGAATGTAACAAGTTCCTAACATTTTCTTTCCCCTATTATTTCATGCACACTTTATTCATTGTTTTAAATTATTATTTTCTTTTAAGTTATTTTGTGCATCACTCTGTTTTGAATTTGATGCAAATTTGCAATGCATGAGGGTCATCCGTTTGTGTTAAATGGCTGCACAAAGCAAGCATTTGTTGACTCGCATGTTGATGAGAGTATTAAAACTTGGAACTTGAAAAAGATCTGTTTAAGGTAAAAAAAATATTAAAAATAAAAATGCGATTAATTTGCGATTAATCGCGAGTTAACTATGGACAATCATGCGATTAATCGAGTTAAATATTTTAATCGTTTGACAGCACTAGTAACTATATAACGTTAATGCCACAAAACGAATGCCTTTGTTAATCATAAGTACTAACTTTGATGCAGTAGTGTGTGTGTGGGAGCGGCGTTGTTCAAAAGTTTGAACGGGGTGGACCAGATTGACGTGACACAATCCTCTTGGGCAAAACATCACGATATCCACGATACGTTAAAAAAGTGTATCGTTAATGAACTGTATCCGATATTTATATAATATCGTCATATCACCCAGCCCTACTTTCAACCACATAAAAATAAACCCGAGATATCTCGTGTGTGGCAGTTAAAGTGTTAAACCAATGGGTGTTTTCTTCACAGTTGCAGTTAAAGATTAGGCTACACTAATATTATAATATTATACTATAAGACGTCACTATCACTTTCATATCAACCGTGCCCTTATTGGATTATTTATGTTGACGAAACTGATTAGTTATATTCATTAAAGAAAGTTGATTTAATAAGAAAAACACTCATTTAATCAGATTAATCACTTTATTCAAATTGAGGACTTAGTTTGAGAAAATCTTATTTTTTATTTAAATTTTCTTTAACACATTAACTGCCACGCTTATATCCATCAATGTATGATCACTGCCACCAGTCTAAGCCTATGAAGATGTTTACTTTATTTGCAGGGCTATAACTTTTTAAATTGTATTGCTAAATTGACATTACTATGGCCCATTCAACATCGATTATCTATCGTTCAGGATGTGGGAACGTTATACTTTTTCATTCATAGATTCATACGAAAATACCGTCTAGAATATAAATATGTTTTTATCGTTTTCTGCAGTAATTCCTAGAACGTGATTTATAGGCATAAACGAATATATAGATCATCAACTGCCATTTGTTGGCGATACACGTTATATAAAAAATTTCAACTGTACATGATCCTAAACGTTATGACTTATCATGCGCGGATGAACGGGGGGGGGGGGTCGTTTATAATTCCGTGATCGTCAGTAAATGCTTTATGTAGTATGGGTGATATATTGATCAGAGCAGTTTGCATGAATAATAATAAACAAACGCGCTGAAAATAACGTCAGCGTCATCTTACCGTTCGCAGATGAGACTGGAGTAAAAAGATCCCACTTATTTGACGGCGATCGACTCGATCCATTTCTGGTTTGTATAATAATAATAAACGCCCAAATCATCTCGATTATTGAGTTATGGCAGCGATCCATATACATAGGCCTGCCACGATAACAAATTTTGCTGGGCGATTAATTGCCCCCGAAAATATCGCGATAAGCGATATTATTGCGACCGGTTAGAGATTTTTTTTTTTAGAAATTTATTTCCCAAAACGTTTATTTTGAAGCCCACCGCTCCGTCTTTTCCGGTGTTTTAGACTTTTATTTTGAAGCCCACCGACCGGACCGGAAGTATTGTTGTGATTATCCTAGCTTGCTGATGCTGCTGGTAGATCGACATGCTGCTGGTGGACTGGGGCCAGCTAACGTTAGCTTGCTGATGCTACTACTACTTCGACATGCTGCTAATGGGCTGGCGCCAGCTAACGTTAGCTTGCTGATGCTGCTGGTAGATCGACATGCTGCTAGTGGACTGGGGCCAGCTAACGTTAGCTTGCTGATGCTACTAGTAGATCGACATGAGCTAATGATAAAACAAATGTTGAGATTGTTGGTGAACAACTAACTTTAAGTTAGTTTTAACGTTAGCTACTAACGTTAAAACGCTAACGTTACACTACAAATAACCAGTGTTGTGCTAGTTACTGAAAAATAGTAACTCAGTTACTTTACTAGTTACTTCATTTCAAAGTAACTTCGTTACTGTACTAGTTACTTACACCCAAAAGTAATGAGTTACTGTGAAAAGTAACTATTTAGTTATTTAAAAAAAAATAAAAAATAAAAATTGCTCAAGTCCCATGCCCCATATACTCAAAATCGGTTGATCAACTTGACAGTTTCCATTCACATCACCGAACTCTGCTAAGCAATGTGGTCTAGAGCGTTTCATTATATATTCCCTCCCCGCTGTATGTATATTTCTCTCCCACCCACCCACCCCCTCCTAATGTACAGTCCCCTCCCCATCATATGTATATACTCTGTCAGGATCTAGGGGTAACAGTACTGTATATTTGAATACCGCTTATGTCACAAATGTATCAGTACTAAATACCTATATGTCCCTATGCCATAAATGTCATGTATGTTGTGTATGTCATAAATGTCTATATGAATTGAAAATGGGGGACCCTGATGGAAACAAGACAAACGTCTTTCTCAGGTCTGCATCCCCTTAACAATTGTATGTATTGAGCCGTACTGTATTGTACCCATTCTGCAATCTGTTAAATAAAGTTTTCATTCATTCATTCATTCATCCATTCATTAATTCATTCGTAACCATCTTGCAGCGTTGTTTAATATCAATCAAAGCATTGCAACGTTAGAATAGTTAGGATATCAATTGTGCATGAAAGGACTATATTTATATTGTTTGATTACAGTCAAAATCCGTTGATCTTGAGTTTCAGTGAACACATTGCACTCACCGTCACCAGTCTGCGGTGGTCAAGATGTAACGTTAGTCCAGTTGACTCCAGCAGCCCTTCAAACATGTTCTTTATCTCGTTTCCATGTTGTATATTAATTATCTCTCCAAGTAGTTGCTAAATGGTTTGTTAGTTCGTTATTATTACTGCGTTCTTATTATGTAGATTCATAGCGAGCGTCCTCTTGTTGTTTACTGTAGAGAGCGTCGATTTCTTTCAGAACGTCAGTGGCCAATCAGAAGTGCGAAAACAGAATGAGGCTACGGAAAGAAATAATAATAATAATAATACTTCGTTTTATATAGCGCCTTTCAGTCTACAGTAAACAAAACAAACGCAGGCGAAATAAGGACGCTCGCTATGAATCTACATAAAAAGAACGCAGTAACGAACTAACAAACCATTCAGTAACGTAAGTAGCGTTACTGAATTTCAAAAGTAATGCGTTAGAGTACTAGTTGCGGCAAAAAGTAACTTCGTTTCTGTAACGCGTTACTTTGTAACGCGTTAGTCCCAACACTGCAAATAACGCTACTTGGTTAAAAGGAGCAACACTATTGAGAAATGTAGTTAAGCTATGTGGTGTTGCCCCACAGAGCTCCTGTGCTGTGCTCTCTGCTCTGTAGTAAAGCCAGCGGCCCGCCTCCCAACACGGACAGTGACTGACAAGGGGCACTGGTTCCGCCTCATTAAAACAAACGCGCAAATAGCAATTAATCGCGCCCGTCAAAATCATTGCATTAATTTTAATTATCGCGGCAATTAATCGATTTATTGCTTATCGCGGCAGGCCTACATATACACGATGTGTGTCTACAGTCCCGCAACAATATGTGAGTGCCGGACGCATTTCCCCAGTGCACCGAGATCACAAGAGATCCATTTCCGGTTGCAACTCGCCGATCATCCACCAGGCGGCAATATTGAAGCGTTGCAGAGTTGTGCAGGCTCCCACTGCATCAGACCAGGCTCCGTGAGGGAATTATGAATAACATGGCGAAAAAATTAAATATGATCTCAATAATGTCGTACGCCGTGGAATGGCAGAATTCAGATGAACTTGAAACACGTCGTAAGCCGTTTCCAGTGGTAAATGTGTTAATAAAAAAAAATGATGAAGTAAATTTTTTTTATCGACATTCAAAGCTTCGTTTGAATACTTCAATAGAAGCTTTGAATGTTAAAAAATGACATTCGGTACGTACAGCCCTATATATATTGCTCTCCTATTACCCTGACCATACCTGTACCCCCTGCTGCTATGACGACTGAATCTCCCCAAGGGGATCACTAAAGGAATATCCTGTCCAGTCCAGAGGATAGAATGTTTTCCCCTCTGCGTGGGCGAGACCTGTTTGCTGCTATCCCAACCTCATCCTAGAAGCATTAGCATAGTAGCATAGCATAGCCTCTCAAGTATAGCCTATATAGCGCCACGGATAGAGACTGAGAACTGTCTGTACTGACGGAACTTAAGTAATTAGTTATTTGAATTCCTGAAAAAAATCTGTGATGTGATTATATGTGCCCTGGGTTTTGTATCGAGTTTTCCCAAAATATTTTTCTGAAAACCAATAAGAAATATATCATTGTATAGGTCAAACTGAGCTGAAAACATTGATATGGCATGAAGCTCTGTGGCCAGGGGAGGAAATTAGGCCACTTTACTCGCCAATTGCGAGTATTTTTTACGTTTGGCGAGTAATTCATGAAGAGCACTCGCCAGTCTGGCGAGTACTAGTAATTACAAAACAAAACAAAAAATCATTCTGCAATCTGCTGATTCGCTCACTGGCACAAGCCGAACTCTGACTCCCCCCTTGATTCCTCCCATTTGCGCCTCAATAATCCGACCATAACCAATGAACATCATCGTTGTACAGATGCGCTCTAAGCTCCTCCAATGAACACTCATTTTCTAGAAGATGCCGCCCATCTAGGGGAAGTGGACAGATCACTGCGAGCGGACCTACAGACTCCTGCCACCGGCAGCCGGCTTGACAACGTAGACAAACTTAAACAAAAACACATCAGTGGATGAAAATAATTGCATGTAGAGTCGTCGCTTTCGGATATCAGTGCGGTCTGACATGGGGGCGAACAACAGCATGCGACGCATCTCCTTCGAGTCGGATGAGAATGACAAGTCAACCAGCATTAGCCGGCTAGCTACCTAGCATGTAACAAGCTACCATAACGCGCATTCAACATAGTGGACGACTATACTGAGCGGCTTTGCTTAAATGCAGCCGAGTGACATTTTATTATTACCGGGTTTCCCCCATATCACCACTCGCCCATATGCCCTTCACAACGGTGATGTTGTCATACTTGGCATTCAGAATACACCTGCTGAACCCCTAGCGTTGTCGATTCGGTTCCAATGTATTGTCATCTTACAGCACAAGTACAGTACAACCAGAATACATTTGGCATACAACCAGAGTGCAAATGTAACAAGTCAAGTTGTTTTATTTAGCTATTACATTACAGTGAAATGCTTGGTTCTTTCACTGCCCAACTCAGTCCAACCTAAACCAGCCCAACCCAGTATTGATTGATTGATTGAAAAGTTTATTAACAGATTGCAGAATGGGTACAATACAGTACGGCTCAATACACACAATTGTTAAGGGGATGCAGACCTGAGAAGGACTTTCGTCTTGTTTACATCAGGGTCCCCCATTTCAGTCCTGTTTGCTTAAAGCCTTGTCCACTTCCTCCACACTCCAATATGCCCTTCAACCCTGCTCCTGTCTAACCTGCTCTTTCCATTCCCTCCATCATGTCCCCCTTTCTGATGAATATTTCCTGCACTTAAGAGTCAGACACACATTCCTAGTAGTTGAGCTGTGATGAATGAATGAATGAAAACTTTATTTAACAGATTGCAGAATGGGTACAGTACAGTACGGCTCAATACATGCAATTGTTAAGGGGATGCAGACCAGAGAAAGACTTTCGTCTTGTTTACATCAGGGTCCCCCATTTTCAATTAATTTTCAATTCATCATTCAGTATAACCTAGACCAGCCCAACCCAGCATCTTTCACTGCCCAGTTCAGCCCAACCCAGTCCAGAATAGTTCCCTCTTTCATGTTAATATGTGATTTAATGATGTAATATTTTGAAGAGTAGAGACAGTGTGATTAATTTACTATGATTGAAAATCAATTTAGACGAAGACGTACAAAGAAGTAATTATCACAATTAGCGATTTTTTTTGTCTGGTAAAAAATCTGTTTGGCTGGTAAAAAAAATCAGATACTCGCCAGTTGGCTGGTAAGCCAAAAAGTTAGTTTCCTCCCCTGTCTGTGGCCCATATATGAATGTTGAATATGCATTGCATATTGATCAATATTCATTGTTTTTTATTACTATTTCAATGTTTTAGGGAGATTTATGTTTTTGTAACATGGCTGTATTGAAAGAAAGTGTTTGAGTAAAATTACCAGTAAACAGTCAACATGTAAACTGTAACCATGGCCAAACCATTTACATTATATGAGTATACCTTTTTAAACGGTATCATAATTGTTGTATTTTTTATGTATTGTCATCACATTTACAGTTACATTTGTAGTCAAGGAGTAGGAGAACACATTCAGTTGCATTATTATCCATGGGATATTGGTTATAAGTGAACAGTTTTAAGTACCTCGGAGTAGGGCTGGGCGACAAAATGATAGCGATAACTATCGCGATAAATTATATCCTCGAAATAAACATGAAACGTGGTCGCAAAGTTTCGATATATCGATTTTCCAAGCTTGGCTCCGTTCAGCCTCGGCTCAGCACACTCACTAACAACAACCAACCTTACGTGATGACGTGCTACGCACAACAGCTAACAACCAATCAGTGAAGGAGATGGCCGAGATCGACGGAGACCCGGAAGGAGACCCAGAGCGGTAGGACTCACTCAACAACAAGGCTTGCTAGGCTAATTAGCTTGCACAGCGTTGTTTTATATATTTACGTGCCGAGTATGTGTGTGTGGTGAATTCTGAGGCCACGTTTATAGTAGTGGGGGTATACAGTGGTAGTCGTTTCAATATATTGTGGCGGAAGAGAGTATTTTAGTGTGATATTTAGCACATTGTCATGGAATACACCGCGTAGAAGCAACAGGCTGGCTAGGTTAACTAGCTTGCACGGCACTGTTTTATATATTTACGTGCCGAGTATGTGTGTGTTTTGAATTCTGAGGCCACGTTTATAGTAGTGTGGGAGTGGACGTCGTTTCAATATATTGTGGCGGAAGAGAGTATTTTAGTGTCATATTTATTGTCATGAGATACTCTGCTTGTCAGCTAACTGCTAACGTGCGAGGACTGATGACGACATCAACTCGACTTGAGACATTCGCAGCAGCATATTAGAAGTTAATTAAACTTGACAGACATTATATCGACGATAATTATCGATATCGAATTATATGAAAATAATTTTATAATTTTATCGCGATAACGTTTTTGGTCATATCGCCCAGCCCTACCTCGGAGTCCACATATCCGAGGACTTGACATAGACCACACACATTGACAGTGTAATCAAGAAAGCACGGCAACGCCTCTACTATAGCCATATGAAATCCGCGTTCACGGAATAGCGGACGGAATCGCGAAATTGACCAATAAAAATTTAATCAACTGTAAACATGGAATATTGCAGAATTTGCCCTAATCTGGACTGAAATTCCGTGTTCGGGAGAACATGGAACTAGGGATGTCCCGATCACGTGATTTTCCGAAGATCGGGATCGGCAAAAAAAATAAAAATAAAATTGGGATATTTTATTATTACGGGGCGGCTACATGGTGCAGTGGGCAATGCGCTCACCACGAATACTGGAAACGCTGGGTTCGCCTGTTCGAGCCCAGCGCTCCACATTGCTTTCAGTTTAGCTGGTCGTCCATACTAATACACATTGGCAATATTAGGGGGTGGGAAACTGATGGGTGGGGATCGGGCGTTGTGGACAGCGACTCCTACAGGTCGGTTGGTGCGCCTGTGCAGTAGAATCAGGAAGATTGCGCCGCGCAGGTGAAAAGATGCGACTGCTGTTACCTTGAGTATCGGAGGGGACTCGTGCTCTGTATGACTTAGTCCACATTGCAGCCGGCTTGTGGGAGGCAAGAAACAGCGTTCGAGACAGGGGAGGGTTGAATTGGATGATACGAAATTGGGATGGGAGAAAAATAGAAAATGGGAGAAAAAGTAGATACATTTTTTTTTCTTTTCTTTTAACAAACATGACCATGTTCACATCTTAAACTCATACTGAGGCCTTAGTTTTGGTTTTAAATTGCATATCATCATTAATTTATTTATTGTCACACAGTGTAGAAGAATTTTGCCAAAACAAACCAATAGTATCCAGCTGCAGAACGGCAGACCAGCCACACTCTCAGACCCAAACGCATTTCCTTTGATTTAATTATACATCAAATGATTTACCGTATGTCAAGGATTGCAATGCCTCGCTTGAATGAAGTTAACTTTTCACCTGGATAACGTCAACATTCAGGGTGAATGTAATGTGAGAAATTGGGATAATATTTTTTTAATATATATATATTTTTTTGATCGGATCGGGAAAGATCGGTATCGGTAGATACTCAAAATCACATGATCGGGATCGGATCGGGAGCAAAAAAACGTGATCGGGACATCCCTACGAACGTTTGGTGCAAAGCAAATACGACCGGGGACGCTGCAGCGTGTTACACACAACACGCAGCAATTTCCAAGCGTCTAGCTGCTTCGGTGTTAATGTTAACGTCGGAAGAAATTCCACACTAAGCCCTCAATTCAGAGCAGCGCAGTATCCTCATGACTTGTATATGACCGGCAATAAGATGTTTTGCAAATTCTGTCATCATACCGTGGGGACTGGACTCGCAAAACACGTGCGAAGATCACTCTCCAAAAGCCATGTCAGGAACACGGAAAAACACTGTGCTTCAAAACACACCAGCTCTCTATGATCCCTGGTGATCACAATAGATACAGCTAGAGGGCGAGGCTAATCACTGACACTATTGTGATGAAATAGCTATGTAACGTTACAGTACATAGAACTAGAAATTATAGCTTCTTGCTAAATCTGGTGCACCCATCTGTTTAATGCAAATTATTGTCAGTACACACTGTCCTTTATAAACTAAAGGTGCCTAAATTATGCATTACTATATTTCATCACAATAGAATAGATATAGCTAGGCTACTTACATTGTGATAATGTCAGTAGTAGCTAGCTGTATCTATTGTTTACACTTGAAATGTGTATTTTTATTTTGTCACAATATTATTTGAAAAATATTGTATAAACTGTATTTCTTTGTTGCAGCACTTAAAAACATTAAATGGACTGTTATATCTTATTAAATTGAGGACATTTATTCATTCCCACTTATTAGACACTATTTATAATGGTAAAATGAGCGTACAAAGCAAAATACAGAATTCTGAAATATTAAAAACGGAAAAAACTGAATTTGGAAAAAAAATTATGGAATTTTGGAAAAAAAGAAAACGGATTTCATATGGCTCTAGCCTCTACTTCCTTAGGCGCCTAAGGAACTTCCAAGTGAGTCAGAAGATCCTTAAGAACTTCTACTCATGCAAAATAGAGAGCATCCTGACTGGTACTATTACCTTGTGGTTTGGGAATAGCACCGCACAAGACCGTAGCAGACTAGAGAGTGGCCCGTTCAGCCGAACGCACAATTGGAGGTGGGCTTCCCACTCTCCAAGACATTTACAACAAGCGTTGCATGGGTAAGGCTAAGAGAATAATCAAAGACTCCAGCCACCCAAACAACTGCCTCTTTGAACTGCTGCGGTCAGGCAAGCGATACCGGAGTCTCATGGCAAGCACAGAGAGACTCAGAAGGAGCTTCTATCCCCAGGCCATCAGGATGCTCAATGACAATAACACTATGTAACAAACCATCAAATACACGCACAGCACACACATCCACACAGGGAACAAAATTTACTTTGACTTACCAGCCATTTGGCTGGTAGATTTAAAAAACTACCAGCCAGCTTTTAGTATATCGCCATGTGTTATTATTACTATATAATACTCTCATAATGCTATTTTCAATTAATATCATAAACAACATAAGGAATATTAGCATAATTTTGAGTGGACTGAAGGAATGAGTCAGCGTTAATAGTTTTAAATGCAAATAATTTATTGAAACATAGAAGTGGGGTCGACACACACACACACACACTGTTTCAACTCACCACCCCCGCATCATATTGTAGTCTAGTCTGTCTTCAAACTTCCACTCCTCTCGAAACGTTTTTATATTTGAATATCAACATTATCTGTCCATCCTCAGTAATCCTCAGTTTACTATAATATACTCCTGTCCTGACTAGTGACTTCATCGTATTTCCAAACGCACACACACATGCAGAGAAAGGGAGAGTGCCCCCCCCCCCCCATTGTATATATGTATATTGAACACTTTTGTTTACGTACTTTTGACTTCTATTTTATACTCATTTTATGCTCGTCTATTTTTATCTAGCACACTCAGGAGAAAAAGAGAAAGAAGCATTTCATATAAAAGTATTCTGTATTTTTGTATGACAACTAATAAAGAAACTTGAACTTGGTTCGTTCGGGGCACAAGCGCATAACCTGAAGCCTGATAAGATGGATTTTTGCAAGGTTAGCAAAAATCATGGTAATGACAGCTTTATGCACAAGCAGGCACACAAGAATCTGGCTTTACACGAGTATGTTGACATGTCTGACTACCGTGGCAAGGCAGCTATACTGAGATACAATATTCACACAATAGTGGGTCAAGGATAGCGATCGGCTCCCACTCATAAACTTTTTCTTTAACAGGTTGTTTGTGCGACACACAAGCCACAAAGCCAAAATGTATCAAATAAAAAAGGTTAAGATCCAGTCATCATAAAATCTACAATATCATACAGTCACCTTGTACTATTTTGATTTGTTGAGACGGAACCGAGGACCCTTTCCAGTGTCTTTGTGCCGCACAGA
This sequence comes from Notolepis coatsorum, assembly GCF_963971535.1. Taxonomy (NCBI): domain Eukaryota; kingdom Metazoa; phylum Chordata; class Actinopteri; order Aulopiformes; family Paralepididae; genus Notolepis; species Notolepis coatsorum. The sequence continues at coordinate 99,999,654 of NC_140168.1, read as the reverse complement.
GCCACAAGGTAAACAACAGTTAACCTGGAAGAAAATACAAGCAAAAACACACTTTATATTTATTAGCAAAGAGATTTGCACTACAATTCATTGCACCTTACCCTAAGTTGTACCTGATCCCATTGCTGCATTGTGCCTCACTGTTACTATTTTTTTTTTACTCTGTATTGTATATTGTATATATGTATATTGATTGACTGAACACTTTTTGTTTACGTACTCTTGACTTTTTCTATTTTATACTTTTTATCTATTTTATCTAGCACACTCTCAGGAGCTCATACAAAAAAAAGTATTTCATGAAAAGTATTCTGTATTTTACTATGACAACTAATTAAAGCAACTTGAACAACTTAATGGTCATATTGCCTTTTAAATTAAGATTATGTACCAGGCGAGGGTAAACATATCATGTTTTCCTTCATTGTATCTCCATTTACTCTGGAATGGTAATAGATGTGTGTTTACTTACAACACTGGATTCATATGTCCTACCTTGTTACCTATCAAAGGAGACCAGAAACATGCATATAGCCTTATGGTTCAGGAGCTATCATGATTCATTTGGGGCATGTCATTTCAGACAGGAGGCCTGAACAATATGCTTGGTATAGTGTTATAAAAGATGTGATAGCACACATTTGGAGGCAACTGCTGCATTGCTATCACATCTTTTCTAGCAGTAGGGGTGTATACTGTACCTTCTATCACATATTTTCTAGCAGTAGGGGTGAATACCTTCTATCACATCTTTTCTAGCAGTAGGGGTGAATACCTTCCCAAAAATCACTATGAAAGTTAGTCCCCCAAGATGGTACCCGTTGTCCAAATGTGGGGCCCTGGCTCACGGCCTAAGAAGCATTTCAGCAGCATAGCATCTCAAGTAAAGTGACACAGTGGCTGAAATGCTCAACAGTTGAGATGTTCGGTCATTATTAGTAACGAGCTGAATAGACGCACATTTCTCTCTATACATAGAGTCCAGTTTCTGACCTAACGTCACATATTCTCACAAAACTCATAACGTGGGAGTAGCTTAATGTAGCATTAGCATAGCAGCTTAGCTGTGTTAGCTGCTCCAGCTAACTTACCTCTGGTCAAGGCCCAGTCTGGATGGAAAAGTGGCAGAAACGCCCAACAGATCAGATGTGCGGTCAGTAGATTAATACAAGCAGATGTTACTGTAACAAAACGGAGAGGTCGACATGAACCGAATGTACCTTTGTTTACCCGAACGACGAGACTCCAGAAACTACGTGTGTTTTAGTCAGAGAGGAGGAGCTGCAGCTACTGCCGTCCCCAGAAGACTCCAATAGCCTGGCTCTGCGGCTCTGCAGATACCCCCTATTGGAGTCTTCTGGGGACGGCAGGAGATGCTTCCACCTGCAGAACCACGTCTCCAGCAGGCTGAGGATACCGCAGGCTGAGGACACTCGCTTCCATTGGCTGATTTGGGTCACGTGACCGTCCCACCCAATGGCTGAATTGGAGTGTTGCACTGCGGGCATTGGCTGATTTGGGTCACGTGATTTGGAGCGGCGGAAAGGAACCAAAAAATAATAATAATAAACACTGAACAGACGTAGACAAAATGGGGGCATCTTTGGACACCCCTGCGGCTTGTCCTTTGTGTAGTTATGCATATCGGGACCCGATCACGTTGAAGTGCAAGCATCGTTTCTGCAAGTTTCTGGAGTGACTTCGCGACCGGTCCGTTTTATTGTCGGTGATTGATTGATTGATTGAAAAGTTTATTAACAGATTGCAGAATGGGTACAGTACAGTACAGCTCAATACATACAATTGTTAAGAGGATGCAGACCTGAGAAAGACTGATGAATGAATTGAAAATGGGGGACCCTGTAAACAAGACGAAAGTATTTCTCTGGGCTGCATCCCCTTAACAATTGTGTATTGAGCTGTACTGTACTGTACCCATTGATTGATTGATTGAAAAGTTTATTAACAGATTGCAGAATGGGTACAGTACAGTACAGCTCAACAATACACAGACCAGAGAAAGACTTTCGTCTTGTTTACATCAGGGTCCCCCATTTTCAATTCATCATAACATATATAACATACACGACATACAGATAGACAGTACTGCTACATCTATACATTTATGACATACCAGATTTGCAAATACAGTACTGTTTGTGCTACAAAAAGTGTCCAGAAAAAGAGTGTATATACATACATACTTCCTTAACTGTCTCAGGTGGTAGAGGCGCTGCTTCACCTTCTTTACGACTGAGTCTAATAATAATAATTTAGGACCTGCTCAGAGGTCATCAATCGGCACACATGCAATGCATGCATGCAATTCGTATCTGCGATTAACCCATCCCATCGTCCTTCCCCCCCAAGGGCAGCCGGGAGCAGACGGGCGTCAACGTGAGCCGCGCCAGGGGACCAATCCAAGTGCTCCTGTCCGTCTTCGTCAAGGACGCCACAGCGTTAGCGATCTGTTGTTGTGCATGTTTTTCCATTGGGTTTATCTTATCGGGGGGGAAACACAGAAACATGCAAACTCCACACAGAAAGGCCCGGGAGATACCCCACCTGGGTAACTGGCATCATGGAAACCTGGTCCCCAAGCGGGAATCAAACCCTGGACCTTCTTGCTGTGAGGCGACAGTGTTAACCACTACACCACCATGCCGCTATCGTCTATGTGTGTTGTCCATGTCAGGTCCTCTGAGATGTGGGCCCCCAGGTACTTGAAGCTGCTCACCCTGTCCACGGTAGCCCCGTTTATAACATTACATCTCTAATATATTGTATAACATTACATCTCTAACATACTGTAGTATTATAACATTACATGTCTAATATATTATATAACATTACATCTCTACCTACTGTAGTAGTTTAAGTAACAGGACATGTCTAACTCATCTCTGATCGCCTGTCTTCCTCTTGTATAGCTGGGCATATCTCCACTGTTGTTCCATGAGGTCTACCTGCCAAAGAAGGACGACGGGGTAAAGACCGTGTCCCGCCGCCTGGACGACCAGAACGGACACGGAGGCAGAGAGGACGTCTCCCTCCCCTGTCCCCGACTCTGTGTCCTGGACCGAGAGGAGACCGGGTTCGGGTTCCACCTGGGCTGTGTTCAGGATGAGCCCGGGACATTCATTAGCCAGGTACTCCATACTATAGGGATGCACCGATCAGACTCTTAGTCCCGATACTGATACCGATATACCTGGGCTTTGGGTATCGGCCGATACCGAGTACCGATCCGATACCCATTGTTCAATTAATAAACTGTATGCCTCACTGTGTGGAAGAGACTGGGATCATTCTTTTGTGCAAGGCAACATCAGGCTTGACATAGATATAAATGTACTGAATTGTTATTTATTATTAAATTAAATATAAACATATAAAAAACAATAAAAATATATATAATTAAAGTGTCTCCGATACCCGATCTAGCTATTTTCGGGGCCGATATCCGATATCAATATCGGATCGGTGCATCCCTACTCCATACTGTTATACTGGATCTATAATGGATGCCTTTTATATAGTGATGTGTCACGATGGGGTAGGTAGAATGCAATAATACAGAAAGGGAAGGAATGGAGGAGGCAGAGGCGAGGAGTGAAGCTTGGAGAAGGGTGTTTACTGTAGAATCCAGTGCAATACAAGGAACATACAGAAACGACATAACAAACTTCACAATACAAAACAACAAACACTAAGACTTACTAGAGGGAGAACGGTGCGACACGACGTGGATAGGAACAGGGGGTAACTGGAGGTATGTCGCCACAAGGAAGGGAGGACAGACAGACACCTAAATACCCAGACTAATTAACAAATCAAGAACACCTGGTCAACACAGAATCACAACACAACGACCAAAGGCACTGACAAACTAAACAACAACTAGACACTACGGCAATGACACACAACAACACAACAAGGGGTGACATCACACATAGACAGGAGTGGCCCAAAATAATAAACAATTAGACACAAATTCTATTATTTGGAACCAGAGCAAAATGGCCGCCTGTACCAACAGGCTAGTCTGGCCACTAGAGGGTAGGAGACCAATGTCAGGCCGAGGGCCAATGTCAGATGGAGGGCATTGCCCAAAGTTAGGTGGAGGGTACTGCCCAATGTTACCATCCTGCCCAGTCCAGCCAGGACCGGGCCTAGGATCATGACAGTACCCCCCCCTCAACGGGGGGCTTCCAGACCCCCGAAAACAACGTCCATAAGCAGGTGAGGGAGGAAGCCGGAACCCCGGAGAGGACCCAGGGAGAGGACCCGAAGAAGAGGGACCAGGAGGCTGAACGAAAAACCCAAGAGGGGCATAGCAGCCAGGGGGGTTGAAAACGGGCGCAGATGCCCGGAGAGGGGGGGTGGGGACGGGAACAGAGGCCCGGGGAGGAGGACTGGACCTGGGAACAGAGGTCCGACGAGGGGGGGTGGGGATGGGCACCGAGACCCGGGGAGGGGGGCAGAACCTGAGAACCGAGGCCCGGCGAGGGGGAGTGGGGACGGGCACCGAGGCCCGACGAGGAGGGCTGGACCTGGGAAGAGAGGCCCGACGAGGGGGGGTGGGTACAGGTGTAGAAGCCCGGGAAGGGGAGCTGGACCCTGGAGCAGGATCCCGGGCGAGAGACCCTCCAGCCGCCGGACCCGGGGCCGGTTCAGGAGAGCCGGACCGGAGGTGCGGCGGCGACGACCCCTGGAGCAGTATCCCACGCAGACCACGGCGAAGACCACGGCGAAGACCCCGGCGAGGACCACGGCGAGGACCAGGACGCTGATCACGGCGCAGAGCTGGACCAGACGGGGAGCCAGGATCCGTCGAAGAGCCGGGAGCCGGCACGGCAGCCGGACCAGGTGTAGAGTCCGGGCAGGGCGTGGAGACCGGATCGGTCTCGGCGGCGAGGCTTGGTGTAGGATCCGGAGATGAGGAGCCAGGATCCGTCGAGGAGCCGGGAGCCGGCATGGCAGCCGGACCAGGTGGAGAGGCCGGGCAGGGCGTGGAGACCGGATCGGTCTCGGCGGCCAGGCGTGGTGTAGGATCCGGGGATGAGGAGCCAGGACCCAGAGCTGAGGCTGGACTGGGCGTGGAAGCTGGACCAGCTGTGGAGGCCTTACTAGCCATACTAGCCTCGGGGGCTAGGCTAACTGTGGGCCCTGGACTCACTGTGGGAACTGTGCTAGCTGAGAATGCCTGGCTAGCTTGGGACATCTGGTCCGTCTCAGGTACTAGGCTCACCCTAAACCTGGAGCCTAGTCTGGCAGTGGAGACTGTGCTAGCTGGAGACATCTGGTCTGTCTCAGATACTAGGCTCACCCTGAACCTGGAGCCTAGTCTGGCAGTGGAGACTGTGCTAGCTGGAAACGGCCGGTTAGCTATTGAAACGAAGCTAACGGGCGGAGCTATGTTAGCTGGGGACGGCTGGTTAGCTATTGACACGAAGCTAACGGGCGGAGCTAGGTTAGCTGGGAGTGGCTGGTTAGCTATTGACACAAAGCTAACCGGCGGAGCTATGTTAGCTGTGGACGTCTGGTTAGCTGTCTGAGCAAAGCTAACGGGTGGAGCTGTACCCACTGGAGACGTCTGGCCATCGATAGTGGCGGGACTAACAGGTGGAGCCGTGCTAACTGGGGACGACCGGTTGGCTATTGGCACGAAGCTAACGGGTGGAGCTATGTTAGCTGGGGACGGCTGGTTAGCTATTGACACGAAGCTAACGGGCGGAGCTAGGTTAGCTGGGAGTGGCTGGTTAGCTATTGACACAAAGCTAACCGGCGGAGCTATGTTAGCTGTGGACGTCTGGTTAGCTGTCTGAGCAAAGCTAACGGGTGGAGCTGTACCCACTGGAGACGTCTGGCCATCGATAGTGGCGGGACTAACAGGTGGAGCCGTGCTAACTGGGGACGACCGGTTAGCTATTGGCACGAAGCTAACGGGTGGAGCTATGTTAGCTGTGGACGTCTGGTTAGCTGCCTGAGCAAAGCTAACGGGTGGAGCTGTACCCACTGGAGACGTCTGGCCATCGATAGTGGCGGGACTAACAAGTGGAGCTGTGCTAACTGGGGACGACCGGTTAGCTATTGGCACGAAGCTAACGGTTGGAGCTATGTTGGCTGTAGACGACAGATCGGCGATGGACATCCGAGCAGCCTCAGCGGCTGTGGGAGGATCTAGGCTGACCGTAAGCCTGAGAACAGTCGGCAGGCTAGCTACCCTAGCCTTCGGTTTATGCTTCTCTATGAGGACAGCAACATGTTCAGCCATCTCCCACATCGCCGTCTGCAGTGTCGGATTCTCAGTGGCGACCTGGTCGATCTTCCGGAGTAGGAACCCCCATTTGGCCAGTGAGCAACTCTTCATGTCACCGGCCATCAGGGTCAGGACAACGGTGATGGTATCACTTGCCCTTCCTGCTGCATTCGTTACTGTTGGTGGTGACATTCTGTCACGATGGGGTAGGTAGAATGCAATAATACAGAAAGGGAAGGAATGGAGGAGGCAGAGGCGAGGAGTGAAGCTTGGAGAAGGGTGTTTACTGTAGAATCCAGTGCAATACAAGGAACATACAGAAACGACATAACAAACTTCACAATACAAAACAACAAACACTAAGACTTACTAGAGGGAGAACGGTGCGACACGACGTGGATAGGAACAGGGGGTAACTGGAGGTATGTCGCCACAAGGAAGGGAGGACAGACAGACACCTAAATACCCAGACTAATTAACAAATCAAGAACACCTGGTCAACACAGAATCACAACACAACGACCAAAGGCACTGACAAACTAAACAACAACTAGACACTACGGCAATGACACACAACAACACAACAAGGGGTGACATCACACATAGACAGGAGTGGCCCAAAATAATAAACAATTAGACACAAATTCTATTATTTGGAACCAGAGCAAAATGGCCGCCTGTACCAACAGGCTAGTCTGGCCACTAGAGGGTAGGAGACCAATGTCAGGCCGAGGGCCAATGTCAGATGGAGGGCATTGCCCAAAGTTAGGTGGAGGGTACTGCCCAATGTTACCATCCTGCCCAGTCCAGCCAGGACCGGGCCTAGGATCATGACAGTGATGCACCGATGTGAAAATTGTGGCCGATACCGATAACCGATATTAATATTGCTGTTCTGGCCGATACCGATATTTACCGATGTCGATATCTCTGTATAGAAAACACTTTTTTATGATAATCAAATAAAGAGCTATTTTCCAAAACGCATACTTTTTTTTACTTTTGTAACTTATTTTCAGAAATGACTGATATTTTAAAAATATTTAAGGCCAAAACATGTAAGAAGTGTGTCGACGATATATCGGCCGATATATCGTGCATCACTACTTTTATACCAAGAATGATCTAACGTCATAATGAATATATACATTAAATCGTAAATGGTGCATTTATATAGCAGCTTTTATCCAAAGCGCTTTACAATTTTTGTTCCTCCACATTCACACACCGACGGCAGAGGCGACCACGCAAGGTGCCAACCTGCTCATCGGGAGCAGTTAGGGGTTAAGCGTCTTGCTCTTGTTTTTTTATTTTAAACAATATTTGTATTGGGTTTTACAGTACACAAGTCAGGTTTTCATTGCCATCAATTATTTGACTTGACAAAGGCCACAGGCCGAAACGTTGTGTTATAGTATATTAAACTTGGGAACACGGCAGACGGTGTGCTGACTTTTTTTTCCACAACTTTACATATCTATTTGAGTCGAGCACCCGTGACTATACTTGGGATGTGTGTGAGTCTTTTCTACTACGTTTACTACTATGCACTCAACACTGCAGCACCCAAGTTTCAGCACTGTTTGATGAACATTGTTACTCAGCTGTAAGAGTTGTACCCTTCCTTCCTGCTGACTTGGATAAAAACGTTCAGCTAAATGACTAAATGTCAATGAGCGGTGTATATATTTTCTGTTAGGATCTCTGTTTAAAGTACTGTATATTTGCATATCTTGTGTGTCAAATGTAACAGTACTATATACCTGTATGCAGGCCCGGACTGGCCATCGGGAGCACCGGGAGTTTTCCCGGTGGCCTAGCCTGCACAGATAAAAAAAAAAAAAAATTATATAAAAAAAAATATATATATATATTTTTTTATTATAATAATTTTTTATTTTTTTTGCCAGGCCATTGTTTCTAGTTGTGGCGGCGGCGCGGCGCGATAGTTAGATAACCTTAGTGGGTGGGGAACAACCAGGATTTCACTGTCTGCGACAGAGTTGGAGAACTATCTGACTCTCTCTCCCTCATGGATCTCACACACACACAATGGAGCCGTGCTGCTGCTTTTTATTGGTGGAGGCGGGACCAGGCGATACAACTGATTGACAGCGGAGGCGGCGAATGGAATGGCAGATGGCACTCAGATGCAGAATAACAGCCAGGCAATGAGCCAGGTAGTGAGGGACTCAGGAGAGATACAGTAGAGCGAAAGTCAATTAACGTTGATGTCAAGATGGACAGTGGAAGAAAGATAAAGGGTGGAGGAGAGAGGGATAAAACAAAGAAAAAGAAAGGAGATGCTGCTAAATCCGGAAACATTTATCAAATGTTTTCTTGCACCAAGGTCAAGGAACCAGCAGGTTAGTCAGTGATAAAAATAAACATGTGGATGTTAGCTAGCTAACATTACCATGCAATGCATCATCTCCCCTGTCAAATGCCCAATGTTAAATCTGCCAAGAAACAAATAAATAATTGAACCCTTGTATCTGAAAACTAAAGTGTTATACTCTTACCATATTAGGGGACTAAATTGAAAAACGCCATAAAAAGATTATATGTTGAAATAATTGCACACTTTCTTTCCCATAAATATTTTATTCAACTTCAGATAAAAAATTAAATACTCCCACTTTTCTGAAAGGAGTTGTTAAATCTGACATTACAAAAAACAATATGTGGTGGTTATGATTGGGGCTGAAGTTGAATAAACAATTTATGAAAGAGAAAGTCAAAATAATTCCAAGATAATTCAAAGATTACACACCTTTGCCACATATATTGGCTACAAACATAATCACTGCAAAGTTATCAAAAAAATAAGAATCTGATCAGACACAAGGGTTACGTTGTTGCTCCCTTTCTAATTTCCTCAAAAACATCTAGTCTAGTTAATGTGATCAATATTATTTGACAATTGATGCTTTTTGTTGGAAATTTCAGTCAGTGAGCTCATACTTTGAGCTCATTTTATAGTTAAAATGATTGAGACAGCGCGACAACGACAACGACAACGACAACGACAACGCCTCTACTTCCTCAGGCGCCTAAGGAAGTTCCAAGTCAGCCAGAAGATCCTTAAGAACTTCTACTCATGTACAATAGAGAGCATCTTGACCGGCAACATCACCTCCTGGTTTGGGAATAGCACTGCAAAAGACCGAAGCAGACTACAAAGAGTGACACGTTCAGCCGAACGCACAATTGGAGGGGGGCTCCCCACCCTCCAGAACATTTACTACAAGCGTTGCAAGGGCAAGGCTAAGAGAATCATTAAAGACTCCAGTCACCCGAACAACTGCCTCTTTGAACTGCTGCGGTCAGGCAAGTGATACCGGAGTCTCAAGGCGAGCACAGAAAGACTCAGAAGTAGCTTCTATCCCCAGGCCATCAGGCTGCTAAACGAACAATGAATGAACACTACACAACAACAACCACCAAACGCACATAGCACACACATCCACACGCACACACTCACTTTAAACAAACACACTGTAGCACCCACTCCACACACTTTATAGCACACACCCACTTTAAACAAACACACTGTAGCACCCACTCCCCACACTTTATATTTATGGATGAAGGATTGCACTACAACTCGTACACCTTACTGTAAATTGTACCTCATCCCATTTCTGCTTTGCACTAGATAGTACTGTACATTAGTACACTGCATAGTATTGTGTATTGTATATTATATGGTAACTCAGAACATTGTACATATGTCTATACCGAACACTGTGACCTCATTTTCTTCTTCTAAATTCATGCTATATTATGTTATTATGTTATTTGATACTATCTTGTCTAGCACAGTCTCTGGAGCGTAACAGTAAGAAGCATTTTGTATGAAAGTATTCTGTACTTCTGTATGACAACTATTAAAGAACTTGAACTTGAACTTGATCTTCTGTCTTCGTTGTGCATGCATGCGTGTGCTCACCACACGCGATACATGTGTCACTATTCTGGCAGTGGCTACTGTTATTATAGTATTGTAATGAAAGGTCTGTTATTTAATGTTTGTGTAAAGGGCTATTTTAACTGTTGATGGGTAGTGCATCAGTAAAGTGAATATGGTATTGTGCTCTTGCTCTGTTTGAATAGGTGGAGAGAGTGGTTAACTGTATTATAATAGTAAATAGAAAAATATGTTGTGCTCTTGCTTTTTTCTTTTTGAAGGTGGAGAGAGTAGCATTGCAAGTGCAACAACAGTTTTATTTGAGGTTCATAACAGTACATTGTACTAAGCAATTGTTGGCTCATTAGTTTGTGATTCACATGCACTAAAATTCACCAGAATGCAGAAAATTAAGTCTTTGTAACAAAAAATGTCCTGGTGGGGGACCCCCAGACCCCCGCTTAAAAAGTGGCCTGATTGGGGATATATTTCGCGCTATATCTCCCGGTATGAATTATTTCCCCAGTCCGGCCCTGCCTGTATGTCATGTATGTCATGATATATATATCTCCTGTATATCTGTATGTCGTGTATGTCATAAATGTCACTATGAATTGAAAATGGGGGACCCTGATGTAAACAAGGCGAAAGTCTTTCTCTGGTCTGCATCCCCTTAACAATTGTGTGTATTGAGCCGTACTGTATTGTACCCATTCTGCAACCTGTTAATAACATTTTCAATCAATCAATCAATCAATCAATCAATCAATCAGCTCTGAGTGCAGCTCTGTGTTCCGTCCACCAGGTGGTGCCAGCGGGCTCGGGCCAGACGTGGTGGAGGTGAACGGACGCAACGTGGAGAGGGAGTTCTTCGAGGAGGTGGTGGCGATGATGAAGAGGAGCGTGTCGCCCCTCAGACTCCTGGTGGTGGAGGGGGGCGGCTACGACGCGCTGACGAAGAGCGGGCTTCCGGTCACCGCACGTCTCGTCCTCTATACTATACTGGGGGGGAGGGGGGTGTACGCATTAAACCCATGTCGATTCGCCATATGATTGGTTTATTAAACTGTTCTTAGGCTTTTATGTAGCCTATTAGTAAGATTAAGAATACATCATGTGTTGTGTTTATTTTGACCTTTCCGTTTATAAAATAAAAGTTTTGCCATACGCCCCGTTTTTGTATTCATCAATGTATGTATCAATATCTGGAATTACTCCTATTTCCTATTAGTTGGCTATTTATATATTATATGGTTATTGTAAGGAAGTTATTGTATCTTATTTCTCAGGCTACACACATTGATATGAGCTTTAACCGCTTTAAAGCATTGGTTCTAGGACGAGGGAGTACAAACTGACCATTTCTGGCCCCTCTTGTATTATGGTCTTGTATAGAGCTTCTGTAAACAAGTTGCTCAAACACAAAATATGGAGTCTTGCTGTTAATGACTGATTTACACAATACAAATGAGTTAGACGATAACCTTTTTTCAACTGTGAGCCAGGAGAGACCAGCATGCATACGGTTGACATTGGACCTTAGTGAGCAACCCAAAGCCAACCGTGCTGCCCTGTTCTGGACTACCTGTAGTCTCCTGATCTCACCTTTGGTGGCAGATGACCAGATCACAGAACAATAATCAACATGACACAGGACTAGACTCTGAATAATCTGACGTAGAAGAGGACGATCAACAAAAGAAGCACATTTTCTAACAATGCCTACAGCTCTTCCCATCTTTGAGACAATGTTAGTGATGTGGTTTGACCAAAATAGAGTACTATCCAGTGTCACTCCAAGGAGCTTAATGCTTTCAACTTGCTTAACTATGGAGTTGCATGAATTTCAAATAAGCTTTGGGTTACAAGACAACCCATGCCTCGATCCAAACACCATACTTTTTGTCTTAGAGATGTTCAGTACAAGCCTGTTCGCTACTATCCAATCATTCACATCATTAAATTCTCTGCTCAGGACTTCATTAAGCATACCATTTGATGGACAAGCATAATACAAGGTGGAATCATCTGCATATTGGACCAATTTGGCATTCTTAGTAGCCCATGGTAGGTCATTGGTGAACACTGAGTAGAGCAGAGACCCTAGGGAGCTCCCCTGTGGAACACCACACTCCAAACTTCTACTACTAGATAGGCTGCCATTCAAATAAACCTGCTGAGATCTGGAGGACGGATAACTGCATCCACATCAAAGCCAGGGGATTAAAACCATAGTTTATCAATCAAGAGAGAATGGTCAAGCACATCAAATGCAGCACTGAAATCTAAAAACACAGCTCCCACTATCATGGAGTTATCAATAGCTCTGAGCCAGTCGTCAGTCATCTGAACTAGAGCAGTCGATGTGGAGTGACCAGTTCTGTATGCATGTTGAGACTCTGTAGCCAGACTGTTAAACTGAAAATATTCTTGGATTTGTGCAAAAACACACTTTTCCATGATTTTGCTTAAAACTGGTAAAATGCTTATAGGTCTGGAGTTGCCCTCATTAAAAAATTATTTGGAGTCTTTGGGTAAAGGAGTAACCTTAGCCTCCTTCCATCTCTTTGGACATAGTCCCACTTGTATACATCTATTAATAATATGACACACTGGACTTAAAAGCTGTTCTTAAATCTTGAACTCTTGGCATGTATGGCCGGTATCTCCTCCCTGGGGGAAGGAGCTGAAAGAGGTGATGTGCTGGGTGAGACTGGTCCTTGATGATACACTTGGAGCGGTGGAGGCAGCGGGAGGTGAAGACGGAGGTGATGTTTGGTAGAGGAGTCCCGACGATCCTGCCTGCCGCCTTCACCACCCTCTGTAGAGCCTCTTGCTCTGCCTTTGTGCAGCTGGAGAACCACACAGACACACCGTAGGTCAGCACACTCTCTATAGTTACTGTCTGTACAATACTGCTGTAGGCCTATAATACTTATGTAAATAAGTAAGGCAATTGAAATATATCTGCAGTACAGCTCAATACACACAATTGTTAAGGGGATGCAGACCAGAGAAAGACTTCCGTCTTGTTTACATCAGGGTCCCCCATTTTCAATTCATCATAAATGTACAGTTCCCTCCCCCTTGTATATATTTACTGTATGTCACAAATGTAACAGTACTGCATGGTCTGCATCCCCTTAACAATTGTGTGTATTGCGCTGTACTGCATTCTGCAATCTGTTAATAAAGTTTTCAATCAATCAATCAATCCGGGCCTGTGACGTCACTGTACCCATTCTGCAATCTGTTAATAAAGTTTTCAATCAATCAATTCATCAATCAATCAATCAATCCGGGCCTGTGACGTCACTGTACCCATTCTGCAATCTGTTAATAAAGTTTTCAATCAATCATTCAATCAATCAATCAAACAATCAATCAATCAATCGGTCACTGTACCCATTCTACAATCTGTTAATAAAGTTATCTATCAATCAATCAATCAATCAATCAATCAATCAATCAATCAATCAATCAATCCGGGCCTGTGACGTCACTGTACCCATTCTGCAATCTGTTAATAAAGTTTTCAATCAATCAATCAATCAATCAATCAATCCAGGCCTGTGACGTCACTGTACCCATTCTGCAATCTGTTAATAAAGTTTTCAATCAATCAATCAATCAATCAATCCGGGCCTGTGACGTCACTGTACCCATTCTGCAATCTGTTAATAAAGTTTTCAATCAATCAATCAATCAATCAATCAATCAAACAATCAATCAATCAATCAGTCACTGTACCCATTCTACAATCTGTTAATAAAGTTTTCAATCAATCAATCAGGGTCTGTGGCGGTCACGTGTACCCATTCTGCAATCTGTTAATAAAGTTTTCAATCAATCAATCAATCAATCCCGCAGTGCAACGTGACCCAAATCAGCCAATGCCCGCAGTGCAACACTCCAATTCAGCCATTGGGTGGGACGGTCACGTGACCCAAATCAGCCAATGGAAGCGAGTGTCCTCAGCCTGCGGTATCCTCAGCCTGCCTGCGGTTCTGCATGTGGATAGTATTGGACGGCAGTAGCTGCAGCTCCTCCTCCTCTCTGACTAAAACACACGTGAATGAATGAATGAATGAATGAATGAATGAATGAATGAATGAATGAATGAATGAATGAAAACTTTATTTAACAGATTGCAGAATGGGTACAATACAGTACGGCTCAATACATACAATTGTTAAGGGGATGCAGACCTGAGAAAGACGTTTGTCTTGTTTCCATCAGGGTCCCCCATTTTCAATTCATATAGACATTTATGACATACACAACATACATGACATTTATGGCATAGGGACATATAGGTATTTAGTACTGATACATTTGTGACATAGGCGGTATTCAAATATACAGTACTGTTACCCCTAGATCCTGACAGAGTATATACATATGATGGGGAGGGGACTGTACATTAGGAGGGGGTGGGTGGGTGGGAGGGAAATATACATACGGCGGGGAGGGAATATATACATGCGGTGGGGAGGAGACTGTCTATTAGGAGGTGGTGGGGGTTTTGGGCATTTACGGTGGCCAGTTTCGAATTGCAGCCTCCCGTAGGTGCTCTTTAAGGGCGGTTTTGAATGTGGGCAGGGATTCACATTCCTTTACAGCTTTGGGTAGGGCGTTCCACATTGTTGTGGCATAATTGCGAAACGTGTTTAGTCCCTTGTTTGAGCCGAATCTGGGTTTAACATGATTTGTTGAGCTTCCTCTGGTGTAGTGGTTGTGGTATTCACTGACCTTTGGGAAGTATTTTGACATGTACATGGGCACCCCGGTCGTATAGTGTATCTTGTAGACCAGGCCCATTGCAAGTTGCTGTACTCTGTCGTCTACTCTAAGCCATCCTAGGTTGGCAAAGTGGGCAGGGGTGAGGTGGGTTCTGGGGTTCAGGTCAAGTAGTAGTCTGACCAGTTTGTTTTGTGATGTTTGTAATTTTGTTTTAAGCGCCTTTGAGGTGCTTTGGTACCATGAGGTGCACGCATAGTCATAGTACCCTTGAATGAGTGCTCCTGCCAGAGTCTTCAGGGTATTTTTGTTTACCAGAGAGGAGATCCGGTACAAGAATCTAGTTCGTTGGTTGACTTTTTTTATTACATTGGATGCCATTTTGTCACAGGAAAGATTTGCCTCTAGGATGGAACCCAGGTAGGTAATTTCGTCTTTCCTTGTGACAATATTGTCACCCACTGTAACTGAGAAGCCGTCGGTCTTGCTGAGTTTGTTATTTGAACCGAAGAGAATGGACTCTGTTTTGCCCATGTGTAATGATAGTTTGTTATCAGCGAGCCATATGCAGATTTTGCCTAGTTCCGTGCTGAGGGTTTTTTCAACCTGCAATTTGTTCTTGTCAGAGACCAGCAGGGCTGAGTCGTCCGCAAACAGGAACAAGTTGCAGTCACAGGCTGACGACATGTCATTTGCATAAATTAGGAAGAGTAGCGGTCCTAGTATGCTTCCTTGTGGAACACCACAGCTCACTGTGAGGGGGGGGGATAGAGTACCATTTACCTCTACCATCTGTTCTCTCCCCTCCAGGTAGGATTGCATCCAGCTCACTGATAGGCTATCAAAACCAATTGCTTTTAGCTTGTCCATTAGAATGGAGTGATTGACAGTGTCGAAGGCCTTTTGTAGGTCCAGCATGACCATGCCGCAGTATTTGCCAGCGTCCACCTCTTGTTTGATGTGGTCGTTCAAATAGAGGAGGCATGTGTCAGTGGAGTGGGACGTTCTGAAGCCAGATTGGAATTCGTAGATTAGGTTTTTTTCCGCCAGGTACTTTTCGACCTGTTCGTAGACTATTTTCTCCATGACTTTCGAGATGGAGGTAAGAATAGAAACAGGGCGGTAGTTGCCTGGGTCTAATTTGCTGCCCTTTTTGTGTAGAGGGGTCACTCTCGCAATTTTGAAGTCCTTGGGGACGTGCCCCTGTCTTATAGAGAGGTTTATTATGTGTGTGATGACTGGGGTGATGGCGGCTGCTGCGTCTCTGAGGAATTTGGAGGGGATGTTGTCATGGCCAGTGGCCTTGTTAGGTTGGAGGGCGCTCAATTTTTTGAATACCTCATCGGTTGTTACCATTTCAAGTTTGAAGTCGTCTTTGTGGACCCCTAGGTTTTTGTAGTATGCTACTATGTGTTCTACCCCATAGTGCCCTGAGTGGGAGGGTAGTTTGTTTACCAGTGTTGTGGCTATGTTTGTGAAGAAGATGTTTAAGTAATTGGCTACATCCAGCTTGTCTGTGATGAGCGTGTTGTCCGTCTTTATGTTTATGTTTGAGAATCTGGTTTTAAGTTTTTTACTGCAGCCTAGTTGATTATTGAGTAATTTCCAAAGTTCGCGGGGTTTGTTTTTGTTTTCCTCAGTTTTGTCGTTGATGAAATTTCTTTTTGCGGTTCTGATCATGGTGTTTACGTCATTTCTTAGTCTGTTTCTTTGGATTTTTAGTTCAACCACGTGGGCTTGGAGTTCACTGTTTGAGCTTTTGGAAAGCTTTGTCTGACTTTTATGAAGTTCAGAGCATTTTTTGTCTCTGGTTTTCATAGCGGCCAGTATTTCAGTGTGCATCCATGCCTCAGCGCGATTTTTAACCCTGGTGGTTCTTATCGGTGCCATGTTGTTGAGTATTGCTGTGAATTTGGTTTTGAATCCAAGCCATGTTTCTTCAACCTGTGTACCACTGAGCTCATCTGACCAGTCCAAGCTCCCCAGTTCTAGGTTAAAGGCCTCTCTAGAGTAAGTTTTGAGGTCTCTAGATGTGACTGTTTTGTGACAGCCGGCCTTCTGTTTTAGCTTTTTGCGGGTACAGAAAATCATATAATGATCACTTAACCCGCATGCTATCACCCCTTTACTGGAGATCATGGACTTGTCAGAGGTCAAAATGAGGTCAATGGTGGTTTGTGTCGAATCGCATACCCTTGTGGGTTGTGTGATTAGCTGGCTGAAACCGTGCAGGTCAGAAAATCTACTGAAGGCCTTGAAGACGGGTGCTGATTTACGCAGCATATCCGTGTTCCAGTCCCCAATAAGAATTTTTTCTACCCCCTCCACCCCAGCTAAACACCCATCAAGTGTGTCATAAAAGCCACTCTGTTCTGGTGGTCTATAGATTGTGCCTACTAGTACTGGTTTCGCCCTGTCTAATAAGATTTCAATCCAAACAGTTTCAATTTCATCATGGTTAAGGTCAGTACGGTTGATGTATTTGGTATCCTTGTGTATATACACACAGACGCCACCTCCATACTGGTTCCTATCCCTCCTGACTATTGAGTAGTTTTCAATTTCAATCTCTGGATCCTGTACAGATGAGTCTAATTTTGTTTCTGTGAAACACAATATGTTAGCCTTACCGTTTAAAAACAACTGTTTGATTTCAGCCAGTTTAGGTCTCAGGCTATTTGTATTTAGATGAAATATGTGAAGTCCATTTTTGCTTGTAATAAGATTGACGTCGTCACAGTTGAGGTAACTCTGTTCAATTGTGTCCTGTCCTGTGGTGGGGGGAGGGGGGGTGTTGTTGCTGTTTGTGCCGTGGGTGGGGAGGGGGGGAGGGGGTGATGCTTTGTCCTTTGCTGGAGTCTGTATTCCTTTGTGTGAAAGCCCGCGATGTGGGGGGGGGGGCTGGTTGATTACAGATATGTCTGATTGTACTCCATTGTGGGGGAGGGGGGGTGCCTTTTGTCCTGGCCTCGGCCCGGGTAGACTAGCTGGCATGGCGGCCTTGGCGGGGCCAGCCAAGCTAACCGTCGGGTCCTTGGTGGTCTCGATGTCCCGCGCCGCTCTCCCTTTAGCCACTCGCCGAGTCCGCTGGGGCTTCTGTGAGGGTATGTCGCCGCTTGCTGGTCGGCTGGTGCAACTGCTGGCTGAAGCGTCAATTGCGTGGATGCTGTTGATCTCCGGCGCCGGTGTGAGGAGCGATGCCTCGCTGTTTTGTCCCCGCGACGTGCTGGGCGCCTCGGTTGTGAACCCCGGTTCCTTCCCTCTCGCTGTGGCCTCTCGTGGGTTCTTTTGCAGAGGTGGCAGAGGAGGAATGTTGCCGTTGATCATGTTGTTAGCCGCAGTATGTGTGGGTAGCCGTTGATCTGTTGTGCTGGCTGCTGCTGCTTCTTGGGTCAGCAGATTTGACTGTAGTCTCTGGTTCCGTGTCATTACGGGACCAGGGTTCTGATGAATGTCACCCGACATGAGCAGGTATAATAAAAACATTGATCTCTTATTACACTTGCCTGCCGGGGGTAATTTCTTTCGTTCCGGATTTGCAGTAAGTACTGTGTGGATGGTCGTGGCTCCGAAGGCTGGATGTTTCCTCTCCGAGCCCGTTAACAAATAGAAGTCGCAATGGGACTGCTGTTTTACGTTTTCGCTACCCTCCACTTCTGTCTGGAGTTGCTGCTTGAGTTGTGAATTCAGGTACAAATCCATAATCCACAGGAGGGAAAGTAGAAAATGCGCAAAGTACTTTTTTGTTGTTGCTCTGTTGCGTTGGTTACGGGAGCTACGTAAAATGCGACCGTCCATGTTGAAGCCGGATGTGTTTGTGGAGTAGTTTCTGGACGTAGTTTCTGGAGTCTCGTCGTTCTGGTAAGCAAAGGCACATTCGGTTCATGTCGACCTCTCCATTTTGTTACAGTAAAATCTGCTTGTATTAATCTACTAACCGCACATCTGATCTGTTGGGCGTTTCTGCCACTTTTCCATCCAGACTGGGCCTTGACCAGAGGTAAGTTAGCTGGAGCAGCTAACACAGCTAAGCTGCTATGCTAATGCTACATTAAGCTACTCCCACGTTATGAGTTTTGTGAGAATATGTGACGTTAGGTCAGAAACTGGACTCTATATATAGAGAGACATGTGCGTTTATTCAGCTCGTTACTAATAATGACCGAACATCTCAACTGTTGATTATTTCAGCCACTGTGTCACTTTACTTGAGAGGCTATGCTGCTAAAATGCTTCTTAGGCCGTGAGCCAGGGCCCCACATTTGGACAACGGGTACCATCTTCGGGGACTTTTAGGTCGCTTTCACATATAGTTTTGGTGGACTCTGTGCGGTTCTGGGGGTGAAGTTGCAACATTGTTGCATTCTTCATTTGGTTCGCCTGCATTAAAGCTGTCAGCGCACCGAGACCTTCTGAACAATGTCACGCGGTCGAAAAGGGCGCTTGTCTATTGGACAGTGGAAATGTGTGTGTGGCTGCGATCCCGTGTGTGCGCGCGCGCGTGTGTGTGTGTGTGTCTGTGTGTGGACTGCGGAGCACTCCAGATCAGCGGAGCCGAGTTTTGACATGGCATTGATCCATTGTTCTATTGAAGAACATTACCACCATCCTCTCGCTAAACAACTTGTAGACCAATAATAATAATATAATAATAATAATAATAATAGTATTGACGTGGCATTGATCCATTATTAATGCCGTGCGCCTCTGTAATAATAATAAGCCGCGTGTTTCTTCCTTCTTCCCAAGATGCACAGTTAGATATATAGATAGATAGATAGAGAGATTAGATGCAGTGTGCTTGTTTTGCAGTGAGTGCTGCGAGCAGTGGTAATAATAATCACTTCCTATATTTGGTTCGCGTTTGGTCCGCTGAAGCCGAACCGAGACCTACGTTTTCAGGCGGACCAGAGTTCGGCTGTTTGGTCCGGACTTTCGGACCAGAATTCGATAGTCCGGTTTTTCGGGACCAAACAGGCCAAATATAGGAAGTGATTATTATTACCACTGCTCGCAGCACTCACTGCAAAACAAGCACACTGCATCTAATCTCTCTATCTATCTATCTATATATCTAACTGTGCATCTTGGGAAGAAGGAAGAAACACGCGGCTTATTATTATTACAGAGGCGCACGGCATTAATAATGGATCAATGCCACGTCAATACTATTATTATTATTATTATATTATTATTATTGGTCTACAAGTTGTTTAGCGAGAGGATGGTGGGCTGGGCGATAAAACGATAACGATAACTATCGCGATAAATTATTTCCTCGAAATAAACATGAAACGTGGTGGTGTAGTGACTACAGTATTGGTTCGTGTTCATCTTCTGACTATGTTGTGTAGTGGGAGGGAACTAATGATCTGGCACCGGGGCCAGAGGGGACATCTATTTAGGTTGCACTGGTTGTTATTCATTCATTACTGTGCTGGGATTCATGTGCTGGTGTTCTTGTTTACTGACGTGGCTTTGTACATTAAACAAGCATTACGTTACCTCCGTTTATTCCTCTTTCCTCCGGGCACTACACTGGTGACCCCGACGTGGATTTTTGTTACGGCGAATTGTGTACAATAATCAGCGAACGAACATTCTTTCAAAATGTCCGGACGAGGAAGACGTTCTGGCCATCGGCAGCCATCACCATCCCCCGTCAGGGAAGCGCGGGGTGCGCGCGCGCCCACGATCAAACTACCTGAGTTCTGGGAGGCGGCTCCGGCTGCATGGTTTGCTATTGTGGAGGCAAACTTCAACAAGAGCAACGTGGATGACGACGACGACCGGTACAACCACACAGTGGCAGTGTTGGGCAGCTCCACCGCAGCTCGAGTGGTAGGTTTTTTGTCTGATCCCCCGGCGACGAACAAATATGAGCGCCTCAAGACCCTACTGCTAGATACATTTGAACTGTCCGCTGCAGAGAGGGTGCGCCGCTTATTTGCTATGTCGGAATTGGGAGACGAGAGACCTTCTGCCCGCATGGAGAGGATGCTGAATCTGCTGGGGAGAGAAGACCCCATGATCCTCTTTACGGAGCTGTTCATGCGCACGCTGCCGGCACAAGTGAGGATGGCACTGGCCAACACCGACATCGTGGGCCCCCGCGCCCTGGCCAGGGAGGCGGACCGTTTCGTTTTGGCCATGCCTCAGCGGTCCACCGACCTGCTCGCTCCCGCGACCGCCCCGCCACCGGACCGTCGCAGGAGAGCGAGGGATGACGCCAGGCCTTCTGGTCAGCACGGTAACGCAGCGGGCCATTGCTTCTTCCATGCCACGTTTGGCGCCAAGGCCAGACGGTGCCGCTCACCCTGCACCTTCGGACCTACGGGAAACGGCGGGGCCGGCGCTCAGTAGTGGCCCTGAGCGCTGGCGTAACCAACAGGCTGCTCTTCATCCGAGACACCGCCTCTGGTCGCAGTTTCCTTTGCGACACGGGTGCCCAGTGGAGCATCATTCCGGCAGAGAGGTCGGATGTGGCAAAAGAAGAGCGCGGTCCGCAGTTGGCGGGTGCGGACGGCACGCCCATCCGCTCTTACGGCACAAGGGCGGTGGACGTATGCTTCGGAGGACAATGTTTTAAGTGGGATTTTGTCGTTGCGGCTGTCACGTTCCCCCTCCTTGGCGCGGATTTTCTGTGCGCCCACAACCTGCTGGTGGACGTGGGGAACAAGCGCCTGGTCAACTCGCAGACTTTCGCTTCCTTTGCATGTACGCAGGGGGAGGCCATCTACGGCGGGTGGTCCAATACACTCGCCGAAAGTGACCAGTACCTTCGGCTGCTCGCTGAGTTCCCCGACCTGGGCAAGCCCACTTTTTCCTCGCCCACGGTGAAACACGGGGTGGAGCACCACATTGAGACCAGTGGGCCGCCCCTCTACGCCAGGGCCAGACGCCTCAACCCGGAGAAGCTGGCCGTCGCCAGGGCGGAGTTTGCGCACATGGAGCAGGTGGGCATCGTTCGGCGCTCGAACAGCCCTTGGGCGTCTCCCCTGCACATCGTTCCTAAGTCAGACGGTGGGTGGCGCCCATGTGGGGACTACCGCCGCCTCAACGACGCGTCCAAGCCTGACCGCTACCCGGTCCCGCATGTCCAGGACTTTGCGGCGAACCTGGCAGGCAATCGCTTCTTCTCAAAAGTGGACCTGGTACGGGGGTACCATCAAGTGCCGGTGCACCCCGAGGACGTCCCCAAGACGGCCGTCGTCACGCCCTTTGGGCTTTTCGAGTTCTTGCGAATGCCGTTCGGCCTGAAGAACGCGGCGCAGACCTTCCAACGCCTCATGCACTCGGTGCTCCGGGACCTGCCATTCCTCTTCGTCTACTTGGACGACATCCTCGTAGCGAGCGCCACTGAGGAGGAGCACCTGTCCCACCTCCGAACCCTGTTCTCACGGCTCAGCCAGCATGGGCTGATCATCAACCCGGCGAAGTGTGAGTTTGGGCGGGGCGCCATCGACTTCCTCGGGCACCGGGTCTCCGCAGAGGGGGTGACCCCCCTCCCCTCGAAGGTGGAAGCTGTCGCCGCGTTTCCGCGCCCCCGCACAGTCAGCGAGCTCAAGGGGTTCATCGGGATGGTGACTTTTTATTATCGTTTCCTCCGCCACATCGCTCACATCCTGCGGCCTCTGTACGACGCCCAGAAGGGCAAGACGATGAAGCAGCCGGTGGACTGGACGGCGGAGCGGGTCAAGGCTTTTCAAGACACCAAGGAGGCCCTGGCCCGTGCGGCCATGTTGGCCCACCCCTCGCCCTCGGCGCCCACCGCTCTCACCACGGACGCCTCTGATTTTGCTGTGGGAGCGGTGTACGAGCAGTGGGTTGGGGACGCCTGGCAGCCGCTTGCCTTCTTCAGCCGCCAGCTGTCGCCCAGGGAACAGAGGTACAGCACGTTCGACAGGGAGCTCCTCGGGCTGTGGCTTGCTGTCAGGCACTTCCGTTTCTTGCTGGAGGGACGCGAGTTTACGGCCTACGTGGACCATAAGCCGCTCACGCACGCCATGTCCAAGGCGGCGGAGCCGTGGTCCGACCGCCAGCAGCGCCAGCTCGCCTACGTGTCCGAGTTCACCACGGACATCTAGCACGTTGCTGGGAAGTCCAACCAGGTGGCGGATTGTCTCTCCAGAGCGGTGGTCGGTGCGGTGCAGCTGGGTTTGGACTACGTCAGCATGGCTGCGGACCAGGCCGCCGATCCTGCCGTCCAAGCTCTCAAGTCGTCGGACACTGGACTGCGCCTGGAGGAGGTAGTGTTCGGTGACGCGGGGGCTACGCTCTTGTGCGACGTCTCCATGGGTCAGCCACGGCCGGTGGTCCCCGCCAACTGGAGGCGCCCTGCCTTCGAGGCCATACACAGCTTGTCTCACCCTGGCAGGAAGCCGTCCTCGCGACTGGTGTCGGAGAAATTTGTGTGGCAGGGGCTCAAGAGGGATGTGAGAGCCTGGGTCGACACGTGCACCGCTTGCCAGCGCGCCAAGGTGCATCGGCACATCAAGGCCCCCCTGGAACAGTTCTCTGTGCCCGAGCGGAGGTTCGACCATGTCAACGTGGACCTGGTGGGACCGCTGCCCCCCTCGCACGGATACAACTACCTTTTCACCATGGTGGACAGGACGACTCGCTGGCCGGAGGCGGTCCCGCTCTCCTCAACGACGGCCCCCGACCTGGCCCGGGCATTCATCTCGGTGTGGGTCTCCCGCTACGGCACCCCGGCTGATCTCTCCTCTGACCGTGGCTCACAGTTCACTTCGGAACTGTGGGCGGCGGTGGCGGAGAGTCTGGGGGTCAAGCTCCACCGTACGACCGCCTACCATCCGCAGGCAAATGGGCTCTGCGAGCGTTTTCATCGCTCCATGAAGGCCGCCCTTCGAGCCAGCCTCACGGACGGCGACTGGCTGGACAAGCTCCCGTGGGTCATGCTGGGGCTCAGGACGGCGCCAAAGGAGGACCTCCAGTCGTCGTCGGCCGAGCTGGTTTTTGGACAACCGCTACGGGTCCCCGGTGACTTTATTCCCAGGTCGACAGAGCCCTGGTCTGCCGCTGCTCAGCGCGCCTCGCTGCTGGACAGCACCAGGACTTTTGTCCCGGTCCCGACTACGCAGCATGGGGTCCCTACGTCGAGGATGCCCCCGGAGCTGCACTCGGCGAGGTTCGTGTTCATCCGTCACGATGGCCACAGGACTCCGCTACGCCGTCCTTACGACGGACCCTTCCGCGTCATCGAGGCCAGGGCCAAGAACTTTGTGGTCGACGTGGGGGGTAGGCCTGAGTGTGTTTCCGTGGATCGCCTCAAGCCGCACACTTGGACCTTGAACTGC
The DNA here is from genome assembly GCF_963971535.1 of Notolepis coatsorum. Classification (NCBI taxonomy): domain Eukaryota; kingdom Metazoa; phylum Chordata; class Actinopteri; order Aulopiformes; family Paralepididae; genus Notolepis; species Notolepis coatsorum. The sequence continues at coordinate 99,975,422 of NC_140168.1, read as the reverse complement.
CCCTGGACTTGGCCCTGCCGCCGCGCAGGGGCCGGCCCCCGGTCCTGCCTCCCCTGCCACGCCGGGGCCATTCCCCCCTGCGACCCCTCGGACCCCCCGCCGCTCGTGAGCGTCTGGTCACTGACCCCCATCCTGCTCGGCAGGAGGATGTGACGGACGCTGTCACACCCCCTCCCGCACCTCCTGACTTTACCTACAGTCGTAGGGGCCGGGCCATACGCCCTCCTCACCGTGAGGATTTCGTATATTGAGGTGAACACTGGGGGGGCTGGTGTAGTGACTACAGTATTGGTTCGTGTTCATCTTCTGACTATGTTGTGTAGTGGGAGGGAACTAATGATCTGGCACCGGGGCCAGAGGGGACATCTATTTAGGTTGCACTGGTTGTTATTCATTCATTACTGTGCTGGGATTCATGTGCTGGTGTTCTTGTTTACTGACGTGGCTTTGTACATTAAACAAGCATTACGTTATCTCCGTTTATTCCTCTTTCCTCCGGGCACTACAGTGGCAAAGTTTCGATATATCGATTTTCCAAGCTTGGATATGAGCACGCACTAACAACCAATCGGTGAAGGAGATGGCCGAGAGCGAAGGAGACCAGGAAGGAGACCCAGAGGTAGCACTCAGTGACTCACTCAACAACAAGGCTTGCTAGGCTAACTAGCTTGCACGGCGATGTTTTATATATTTACGTGCCGAGTATGTGTCCGGCGTGAATTCTGAGGCCACGTTAGTAGTGTGTGGTATACAGTGGACGTTGTTTCAATATATTGTGGCGGAAGAGAGTATTTTAGTATCATATTGAGCACATTGTCATGGAATACACCGCTTAGGAACAACAGGCTGGCTAGGCTAACTAGCTTGCACGGCGATGTTTTATATATTTACGTGCAGAGTATGTGTGCGGGGTGAATTCTGAGGCCACGTTCATAGTAGTGTGTGGTATACAGTGGACGTCGTTTCAATATATTGTGGCAGAAGAGAGTATTTTAGTGTCATATTTATTACATTGCCATGAGATATTCCGCTTGTCGGCTAACTTCTAACGTGCGCGGACTGATGACGACATCAACTCGACTCGAGACATTCGCAGCAGCATAATAAGACAACAGGCTGGCTAGGCTAACTAGCTTGCACGGCGATGTTTTATATATTTACGTGCAGAGTATGTGTGCGGGGTGAATTCTGAGGCCACGTTCATAGTAGTGTGTGGTATACAGTGGACGTCGTTTCAATATATTGTGGCGGAAGAGAGTATTTTAGTGTCATATTTATTACATTGCCATGAGATATTCCGCTTGTCGGCTAACTTCTAACGTGCGCGGACTGATGACGACATCAACTCGACTCGAGACATTCGCAGCAGCATAATAAGTTAATTAAACTTGACATACATTATATCGATGATAATTATCGATATCGAATTATATGAAAATAATTTTATAATTTTATCGCGATAACGTTTTTGGTCATATCGCCCAGCCTGGTAATGTGCTTCAATAGAACAATGGATCAATGCCATGTCAAAACTCGCTCCGCTGATCTGGAGGACTCGCAGACAGCACACAGACACACAGGCTTGCAGCCACACACACATTTCCACTGTCCAATAGACAAGCGCCCTTTTCGACCGCGTGACATTGTTCAGAAGGTCTCGGTCCGCTGACAGATTTCTCTATGTGAACGCAGACGAACCAAATGAAGAATGCAACAATGTTGCAACTTCACCCCCAGAACCGCACCGAGTCCTCCAAAACTATATGTGAAAGCGACCTAAGTCGTATATCTGTGCATCTTGGGAAGAAGGAAGAAAAAACGCGGCTTATTATTATTACCGAGCGCGGCTTATTATATTATTAATAAAACAGCTACTTGTGGGCACTCATAAAAACACTGTGGTCTACAAGTTGTTTAGCGAGAGGATGGTGGTAATGTGCTTCAATAGAACAATGGATCAATGCCATGTCAAAACTCGGCTCCGCTGATCTGGAGGGCTCCGCAGTCTACACATAGACACACGCGCGCGCGCGCGCGCATACACGGGATCGCAGCCACACACACATTTCCACTGTCCAATAGACAAGCGCCCTTTTCGACCGCGTGACATTGTTCAGAAGGTCTCGGTCCGCCTGACAGATATCTGTGTGAATGCAGGCGAACCAAATGAAGAATGCAACAATGTTGCAACTTCACCCCCAGAACCGCACCGAGTCCACCAAAACTATATGTGAAAGCAACCTTTTAACTCTCATAGTGATTTTTGGGAAGGTATACACCCCTCCTGCTAGAAAAGATGTGATAGAAGGTATTCACCCCTACTGCTAGAAAATATGTGCAATGCAGCATAGGGCTGCACGATTTTGGGAAATAATCTAATTGCGATTATTCTGACAGATATTGCGATTGCGATTTGCGATGCGATTATAACATATTTAAAAAAAAAATTACAAGAAGAATGTTGCTGCTTTCTGTAGTCGGGTCCCAACTGCAAAATTACTGTATTACCCTGTATTATACACTTTTACTATCATGTAGACTATTCTGCTTTGTGTTTACATGTGATGTATTGTATACATGCACATTTATTATGTTCTTGTGTGATGTATCGCACATTTTATTGCTGTGTGATGTATTGCAAATGTTATTGCTGTCATCTTGGCCAGGTCTACCTTGCAAAGGAGATCTTGTATCTCAATGGGACTTCCTGGTTACATTTTTTTTTTTTTTTTTTTTTAATTGCAGGCTTGGCGATTTGATAATTGCATCATTCCAAATCGCGATTTCGATTAAAAAACGATTAATCGTGCAGCCCTAATGCAGCAGGTGCCTCCAAATGTGTGCTATCACATCTTTTATAACACTACCAAGCATATTGTTCAGGCCTCCTGTCTGAAATTACATGCCCCAAATTAATCATGATAGCTCCTGAACCATAAGGCTATATGTTTCTGGTCTCCTTTGATAGGTAACAAGGTAGGACATATGAATCCAGTGTAAGTAAACCCACATACATTACCATTCCAGAGTAAATGGAGATACAATGAAGGAAAACATGATATTTTTACCCTCGCCTGGTACATAATCTTAATTTAAAAGGCAATATGACCATTAAGTTGTTCAAGTTGCTTTAATAGTTGTCATAGTAAAATACAGAATACTTTTCATGAAATACTTTTTTTTCTGTATGAGCTCCTGAGAGTGTGCTAGATAAAATAGATAAAATGTATAAAATAGAAAAAGTCAAGAGTACGTAAACAAAAAGTGTTCAGGTCAATCAATATACATTATATACAATATACAATACAGAGTAAAAAAAATAGTAACAGTGAGGCACAATGCAGTAATGGGATCAGGTACAACTTAGGGTAAGGTGCAATGAGGTATGAATTGTAGTGCAAAACTCTTTGCTAATAAATATAAAGTGTGTTAAAGTGTAGAATGTTTTTGCTTGTATTTTCTTCCAGGTTAACTGTTGTTTACCTTGTGGCTCTGTGCGGCACAAAGACACTGGAAAGGGTCCTCGGTTTCGTCTCAGCAAATCAAAATAGTACAAGGTGACTGTATGATATTGTAGATTTTATGATGACTGGATCTTAACTTTTTTTATTTGATACATTTTGGCTTTGTGGCTTGTGTGTCGCACAAACAACCTGTTAAAGAAAAAGTTTATGAGTGGGAGCCGATCGCTATCCTTGACCCACTATTGTGTGAATATTGTATCTCAGTATAGCTGCTAGGGATGGGTACCTTCACATTTGAACCGATACCGGTACCCAACGGTAGCTTTTTTCGGTACTTTAGTCGCAAGAAATTTAATTTACCTACCCCAGTCGTAAAAAAAAAATCCAAACTTCAAATAACTACAATTTTGACAGTTTTTGGCTTGTCATTGCTCCGACTGCTTTGTTGTTGAATCAAGTCAAATCCTAGGTAAGCATATATTGTGCGTGTGAACGTTGACATGAAAATAAAAAAGGAAAAAAAACAAAAAAAAAACGTTTTTTTGGTATCTCACTTGATTCGATACTCGGTAGTACCGACGTGTTTCGGTTCGGTACCTCAAAATACCGAATTCGGTACCCATCCCTAATAGCTGCCTTGCCACGGTAGTCAGACATGTCAACATACTCGTGTAAAGCCAGATTCTTGTGTGCCTGCTTGTGCATAAAGCTGTCATTACCATGATTTTTGCTAACCTTGCAAAAATCCATCTTATCAGGCTTCAGGTTATGCACTTGTGCCCCGAACGAACCAAGTTCAAGTTTCTTTATTAGTTGTCATACAAAAATACAGAATACTTTTATATGAAATGCTTCTTTCTGTTTTGCTCCCGAGAGTAGATACAAATAGATAAGCATGAAATTAGTATAAAATAGAAGTCAAAAGTACGTAAACAAAAGTGTTCAATATACAATATACAATGCAGAGTAGAAAAAGTAACTGAGTTACAATACAATATACAGTACAATGCAGAAATGGGATGAGGTACAATTTAGGGTAAGGTGTAATGAGGTATGAGTTGTAGTGCAAATCTCTTTACCAATAAATATAAAGTGTGTTAAAGTGGGTGCTGCAGTGAGTTGTTTATTTTAAAGTGAGTGTGTGCATGTGGATGCGTGTGCTGTGAGTGTATTTGATGGTTTGTTACATAGTGTTATTGTCATTGAGCATCCTGATGGCCTGGGGATAGAAGCTCCTTCTGAGTCTCTCTGTGCTTGCCATGAGACTCCGGTATTGCTTGCCTGACCGCAGCAGTTCAAAGAGGCAGTTGTTTGGATGGCTGGAGTCTTTGATTATTCTCTTAGCCTTACCCATGCAACGCTTGTTGTAAATGTCTTGGAGAGTGGGAAGCCCACCTCCAATTGTGCGTTCGGCTGAACGGGCCACTCTCTAGTCTGCTACGGTCTTGTGCGGTGCTATTCCCAAACCAGGAGGTGATATTACCAGTCAGGATGCTCTCTATTTTGCATGAGTAGAAGTTCTTAAGGATACTCTGACTCACTTGGAAGTTCCTTAGGCGCCTAAGGAAGTAGAGGGCGGCGTTGCCATGCCTTCTTGATTACACTGTCAATGTGTGTGGTCCATGTCAAGTCCTCGGATATGTGGACTCCGAGGTACTTAAAACTGTTCACTTATAACTAGGCCTGCCGCGATAAGCAATAAATCGATTAATTTCCGCGATAATTAAAATGAATGCAATGATTTTGACGGGCGCGATTAATTGCTATTTGCGCGTTTGTTTTAATGAGGCGGAACCAGTGCCCCTTGCAGTCTCTCTCCGTGTGGGTTGGCCACTGGCGTTACTACAGAGCACAGCACGGGAGCTCCGTGGGGCAGTAGCAACGCCACATATAGCTTAACTACATTTCTCAATAGTGTTGCTCCTTTTAACCAAGTAGCGTTATTTGTAGTGTAACGTTAGAATAACACAGAATAACGTTAATACAATTACATGCATCATTGTTTACAATGAACGGGTGGGGCTAGTCAAAGGACTGGAGACGGGGACAAGTTAAACATGAATTAATTTATTATAACGGGTCGTTTTCTAGTCGTGCTGCAGTGCCTACGCACCACAGCTATTCTATTATATACTGCTTTGACGCTTCCTCCTCATCGTTGATTGCCTGTAGTAGCTGCATCTAACGTTAGTAGCTAACGTTAAAACTAAAAAACACAACCGGACGAGACAAGTTGTCGGCTAGGATAATCACAACAATACTTCCGGTCCGGTCGGTGGGCTTCAAAATAAAAGTCTTAAACACCGGAAAAGACGGAGCGGTGGGCTTCAAAATAAAAGTTTTGGGAAATAAATTTCTCAAAAAAAGTTCTCTAACCGTTCGCAATAATATCGCTTATCGCGATATTTTCGGGGGCAATTAATCGCCCAGCAAAATGTGTTATCGTGGCAGGCCTACTTATAACCAATATCCCATGGATAATAATGCAACTGAATGTGTTCTCCTACTCCTTGACTACAAATGTAACTGTAAATGTGACACATAAAAAATACAACAATTATGATACCGTTTAAAAAGGTATACTCATATAATGTAAATGTTTTGGCCATGGTTACCGTTTACATGTTGACTGTGTTTACTGGTAATTTTTACTCCAACACTATTTCTTTCAATACAGCCATGTTACAAAAACATAAATCTCCCCAAAACATTGAAATAGTAATAAAAAACAATGAATATTGATCAATATGCAATGCATATTCAACATTCATATATGGGCCACAGAGCTTCATGCCATGTGAGCTATCAATGTTTTCAGCTCAGTTTGACCTATGCAATGATATATTTCTTATTGGTTTTCAGAAAAATATAGGGATGTCCGATATTATCGGCCGACCGATATTATCGGCCGATATCGGCAGTAAAATGTGATATCGGAAAATATCGGTATCGGTAAAAAAAAAAAAAAAAAACAATAACAATATTTTCTTTTTTTCTTTTTTTTAACATTTATTTAACCTTTATTTACCCAGGCAAGCAAGTAAGAACCAATTCTTATTTTATTTATCGTCAAAAGTATGCATGTTGGTTTAATTCAACAACAAGAGATATGTAATGTTAATTTTTACTTTTTTAATGATCATATTTTGCACAGATAATGCTTACATTTAGAACGCCTTTTGAATGCATCAAGTGAAATTATTAGTTACCTGAAATTATTCCGTTTTTTTGGGGGGGAAACCCTGCATATATCTGTATCGGTTGATATCGGTATCGGTATCGGAAATTAAGAGTTGGACAATATCGGAATATCGGTATCGGTAAAAAAGCCAATATCGAGCATCCCTAGAAAAATATTTTGGAAAACTCTATACAAAACCCAGGGCACATATAATCACATCGCAGATTTTTTTCAGGAATTCAAATAACTAATTACTTATGTTTTGAAGGTCCAGATTAACACTGAAAGTCTGCGTTTATTATTTTGTATAACTTGTATATTGTTTATATATATAAGATATATATCTTTACGCCATCTGTTTGCATAATAGTATTCTTCGCTCGCCTCATTGGGTCCCACCCTTGACGTTGTAGGCGCCAGAGACGAGCCCCCCAGACATGGTTCTAGACATGTTCAGACTTGCCCAGAGCAGACGCATTGATTCGGTACAGGTAAATCGGCTGAGCCCCATAGGGATCAGTTGAGTATATATATTGTAGATCAGGGGTGGGTAATTATTTTTCCCAGGGGGCCGAATGAGCAACTGAAAATATGTTGGGGGGCCGGGCCAAAATTCCAAATTCAATTATGCATAATATACATTTTATTTCTATATAAAAAGCAGTAAATGGCATTGTTTTGACCCCTGGTAAGAGTGTATGTTATTATTTGGCATTTAAAAGGTGAGGTTAGCTTTCAAAAATATCATTTATTCAAATAGAATTTAATTCCAAAATGATGAACAAAATGTGAAACATTAATAACAAAGGGCATTTTGAGTTTCATATACTATTGAAACAAGGATTTTCTTAGCTTTCTAAAGACATCACATCATCTTATAGCAAAAATAAACAAGACATGTCACTGAACTGTGAACATGTGTCCCACAACTGTGAAAGTTTTGTAGCCTTTTTTACTTTACATGCCTATATTAAACATTTAATGTTTTCAGAACTGTGCAAAAAAAAGAAAAAAAAATATCAAGTGTCCCATTTCACTTGTTATATTTCCACATTTTAGTGTTCAGTTCTTTTTTTTTTCATTCAGTGTGAGAAATCCAGTCTCTATTGAGCTTTAACAAGTCCATCAAAGTCAGGTTGCATGTCTGAGGTGGAGATGCGAAGCACAGCTGCCAGATGTTCATCAGTGAGAGAGGATCTGTACCTGGACTTGGTAAACGTCATGACTGAGAATGTCTGTTCACATATGTAGGTGGATCCAAAGAGAACCAACATCTTCTGAGCATGTCTCCTAAGCGTATATTGTGCGTGTGAACGTTGACATGAAAAGAAAAAATTATCATGTAATCTTTCGCGGGCCGGTCAGAATCATCCCGCGGGCCGTATCCGGGTATATGCCATACAATGCCCAGGTCTGTTGTAGATGGTGCAAGCAGCCGCGCGGCAGTAACATAACAGGAGAAGTAGCAGAGCGAGAGTGAGATACATCCGGTACAGTTGTACACAGACCTACAAGCAGTGTATCGTTACAGAGAGCTAATGGCTACTTAGACACGACTATAATATTGTAGAGACATTATTGGCGCAGTATAGTGACTTGTGTAAGCGAAGTAACGTGGAGAAACGTATAGTTAAACCCAGCGGCGTTTGGATATAACTACTCATTGGAGACCGTCTGCGGGTTAGCTTCCAGTACAAACGAAGCTAGCTAGCTACCATCTATGCCAACGGGCTTTTGGATTAATAGCTATTAACCCTGCCATCGGGCGCTAGGATTACAAGGACCGGTTCCGTACGAGACCCCTTTTCTTCCAGCGACGACAGGATTATCCGACCGGTCTACCGTTCCTCCGGAGCTTGGAGCTCCAGAGGGAAACCATCGTCTCCAGCTACCATTTGCTTTTCCCAGTATTGCCTCGTTTCTTCTCACTCCCTGCAGAGCTCCGGTCGAGTATCCGTAACCTAGGAACTATTCATTACCGCTGACTTTGATACCCTGACATTCTATTATTAAAGGCGAACCGTGATAATTAATATGTATGCTATGACTATTAAAATACTGTAAACTTGGTATCCTTGTCCCCGCGCCGTCAATTGAGTGTCCGCCATTTTGTCTAACTATACTGTCTGGCTATTAATATTCTTTAGTAGTGGTTTAATCTAAACAATCTTTAATACAGTCCGGGTTGTGTAGCCCCTTAGCTACAACTTAAGTTCCGTCAGTACAGACAGTTCTCAGTCTCTATCCGTGGCGCTATATAGGCTATACTTGAGAGGCTATGCTATGCTACTATGCTATGCTAATGCTTGTAGGATGAGGTTGGGATAGCAGCAAACGGGTCCCGCCCACGCAGAGGGGAAAACATTCTATCCTCTGGACTGGACAGGATATTCCTTTAGTGATCTCCTTGGGGAGATTCAGTCGTCATAGCAGCAGGGGGTACAGGTATGGTCAGGGTAATAGGAGAGCAATATATATAGGGCTGTACCGAATGTCATTTTTTAACATTCAAAGCTTCTATTGAAGTATTCAAACGAAGCTTTGAATGTCTATAAAAAAAGTTTTACTTCATAAAAAAAGAAATTATTAAAGAAAATTAAAATAAAAAATAAGATTTTCTCAAACTAAGTGATTAATCTGATTAAATTAGTGTTTTTCTTTTATTAAATCAACTTTATTTAATGAATATAACTAATCAGTTTCGTCAACATAAATAATCCAATAAGGGCACGGTTGGTATGAAAGTGATGGTGAAGTCTTATAGTATAATATTATAATATTAGTGTAGCCTAATCTTATTTTTTTATAACTCTTTATTTTTCAGTTTTTACATAAGCATACAGTTACATTAATAATATGACAACTACCACCACCACCACCACAGGACAGACAGGACAAACGGGACTCACAGGACAAGACAGTGTTGTATGGTAGGGGCGGAGCGAGCTGTTTATCTGAAATGATAAAAAAAAAAAAAAAAATCTAACCGTGACTAACCTTACTGTCATGCACTTGTCCTAATAAACTAACCTACACTGTAACACGCAACACTTTGATGAACATTGTTACTCAGCTGATAGAGTTATACCCTTCTTGCTGTCTTGTCGCACAGAACTTGTAAGTCGCTTTGGATAAAAGCGTCAGCTAAATGACTAAATGTAAATGTATATGTCAGGTCTGTTTTGATTGTGTCATGGCAGTCTTTAACTGTCTTACGTTATATGTTGCCCATTTCGACCAGCGTCTGTCATATGTCTCGGCCTTAAATCTCAGCAGGAATGTCATTTTTTCCATATCGCTTATCTCCTCCACTATTCCCCTCCATGTCTCTTTGTCTGGAGCGGCTTCTTTGAGCCAGCTCCTTGTGATGGCCTTCTTACCAGCTATTATCATGATTTTGAACAGGTACAAGTCTTCATTGTGTATGGTCTTCTCTGTGATCAAACCCAGGTATATCAGCTGGGGTTCCATGTGGAATTCATAGCTAAGAATTCTGTACATTTCCTGTGTAACACTCTTCCAAAATGGTTGCACTTAATCACATAGCCAAAATATGTGAGAGTGGTTGGCATTCATCTGTCCACACTGTCTCCAGCAGGGTTGTTGCCCTTTTAATTGTTTACTCTTAACACTTTCTTCGCCAGGCTTATGTACATCATTATACCCCTCTCTGCCAGCTCTATTTGTCTATGGAGAAGTTCCCCTTCTTTGCAGGGCTATAACTTTTTAAATTGTATTGCTAAATTGACATTACTATGGCCCATTCAACGTCAATTATCTATCGTTCAGGACGTAGGAACGTTATACTTTTTCATTCACATATTCATACTAAAATATGGTCTAAAGTATAAGTATGTTTTTATCGTTTTCTGCAGCTTTCTCCAGAACGTGATTTATAGCCATAAAAAAATTCAAATGGACGTGCTTCTAGAAGTTACTACTTATCATCTGATGTTGACCGGATGGGGGGGGGGGGGTCGTTTATAATTCCGTGGCCAACGTTAGATGATTCATCTAGTGTGGGTGATATGATCATTAGAGCAGTTAGTATCGAACACGTTAAAAAAAAACGCTGAATCTCACCGTAGCTTCCTCGTAGCGTTGGGCGATGAGCGTGGAGCAGAAATATTCCTATTATGGGATGTAGAAATATGCGATCCATCGCCAGGTTGTATAATAGTATATATGTCCAAATCATGTTGTTTACCGAGTTATTGGTAACGGATTGCTATCCATTGTGTCTAGCTCGAGTCCCGGGACTATTAGCGAGTGATCGGACCGAATTGGAATGAGCACCAGCTTCCGTTTCCGGTTTGGGCGATCTGCCGATCGGCCACCAGATGGCGCTCTTGAACCGTTGGAGAGTTGAGAGGGGATCAACAGTAGATCTCAAGTCTCCGGGGGAGAAATATGATTGCGATCACAGATTTTTGAAATATTGATCTCAATGACGTGTTACGGCGTCATTGGCAGAATTAGCATTGCGGGGAATGACGAGTTTAGGCGTCTCTGGCAGAGAAAGTGTTAATTTGCGGTGTGATAAAAAATCTCATCACATTTTTCCAACCGAATTCTCTCTATCCTCTAGAGCTAGTGGATGAGTGTTGTGTGAGTCTCGCATATAGAATGCCAATCATCCTCCGTCAAGATTATACTCTGTTCACTTTCCCATTTCTTCTTCACATTATATGAATCACAGTTGTTGCGAGCTTGTTAACTTTTGTACATTTCCGATACTATTTTCACTGGAGTTCTCGCGTACGCCATCTCCATCATTCCCACCACTCTGTTACCACCTACTGATATCCTATTCTTGACTTCTGTATCATAGAAGTGTCGCAGCTGTAGATATCTAAACAAATTGTCATTTCCCAAGTAGAATTTTCTCTTAAATTGCTCAAAAGACACGAAGTTATGATTCTCAAAGTGTACATATGGCTGTTATACCTCTATCTCTCCACCCGTCAAAAGTGGCGTCCAGTGTTCCCGGGCTAAAGCCTGGAGTCTGGGAAGGCCAAATCAGAAGTCTACTATCTTCTTTTGATTTGTATTTCCTGACCACCTCATTCCAAACTAGGGCTGACCTTCGAAGCTTTTTTTGGCAATCGAAGCTTCGGGGCCGAGCTTCGATTTTAATTCAACGCTTTTTTTTTTTTTTTATCTTATGTTGTGGGACTTGTACAGCACTTTCATAAACTTTGTTGTTTTTAAATGTGCTCTATAAATAAAGTGGGTTGGATTAATTAATTAAGTAGCCCCTTTCGTGACTGAGCCAACAAGGTTTCACTCGGCTGTGTGATTTAATTCAAGGTGGATCGCTGTTGTCGTTTGAACAACGTCAGATTTCATGGGAACTACCAATCCCCCAAATCAAGAATGTTTAAGATGAATGAAGTAAGATTTTGATTATTTGAAATATGGCCTGTGTAGACTAAACTATGCACAGAATTATGTCAGTCTACAAGGTCCGGATTCTACATGGTCCGGCAATGTAGACCTTGTAGACTCCACTACAGACCAATTATCAGTGAATGTTCATGCATTTTTAAGAAGGGCAACTTCCACAAAAAAACAAAGAACTCGCCAAAACATCTCAGTAGCACCTTATCTAAATTTTATTTCCTATTTTGTTTATTCATCCCAGTATCTTTCTTTCTTATGTGTGGAATTCTACAAGGCATGTAGGTGTATATGTATTTGAGGATGATATCCTTCAAACAGGCAATAGTGATGATATAATTTGGGCAGTGCTGAGCTGGGTTACTTTCCTCCAGTGTATTTGTCCCCCGGCCCCACCCAATGGCCCCATGCGCGCACGCACGCGCACACACACACACACACACACACACACACACACACACACACACACACACACACACACACACACACACACACACACACACACACACACACACACACACACACACACACACACACACACACACACACATTTACATTTAGTCATTTAGCTGACGCTTTTATCCAAAGCGACTTACAAGTTCTGTACGACAAGACAGCAAGAAGGGTACAACTCTATCAGCTGAGTAACAATGTTTATCAAAGTGTTGCGTGTTACAGTGTAGGTTAGTTTATTAGGAAAAGTGCATGACAGTAAGGTTAGTCACGGTTAGATTTTTTTTTCTTTCTTTTTTTTAATCATTTCAGATAATGGTTGAAGAAGTGAGTCTTTAGTCGACGGCGAAAGATTGGACGGGATTCGGCTGTCCTAGCTGGGATGGGTAGTTCTCACACACACACACACACACACGCACACGCACACACACACACACACACACAAATCGAAGTAAAAAAAAAATTTGAAAAAAAAAAAAAAAAAAAAAAAATTTACTTCGATTTTTTTTTAATGTTCGAAGCTTGTGCCATCGAACGAAGCTTCGAAGCTTCGAAGTATTTAAGACAGCCCTATTCCAAACCATCAGTGTGTGGTCCACTATTGAATTATTTCCCTGTTTTGTTGTGTGTTCTTCCCCCCCCCCAGTCTGGCCTGAGGTTGGACATGTCCTAGGTGGGTCTCTATGTCCTTCCACCTGGCCCTGTATGCTCTTGAGCACCAGTAAACTGCATACCTCAGCTGGGCTGCATAGTAGTATTCCTTTAGATTAGGTAGTGTCAGGCCTCCTCCCTCTTTTTCAATTTGCAATGTTTTGAATTTCACCCTAGGTCTGCCCCCCGCCCATATGAACCTAGAGATCTGTCTGTCCCATGCTATGAATTGGGAGTCGGGGACCTTGACTGGTAGTGAGAGGAAGAGATACAACAGCCTTGGCAGAATATTCATTTTGATCACTATTCTGGTACTGAAATCCATCATGTGTGTAGCCCATCTCGACCAGTCCTTCTGTAATTTATCATTAATCTTATTGTAGTTAGCCGCTTCTAATTTGCGCATATCCTTGGTGATAATCACTCCCAGGTAGGTCATTGATTCAGCTTCCCAGTTCAGTTTGTAATCATTCCTCATTCCACTACTGGGTGAGAAGTTGTAAGTGAGAATCTGGGTTTTTCGCGACATTCAGCTTGTATCCTGACATCCAGCCATAATCATTTAGTATGGTCATTAACTTGGGGAAGGTTAAACTTGGGTTCTGGAGGTATATTATAATATCATCCGCAAAAAGGCCTATCCTGTGTTCCCCCCTTGCTATTCTAACACCCTTAATTTCTTTATTTTCTCGAATGGCTTGGGCTAATGGTTCTACGAAAATTGCGAAGAGGGCGGGGCTTGCACAACATCCCTGGCGTGTCCCTCTGAACAGTTTGAATCTGTCCGACAAGCTACCGTTAATCTTTACTCTGGCATTTGGATTGTCGTATAGAGCTCTTATACAGCTGATGAATTGTTCGTCGAATCCAAATCTTTCCAAAACCCTAAACAGGAAGGACCACCTGACCCTGTCGAAAGGCCTTTTCTGCATCTAAGCTCACTAGGGCTGCCGGGAGTTGTTGTTTTTCCACCTGTTCTATCACATGCAAAGTGCGCCTAACATTGTCCTGTGTCTGTCTGCCTATTATGAACCCTGTCTGGTCCTCGTGAATCAGGTCAGGGAGGATGTCCTCCATTCTCCTAGTCAGTATTAGGGATGCACGATAATTATCGGGCCGATATCAGCAATTATGACGTCATCCCGATAAACTCGATAACGTTATTGATAGCTCCGATAACATATAATACATTTTTTGGTTAAAAGAAATCCGGTGTGGGTGGATTTGGATGAAGGGCGCTTGTTTTTATTATAGCCTCCTCCCGTTTTGCCAGTACTGTGGTAAAACTGATAGCGTGTGGTTTAGGAACAGGGAGTTTTTCACAAATCCAGCGCTCCCTTTCTTGGCTGTGACGTAGTCGCGTTACATTCGGAGACAGACAGTCGATCTGCCAATTACGTCCCACGGCTTGCACCCACCTCTTCTTCTTACCACCAATCAGAAGCTCTCGTTCGTTTATTTACCTCCGGATTGTCAGCCATTACTCTACTCGGAGCTAACGTTATCTCCCCGCCAGCCACATTGACAAGTACCAGCGCTTATACATTACTGGCAAATGTCTTGTTGCACTTGTGGCAACGAGCGTTGTCAGCATCGACTTTAGTAAAATAGACCCAGACTTTTGAACATTTCGTTCTGTCCGCCATTATGAGAGCAGAGCTGTCTGTACTCCAGCGCAGCACCCGTGTGTGTGTGTGTGTGTGTGTGAGTGAGTGTGTGTGTGTGTGTGTGGGAGGGGAAGAGAGGAGAGAGCAGGCAGCCCGCTCCCCGCGCAGGCAGAGAGACACAGAGGCAGGAGAGATAGACAACGGCCAACAAGATTAGTTTGCGACGTTTAAATTCCTCAAAAAAAACCTCCATAATTTCTCGAGTACCGATAGCAGTACCGATGACGTCGGAGCTTATAAAAATTAAAAAAAATATATATATATATATATAAAAACTATACAATTTCTCCTCGTCTTCCATCTCGAGTTGCGAGTACAACTTTTCATAGTATTCCTTGAATATACGTTGAATTTCTTCAGGTTCATAAATCGCTTCTCCTGTTTGGGGTTCCCTGATCTTGTGAATAAAGTGTCTACTCTGCTGGGCCCTGAGTCGTTTTGCTAAGATCTTGGTTGCCCTCGGGCCTGATTCATAGGTTTGTTTGTGTATCTTAAATTCTTCTATAGCTCTCCCTTTCCCATCTCCTCAAGCTGTGATTTTATCCCCTTCATCTGTTCCCTGTCACCCCCCCCTCCCCTCCCTGCACCTGTTGCTCGAGTTTTCTCAAGTCTCTCTGTAATTGATCATATTTCATTTGCCTATACTTATTCAAGTGTGCAGTCTTTGAGATTAGGTATCTCCTCATAATTGCCTTGATTGTGTCCCATAGGATGGTCGGTTTCACTCGGCTGTCCACATTATTTTTAATAGATTCGGTTATCTCCTTCCTGACCTGATTCACGAGTTCCTCCCCATTCAGAATCCCCAAGTTCAGCCTCCAGAGTGTGTCCCGTTTTCTGTCGTTCAAGTGTATGGTCAGATATACCATATTGTGATCTAAGATGTCTGCCGTTCCTATCGAGCAGCTCTCCACCCTGTGTCTCTCTCTCTTATCTATTAAAAAGAAGTCTAGCCTAGAGTGTACCTTGTGCGTCGCAGAGTAATGAGCATAGTCCCTTTCTCCTGCATTTAGGTTTCTCCATACCTCCATACCTCCATACCTCCTGTACCCGAAAAAAACTAAAACAAAAGGCTGGCTGCCACAAAACAGTCACATCTAGAGACCTCAAAACCTACTCTAGCGAGGCCTTCAACCTTGAACTGGAGAGTCTGGACTGGTCAGATGAACTCAATGGTACACTGGTTGACGAAACATGGCTTGGTTTCAAAACCAAATTCTCAGCAATACTAAACGACATGGCCCCCCTAAGAACCACCAGGGTAAAAAATCGCGCTGAGCCGTGGATGCACTCCGAAATACTGGCCGCTATGAAAACCAGAGACAAAAAATGCTCTGAGTTTCGTAAAAGTCAGTCAAAGCTTACTAAAAGCACGAGCAGTGAACTCCAAGCCCACGTGACTGAACTCAAACTAGAAAGAAACAGACTAAGAAACGATGTAAACTCCATGATCAAAACTGCAAAAAAGAATTTCATCAATGACAAAACTGAGGAAAACAAAAACAAACCACGTGAACTTTGGAAATTACTCAATAATCAACTAGGATGCAGTAAAAAACTTAAAACCAGATTCTCAAACATAAACATAAAAACGGACAACACGCTCATCACAGACAAGCTGGATGTAGCCAATTACTTAAACATTTTCTTCACAAACATAGCCACAACACTGGTAAACAAACTACCCTCCCACTCAGGGCTTTATGGGGTAGAACACATAGTAGCTTACTACAAAAACCTAGGGGTCCGCAAGGACGACTTCAAGCTGGAAATGGTAACAACAGATGAGGTACTCAATAAACTGAGCGCCCTCCAACCTAACAAGGCCACTGGCCATGACAACATCCCCTCCAAATTCCTCAGAGACTCAGCAGCCGCCATCACACCAATCATCACACACATAATAAACCTCTCCATAAAACAGGGACACGTCCCCAAGGACTTCAAAATTGCGAGGGTGACCCCTCTGCACAAAAAGGGCAGCAAATTAGACCCAGGCAACTACCGCCCTGTTTCTATTCTCACCTCCATCTCGAAAGTCATGGAAAAAATAGTCTACGAACAGGTCGAAAAGTACCTAGCGGAAAAAAATCTAATCAACGAATTCCAATCTGGCTTCAGAACATCCCACTCCACTGACACATGCCTTCTCTATTTGAATGACCACATCAAACAAGAGGTGGACGCAGGCAAATACTGCGGCATGGTCATGCTGGACCTACAAAAAGCCTTTGACACGGTCAATCACTCCATTCTGATTGACAAGCTAAAAGCAATTGGTTTTGATAGTCTATCAGTGAGCTGGATGCAATCCTACCTTGAGGGGAGGGAACAGATGGTGGAGGTAAACGGTACCCTATCCCCCCCCCTCACAGTGAGCTGTGGTGTTCCACAAGGAAGCATACTAGGACCGCTACTGTTCCTAATTTATGCAAATGACATGTCGTCAGCTTGTGACTGCAACTTGTTCCTGTTTGCGGACGACTCAGCCCTGCTGGTCTCTGACAAGAACAAGTTACAGGTTGAAAAAACCCTCAGCTCGGAACTAGGCAGAATCTGCATATGGCTCGCTGATAACAAACTATCATTACACATGGGCAAAACAGAGTCCATTCTCTTCGGTTCAAATAACAAACTCAGCAAGACCGACGGCTTCTCAGTTACAGTGGGTGACAATATTGTCACAAGGAAAGATGAAATTACCTACCTGGGTTCCATCCTAGAGGCTAATCTCTCCTGTGACAAAATGGCATCCAATGTAATAAAAAAAGTCAACCAACGAACTCGATTCTTGTACCGGATCTCCTCTCTGGTAAACAAGAACACCCTGAAGACTCTGGCAGGAGCACTCATTCAGGGGTACTACGACTATGCTTGCACCTCATGGTACCAAAGCACCTCAAAGGCGCTAAAAACAAAATTACAAACATCTCAAAACAAACTGGTCAGACTACTGCTTGACCTTACTCCTAGAACCCACCTCACCCCTGCCCACTTTGACAACCTAGGATGGCTTAGAGTAGACGACAGAGTACAACAACTTGCAATGGGCCTGGTCTACAAGATACACTACACGACCAAGGTACCCATGTACATGTCAAAATACTTCCCAAAGGTCAGTGAATACCACGATCACAACACCAGAGGGAGCTCCACAAATCATGTTAAACCCAGATTCGGCTCAAATAAGGGACTAAACACGTTTCGCAATTATGCCACATCAATGTGGAACGCCCTACCCAAAGCTGTAAAGGAATGTGGATCACTACCCACTTTCAAAACCTCTCTCAAGGGACACCTACGGGAGACTGCAATTCAACACTGGCCCCTGTAAATATCCTAACCCAACCCCCTCCAATGTACAGTCATTTACCTAGTATGGTTTTGTCAATAGTTCAATGTACAATTGTGTTTGTTTGTACAGTGTCTCCTCCCCCCCCTCCCTCAATGTACAGTGTTACTTGTTTATACAGTGTGCCCCCCGCCCCCCCCCCCCCAACCACCTCCAATGTAAATTACCCAGTATGGTTGTCAATATCCCAATGTACCCAACCCCCCCCACCCAACCTCCTCCAATGTACAGTTTCTACGTCAAATGTATATACTCCCTTTTCTTGACTCCTTCTGTATCACAAACAGTACTGTATTTGCAAATCTGGTATGTCATAAATGTATAGATGTAGCAGTACTGACTATCTGTATGTCATGTATGTCATATATGTCTATATGAATTGAAAATGGGGGACCCTGATGGAAACAAGACAAACGTCTTTCTCAGGTCTGCATCCCCTTAACAATTGTATGTATTGAGCCGTACTGTATTGTACCCATTCTGCAATCTGTTAAATAAAGTTTTCATTCATTCATTCATTCCATCATTCCCGCATCACTAATCAAGATATTCAAGTCCTTTGATCTCTGAGAGTTTTGTCTGGATTTACTTGTTGTGTCTAGTGAATAATTCAATATAGTATTCCAGTCCCCTGCACATTATCAGTATCCCTTCCGCCTATTGTGTCAAATAAGAGTCTGAAAAATCTTCTGTCGCTCTCGGGAGGGGTGTATGTGTTCACTAGTGTTATCATTACGTTATCTATTTTACATGTAACTATCGAGTACCTCCCTTCTCTATCCTTTTTTTTCTTTTATCAGTTCAAAATTGAGAGAGTTCTAAATCAGGGTTGCCACCAGGGCTCGAGACTAACGATGTCCCGTCGTCCCGGGGACGATCAAATATTGATTTGGGACAAACAGAAATCATTGCCGGGACACAAACGGGACGAAGAGGATTTTTTTTTTTCACAGGAAATGTCAATTAGCCGACTGTCAGTGCGCGCACATATTGCTGTCAAACGGTGCGTGTCTAGTGCCGACTTAGTTGACAGAGAGACGGCAACATTATCATGTGGGGTTCACTGAAGTCTAAACGTTGCGTGATTTGCCGAATCCAATGACTATCTCCGCCGTCCCAACGCAGCGATACGCTAATCCAGCATCAAGCTCCCGCCCACCATTCTGATCAGCAAACCACAGGTCGCGCTGCAGCAGCCCCAAATTTATCTCGACATCGAGATAAACCCTAACCCTAACCCTAACCTTAAAAAATGCCAGGAACTGGTGATACTTGCTGTGTGCGTGAACATAATCCCTTGGACATGAACTGACGGTACGTTTTTATTGATATATCATTGGGATCCCCCTCCGAAATTGGTCAACACGTCACCATGCATTTTGGCCGGAGCTTAAAAAAGCACGGTGGACACGGTGGACGCGCGGTGGACACCTTACGTCTGTGTTTATAATGAATTAATGGTAAAACGGATTATATTGAAACATAGTGCGAGCACTCACAACAACTATTCACACAATTTAAAACAGCCCATATTTATTATAGTTGACAGTCGCACGAGACCACTATACAAGAACCGAATGTTATAAAAATAAAAATAAACGCTATACTGGCATCCTCTCAGTGAAGAGAGCACCGCAAATATGCTGCGCTATTTGAAGAGGATAAACACAGCAGAAGAAGATGGAGAACAGACACACACTGACCAACAGGGAACTGCATCCAACAATACAACCCCTGACTCTAACGTAAGGATACATTTAAATAACAGAAGTGTAATGTTATCCGCAACGCCCCAACCCTGGACACCTTCAAAACTGCTCTAAAAACACACCTCTTGACCAAGGCTTTTCCCCATTAGTTAGTTTAGATTAGATTAGGTCCATTATCCATTATCCCTAACCTTCCCTCATCCCCTTTTTCCCCCCTATTTCCCTAGCCCTATTTTTTGTCCTGATTGTGAAGCGACCTTGGGTTCTATGAAAGGCGCTATATAAATTTGATATATTATTATTATTATTGGAACTGTATATAGTTATCGACATGTTCTAGTTATAGCTGCTTATTATCTTTGTGCTTACAATAATCAAAATGTACGGTACACAGTTGGTCTCACCCTCTGTGCCATTATCAGCACAAAATATGTCCCCATATGATCAAATTGACGTTGATATATTATATATATAAAAGAAAATTGGGACGGTTTACATACACTTTGGGACGGTTAAAACTGTATTTCGGGACGGTTCTGGGACGGTGGTGAAAAAAGTTAGTCTGGAGCCCTGGTTGCCACCCCTCTCTTCCTATTATTTTTGCAAGAACTAGAAAATGTATTTCGATATCCAAACTTTTTCAACTTTTCATGCTCTATTTTTGACATGTGTGTTTCTTGCAGGAAGATCACTTGTGTCTTCTCTCTTCTGATTTTTGTCATAATTCTACTTCTACCGATACCCGACCGATACATCGGTGCACCCCTAGTTTTCAGTTCTTTTATTGCTTCAATATGCCCACCTGGTCCAATGTGGTCCATGCTCGGCTCGTGTCCCGACTGCACGCTGGCGGCCTGCTGCTGGTTGTTTATGCTAGCGGGGGCGTTAGCTTCGGTGTCGGGTCCTTTTGTCGTCTCGTTTTCCGAGTTATTGAATGTTTTTTTCCTTTTTTTCCTGTTCTTCTCTTTCTTTCTCCCACTCATCTACCTTTCTGTCTTGTTTGAATGTTTACTTTGAGTTCTTGAGTGTCTGAAATTCACTATGCCCGGGAGCTCGGCTTCTTATGCGTCTGTGCTCTCTGCTGGCATACCGGAAGTCAGTGTAGCCTAATCTTTAACTGCAACTGTGAAGAAAACCCCCATTGGTTTAATGTTTAAAAAAAAAAGTGTAGCCAAGAGTAAATACCATAACCTTATCAAAAACAGTAGTCAAAGTGTATATTTTCATTTTTACCGATGTTTTATATGATTTATCGGAAATAAGAATTTATCGGAAAATGCTAATTATTGTAGAAAATGCAAGGAAATGACTAAATCCAGATTCAACCCTGCCATTGCAAAGAGGAGCATTTTCCCTATCCATAGATGTATGATTTGGCCATAATAAGGTCAAGTTCAAGGTCAAATATGAATTTATAATTAAAATCGATTATCATTAATTACTGTATCTACAAATCCTTCTGTTTAACACTTTCAGAGCCCACGATTAATCTTGATTTACCGCTTGAATGCCCACCATCCACTTCAATGTTAGCGTTAATAACGCCTAATCTATGTTTTAAATTATGGCTATGTGTCTAATCTGCCCGTCGCTTATCAATGACTCGTTTTCCAGTCAACATTGTCGAAGCGGATTGTTTTTTTATCTGTTCATCAACGCTACATACTGTAAACACATATTCCACGCTGTTCTGAGGCTCTACAATGAATCCGATCGGCTCGGGTTACATGCCTGAGAAGTAAAATGTGGATTCCGGATTTTTCTTTTCTCATCCATTTTCATTGAGTCCATTCCAATAGGGTGCATTACCATCTGGGAGACGATAGGGGGCGGTTTTTGGACATCTGAGCTCCCACAGGGGCTGCATACCAACAGGAGACTCGGTTGATGAAATATGAATTCAGATCGCTAATAAAAAAATAAAACGCTAATTGTCGTGGTGGGCATTCAGGCATTGGGCTGATAAAACGTCTTATCACGTGGTGGGCACTGAAAGTGTTAATCTTCTTCCCTTTATTCATTTGCTTAGATTTTTTGTACACATGATCTCAATAAGGTGGTGAATGAGCTCAGTGAGCATTTTCTCATACCCGATTTGATTGTCTCGTCAAATATGCAAAAATCATAAATCGTAATTCATATTCTCCTTTTCTTCATTACAATTTACTCAGCCTAGTAACAGACACAATATTTCTGACACTGGAAATACACACCCCCAGGTCCCTAGATGTTCCTAGATACCAAGAACATGCAAATTGACCTTGCAGAAGTAAAGCAATCGTCCATATACTTAGGCATGTACCTTTTAGGCGAAATATTCCTACAGCTTAACAGGTTCAGATTGAATAGACTCATAAAAAAAAGATTAAAAAAGAAAATTTTAACATTTGAATGATTTTAGAATTCGAATGTCAACATTATGATCGAAGCTTCGAAGCATTCGGTACAGCCCTAAATATATATACCGGTAGGCAATAAAAAAAGAAATTATCTAAAAATACATTTTTCATAAAATAATACACAAACCTCGATACACAGAGGTGCAGATGATGGTCTGTATACCCTATTGGTCATAATATAAGTTACAATAAATATAGGCAATATAAAATATGACTAAAAGTAAACAGTATACACAAAGGTGCAGATGATGGTCTGTCTATTGGTCATAATATGCGTTATAGTCCATGCAGGGCTTGGTGGTTAAGAGTCAGACATTCCTAATGGTTCTCAAGTTCTGCAGCCATTAGTTCTCCAGCTGCTGGCAGCAGTCTGTGCCCCCGGTTGTGGAGCCTGATGGCCACTGGCTTGAAGAACTGGCAGACGGGCACACAGACACACACGTTGTTGACCTAGTAACGTTAGTGCCAGCTTGCTTGCTGTTGCTGTGGCCTTGTGTTTTGAAAGCGCTCCAGTCCTTACTGAGCGGTGTGGAGGATCTAACGTGATCCGGGGCTTGTTCAGTAGTGGTAGAAATCTGTTATCCAATTGTTGAATTATCTGTGGTGACCATACATGGCTGTTCTTTTATTTTTATTATTATTAGCCGCGACAGCCTCAGATATTAGCCCTTCATTAGACAAATCCAGAACTAACGTTAGCTTAGCAGTGTTTCTCATCTGTTTATCTGATGTACATTATCCTAGTTTAGCTTGGCTTAGGAGTCCATGGTAAAGTTGTATTATTTACAGTTTACCAAACAATCAATCTTCTGTAGATGTCCACAATATTTCATTTAGTTGTATTTTCATTTAATTTAGTGTACTTTCTGACGAGGACGTGGTCTTAGTTTGTCCAATGCGACCCTGGAAACACCACTTGGAAGACAAAAACATCTGATCGGCCAAAAACAATAGGCTGCTTGACCTGCTTGGAGTAGTAGAACAGTCTTTTGTAGAGGCCTGTCCAGATAGACTGGCTTAGCAGTAGCACTATGTTTCCCTTGATTGTCTAGGGTTGAGTCGCTGATTAACCGCTTCACCTTTTCGACTATTCTATCGGTGCAGGATACACCTCTGTACTCTTGCCAATCTCCATCGAATTCCCTGAGCCCCCCCCCCCCCCCGACCTTGTTGCACCTTACCTACGTCTGTATGCCTAAGAGCTGCCTCTACTTCCTGTACTGCCTCTACTTCCTGTACTGCTTGTCTTGGGTTCCATTTCCTCCCTCTAGTTGGATGTGGGACCAACTTACTAACTACTGTATGGTTGCTCCCTGATAACAATATTGTTCTCCATATTGTTCTCGCCTTCACACACATAAACTCCTCTGTTAGACTTGTTACTGATGGAGAATGCCTTTACCATACAATGCCACACTACTGATACACTGGAACTCCTAGGCATTTCCTAATGTACAAATGAACCAATCTCTCTACCTTTGAAACACTACAACTTTAACTTGCCTGGAAGCCATGACTTCTCTATCCTTCCTATCCCCTCTACAACATCTTTCCTAAGTTGCTCTATCTGTTCACCATCATTCAACTCCTCATTATACCACCTACCAAAACTCTTCACTGGCTTGTCCCTTATAGATGGAATTTCCTCCTCATCTATGTAAAACTTTCTCTCTACTACCTTCCCTCTGGTCAATGAAATGCTTCTTGATTTACTAGGTTTAATCTTCATCCTAGCCCACTTGAGATTATCATTTAACTTCTCTAGTAACCTTTTTGTACAAGGCACTGGTCACTAGTGTCATGTCATCCAATGTAAGCCCTAATAGGTGGGAGGCGCAGCCCGCCCTGCAGTCTCTCCCCACCTACCACCCATTTTGAGGCTCTAATTATTACTTCCATCATCATTGTGAACGCTAGTGGTGAAATGGATCACCCTGCCATAATCTCTAGTCTTTGCCATGCTGTTGTAAACTCTGTAGTACTAAAGCACAATATAATATCTTGGAAGTATGCTTTCATCAAGTTTACAATCACGGCAGGCACCAAATAAGGCTATGCGGTATCGAGCTAAACGCATTTGCCAGGTCTAAAAATACCACCTGTAAATCTCTTTTCTCTATTTTGGCTGATTGAATCTGGTCCCATATCATGCTTGTGTGTTCTATACATCCGGCAAACCATGGGATTCCTGCTTTCTGCACTGCTGTGTCTATTTAACAATTCCTTTCTAGGTAGTTTGCTAGCCTCTGCCAGTACAGTAAAGAAAATCTTACCTTCTACATTCAGGAGGGATATAGTCAGAAACTGGCTTAACAGTGAGGACTCTTTCTCCTTGGGAATTAGGATTCATTCTGCTCTAACCCAAATTTTTGGTATAACCTGTTTGTCCCATACTACTCTCAATAACCTCCACAAGAATCTGAGTACATCAGGCGCACTTTTATAAACCCGGTGGGTAGGCCTGCCACGATAACACATTTTGCTGGGCGATTAATTGCCCCCGAAAATATCGCGATAAGCGATATTATTGCGACCGGTTAGAGAATTTTTTTTGAGAAATTTATTTCCCAAAACTTTTATTTTGAAGCCCACCGCTCCGTCTTTTCCGGTTTTAGACTTTTATTTTGAAGCCCACCGACCGGACCGGAAGTATTGTTGCGATTATCCTAAGCAGAACATATGAGCCGACAACTTGTCTCGTCCGGTCGTTTTTGAGCTAATAACAAATGTTGAGATTGTTGGTGAACAACTAACTTTAGGTAGTTTTAACGTTAGCTACTAACGTTAGATGCAGCTACTACAGGCAATCAACGATGAGGAGGAAGCGTCAAAGCAGTATATAATAGAATAGCTGTGGTGCGTAAGCACTGCAGCACGACTCGAAACTACCGGAGTGTTATAATAAATTAATTCATGTTTAACTTGTCCCCGTGTCCAGTCCTTTGACTAGCCCCACCCGTTCATTGTAAACAATGATGCATGTAATTGTATTAACGTTATTCTGTGTTGTACTTGTAGCTATGCTATACGTTGTATTTCGTTTGTTAGGTATTTAGCTAATGTTGTTAGCATGGGATGAGAATCAAAGCTCTATCTTTCATCTTTATTTAGCAGTCCAGTTTCTCCGGGCAGTAGCGAGTAACTACTTGGGTCTAAAAATAGCTAACGTTACACTACAAATAATGCTACTTGGTTAAAAGGAGCAACACCATTGAGAAATGTAGTTAAGCTATGTGCTCACAGGAGCTACCGTGCTGTGCTCTAGTAACGTCAGCGGCCCGCCTCCCAACACGGACAGTGACTGACAAGCGGCACTGGTTCCGCCTCATTAAAACAAACGCGCAAATAGCAATTAATCGCGCCCGTCAAAATCATTGCATTCATTTTAATTATCGCAGCAATTAATCGATTTATTGCTTATCGCGGCAGGCCTACCGGTGGGGGACTCCATTCAGCCCTGGGGCTTATATTATGACTTTATACAGACGTCCATACATATTAGAAATTAGGCCTGCCGCGATAATCAATAAATCAATTAATCAGCGCGATAATTAAAATGAATGCAATGATTTTGACGGGCGCGATTAATTGCTATTTGCGCCTTTGTTTTAATGAGGCGGAACCAGTACCTCTTGTCAGTCACTCTCCGTGTGGGGGGACGCTGGCGTTACTACAGAGTACAGCACGGGAGCTCCGTGGGGCAGTAGCAACGCTACATAGCTTAACTACATTTCTCAATAGCGTTGCTCCTTTTAACCAAGTAGCGTTCTTTGTAGTGTAGCTATTTTTAGACCCAAGTAGTTATTCGCTACTGCCCGGAGAAACTGGACTGCTAAATAAAGATTAAAGATCTAGCGTTGATGCTATTCAATGCTATCAACATTAGCTAAATAGCTAACAAACGAAATGCAATGTATAGCATAGCTACAACACACAATAATGTTAATACAATTACATGCATCATTGTTTACAATGAACGGGTGGGGCTAGTCAAAGGACTCGACACGGGGACAAGTTAAACATGAATTAATTTATTATAACAGGTAGTTTCGAGTTGTGCTCCCGTGCCTACGCACCACAGGGCTATTCTGTTATATACGGCTTTGACGCTTCCTCCTCATCGTTGATTGCCTGTAGTAGCTGCATCTAACATTAGTAGCTAATGTTAAAACTAACCTAAAGTTAGTTGTTCACCAACAATCTCAACATTTGTTTTATCATTAGCTCAAAAACACAGAACCGGACGAGACAAGTTGTCCGCTCATAGGTTCTGCTAGGATAATAACAACAATACTTCCGCTCCGGTCGGTGGGTTTCAAAATAAAAGTCTAAAACACCGGAAAAGACGTTTATTTTGTACAGCGTTTTCCTCCACGAGTACTCGAGTACATCATGTGATCAAACGATCTGGATTATTTTTGCCCATCCCTAGTTTATCCTGTGCTGAAGTCTCCATTCCAATAGAGATAGTATATATTTTGGTGTTTATTTGATTATTGTTTCACTGCCTTTTTATTTATTACGTTTCCACTTTCCACAGTTTTTTCCTCATACTTTATTAACATTTTGTACATGGTACCGCAAGGTACATTAATAATACATGTACATGTTAAAAGGATGACACAAAAAGCCAGACAGAGGGCTTGTTTCCAGTTTCAGTTTGTTTTATAATAAACAATCAAGCATTTTTTTATTTAGGATATTTAAAATGTCTTCCAATGTTAAATAAAGGTTTATTGCACTTTGAACCGGTTTCCTTGCATTATTATGCTATTATTATATTAGTAAAAAAAAAAAGGGTTAATTGAAAACTTTTGGGAAATAAATGTCTCAAAAAAAAAAAAAAAAATCTCTCTCAAAACTGCAATAATATCGCTTATCGCAATAATTTTCTGGGACAATTAATCGCCCAGCAAAATGTGTTATTGTGACAAGCCTAAATGAAATCAAGGTGTGCTTCAAGTGCATAATTTCAGCTTTAATTTCAGTCCTACAGTGTAGGAGTGCCCCATCTCAAGTAAAAGGTTATTGGTCAAGCTAACAATCCAAAGTATTTCAGCTATCCACAGTTACCCTGTTTAGTTTGGAGAACCTCAAGTTTCACTCCGTTTGTTTACATTCTCACCTCCTGACAACATGTGATCAACCTCCAAGTTGTGATTGACAGTGTGATGAGGACATGTCCTCACTGTATTAAATAGGCTCATTTTGTAGCCAAGCAGTAATGGATTGAAAGCACTTGTGTTTTTACTCTCAGTTGCAGAGTTTCACTTAATGGTGAAAAGTTATCTACTGCATCTTTATGTTTTTTACTCTTATTATTATTATTATTCCTCCCTGCAGACCCCCCACAGCTCTCTGTCTGTGAAGAGGAGGTTCCCCCTGAGCAGCAGGAGAGGAGCCCCAGTCTGAGCCAGGAGGAGCCAGAGCCCCTACAGATGAAAGAGGAACAGGAGGAACTCTGGAGCAGTCAGGAGGGCGAGCAGCTTCAAGGTCTGCAGGAGGCTGATATCATGAAGGTCACATTCAATCCTGTCTCTGTGAAGAGTGAACATGATGAAGAGAAACCTCAGTCCTCATGGTTTAACCAAACCCAGGACCCAGAGTCCCTACAGATTAAAGAGGAACAGGGTGAACTATTTCAAGATCTAGAGGAGGCTGGTGGCTCCAAGATGACTTTACACCCTGTGAAATATGAACATGACGGAGAGAATACTCTGTCCTCACTGTTCAGCCAAACCCAGGACCCAGAGCTCCTACAGATTAAAGAGGAACCACATCAAGGGCTGGAAGAAGCTGATCTCTCCAAGATCACAGTAGACCCAGTGAAATGTGAAGATGGTCAAGAGAACGCTCTGTCCTTCCAGCCTCTTCAAACCCAGAGGGAGAAAAACAGAGCGGCTTACTCTTTACCCAGCACCTCAACTGAACAGATGAAAACAGAACCTGATGGAGAGGACTGTGGACTATCAGAACCAGCCAGTAACTTAGATCCAGCTGGTGATTTAGAACCAACTAGAGGTGACCAGCTTCTCTCTTCAGACTGTTCTGAGACTGATGACAGTGATGATTGGAAGGAGAGTGGGGAACCTCAGTCATGTTTAAAGATGCTAATATCAAACAAGAAAGAAAAAACATGGAGCAAAATGGGCAAGACATGTGCTGTTCCTGGCTGCCAAGCAGCGAATAAGTCCTTGCACTCGTTTCCTAACGATATCGTGCTCCGCAAGCAATGGGCCAAGTTCGTTTTTGGAGACCCCCCAACTGCTGTAACTTCTCATAGTGGTGTGTACCGCACATTTTTGCAAAGACGACATTGAGAATCAAGGACTTTATAATGCTGGGGTGATTTCCAGGCTGTTGCTAAAGAAGGGAGCTGTACCAAGTCTTCGGGACCCGAAAGAAAGTATCGAATCAGTAAGTACATAAATCGTAATTAGTTAATTAGCCGGCTAGCTAACTAATTGTTGCTAGCTTAGCTAATGTTAGCTCTGTTTATTGCACCAAGAAAATCTAATGTTAGTACAAGCTGTGTGTGTGTGTGGTGTGTGTCAGGGCTCCAGACTAACTTTTTTCACCACCGTCCCAGAACCGTCCCGAAATACAGTTTTAACCGTCCCAAAGTGAATGTAAACCGTCCCAAAAAAAATTAAATATATATAATCTATCAACGTCGATTTGATCATATGGGGACATATTTTGTGCTGATAATGGCACAGAGGGTGAGACCAACTGTGTACCGTACCTTCTGAATCTGATTATTGTAAGCACAAAGATAATAAGCAGCTATAACTAGAACGTGTCGATAACATACAGTTCCAATAGACTAACATTACACTTCTGTGATTTAAATGTGTCCTTACCTTAGACTCAGGGGTTGTATTGTTGGATGCAGTTCCCTGTTGGTCATTTTTTTTAAATAAATATATATATTAGAGATGCACGATAATTATCGTGCCGATATCAGCAATTATGACGTTAGCAATTATTAACCTGATAACATTATTGATAGCTCCGATAATATATAATAAATTTTTTGGTTAAAAGAAATCCGGTGTGGGTGGATTGGGATGAAGGGCGTTTGTTTTTACTGTAGGCGCCTCCAGTTTTTCCAGTACTGTGGTACGACTGATAGCGTGTGGTTTAGGAAGAGGGAGTTTTTCACAAATCCAGCGCTCCCTTCTCATGCCTGGCTGTGACGTAGTCGCGTGACTTTCAGAAGCAGCACACTCGGATAGTAAACAAAGATGGCGTCGTCGGACTTTTTCAAAATTTCAGAGAAAAACAGTTTGCTTGCTATTTGTAACAAATGCAGAAGTTCCACGAGGAGGGAAAGGGGCAACAAGCTATAACACATCCAACCTAATAAGTCACCTGAAACATCACCACTAGGGATGTCCTGATCACATATTTTTGCTCCCGATCCGATCCCGATCATGTGATTTTGAGTATCTACCGATACCGATCTTTCCCGATCCGATAAAAAAAAATAAAAAGATTACAAAAAAATTGTATTTTTTGAATCCCAATTTCTCACATTACATTCACCCTGAATGTTGACGTTATCCAGGTGAAAAGTGAACTTCATTCAAGCGAGGCATTGCAA
Organism: Notolepis coatsorum; assembly: GCF_963971535.1. NCBI lineage: Eukaryota > Metazoa > Chordata > Actinopteri > Aulopiformes > Paralepididae > Notolepis > Notolepis coatsorum. Next base: position 99,945,540 of record NC_140168.1, on the reverse strand, counting down.
TCCTTGACATAAATCATTTGATGTATAATTAAATCAAAGGAAATGCATTTGGGTCTGAGAGTGTGGCTGGTCTGCTGTTCTGCAGCTGGATACTATTGGTTTGTTTTGGCAAAATTCTTCTGCTCTGTGTGACAATAAATAAATGAATGATGATATGCAATTTAAAACCAAAACTAAGGCCTCAGTATGAGTTTAAGACGTGAACATGGTCATGTTTGTTGAATAAAAAAAAGAAAAAAAAAATCCTGATTATTTTTTTTTGTGCCGATCCCGATCTTCGGAAAATCACGTGATTGGCCCCGATCACGTGATCGGATCGGGACATCCCTAATCACCACCGCTACGATGGTGTATTAAAATCCGACGACGACGCCGAGCAGCTAAATGCTAAGCTAATCCAAAGCCAGCTGTAGCCCCGCCCCCTTCCGTGACTGCGATGTTCAAGCCAGGGGCTTTTGAATACGCAGTCACTCGCAGCTCCCTAGTAGCCAGGTTAATTTGGACCACCAAGCAGCACTGCGCGGCTTGTACCTATTGACGTTTGATGAGCGTTAGCAAAATTAAAGACGTTTGACAGAGATGATTTGTTTGGTTTATTTAATTCTTTTTGAGGTGTGCTGTCCTATAAATGCCAAGTAATAGTTTCATGGACCAAGACCACAACAGTCTCCTCTCCTATACTATAGCGTCAAATGTTTTATCTGCTGACAGTGACAAAGCACAATACCTGTTGGTTTTTAGTTCACTCATTGTTTAGGGAAACACATTGTTAACACTTTGAGTGCCAGCGACGACATATCTCTTTATTTCATGCCCCCTGTTGAGTGCCGACGACGCGAATTGTCGTTTTATTTTTTTATTAGCGATCTGAATTCATATTTCATCAACCGAGTCTCCCGTTGGTACAGCAGCCCCTCTAGGAGCTCCAAGGGGAAAATACCGCCCCCTATCGTCTATCCCTGTGTAACTGCAGGCCATTCGATTATACTGGTGGATCTGTGTGGGGGGAGCCAACTGGCTCCATTATGCTGGCGAGGGATCTGATGATGAGGGAAGTGATCGGGAGTTGGAAAGCGGCGTGGAATATATATATTTACAGCAGCCAATAATCAATCAATAAACACAATCGATATTTGGAATGCCGATCAGGAATTGGAATAATCTTTTTGGAGAACATCTGATCTAAGGTAAGGAGTCTATGTTACCAGTTTTAGGATAATCAGAGCTGTATTCACTGAGATAACAGCGTGTCCCGTATGTATGTGTGTGTGTGTGATGTTGAGGAAATGAGAGAATCGATTTCTCAGCTCGCTTCTATCGCGTGCATAAGTACACATATACTATCGATAATCCTGCGTTTATTTGAAAACTATTCATAAATAGGCAGACAAATGACAACGTGTCTAGTGTATTCGAGAATATTCCAATAAATGCCGTTTATGAGGGAATCTTTCTATTTTCCGGAAATGTTAGAGAAAACGATAGCTTTTCGAAATGCTATAAAAAGGATATGAATTGATAAAAAAAAATAAAAAATCAGTTTCGACAATGTTGACTGCAAACAAGTCATTGATAAGCGACGGGCAGATTAGACACATAGCCATCATTTAAAACATAGATTATGCGTTTTTAACGCTATCATTGAAGTGGATGATGGCACTCAAGGACATTAATCAACGTTCTGTATCGTTAGTGGCTTAGCTTGGCATCGCCTTCTGCACTATCTCGCGTACGTGCACGCGTACTGAATAAACCACAAATGTACCTCTAATACCAGTATTAGTCTGACCACACCCCTCATCAGCTTACCTTCATAAGCAGGTGTGTGGTCACCTGCTCTCCTCCTTCTCGCTTTCACCACAAGGAAGAGGTGCCTCGGTAGATCCCCACACTTGACACCATGATGGAAGAAATTGGATTAGGAACAGCTTGGGAAACAAGGATACGTTGACATCATATCTTTATTTTCTCTCTCACTATTTTCGAGAAAATACGGCGATATTGTCTTCGTACTGGAGTGTCTAGAAGATGATGATCATTCTACAAACCCTCCACCGGTTTTTCGTATTGGGAGCACGCCGCTGCATGCTTCTCAACTGCAGTTCCTTGCTGTGTTTGTTGGGGTGAAACCTGTCAGGCCACAGCTGAACTGTCGGACATGCCGCTGTTGTGAGGAGCGGTGCGTTCCAGGTTGGGTGAGTAGTGTTTGCTGGCGGGCTCCACTTGTCTGTTAGTGCTATGGGGGCTACTAGACAAAGTTTATGGAAACCGGCCCCAGGCTAGGGTCCTTTGTTTAGCCGTCTAGGCGACAGAAGGCCTTGGTCTGGCGACCATTATAGTTTTAACTAGTGGGCCGCGACCATTGACACTGGTGATCCCTGTGTGTTCTGGACGAGTGGATTCTCTCTGTCACCGTGTTAAGACCCCATCTTTCATATCCAAATGAGAGTATTCCTTCACGAGGGGATATGTGCATGTAATGTGCGATAGCGGCAGATTCATGTTCAAAGTCAGCTATACAGGCCAGTTGGTACTGTGCTGATTCCGCCGGACGTGTTAAAGTCACCGTTGTGAAGCGGTGTTGACGTCTTGTTTTCTCTTTTCTCTTAAAAAGTGAGGAGGGTTCAGAACGGCGGCCTGTCTGGGTGAGTGTTATGTCATTGTTTACATGTTCATAGCTTACGGTTAGCCGGTCGGTGGCCTGGCGCGGGGTAGCTTGGCTTCTCGCGCGCCGCCGGGAGCTCGCTCCTGATCGCGTGCGTCGTAGATCGGCGTCTCGCGAGCGGAAGCGATAGCACCCGAACGGTTGGAGCAGCCGTTAGCTTGATGCTATTCTGTTGAACGTGCTTTGATTTTTAACATGTTTTACACTCTTGACCACGACGTCGTCCTTGACAGGGGATGTTCGTCAACCCTGCCTGAGCCTAGACGGGGATTGCGTCAACAAAGAGGGCTGTGTTCTACGGTGGCTTATGACTGCACTTCGCTGATCTGCGTTCCGGGCAGGTACGGGGTTGGCCAGACCCTCATAACACGTCTTCTGGTTTTACCTTGCTAAATGTATTGTGAATGACAGTGTTTTTTCCCAAAACGTGTGTTGTTGCAATGCATTTGAGATACGTTGCGGGTTGTGTGTGAGCTGTTTTTGTCACTGGCAGTAGCTTCTCCGTGCAGGTCGTGATGTATTGATCTGGTTGTTGTGTGAGAAACATCATGGTGTTTATGTGTACCGTGTACTCACTACTAAGGCAACTAACCTATGAAGCTATGCTTGGTGACGAGTGAGTAAAAGAATGTTCTTTCTCAGACTGTAATGACAATGGACAGTGAGTTCACACATTAACAGGTTTTCCTGTTTTAACTGGCCGTATTGAGGGTAAAATAGGAGGATTGTGTTTTTCCCCCCCCGGTTCCCTGGGGACTTTATCACCTCCTATCAGACATGTTGTGCATTAATTGTGTCTTTTGTGTGGTAGGGATACGATGTAACTCTCAGCTTGATTGCTGAGGTTGTGCTAAATCTGCTGGAGAAACTTATTTCCTAAAGGGAAATTGGTTTGGTTGCTGTCATGTGTGCTTAGCAAGGCCTGTGGTCGATACTAATCAAGAATGATGTATTCTCTCATTGTGATGATGATGGGTTGTGTGTGTCATGTGACCTACAACTGGGTTGTACTGGCCACAGAAGCACATGTGTATGTTGGACCGGGGTTCTTAGAGCCCTCTCTATTCTGTGTTTTTCCTTAGTAAAAATCAGATAGCAGGTTAGCTCGTGCGCTGTGTGGAGCTGTGAAACGCTTCATAGAGCTGACTATGACTGTGTCATATTCTCTTTTTGTCGTTACGTCGTATCATGGGTGTGGGGTCGTAAAGGGGTGAACTGGTAACCTTTCCTCTCCCCATTGTTCTGTCGGTCAGGGGTACACCCCCTGTCCTTCAAGGTTCCCGTCACGTGGCGGTTCGGCACGTTACGGGGGGGGGGGGGGGGGGGGGGGGGGGAGGGAGTTCCTGGTCCCACGGCCTGGTATATTGGGCGTGTGCACCGCAGGAATTCCCCCGCCATAGAGTACGTCACCGTGCGCGTCTCTGTTGGTAGGACTTCCGTGTGCTGTTCAGGTCCATGTGATGGATCTGTTTTCAGGGGGGGTGGTCAGGGCTCCTCCTCACCAAGCGCCTACTCAGGCCTTCTGTGAGTTCGGACTCCTTCTTCCATGTGATCCATGTGAGGAAGCCTCCATCAGAGTACAGAGCCTTCCTCCTCAGATTGTCAAAGTGAGTGGACCCTCTAGAAGGGTCCTTTTCTATTGTATGTATATTCGATTCAATTCGTTTATTGAGTGTGTATGGGTTCGGTGCCTCTTCCCCGGAGGCCCTAAAACCAGTTTTTTACATGGCTCAAGGTGCAATATATTCTTTTCAATCTGTACAGCTCGCGTGGGAAGTCTCTCTGGGGATCCCCGTCTCTTTCCTATGGGAGGGTGGTGGGATGTAAAAATGTGAACATTTTTTACCCCGGCTGTGTAGACTGGGATACATACTGTTGATGCTTCCTTCTTTCTATTCCAGAAGTGTTGGAGTTAGGGAGTGTCACACCCCTCTTGTCGTTCCCCTGGGCGCCTTGGGGATTCAATGACAGGTCTAAATAGCCTGTTCATTGATGGGGGTGTGTCCCGACGCACGTATAGTGCTAGCTCGCTGTAAACAGGCGATTGACTGGCACGCCTTAGTTGCTTGTGGTTGAAACAGCGTTTTTATAAAGCAACTGAGATGGGGGTTTTTCCTCTTCCGGCGACCACATCCCATGACCTGGGTGGGTTGTCGACGGATCCTCGTTCATGTCTGGGGGATGATGACGGGATGGATCTGAACATATGTAGTGGGGTCTCACGCCCTTGGGGTGGGCCACCAGGCGCGGTTCGTCCCGACGTCTGGGTGGCGCCTTCTTTTCATGTTAAGATCAACACGCATATCTGCCCTTCTCCTGGAGTAGGCATGTCGGCGTGGTTAGGGCACGGGACTGGTTCTGGTCACGCTGGTCCAGATCAGTTGAACCCGTTGTCCGCCGGGGATGCAGATCTGCTGTTCTGGTACCCTGAGGGACTTGGGCTTTTTTCAGGGGGAAAAATGCCAGGTCGGTCTGGGTGTCACAGGGTTAAGCGCTATGGAGACCCTGGTTGGGTATGTTTTTACTCAGCACTGTCGTCATGGCTTACAGCCATGCCATTCTGTACGCGCTCGATCTCGTCGGATCTCGGCCGCTACACAGGTTGGTCCTGGTTAGTACTTGGTTGGGAGACCGCCGGGGAATACCAGGTACGGTGTGCTTAGGGGCTGGTTCTCCATTGTTTTTCGCTCCTCTCTCACGCATGGCGAAGAGGGGCCTGTGGGGGTGGTTTTTTGACCTCCTCTGGTGACCCTGTGCTTCCCGTACCGCCAGGCCCGGTCCGAAGTGATGTTTGCGACCCGTAGGCCTGGGTTAACCCTTTTTGGAAACTGAAACACTTGTACTGCGGTATAGCCGGTGTATACCCGCAGGTGTGTTTTGGAGTTTTTTCTTGAGGGGTTATAGGAACAACCACCGCATTGGGTAACACCGAGGTGGTTGGTTCCCTGGTGTGTTGGAGCAGTGTCAACTCCCGGGTTCACCGGTTGAGGGTGCCCCTGCACGTTCATGACGTCTGCCAATCGTGTCAGCCTTCTCTGCCTCGACCCCTCTGGGTGGGGGTTGTTAAATGGAGGCTTGGTCATGCAACACCGCCAGCTTACGCTCCTTCCGCCGGGGCGGCTGTGTTCAGCTGTCCCCTCTGGCGCCTGTCTCGTCCGCAGTCTCCAGGCTAGGGTTAACAGCCTGTTGCCTGGTTTTTCCCCGGTGCGCTGCCTGCTTCCGTTGGTTAACCTTTTTTGTGTGCTTACGGCCATGCTGACTGCCTATTCTGCAGGGTCAGTGTGCCAGGCGGTGTACTATTGGGGGGACGGGGCCCGCTCGGCTTACTGGCCTGGTTGGTTCCGCCTGGGAATACCAGGTGCAGTAACTGAGGGGCCTTTGTCCGAATACGCTGGCGATGTGGGGGGCGGGGCACTACGTGCCCACCTGGTGGGGTCTTGATGCTGGCATCATGGACTTCTCCGGGCCCCCATTCCAGGGAGTCCAGTCCTTTTGGTGGGTCTGGGTCTTCCTTCGTGCTCCGCTGCTACGGCCTTGCCACGGGGTTGGGTTTGCCCTTGACCCCGTGATTCTGGGGGCAGTAACGAGGTTGTTCCTCCGTTCGTTCCCGGGTGGCATGCGGGTTGTGCGTGTGTGTAGTCGTGGGTCAAGCCACGGTCTGCTCACCCTGTGCGTTGAGTTGCTTGAGTGCCTCTTCGCACGGTCGGGTCCGTCGCCCTCCCGTGACGTCCCTAATAGGGGGGCTACCCTCCATTAGGGGGGGTCGGGGGGGCTCGGCCCTCCCTGTTCTGATGGTTTTGGGGGGCTGTCAGCGGGGTGTATTTGTCAGCCAAGTGGCTCCGCTTGGCCTCCCTTGTGCAGAAGGCGATGCCAAGCTAAGCCACTAACGATACAGAACGTTAGGTTATGACTATAACCAAGTTCTGTTAGTTAGGGGCGATGCTTGGCATCGGACGCCGCTGCAGCCCTTGTCCTCACCTTGTGGTGAAAGCTTGGGAAGGAGGAGAGCAGGTGACCACACACCTGCTTATGAAGGTAAGCTGATGAGGGGTGTGGTCAGACTAATACTGGTATTAGAGGTACATTTGTGGTTTATTCAGTACGCGTGCACGTACGCGAGATAGTGCAGAAGGCGATGCCAAGCATCGCCCCTAACTAACAGAACTTGGTTATAGTCATAACCTAACGTTATGGCTGGCACTGAAACTGTTGATGACATTGACGGATTGTGAATCTTGTGATTGACTCAATACATTTATTTGGAAAAATAAATATAGTAACTTTATTTGAAGAGTCAAAACTGTTCTCTTGGCTTTGTTTTGTTCATAGTAGTAACACTCATGTCATGATAAATCTGGTTAGGTCAACACTACAGGAATATACATTAAAAAAATTATTAATAATTAATAATACAATAAATATATATATATATATATTATCGGTTATCGGTATCGACCTTGAGGAGCAGAAAGTTATAGATATCGGGGTCAAAAAATCAATATCGTGCACCCCTAATATATATTATATAATTATACTTGTAGTTGTATTATCTGCGAGACATCGCAGGGAACAAACTTAACTTTTTGACTTACCAGCCATTTGGCTGGTAGATTTGAAAAACTACCAGCCGGGCAGATTTTTTACCAGCCAAAAATTATAAATAGCTTTTTAGTATATCGCCATGTGTTATTATTACTATATAATACTCTCCAAACGCACGCACGCTAGGGATGGGTACCTTTCACATTTGAACCGATACCGGTACCGGTACCTGTGAATCGATACCGGTACCCAACGGTACCTTTTTTCTGTACTTTAGTCTCAAGAAATTTAATTTACCTACCTCAGTCGTAAAAAAAGAAAATCCAAACTTCAAATAACTACAATTTCGACCGTTTTCGGCTTGTCATTGCTCCGACTGCTTTGTTGTTGAATCAAGTCAAATCCTAGGTAAGCATATATTGTGCGTGTGAACGTTGACATGAAAATAAAAAAGTTAAAAAAAAATAAAAAAGTTAAAAAAAAATTATAATTTATTTTTATTTTTTATTAATTTTTTTTTTGGTTTCTCACTTGATTCGATACTCTGTAATACCGACGTGTTTCGGTTCGGTACCTCAAAAGTACCGAATTCGGTACCCATCCCTAACGCACGCACACACACAGGGAAGGGGAGAGTGCCCCCCCCCCATTTCCCTTTCCCCAGTCCACACTGTGTCTGCTGTTCTCTATGACTCTGCCTCTGATCAGGATTATCTTGTTAGCTTACGCTAACGTTGTAGTGATTGTAATGGTACATAAATGTTCATTTCGGGCGATGTGGGCATAAAGGAATGGCGACGGTGCAAAGCATGTAGATGCATTTGACCCGTTGTGAGAAGAAAAAAAACACCACAGACTTATTTCGAGTCTGTAGGCGCACTGCTGTGTTAACGCTGCTCTGCTTTCAGAAACACGGACTGGGCGGATATCATATGACTCGCGGAGTTGCTACAGGTTTTTCAAAATAAGAGTATCATATGAACCTGAACGTTGCTAGCTGCCGGAGCCCAGATATTATGACTGGAGCTGCGCTTGGGGCAGAAATGAGACCCGCACAGGATTTTCAAAATAAGAGTATCGATATGAACTACACGCCAGATGGCGGGCAGACCTATCATTTTTACACGCCGAACCTTAAATCTACAGGCCATTGGCGCTTGGCGGGTGGTTATTTTGTTCCCTGGCCACCACGCAACAAGTCAAAATGCTCGCTATCTGCAAACAGCTCCACTGTCTGTGTGTATACTCTGCTTTGGTCAAATCACATTCAGCATTGCCATCTTCGCAGTGTTGTTATGGAGCATGATAGTTAATTAGCCAATGTTCAGCTGCAAAAACGAATAATGTAAATTATGTTATAAGACATTGATATCAGGAGCTGTAGCTACTGCTAGCCGGCTAGATGATGTTAGACAATGCATCATGTATTAAATAAAGTGAACTATTTAGTTTACTGGGTCATTTCATTAAAACAGTGAGCTAACGTGAGCTAACGTTAGCTACCTAGGTCTCATGCTGGCGCATCCCTATCATTCTTAAACTGAAATGCACATTTGTTGATATCAGGAGCTATCAGTAGCTAGCCAGTTAGACAACGCCTCATGTATTAAACTAAAGTGAATAGTTGACTGTGTAGTTTTGTTTAAACAGTAACGTTAGCTCGGTAGCTAACGTTAGCTCACAAGCGATAGCTAGTTAGCCAACGCTAGCCAGCACTTGTGAAATGAATACCAAACTGATGATATCAGACGTTGATATCAGGAGCTATCAGTAGCTAGCCAGTTAGACCAGGGGTTCCCAAACTTTTCAAGCCGCGACCCCCAAATAACGGTGTCAGAGAGTCGCGACCCCCACTATTATAGGAGGTTAAAAAAAATATAATAATATTATTATTATTAAAAAAAAAATTATAAATGGAAATGTATGGTTGAAACATGCAAACGTTCAAACGCACACACACTAATAAGCATTGGAGGCTTCTAACCAGGGCCGGACTGGGGAAATCAGTCTCGAGTGTGTGTGTGCGTGTGTCAGTGAGAGAGCTGTGTTAATTATCTAAGTTGTCAATGTTCTTCTGTAGACTTCACTTTGATTTTAGATTTTTTAGCACGCTGAACTTCAACTTTAGTTTTATTCTGGCATGAGCTCACAACACTTGCAATGTACATGCCTTAACACTTTGGACGCCGGAGCGATATGCGCGATGTGTTGTTAACTCATAGGGCGCAAAAAACGAGTATACTTGTGTTTCGTCGCCAACGTCAAACGTCAAAAACTAGTTTTCTTGTTTTGATTCCTTTAATACCCATTATAAACATTTGCTCAGAGCTGCCTGTGTCTCCCTGGCACAGCTGCCTACATTAAAATTGCAATGGCGATCAAATCCTGCCAGGTGGCAGTATCACCTACCTTTTGAACTGGTGATATCAGTTGTCTTCCAGTACTGAGTAACCTCCGGCTGCTTCCCCCTCAAAGTGGATCAGGACATAGCAATCGGTCGGAGATTTGATGCCTCAAACCTATTGTTTCCCGTATGATAGCCATGCCCAATATACATGAGTAATTGTGATCGCGATGGGACGGCTGGGATTTATTAGTACCTTCTGACCAGGGCTGTACAGTGCGACATATATATCGCACGTGCTACAGCAACAGCGGTCTGTGCGATGAATGGATTTACTTCAGTAGCACTGGTGCGATAGGCATTCGGTTCATATTGATACTCTTATTTTGAAAATCCTGTCACAGGTCTCATTTCCGCCTAAGCGCAGTTCCAGTCATGATATATCTGGGCTCCGGCAGCTAGCAACAGTCAGGTTCAGGGTTAGAAATTAACTTTTTTTTTCAAGGGCTTTTTTTGCCCCCCTTAATTGATTTTCCGGGGCTTTTTTTTGTATTTCGGGGGCACTGCATTTTTATGATAAACGGTAGGTGTGGGACGGTTCACAAAATGGACGGTTCGGTTCGTATCACGGTTTTGGGGTCACGGTTTTCGGTTCGGTTCGATATACCGTACTTTTTGCACTATAAGCCGCACCTGACTATAAGCCGCAGCAGCTAAATTGAATGATGTGTACATATATAAGCCGCACTGGACTATAAGCCGCAGGTGTTTTAATGTTTAATTACCATATGTAATTAGCATTGGGACACAATACTGTCGGACAAATAACAAGAATTAACTCATTTACAAGTTGTATTAAGTTTAGCAAATAAGGGAACAGATAAATAACATTTCAATGCAGTCAAAAAAGCAATATTTAGATTTTTACATTTTCGGGTTTGGTCATGTCGAGTCACATATAAGCCGCACCGTTATATAAGCCGCAGCGTCGAAAAATGGGGGGAAAAGCTGCGGCTTATAGTCCGAAAAGTACGGTACATAAATTTTTATAAAAAAAAAAATAACACTCAAATCTAAACATGCTTCTCATTTGTTCTCATTCACATATAAAAAAGGTTTACAGTGTTACAGTGTTTACAGCCTTAAATAATGTTTGGCACACAAAGACCGAACTGACTGAAAAATATAGGCTACATTTGTCAAAGTATTAACTTAATGCAAACAAACAATATGCTCAGCCAGCACTAGACTTTCCTTTCTTTAATATAAACACAAAAAAACTGTCAACCATGTTTAAATTCCCTGATTGTCAGTTCTTAATGGAAAGATTCGTTTTCTGCTTGAAATTATTATGTATCTGTCTACATTTATTTAGACTAACATTATTTAAATATTGAGTGCAACTGTGGTGGATTACGTAATTCGTTGAGTTGGAACTATGGGTTGGCGCTGGGTCCCCACGGACATTTTAGCGTGTGGCACCTTCAGCTCCGGTAACGTTAGGACTCGGAGTTCATAACATCAACAAGCAGCACGAAAGCAGCAATAGTCCCGGTTGGAGTTAGTAAAACACAGTTGTATGTTAGCCTTCTTGGATGTTGAATAAACGCCTATCATTGTCTTTAAACACCCCGCCTCTCAGACTCTCATTTCCTCCTCTGCTAGGCTGCTAGCTAGTAGCACTAGCTACGGTAACATTTCGTTGACTATTAGCTGGGGCTAGTGCTACCATAGTTCAACATGCGTTGTGTAGTACAAACTGCTAACGCTATGGCAAGATGTGTGTAGGTCTATGTAATGTTAATGGCTATGTTTTTAAAGTCGTAATGAAGATTGATTTATATTGTGCTTGCCATTTACACAAACTGACTAGCACCTGGCTGCAGTGCTAGTGCTGCTGCTGCCTGCAACCAGTGCCCCCCTCTCCCGGCTCCGCCAAATGAAGTTTTTTATTTGCGCGTCATCTGAACCGTACGACACACAGACGCTCCATTACCGGATACATATATATATATAATTGTAAACTGTCAGGGGCATTTTGTGCCCCCCTTAACTGATTTTCGAGGGCATTTTGTCCATTTTCAAGGGCATTATGCCCCAAGCCCCCGTTAATTTCGAACCCTGGTCAGGTTCATATGATACTCTTATTTTGAAAAAACCCATAGCAACTCCGTGATGTCATATCCGCCCCAGACCGTGCTTCTGCCTTCTGCTCTCAGCCGAGCGGAGCGGAGCTGCACAGCAGACTGCGGCTATTTTGCGATCCGAAATAAGTCTGTGGTGTTTTTTTTTCTCACAACGGGTCAAATGCATCTAACACGCTTTGCATCGTCGCCATTCCTTTATGCCCACATCACCCGAAATGAACGTTTCATTAGCATAAGCTAACAAGCTAATCCTGATCAGAGGCAGAGCCATAGAGAATTAGAGACAGTGTGGACTGGGCAAAGGGTGTGTGTGTGTGTGTGTCGAGAGGAGTGGAAGTTTGAAGACAGACTAGACTACAATATGATGCGGGGGTGGTGAGTTGAAACAGTGTGAATGAATGAAAACTTTATTTAACAGATTGCAGAATGGGTACAATACAGTACGGCTCAATACACACAATTGTTAAGGGGATTCAGACCAGAGAAAGACATTCGTCTTGTTTACATCAGGGTCCCCCATTGTGTGTGTGTGTGTGTCCCAACCGACCCCACTTCTATGTTTCAATAAATTATTTGCATTTAAAACTATTAACGCTGACTCATTCCTTCAGTCCACTCAAAATTATGCTAATATTCATTATGTTGTTTATGTAATAGCATATGAGAGTATTATAGTAATAATAACACATGGCGATATACTAAAAAGCAATTTATAATTTTTGGCTGGTAAAAAATCTGCCTTTTTTAAATCTACCAGCCAAATGGCTGGTAAGTCAAAAAGTTAAGTTTGTTCCCTGACTGCAACTAAATAACACAAATACAATAGGCACATTTGTGACTGTTCGTTTTATACTTGTGCTACAAGATTTTGGCCAGTGCTACAAAACTAGCAACCTCTGTAGCACCAGTGCTATGTGCAAAAAAAGTTAACGTACAGCTCTGCTTCTGACTGAGGTAAGGTCTATTTTAGGTAACCTGCTAGTATTTTTTTTACCTAAAACATGCTTTTGTACCGATCAGTGTCGTATTTTACCGGACCTAAAACATGCTTTTGGTAACCCCCCCCCCCCCCCCCCTTGATGATTTTGTGAAGACACATATATATGATATATACCTTTCAGGTATTTCAGGCGAGCAACCCGAACGATTTGGGCATAATGCATATAACACGTCATATCTCGCAATCTAGGAAAAAATACTGGATTATTTTGGAAAGGGGCGATGTTTAGCATGGAATATCGCACAAACTAAAGTATGTAGAAATGAACTGGTTAGTCAGTGTTGGACTATAAACAATGCCTGTCAAATGAGCCATACTATTGTCTCCATAGCTATAATACAGAACACATGATGGGTCCGCAAACATCGCTAAAATGGTCAATAACGCTGGCACCATTGAGTAGAGATGGGAAAACAGTGTGGCGGTCAATGAGTTAAAAGGCAGACGCTCTATAAAGTATAGGAATACGTGGTGGTGTTTGCAGGGCTATAACTATATTCTATATTATAGCTATGGATACAATACTATGGCCCATTTGATATCACCTATCTATCGTTCAATATGAGAAAAAGAAATAATTGTATACACCCGTTTTATACCGTGGTGAATATGACTATAGTTTTAGAATAATCCTGTCTAATCCCAGAAAACTACGCTATGCAGCAATACGTGCAATTCACTAAACTTTGTAATTTCTCGCCTGTACACGCTACTATTTTGAAATCACATCTATATTATCGGTATTATGTTTCATCATGAATGCATGAAAGGGGGGGGGGGGTAGTTTTTTTGATGCTTTGATCGTCACCAACGGCACACCTTGTGGAGTAACGTGCGTATTAACCTGTTCCACCCGACGGGATCAATACCGGTCCCGAAAACCGGTGGCATCTGGTCATAAATCAATATTTTTTGACTGTTGTATAAAATGTGCGATTTAAATTTCAAACGTATTCAAGTATTAACATCACTAACATGTCACAACAGCATGTAGAATGCATATTATCATCAATACGTTAGTTTAGCAATAGGTTAAAAGTGTCATTAGATAGATTAAACTTTTCGATTTGTACAAGTCTAGTCGCGAGGGCGACCATTTTGGATATTTTTTAACCATGGGAATTGTAGTCTTTTTGTGGCAATTTTTTAGAGGACATGCATAGCTGTCGATCAGCGTTGGAATTTTTCCGAACTACACTTCCTGGAAGATTCTATAAGGGTTCAGAGTTCTGTATGAATTATATCAATAACTGTTATTATTCAGGATAATAAGCCACAAAAGGTAACGTTTTTGACATTGAAACGCAGTTAGTTTCTCCTCCCTATTGTTAGCATGTAGCAACAATTAGATCTGAAATTAGTTTCAAAATGGTTGCACTGGTGAAAATAAAAAAGTACAGTAGATTTCATTATCTGTTCTTATGCACGCCCTGGTGATACTAAATCCAAATTGAACTCGGGCATTTGAAAGATAATATATATATATATATATATATATATATATATATATATATATATATATATATATATATATATATATATATATATATATATATATATATATATATATATATATATATATATATATATATTAGGGCTGACCCCTATTAGTCGATTAGTCGACTAATCGGTCGAAAGGAGCCGTAGTTGACTAACCAACATCTTAGTCGAATAGTAAAAAAAAATATATATATATATATTTTTTTATCATTCTTTCCAAAAGAAAAGAGGCCTAGAAGCGTGGCTAACGCTAATGGCATGCATACTAGAGGCTAACTGCCTACGAAAACAGGCACAGAGGCACTGAAAGAGGATTTCACCCATCTAATGAACACACTAGACTAGACAAATATCAAGATGCATCCATCAGTGGACCAATTGCATGCTTTTACAGAGGACAAGAAGCCTTCAGTCGACTCGTTCAGACATTAAGCACCCCCACAGCCCAAATGGAATGAAAAAAAAAATAATAATAATAAAAACATTTTTAATGTTTTTTTTTTGTATTTTATTTTTTTATTATTTTTTAAACAAACATATAAACAAACATGACAACACACGATAAGATATACAAGCATTAATTAACAGTGCATATCCAATGAAATCACCATTTAGTTAAATGTCTTATACAGGATATACCCCTAATACCTGTTATCTAGTACCCTACACACATTATGCTCTAGCTCGTACCCCCCCCCCCCCCCCTCCCGGACCCCCCATTGGATAATCCATCCATTATAACTTGTTCCTACCAGACACTACCTTTATATGCTAGCTTTTATTCTCTCCACCACTTCTAACCACATTGTCATTTTGGATTCATTGAGACCCAAAATTCTTGCTGTAGATATTTCTTGATAAATCACATCGAGATATGTAAGAATCCAGACCTTCCGGCACATTTTTTCCGGTTGAAACCATCGTGATGCTATCAGCTATTTAGCCACTGTGATACCAGATAAAACCAATCTCCCTTTTTTTTTTTTTTAAATGTTATACTTTATTTTTTATTTTTTTGCCGACCAATAGTCGACTAACGGCAAATTTTGGCCAATCATAGTCGACAATCCAAATACTTAGTCGGGGACAGCCCTAATATATATAAATGTGTGAACTGGCTATAATAAGGTAATTTATAAACCTCCTATTCTATATTCTATAATAATATTTCAAATTGCATTGGTTAATCATCTTCCCTTTATTAATTTCCTTAGATTTTTTGTACACATGATCTCAAGAAGGTACTGAACGAGATCAGTGGCAGTTTTTCATGTCTGGTCATTATTATCATGGTGTTATTCACTGTCAAAGATGCAAAGAAAAATCATAATTCATATTCTCCTTTCATCACAATTTAAGCAAGCCTAGTAATAGACACAATATTTCTGACACTGAATACATTCCCTGAGGTCCATAGATGTCCCTAGATACCAATAATATGCAAATGGGCCTTGTGGAGCAATATTCCATTTACCTAGGTATATATTTAGGCGGATTTTTCACCACTGGTGGAACAGGTTAACCTCTTAAGCCCGGAGCCCTATTTCTGAAAATCCGCCTAAAATACATACCAAAGTAAATGGAAGATTGCTCCACTTCTACAATGTCCATTTGCATGTTCTCGGTAGCTAGGGACATCTATGGTCCTCAGTGAATGTATTCCCAGTGTCAGAAATATTGTGTATATTACTAGGCTTGCTTAAATTGTGATGAAACAAAGGATAATATGAACTATGATTGTTCTTTGCATCTTTGACAGGGAATAACACCATGCTAAAAATTACCAGACATGAAACACTCCCACTTTCTCGTTCAGTACCTTCTTGAGATCATGTGTACAAAAAATATTAGGAAATCAATAAAGGGAAGATGATTAAACAGAAGGTTTTGTAGATATAGTACTGAATTCTGCCATCCGGACCCATGCAATTTGAAATATTATAGAATATAGATTATGAGGAGACCTTATTATAGCCAACTCGCACATTTATGGATCGGGCCAATCAAGTTCAATTTGGATTTAGTATCACCAGGCGTGCATCGAGAATGAAGAATGAAATCTACTGTACGTACAGTAGGTTTTTTATTCTTGCGACAGCTCCGCCATTTTGTAACTGATTTCAAATCGGATGGTTGATAAATGTTCACAATAGGGGAGACAAACTAACTGCGCTCCAATATATGCCAATAACATTCAGTTTTGTGGTATATAATCCCGAGTAATAAGAGAAATAAAAAAATCCATGCACAAGTAATTTGCTTGAAGGCAGCTAGAAGCCGTTGGGAAGTGTAGTTTTTCGAAATTCCAACACTCATTGAGAGCTCTGGATGTCCTCTTCCCCAAATGACTACAATCGTCATCATTCAGCGACTGCCGCTAATTCAAAATGGCAGATCTCCGCGGATAATACAACACGTTTCAAAAAAATGTATCTCACTAATAACACTTTAACCTATTGGTAAACCAAACGTATTGCTGAAAATATACACTATGACTGCTGTTGTGACATGGTTAGGATGTTTACTCTTGAATACGTTTGAGAAAAAAAACAATAATTATGTCAGACAGTCTAGAGCAGTGGTTCCCAAAGTCGGGGTCGCGACCCAAAGGTGGGCCGCGAGCAGCCACGGGTGGGCCGCGAGATGATTAAAAAAAATAAATAAAAAAAATAAAAAATAAAAAAAAATCTTTTTATTTTTTATTTTTTTTTATTTATTTTTTGTCAGGTCACTGAACTTAGAAGCAGGCCAGGACAGTGTTTCTAGTTGTATTCTAAAATTCTATTCTATTGTATTCTAAAATGTGACTATATGGTTTTATATTAACTTAATAAATAAACAAAAACGAAAAATCTACTTATTTCAACGAACATTTCAAACTAAATAACAGATTATGCACATAAAACGCCTTATTTTCTGGGCCCTGGCCTGAAAAGTTTGGGAACCCCTGGTCTAGAGCAGGGGTCTCAAACTCAATTTACCTGGGGGCCGCTCGATGTCTGGGTGAGGCTGGGCCGCGTGAATATTAAAGGCAACCAACTTGTGTTCAGCTTTTCCTTCAGCGTTTCTCTGATTGGCCACACGGCCAATCAATCAATCCACTAGCACACGCCCTTGCGGCAAGAGAGACGCGGCAGAATCGCTGGTCGAACCAGCAGTGTTCTGTTGTGTGACTGTACTACAGCGGTGTTCTGTTGTGTGACTGTACTAAACTCTTCCACCACATGACCGACATTTGACATACAGTACACCTCCTATCTATGTTGGGATTATGTTTGGTCATGACAAAACAATAAAAATCGCTACTGTTAGTAATGCTGCCACCACCCACTTCAATGACAGAGCTCTCATATTTGCGAATGCATAAACTATATCTTAAATTATGGCGATGTGTCTAATATGGCTGTCGCGAAGTCATTGATAAGCGACAGCCATATTAGACACATAGCCATAATTTAAGATATAGTTTATGCATTCGCAAAATATGAGAGCGCTTGAAGGGCTTCTACAACGGGGGAGCGGCCGCTGCTGCTGCTGGAGCTGAACCGAGTCAAGCCGTGGGCGGCGCACGGAAGCCGGGGATACACCACCGCGTCGCCCCGCTGGCGCTTCAGGCTCAGCAGCCTCCACGGGCGAAATAACATATAACGTTACAGTTCCAATTCCACACTGATGTACAGTGAGTGTCTAATATGGCTGTCGCGAAGTCATGCCTCTCCCTCTGAAAGCCCATCCACGCTGTGTATCATAGAGACATAGAGCACTGGGTTTTATCACTGGAGATATATTTCTCACTCACCATTGTATTTTGCGCCATCTGACAATATCATAATGATGTGTTTTCTATATTATATCCACAATCATTCATCTAAAAAATTGTATGGGCTTTGATTAAACATGTAACCTACACCTACTGTAACTTACTGTACCTCTGCTTCCTACAGCACAGCAGGTAATGGCGTTAATCAATGGAACGCGAAACATAATAACGTTACGCTTTCTAGTTCAGCGCATTTCATAACTGTATGGGCTTTGTTTATACACGAGTGAATCTGGTAGTTGGTTGTTAAAAACGCGAAACATAATAACGTTACGCTTTCTAGTTCAGCGCATTTCATAACTGTATGGGCTTTGTTTATACACAAGTGAATCTGGTAGTTGGTTGTTAAAAACGCGAAACATAATAACGTTACGCTTTCTAGTTCAGCGCATTTCATAACTGTATGGGCTTTGACGCTTTGTTTATACACGAGTGAAACAGCAGCCCAACACAAGTGCGTTGGAACAGCAGCCCATGGTACACAAGTTGGTTGCCCGCGCTGCCGCTCGATTGCGCTCCTTGGATTTCATTTGGGACGTGGGACGACTGCGCTTGCCTGCGCGTGGGGGCGGGGGGGCGCGGCCAATCAGAGAAAAGCCGAACACAAGTTGGTTGCCTTTAATATGCACGCGGCTGGGCCGCATCAAATATTCCACAAAAAAAGGGTTTCAAGTATTCCAAAAAAAAGTACAACTGATCCAATCTTCTCAATCTTTAGCAATAACATTTCAGAACATGAACAGTTCTTCAGAACATGAACGGTTCTTCAGAACATAGGCTTCTCAGTGGTGTCAGTGGACTCATCCACAGCTATGGAAATGCACTGTGCATTTTTTTATTCTATCACAAAGCTGTTTAATCAAATCACCAGCCAGTATTTCAGTTATTCTGGTTGCTGTGCGATCTGAGGGGGATTTGCTTTTGTTTGCCTTCAAACATCACTTCAGTCATACATTATTTTATTATGTATGCATCAGAGAGAGAGAATGGCTTCTTGCCACTGAGTGAGGACTTGGTTGCTTTTTCTCGTTGTGACATAGATTTAACAATAATTCTGCTTGCAGCTTGATATGATGATTTCATTCCATTTATTTGTGTGGTTCTTAGCACTGAATTTTGAGGAAAGGTTGCATTAAAATAACTGTTTTGTTTCGTAGTGGCGTTTCAAATTGCCACCCTTCACAAGAGCTACCGTTTCTTGGCATATTAGTCACATTGGTTTGGTGCTGGGACTCAGGATGAACGCATATTTTTCAGTCCATTCACCTTTGAATTGCAGTCGACTTTTCTTTTACTGACCATCTTTGAACATGCCATATTTTTCTGCTGGCTGCCTCTGCCTGCTGGCGAAACTAGACTAATAGCTACATTTATCTCACAGAGGTAAAACTGGGAGCGAGGCTACTGTAAATGCGCTGTCAACTCTGCTCTGACTCGGACTGTTTAAGACCCGCCCTACTCTGCATCTGATTCGCAGACTGTGGGTGAGGGGGGAAAATGCTGACGGGACGCTGAATGTGATTGGACCAGAGCAGAGTACACAGACACAGAGTGGCAGTGCAGCCGGACATGCAGAGCACTGCTCGCAGAGGAGATAGCGAGGATGCATTTGCCTTCCACTTTATCACTCCGGAATCACGTTTCAACCAAGTCACTAATGTAACGTTGCTGTCATTAGCCTGCGCTATGGTAGCCTACAAGTGATGAAATAAATAAAACGTCCAACTCTCCCGCAACGACTCTGCAAACAGTTGCGTGCGGGCCGCATTAACACTAAACTTTGCTGTCAAGTTGGGGGCCGCAAAATATCATCCCGCGGGCCGCGAGTTTGAGACCCCTGGTCTAGAGAGAATGATTTATGACATGATGTCATTTGCGGTCTGGTACCGGACCGCACGGGTGGAATAGGTTAAAGGGATAGTCAACTAAATTATTTCCCAGCCTTTTGTTCAATTACATTTCTCCCGATACTGGAAGCTACCTCTGATAGTAGGGCTGGGCGATATGACGTTATTATATAAATATCGGGTACAGTTCATTAACGATACACTTTTTTAACGTATCGTGGATATCGTGATGTTTTGCCCAAGAGGATTGTGTCGCGTCAATCTGGTCCACCCTGTTCAAACTTTTGAACAACGCCGCTCCCACACACACACTACTGCATCAAAGTTAGTACTTATGATTAACAAAGGCATTCGTTTTGTGGCATTAACATTATATAGTTACACGTTATATAGTTACACATCAGCGTATTTACCCAAACATAGCAACGTCCGATGACGACATAGATAGCAAGCGTTACTGTTCATATCTCAGTCCGTGCCGAGTTGTGCGTGCCCATTCTGCGGTCTGTTAATAAAGTTTTCAATCAGACCGATGTATGGAAAGGCTTTTATTATAACATTTGTTGCAGTAAAATTATGCCTCGTTGTCATGCTGCGGTGCGCTAGTAATCACTCGTCGGCTGCGGTGAGCTGTTGTTGTTGTCGTTGAGCTGAGCTCTCGTTAAAATCAATGGAGGGCATTCAGGAATGTAAAAAAATAACAGCGCTTGCCGATTGGTGCTAAGAACAGCAGGGCGGGTACAAGCGGTGTGACGTAATTGGCAGACTCGACTGTCAATCAAAATTATTCTGTTGCCGGCTGAATGATTGAATGAATGAAAACGTTATTAACGATTGCAGAATGAGTACAAACAATACAGTACAGCTCAATACAACAACAGTGGACTGACTGGAGGATGAAGACCAGAAAAAGACTTTCGGCTTTTTTACATAAGGGTCCTCCATTTTCAATTCATCAAAACATTTAGAGACATACAAATATACAGTAGTTTCATAAAAATGCTAAAATCCTATTTATTGATTGATTGATTGATTTAAAACTTTATTAACATATTGCAGAATGGGTACAGTACAGCTCAATACATACAATTGTTAAGGGGATGCAGACCAGAGAAAGACTTTCGTCTTGTTTACATCAGGGTCCCCCATTTTCAATTCATCATATTTCATATCTAAATCATATAATATCTCATTGCTAAATATATGCAATATATAATCTAATAATCCAATAATCTAAATCTAATATATAATATAAAAATGCTAAATGCATGGGTATATTATTTTGTCTTTAATGTTAGCTTGCAAACTCAAATACTGTCTTGGTAAGCCTCATAATGAATTGTTTGGCGAAAAAAAGAAAAACATCGTGATGCGTATCGTATCGCCGAAAGGTCAGAAAATATCGTGATATCATATTTAGGCCATATCGCCCAGCCCTATCTGATAGCTCTATGTAGTTGTAAAGAGTCAATTGGTTTGTAATATGTTTATCAGATCAATATACGCATAATAGATCTAAAGACCTTAGTGAGTTCACACCTTATTTCACATCTATGGGCACTAGGGGTGTAACGGTACACAAACCACGGTTCGGTACGTACCTCTATTTTGTAAATCACGGTTCGGTACAGTACAGGTTTTCGGTACAGTGGGGGAAAGTTTAAGTTTATTTATTTGACTTTCCATGTTCCCCTCAGGGGTGATGCAGTAACTGTTAAGTACTGTCAATGAATATTCTATTCAAATTAATAATCGACTTGTTAAAAATATATATATATATATTGATTGTGGGCCTGAATGCGCTGCATGACGGATAGGAGACACGCAAGTGACACAACGTCATTGAACTGAATACAACCGCAACCACCATCCCTCAGGGTAAAACGTTATTGAATAGAGAAAGAAGCGTCATGCAGGTCCCTAATGGTAAATAATATTTCCTGTTTCATGCCAAGGCAAATATATAAATTCATGTTTATCACACCTTGTTTGGAGGTGCGTTGCTGTGTATGAATGTCCGTTTTGCAAACTATCATTAATTTGATCTCCGAGAGACAGTCCCTTCTCAATCTAGCACCAATCCTCCTCACGCACAGAGTGTGTGTGTGTGCGTTCGCCACACTATGAGGCTATGCTAAATTACAGGTAATCTCTGTGTTGTGCGTGGGCTGAACGAACATCCGGCCCTTTGTGCAAATTATATTTTGGGAAGGGGTGAACTTGGAGTTTTGAATAAAATTCTGCACACAAAAGAAAGTTCTGCACGAATGTACCATTGCATTCGTTCGGTACACAGCACGTACTAAACCAAAGGTCCAGTACTGAAACGGTTCAGTACGGATACGTGTACTGTTACACCCCTAATGGGCACTAGGGTGGTCCTTCGTGATGGGTTCATTTTCTAATTCATCTATTTTAAGATCCAACCCCCATAATCCGTTATAGTAGTCAAGAAAACTCTCCTGGTGAATTTATTCCTCAATCTGACAACATTTACCCACCCCCCTCATCAACCTTCAAGTTTCCTTTCGCAAACACATAATTTAGACACCTTGCATGATGGGATTTCCTTCGCATTCATGTTCTGGCCAAGGGGTGAATTCTTTTTTAATCTGCCATTTTGAAATCCAAAATGATGTAGGTTAGAGTTATCCCATCCGATAAATAAGCCAATATTTGAATTCCCCACAAAAAACACACATTTTAGACACCCCCGTGTTAAGATTTCCTTCAAATTCATGTTGGCACAAAATTCTGGCCCGCTCTACTCTGGGATCCTCAGGGTGAAACTCGAAGGTTGAGGAGGGAGCGGTAAATGTTGTCAGATTGAGGAAAACATTCACCAGGAGAGTTTTCTTGACTTATAACGGATTCTGGAGGTTGGAGCTTAGACTTTCCAACTTTCAATTTTAACACTTTCAATGCCACGCCTGGTTTTCCGTTTTACCGCTTGAATGCCACCATCCGTGCCAATGTTAACGTTAATATCGCCTAATCTATGTTTTAAATTATGGCTATGTGTCTAATCTGCCCATCGCATTATCAAAGACTATTTTCCAGTCAGTGCTGTGAAGGTAGATTGTTTTTTTATCGCGTTGTTGCCGTTTCAGAGCATTATCAAAGCGTTATCAAAAGCGTTATCAAAAGCCCCCGTTTTGATATAAAAAACAGCTCATTCTGGAGCATTCTATGAAAATCGTCTTTTAGTGGAATATTCCACAACGTTGATATTCGTCTGCCTTTTTATGAATCGTTTTCAAATAAACGCTAGATGATCAATATTATACGTGCACGCACGCACATTACGGCCGCGCGCGGATAATCGCCTCGTTGATTTCCTCTCGGACTTTTACAGTGAGACCGAAATAAGACATTTCACAAAACAGCTTATAACTTCATCAAACTTACTCTGATTATCCTACCACTGATAACATAGAGTCCTTACCTGACATCAGATGGTATCCAACTGGTATATTCCAATTCCTGATCACCATTCGAAAAAATCAATACGTGTATGGATCCAACGCGACACAGTGGATCTCCATGATCCGCGGGGATCTGAGGCTCCAGAATGAACTCTAGTAACCCCGGCTGGATCAGTGAACTGGAAAATGTGGAGTACCGGATTTTTTCCCCATTCATTTTCATTGAGTCCATTCCAAAATCACTTATGTCATCTGGGAGACGACAGGGGGCGCTTTTTTCCACAGTGATCACCGGCGCAGCTCGGCAATACTCGGGTAGGGGTGATGCAATAATTTTTCAGATCGCAAAGAAAAAAAAAAAAAAAAAATCCGAGAAATCTCGTGAGTGGCTAGCAACCACCTATAAAAAAACACGAGAAATCTCGTGAGTGGCACTGAAAGAGTTAAGGACCACCCTAATGGGCACAGAGGTAACTACTATGACAGGCGGATATGACCAAATCAACAGAAAAGGGTAACATGTCTTTCCTCCTTTGCCTTTCAGCCATAGGCCACAACAGGATTAACAAGCAGTATCAAGGCTGCAATGCCAACACAGGGCTGTACGCTAAGCTTTTTCACTAGGGGCACACTTGCCCCTAAATGAGAAATTTAGGGGCAAAAAATATTTTTTAGGGGCACATTTTTAAATAACAATTTTACCATTATTTATATCGATTGTTTTTGATTTAAAAAAAAAGAAAAAAAATAATTTTATATAATTTTTTTTTAATAAAATATATATATTATATAATCATACTTGTAGTTGTATTATCTGCGAGACATCGCCACCACGCAACAAGTCAAAATGCTTGCTATATGCAACCAGCTCCACTGTCTGTGTGTACTCGAGTAGCCTCCAGCTATGGCCAGGATTCTCCGGAGCTGCAGCTGGACCCTATACTGTAGCCTCCAGCTACGGCCAGGATTCTCCGGCGCTGCAGCTGGACCCTATTGACTATATTCAGCGTGCCCTCAGCTCGAATACGCATCGACTCAGTGTTATAAGACATTGATATCAGGAGCTATCTGTAGCTATTTAGTTTAATGGGACGTTTCGTTTTGAACAGTGAGCTAACGCGAGCTATCATGCACTACTAGACTTGCTGTAGCATTTGTTGATATCAGTAGCTAGCCGGCTGGCAGGCTCACCGAGGTCCCAGTGTCCCACTAGAGACTAGTGTTTACAACAGCCACGGGTGCGGGAGGGAGGAGGAGCAGCAGACGCCGCAGCTCTCTCCGTGTGTCTGAGTTCAGTTCGGCTCACTATAGGAGGTCGAACGCGTCGAAAATATGAAGCAATACTAACTTTACTTTTCTTCATAGCTAAATGAATCAGACAGTCAGCCAGTCTATCAGAGTGAGTGCTCAGTCGATTTTTCCCGCTGATCATACCTGCTGAGTGCTCACTGCTCAGCTCGCGTGAGTGACGTCATCGCGTCATCACACGCCTTGGATAATTTAGGAGTGAAATGCGAATGCAAGGCTTGAAAGCACTACTCGCAAGCCCGCCCCCAGATAATATTTACCAATCGCAACGGCCAATTAAAGGGGCAATTCGCGATCATCTCGTCGCAGTGTACAGCCCTGCAACAGTTGTCTTGGTGCTGGGCAGACTGAAAGGTTATAGGGTGGCAATATGCTGGATACTATAAGACTGTTGAAAGAAACAGTCAAAAATGTGATCTTAATTCATGATCTTGATCTGATGAACATATTACAAACGAATTATGAATAGGCTACTCTTTGGCTAAACAATACATGGATTAATTGACATGTAATTGATATTGCTAATATAATCATTCCATAAAAAATATTATTTCAGACTGAATTATCTGTACTAGTGGTCTGTGTACTCAACACAAACTAAGAACAACAATGATATTGTTACAAGGACAGATACAAGGGGCGGTTAGGTGGTCGAGCGGAGATTGCGTTCGTCACCAGCCCCGGAGCTGTGAGCTTGGTTCGCCTGTTCGAATCCAGCTCACAGCTCCGGGGTTGTCACCAGCTTGGCTGGCCGTCTGCACTGATACAATTGGCTGTATCAGAGGGTGGGAGAAGCTGGCGGGGTGGGTCCGGGTCGTTGTAAACAGCGACTCCTACAGTTCGGTCGGGGCGCCTGCTAAGCGCGGATTGGACGTGAGGGGGATAGTGTGGTCCTCCCACACGCTACGCCCTCTCAATGAGAATCCGCGCTGCCAGGTGAAAAGAAGCGGTGATTGGCTGGACGTGTGTCGGAGGAAGCACGTGGTAGCCTCCACTCTCCCAAATGATCTGACTGTGGGGGGTAAAGCGCAGCGACCAGGAAGGGACTGGGAATTGGCATACGACTAACATTGGGATGGGAGAAAATCGGAGGAAAATGGAGGGGGAAAAAGACAAAAAAAAAAAAAAACAAGGACAGATACAACCACAATGTCATATTGCAGGCAACAGCCTGTTGGGTTTTATCTCAGTATTTTATTAATGTTGGCCAGTTTTCAATAACTGCCCTTGGAGCAGATTCACGTTTAAATCACATCAACAACTAAATTTGGAGGATAAAACATTTTTAGAACTTGAGAAATACAAACTGAACGAATGCAAAACACACACAAGATCTGAACTTTTCATTGGTGTACTTCTCTCTTCTCCAGGTACAATTGCTGCATTGCTCCCCAACAACAAGCAGAGATATGAACGACCCAACAACAAGCAGAGATATGAACGAGTCAAGGCCTCACTGCTGTGACCAGTGTGGAAAGAGCTTCATCAAAAAGTCCACTTTTCTAATACACCAGCGTATTCATACAGGAGAGAAGCCTTATAACTGTGACCAGTGTGAGAAGAGCTTCAGCAGATATGACCACTTAAAGGAACACCAGCGCATGCATACAGGGGAGAAGCCTCATAACTGTGACCAGTGTGAGAAGAGCTTCAGTAGATACGACCACTTAAAGAAACACCAGCGTATTCATACAGGAGAGAAGCCTTATAACTGTGACCAGTGTGAGAAGAGCTTCAGTCAGGCTGGAAACTTACAGACACACCAACGTATTCATATAAGAGAGAAGCGCTACTACTGTGACCAGTGTGAGAAGAGCTTCAGTAGCTCTGGAAACTTAAAGAAACACCAGCACATTCATACAGGAGAGAAGCCTTATAACTGTGACCAGTGTGAGAAGAGCTTCAGTAAATATGACATCTTAAAGACACACCAGCGCATTCATACAGGAGAGAAGCCTTATAACTGACCAGTGTGAGAAGAGCTTCAGTAAATATGACATCTTAAAGATACACCAACGTATTCATACAGGAGAGATGCCTTACTACTGTGACCAGTGTGAGAAGAGCTTCAGTACCTCTGGCAGCTTAAAGATTCACCAGCGCATTCATACAGGAGAGAAGCCTTACTACTGTGACCAGTGTGAGAAGAGCTTCAGTACCTCTGGACAGTTAACAAAACACCAGCGCATTCATACAGGAGAGAAGCCCCACCACTGTGACCAATGTGAGAAGAGCTTCAGTAGATATGACACCTTAAAGGCTCACCAGCGCATTCATACAGGAGAGAAGCCTCATGACTGTGACCAGTGTGAGAAGAGCTTCAGTAGATACGCCCACTTAAAGAAACACCAGCGCATTCATACAGGAGAGAAGCCCCACCACTGTGACCAATGTGAGAAGAGCTTCAGTAGATATGACACCTTAAAGTCTCACCAGCGCATTCATACAGGAGAGAAGCCTCATAACTGACCAGTGTGAGAAGAGCTTCAGTAGATACGCCCACTTAAAGAAACACCAGCGCATGCATACAGGAGAGAATCCTCATAACTTAACTCATAAGAGACATTCATACAGGAGAGAAACACTCACCAGTGAATTCATACAGGAGAGACACCCTACCACTGGGACCAGCATGGGAAGAGCTTCAGACAATCTCAAGATTTAAAGAAGCACCAATATATTCCAGTATATTTATTCAGGTGTCAAACCCTAAAATGCTTAAAAACTCAACATACTTAACAACACATTCATCATGTACAGCAGGGGTCGGCAATTAGGTCTGGCCACGGGCCAGATTTTCCCCAAGCCTTTGCTTGGCGGGCCAGGATAAAAAACAATGGCTAATTTAATATACTGAGCACCGCGGTGGGTGCATACACTTAACACTTTGACTGCCATGAAACGTCTTTTCACGTCATTGCTGGCCATGCTCAAGTTGCCGGGGGACGCTGTACAGCGTCCTTATATCAATATTTCAAAAATCTGCGATCGGATTCATATGTCCCCTCCGCTGGCCTGAGATCCACCAGCAGGACCCACTGAGCTCTCTGGCGGTTCAGGAGCGCCATCTGGTGGCCGATCGGCGCAATCGCCAAACAGGATGTTGAATAGAGGTTGTCCTAGACGACCGTAGTACTTCCGGCGCTCGCTATAGGTCCCGCGACTCTGGCTCGTCACACTACACAGTGATCGATTGCCAATAACTCGATAAACAACATGATTTGGACGTATATACCATTATACAAGCTGGAGATGGACCGGGTAAATTTACATCCCATAATGATAAGATTTCAACTCGACGATGATCGCCCAACGGCGCGCGGAGACTGGGGTGAGTTTCAGCGTGTAACGTTACCGTCTTCGATACTAACTGCTATTATCAACATTTGACCCACATTAGATGATTGGTATAACGCTGCCCACGGAATTATAAACGCCCCCTAGCCCATCCGGTCAACATCAGATGACGTGTAGTAACTTCTAGAAGTACGTCTAGTTGGAATTTTTTATATCGCGCTGATTGCCATAAAACTGTATTGCATCATCAATATAATGCATTTGGGGCTATAGATCACGTTCTGGAGAAAGCTGCAGAAAGAGATGAAAACATACTTATACATTAGACCATACTTTACTATGAATATGTGAATGAAAAAGTTTAACGTTGCTACACAATGAACAATACATATAGGACTTTGAATGGGCCCTAATAATGGCTATGTAGCAATAGAATTTAAAAAGTTATAGCCATGCAAAGAAGGGGTACTTCTCCATAGACAAATAGAGCCGGCAACCTATGGTATATCATTAATTTAACCCAAGGCAACCAAAGTGTTAATAATAATAATAATAATAACTTTATTTGTATAGCACTCGCAAATGGCGGACCCTGATGTAAACAAGACAAACGTTTTTCTCTGGTCTGCATCCCCTTAACAATTGTGTGTATTGCGCCGTACTGTATTGTACCCATTCTGCAATCTGTTAAATAAAGTTTTCATTCATTCATTCATGAACAGCAGATTAGCTGTTGCAGATCACCGCGGCGGGTGATGAACCAGAATGCATGAAAACACGACTCACCATACCTTGTTTGTTGTTAAGTCCTCCAAAATCCCTGCTAATGTTTGAAACATGTCCAATATCCACTCGCCGCCCTCTAATTCCAGATTGGCTTTGAATGCAGCTACTTTATCTGCCAACTTGAACACAGTTGTCATCATTGCCTCGCTGTTGTTGTTGTTGTCGCCACATATTATGCAGAGAGGACGTCGGCTCGGCACGCAAGAATCACCGACCTGTTGCGATAAACCCGTATTTTAAGTATGGCTCCTGTTTATTAAAAGAAGCGTTATATTTCCCCGTTGCAAAGAAGCTATCCAAAGATGTTTTTTTTTTTTTAGGTGACTGTAAAGTGTCACAGCAAACTAAGTGACACTGGGTAGTATGACATCCTGATCTTATATATGATTATGGGGAATGTCTGTAGATTCTTCCTGGACAATGGAATCAATTTCAGTTTATCAATCAGTTTATTGTATATATTTGTTTTAAATCTTATGGGTTATATACCGTAATTCCTCTAATAGTAACCGGGTCTCAAATACAAGCCGGGTCTCTATTAATGGCCGGGTGCGCTCTTGAGCTAAGCAATTATAAGCCGGCCTCCTAATACAAGCCGGGTTATTAATATACTGAGCTGCATACTGAGCTAGTTACTTGATTTCACTTTGAAAACGTTGAAATGACCAGTGACCACCTGTAATTGCACTGTTTACTATTTCATACAGTACATGGTTTCAATAAATGAACCCAGTACATTTTACTGGGTTCAAACTGACACAAAATGTTGATTTATTCATTATGATCCGTTTGAAAATTTGAAATATAGGCCTCCCTCTTATACAGGCCTCCTCCTAATACAAGCCTGGTACCCGCTACAGTTGAAACAAATACAAGCCGGGGTTACTATTAGAGGAATTACGGTATGTTACTATATGTGTCTAGATGTGATAGGCCTTCTGGCTGGTAAACGCCCAGTCAGAAAGGAATTGAGTAGAAACACGTTATGTGTAAACGCATGTTAAGTGCCACAAGTCAACGAGTGACACTTTGTATAGTGTTCTTGTGTTTGTTGTGTATGATTGGAGCTATGTATGTGACCTGTATATTCTTTATACACTTTAAAACTACACTACAGTTAATATGCAGTCAGACGGGAAACAGAAACCTTTTGATAATGCATGGAGCTGCACAGTGTCCATTTCTCTGGAATGTGCAAAAAAAAGGGAGTGACCCACACACGGGCTGGGATGTGAGCAGAGGAGTGAATCTCTGCCTACAAGAGTTAACCCTTTATACATTATAATACAAAAATATACATACATATTATACTTTAAACTACAAAATACATATTTGATGTGTGATCAATCAGTGTACCTGTATATATCTGTATATGTATGTGTTGGGCTATGTAAGATATATTACGGCAGTCTGCCTCGTCCTCGTCTCAGAACGAAAGAGGCCCATGGAGGAAGAAGGGGAGTCAGGAAGTTAACCCTTACAGTGAGGAAGCAGAACAGACATGCATTCATGTTCTGAGGTAATGGGGTTTTCCCAGTAGATGTAATGACTAGAAGGGGAGGAGTACATCCTTACTATGTAGTGTACGTTGGTTGGCTAGTGAAATGACATCACAGTGACATCACTGTATTTGGACCAATAAGCGAAGAGATCTGGGGCCCTTTATAAAGGCCAACTTGCCAGATCACAGTCAGATTTGGGGATTTTGAGAGATTTTGAAGATTTACAAGCAGGCACAAGCCGTGCCAGATGAGATGTTTTTGTTTTATACTTCTTTTAACTGAGTTGGATATTTCCAATGAAGTCTCATTTGTAACTTGCTTTTTCTAAATAAAAACAGCTTTTTATAATATATCTTTTGAGTCCTTGGACTGATTTCCAGTAGCAATGTGCGCCGATGCCAGCCGATGCCCTGAGTTCCAATGGAGGGTGACTATACATGTACTGTAACCATACAGATTGAATCAACTGACTGGTTAATGCTTTTCAGCTAAAAGATATATATATATATATATATGTATATGCTATGTACTGTAGAAATACTATACATGGAAATGTGTGTTTTGCGGGTTCCGGTATCTCTGTGTCCAGACGGACTCTGTCGAGTTATGTGGGACCTTGACCGTCTGAATCACTGCAGGGTTAGACGGTCGGTTCCACTGACTGAGGAGGAGGGGGGAAACAGGAGATGCTGGGGCGTGCAAACAATGATTACGAGTTAGTACAGTGGTAATACTTATCAACAAAGTAGTAATACAACCAAGCTTTCAATTGAGCAGTATTACAAGCCCTTTCGTAAAATAATAATGATGATGATGATGATGATAATAACAAAATAATTGTTTTTATATGCTATAAGAGTTCTCCTAAGACATACAATCGGTTTATTTCAAACAAGAAGAGATTAACAACTCTTCATGATTACATTTCATATCAACTGGATATAACTAGACCAGTGACTTGAAGTAATCTAGACAGAAATAGTAATTGACTCGAGAACTTGGCGAGTTTAGCACCTCGCCGGGGGATATCGAGCGGCCACGGGTTTTATATCTCGAGTAGGTGATTGAGATATATAGAGACGACCTGTAGCTCTTTTCATGGCGTCCCTTGGGTTAGGGCTGAGATCGGTAAGATAACAGCCAAAATAAAATAAACTAGAAATATTGAAAAAACGGAGAACCGAGCTTTAGAATACACCAGTCAAAGGATATTGATCTGTATGGCCCTCGGTGGAAAGCAGTGGCAAATTAAAGGCATCTGCATAGTGGGGGCATTGCTGGTGGAGCGGTTGAGGCCGCAAAATTGGATTAAAGAAAAAGAAAGTAAAGAAAACCCTCTCTCTAAAATGTCTGGCAGTTTAGAGAGACATCAGCGCAGCCATACAGGCTGGCAGCGCCGGCTAATAAGCTGGTGCTAACTGGAGGCTACAGGAGGCTACATAGCCCTAGCCCACTGGAACACGGGCTGACAAGCCAGGAACGAGCTAAATGCTAACTGGATGGCTACCTAGCCCGAGGCTACGTGACGCTAGCTAAAACGGCGCGTTCACAGGAATGCAGGCTAATTAGCCACAAGCTAACTGAATGCTAACTGGATGGCTACCTAGCCCAAGGCTACGTGACACGCTGCCAAAATGGCGCGTTCACAGGAATGCAGGCTAATTAGCCACAAGCTAACTGAATGCTAACTGGATGGCTACCTAGCCCAAGGCTACGTGACACGCTGCCAAAACGGCGCGTTCACAGGAATGCAGGCTAATTAGCCACAAGCTAACTGAATGCTAACTGGATGGCTACCTAGCCCAAGGCTACGTGACACGCTGCCAAAACGGCCGTTCACAGGAATGGAAGCTAACTAGCTCACCATCGGCTAACGAGCCAGTGCTAACACCCATGAGCTGGCCCTAGCCAGACGAGAGCTAACTAGCTCACCACAGGCTAACAAAGCCAGGAGCTAACAGCAGGCTAAATAGCCGGAGCTAGCAACCAACGCTAGCTCAAGAGAAGCTAGCCCAGGAGATGCTAGCTCAGGAGGAGCTGGCACAACCAACGCTAGCTCAGGAGAAGCTAGCACAAGGGAAGCTAGCACAAGAGATGCTAGCTCAGGAGGAGCTGGCACAACCAATGCTAGCTCAGGAGGAGCTGGCGCACCCAACGCTAGCTCAGGAGAAGCTAGCACAAGAGAAGCTAGCCCAGGAGATGCTAGCTCAGGAGGAGCTGGCACAACCAACGCTAGCTCAGGAGAAGCTAGCACAAGGGAAGCTAGCACAAGAGATGCTAGCTCAGGAGGAGCTGGCACAACCAATGCTAGCTCAGGAGGAGCTGGCACAACCAACGCTAGCTCAGGAGGAGCTGGCACAACCAACGCTAGCTCAGGAGAAGCTAGCACAAGAGATGCTAGCTCAGGAGGAGCTGGCACAACCAACGCTAGCTCAGGAGAAGCTAGCACAAGGGAAGCTAGCACAAGAGATGCTAGCTCAGGAGGAGCTGGCACAACCAATGCTAGCTCAGGAGGAGCTGGCGCACCCAACGCTAGCTCAGGAGAAGCTAGCACAACAGATGCTAGCACATCAGACGCTGGCTCAAGAGAAGCTAGCACAACAGATGCTGGCGCAGCAGATGCTAGCTCATGAGAAGCTGGCGCAGCAGATGCTCGCTCAGGAGATGCAAGCACAGGAGACGCTAGCTCGCATGTTGAGACATCTCAAAGAACTAGAGATCCCCGAAAGGGCCTCAATGGCCCAAATGATGGAAAGAGAAGTAAGGACCCCCGGTCAAGTTCCAGGGGAAAACATGGTGGAGAAACTAATACCACGGGTACGAGACGGGAGCCTGTCTCTCACTACTGCAGCAGAATCAGTCATACGTGGAGCACCTATACAAGGATCAGGCTTACTGCTTGAAAAACTATTCATAGGTGTCCCAGGGGGTAACCTACTGGCAGCCAAATGCGCAGTATGGTCACGAGACCAGTTACGTACCGAATGTAGGTTGTATGACCAAGTCAAAATGCTTTCTCACAACCAACACAACAAGGGGGAAAGGAAAGGGGAGAACCCGCGAGATGAGAAGGCTCAACTCCGGCCTCCCAAAGCCCAGCAACAGCCACCAGCTAAGGCTAGAACAAGGAAAAAGGATCCTTCCGGCATCGAATACCTACCTCCAGACGAGTGGGCCGCATTAACCCCAGAACAGCAAGCAGAGGTGAGGACAACAAGGGAGGAATTCAAAGCCCGGAAGGAGAATCGATAGTATCCTTACCTTCTGGGGCCCTGACACATGACACTCAAGCAAGTGCAAACTGCACTTGACATACAGCTCATCTGTCAAGAGGAATAATATAAAGTGTTATTGTCATGTAGGAAGAAACATGACATAGAATACTACATGCATTTTGTATATATTTTAAGTATAATATGTAAAGATGTCCGTCCTTGCTCTAAACCCAGAGTAAAGTAAAGTGAATTTGTAATCTATTTCATTCAGAAGGGATTTCCTGACAGCAACCATTTGGTAGGTTAGCACCCTACCAACCATATTAGCTGCATGAGATGTACACTCACCAGCGCCTATGGGTAAAAAATTGAGACTCTGCAAACTCTCATCAAGCTTAGCACCTTGACGCGGGGGGACAGAGCGAGCATCAGGGTCTCTGTGTCCGACGGGCCTATGAGATTTGTGGGGACTTGGAAGCCTCAGCATACAGGACGCTGTGGTGCTTAGGCGGCGAAGTCACTGGTTTATAGGTCTGTCAAAATGGATTGGAGGTTCCGGGGCTTAGAACATGAGTTCAAGTGAGTTGGGCTTTATAATATTTAAATAGGTATCAAAAGCCGAAAGAATACGAACCGAAATGACTGCTGTCAGGTGCCTCTGGAGTAGAATTAATTACAGATTTGAAAAAACCAAACGTAGAAGGTTCTACTCAAAGAAAGAATCACACTTAAAGTATATTTTTGTGATTGCAGTAAAAGTTTACTCACGACTAAAAAGTAACGTAATGTTTACTTACAGTCAAAAACGTAGAAGGTTCTACTCAAAGAAAGAATCACACTTAAAGTATATTTTTGTGATTGCAGTAAAAGTTTACTCACAACTAGAAAATTACGTAATGTTTACTTACAGTCAAAAACGTAGAAGGTTCTACTCAAAGAAAGAATCACACTTAAAGTATATTTTTGTGATTGCAGTAAAAGTTTACTCACGACTAAAAAGTAACGTAATGTTTGCTTAAAGTCAAAAACGTAGAAGGTTCTACTCAAAGAAAGAATCACACTTAAAGTATATTTTTGTGATTGCAGTAAAAGTTTACTCACGACTAAAAAGTAACGTAATGTTTACTTACAGTCAAAAACGTAGAAGGTTCTACTCAAAGAAAGAATCACACTTAAAGTATATTTTTGTGATTGCAGTAAAAGTTTACTCACGACTAAAAAGTAACGTAATGTTTGCTTAAAGTCAAAAACGTAGAAGGTTCTACTCAAAGAAAGAATCACACTTAAAGAATATTTTTGTGATTGCAGTAAAAGTTTACTCACGACTAAAAAGTAACGTAATGTTTACTTAAAGTCAAAAACGTAGAAGGTTCTACTCAAAGAAAGAATCACACTTAAAGTATATTTTTGTGATTGCAGTAAAAGTTTACTCACGACTAAAAAGTAACGTAATGTTTACTTACAGTCAAAAACGTAGAAGGTTCTACTCAAAGAAAGAATCACACTTAAAGTATATTTTTGTGATTGCAGTAAAAGTTTACTCACGACTAAAAAGTAACGTAATGTTTGCTTAAAGTCAAAAACGTAGAAGGTTCTACTCAAAGAAAGAATCACACTTAAAGAATATTTTTGTGATTGCAGTAAAAGTTTACTCACGACTAAAAAGTAACGTAATGTTTACTTAAAGTCAAAAACGTAGAAGGTTCTACTCAAAGAAAGAATCACACTTAAAGTATATTTTTGTGATTGCAGTAAAAGTTTACTCACGACTAAAAAGTAACGTAATGTTTACTTAAAGTCAAAAACGTAGAAGGTTCTACTCAAAGAAAGAATCACACTTAAAGTATATTTTTGTGATTGCAGTAAAAGTTTACTCACGACTAAAAAGTAACGTAATGATTACTTACAGTCGAAACCTAAGTAGAAAAATAGGTACCAGGTCACCTGAACTAGAAGTAACCTAATGTTTACTTAAAATCAGAATAAGTCCTGCATAAGTCCTGCTACTGTGACGGAAGTGGAACCAGCGTAATAATACAGGCTGGTGTTATCAGCAGGAGCTGAGTCTATAAGAGGCTACATAGCCTGAATCTACAAGCTGGCTAACTAGCCAGAGCTAACACCAGACATAACAGTAACTAACTACCCAGTCTGGACCGAGACAAGCACAACACAGGGTCGACCCCCTGTGCAAGAAGGAAGTGGACGGAAACAACAGTCCGAAAGGCCTGTGAACAATGTGCGCTGGTAAGGGGGACAAAACCTGAACCAGTGCCATCGAGACGAATAGCAGTATCTGAGAGCAGGACTGAAACTACTGGAGGAAGCGGGTGTAATGGCCCAATACTCTGTACCCTACCAGCCCAATACGAACGGGGTGGCAGAGAGAGCTGTACGCTATATGAAGGATCAGATGATCAAAGTGGATATGTTGCGATCCTGGAATGAACCGACCTCCCTCCTTAGGATACACCAAGGAGACCGACAGTACAGTTCGGACCGGAAGGATCAGAACCTGCCCTATTTCGGGCCAGGAGCATTCTTAGACGGGGGGAGGTCCCCCGGAGTCAGTGGACGACGCAGCGAATGGCAAGGAGGAATATACTGACTCAGGTCAGAACTCGGAAATGGAGGAAGACCGGGATAGGTCAAGCTCCAGAGCATCCTCAAGGTCCTCATCTAGACCTCCCAGACCTCCCAGACCTCTTAGACCTCCCAGACCTCCCAGACCTCCTAGACCTCCTAGACCGGACAGAGAGACATCGGCCTGGACCCAGGTTACAGGGCGACGAGAGCCCTGAATGGACCTGAAAGAGAGAAAAGAAATGAGTCCTCTGTGGACTGTATCTGTGATGTCCTGCGAGGCCTACGGACAGGGTCACACAACCAGGCCAACCACCCTTCAATAAAGGACTGCTGCTACAATTCTCGGGGACCCGTGGGGTCGCCCGAGAAGTGACAATTCAACCTACCTCAAACTATGGGAGAGATCCAAGAGGTCAGAGGGGGTGACCCCACGATGACCACGATGAACAAGGTACCAAGATGGCAGAGGGGGTGTGGAGAGTCACAGCCACGTGACCCCGCAGTCGCCATCTCGTCCCCCAGTATAGACGCTACTAAGACAATGGAAAATGACCGACCAGGATGACAGAGGGGGTGTAAAGTGTCACAGCCAACTAAGTGACACTGGGTAGTATGACATCCTGATCTTATATATGATTATGGGGAATGTCTGTAGATTCTTCCTGGACAATGGAATCAATGGAATCAATTTCAGTTTATCAATCAGTTTATTGTATATATTTGTTTGTAAATCTTATGGGTTATATATGTTACTATATGTGTCTAGATGTGATAGGCCTTCTGGCTGGTAAACGCCCAGTCAGAAAGGAATTGAGTAGAAACACGTTATGTGTAAACTAAGGCTGTCAAATATATCGCGTTAATATCGCGTTAACTCCCGATTCTATTAATGCCACTAATTTTTTTAACTCAAGATTAACTAAAAAAAAAAAAAAAAATTTTTTTACTAGACTTCACTCAGGTGTATTATTGATGCTCTCATTGATACTATGTTTGTTTCTGAAGTGTGTGTGTGTGTGTGTGTGTGTGTGTGTGTGTGTGTGTGTGTGTGTGTGTGTGTGTGTGTGTGTGTGTGTGTGAGATATAGAGAGAGAGGGGGGTGAGAGAGATGAGGAAGGGGCAAAAGAGAAAAAGAGCTGGGAGAGTGTGTGTGTGAGGGAGAGAGGGGGGTGTGTGATTAATCAGCCCTTGTGTGTGTGAATGTAACAAGTTCCTAACGTTTTCTTTCCCCTATTATTTCATGCACACTTTATTCATTGTTTTAAATTATTATTTTCTTTTAAGTTATTTTGTGCATCACTCTGTTTTGAATTTGATGCAAATTTGCAATGCATGAGGGTCATCCTTTTGTGTTAAATGGCTGCACAAAGCAAGCATTTGTTGACTCGCATGTTGATAAGAGTATTAAAACTTGGAACTTGAAAAAGATCTGTTTAAGGTGAAAAAAAAATTAAAAATAAAAATGCGATTAATTTGCGATTAATCGCGAGTTAACTATGGACAATCATGCGATTAATCGAGTTAAATATTTTAATCGTTTGACAGCACTAGTGTAAACACATGTTAAGTGCCACAAGTCAACGAGTGACACTTTGTATAGTGTTCTTGTGTTTGTTGTGTATGATTGGAGCTATGTATGTGACCTGTATATTCTTTATACACTTTAAAACTACACTACAGTTAATATGCAGTCAGACGGGAAACAGAAACCTTTTGATAATGCATGGAGCTGCGCAGTGTCCATTTCTCTGGAATGTGCAAAAAAAAGGGAGTGACCCACACACAGGCTGGGATGTGAGCAGAGGAGTGAATCTCTGCCTACAAGAGTTAACCCTTTATACATTATAATACAAAAATATACATACATATTATACTTTAAACTACAAAATACATATTTGATGTGTGATCAATCAGTGTACCTGTATATATCTGTATATGTATGTGTTGGGCTATGTAAGATATATTACGGCAGTCTGCCTCGTCCTCGTCTCAGAACGAAAGAGGCCCATGGAGGAAGAAGGGGAGTCAGGAAGTTAACCCTTACAGTGAGGAAGCAGAACAGACATGCATTCATGTTCTGAGGTAATGGGGTTTTCCCAGTAGATGTAATGACTAGAAGGGGAGGAGTACATCCTTACTATGTAGTGTACGTTGGTTGGCTAGTGAAATGACATCACAGTGACATCACTGTATTTGGACCAATAAGCGAAGAGATCTGGGGCCCTTTATAAAGGCCAACTTGCCAGATCACAGTCAGATTTGGGGATTTTGAGAGATTTTGAAGATTTACAAGCAGGCACAAGCCGTGCCAGATGAGATGTTTTTGTTTTATACTTCTTTTAACTGAGTTGGATATTTCCAATGAAGTCTCATTTGTAACTTGCTTTTTCTAAATAAAAACAGCTTTTTATAATATATCTTTTGAGTCCTTGGACTGATTTCCAGTAGCAATGTGCGCCGATGCCAGCCGACGCCCTGAGTTCCAATGGAGGGTGACTATACATGTACTGTAACCATACAGATTGAATCAACTGACTGGTTAATGCTTTTCAGCTAAAAGATATATATATATATATATATATATGTATATGCTATGTACTGTAGAAATACTATACATGGAAATGTGTGTTTTGCGGGTTCCGGTATCTCTGTGTCCAGACGGACTCTGTCGAGTTATGTGGGACCTTGACCGTCTGAATCACTGCAGGGTTAGACGGTCGGTTCCGCTGACGGAGGAGGAGGGGGGAAACAGGAGATGCTGGGGCGTGCAAACAATGATTACGAGTTAGTACAGTGGTAATACTTATCAACAAAGTAGTAATACAACCAAGCTTTCAATTGAGCAGTATTACAAGCCCTTTCGTAAAATAATAATGATGATGATGATGATGATAATAACAAAATAATTGTTTTTATATGCTATAAGAGTTCTCCTAAGACATACAATCGGTTTATTTCAAACAAGAAGAGATTAACAACTCTTCATGATTACATTTCATATCAACTGGATATAACTAGACCAGTGACTTGAAGTAATCTAGACAGAAATAGTAATTGTTGTGAAGGATCAGATTGAACCGAATATATATATTTATTTATGGATATATGTTTAATAGTATTTGTATATCGTTTGGTATCCCTTGTATATTCCTTGTACATATACACTGAATATCCCTTTATTCTACTACAGCCCATAATAGTTCATTCTCTTATTGGACAAAAGGACCAGGCGCCAGGGACAAGCCCCTGGCGTTCAAGTTCAAAGGTACCGACGAGACATGCCTTTACTAGCCTCAGCTCCGCGCAGGAATACGGCTACCGAAAGCAGAGCGGCACTACTTGTCCACTGTGCATATAAATATGGCGCAAGAAATGTAGAATTCCTCTTAGTCCTTTACCCTTCTACCCAACTAAGTAACAAGACGTGAAGCCTCACCCCACGATACCGCGTGCGGTGTAGTACGGCCTGTTTGGCCTTAGAATAGCAGTGAGACCTCGTGCGAATTAATAGCTGAATTGCCAGAGTTTGGCACGTATTTCTATTAAGTAATAATAGTCTATTATGTATGGTGCATCGTTCGGTTAGAGTTCTAAAGTGAGCAGCACCCCCATCGTTTCCTCGCGTTATCTAGAGTCTTAACCAGGCTGGGCAGACCACGCGTGGTGCTTTCATCCGAGGAGTTCTGGGCGAGGACGAGTGGACCTGCACATTGGATTACCTACCCCGACGACTGCTGAGCCCTATACGGCATGGAATATCTATTTGCTTTGGTGCTTTGATTTGTGGAGCGGATAATCGCCAACACCGGTGAGTGTTGGATTTACCCCGAGAGGAGCCAAGGTGAGACGGCGCTCAGACCAGACAGAGGTCGCCTCGCTTCTTCTTCGTTGTGGACCGACAGCGACAGCTACAGCTATCGTCTACAAGAGAGCCCAAGTGTATTCATCTGTGGATCAAGGTTCCACGGGCACTGTTTTCTGTACCTGAATTCTCCCTGGAAATCGTTGACCAGACGGGATACAGCCGACGGCTCTCCTACCCCCCTTACTGGCTTACAACCGGCGGGACCCCTTCAGTATATTATCCAGCTATAATCATTAAGTGACCATCGCTATAATCCCCTAAGAGCCAGGTTGTATACTTGCTTCCTGTGTAACCAGAGATTGGACATTCAGTGTTGATTTGCATACGAGTACTCATTTGCCTTACAAGAGCATTCAATTCAAATCATAAATGTA
The DNA here is from genome assembly GCF_963971535.1 of Notolepis coatsorum. NCBI lineage: Eukaryota > Metazoa > Chordata > Actinopteri > Aulopiformes > Paralepididae > Notolepis > Notolepis coatsorum. The sequence continues at coordinate 99,905,317 of NC_140168.1, read as the reverse complement.
ATAAGTAATTATTATATGTACCTTTTGCTATATATTAAATATTTGACTATTACCTTTGTGTGGACCTGATTTCATATGTGGGAAAGTGTTCATCATACTTAGATATCGTGTACTGTATGGCCAGTAATTAAAGTACATAAAGCGGTAGTGGTTTAATGATACCATACTTATCAATACAGTCAGGGAATTGTACCCCTCAGTTACAGTAATTGACTCGAGAACTTGGCGAGTTTAGCACCTCGCCGGGGGATATCGAGCGGCCACGGGTTTTATATCTCGAGTAGGTGATTGAGATATATAGAGACGACCTGTAGCTCTTTTCAGTGACATGCATTATAAATGTCATTTTTCAGTCTCTAGCATTGTATTATAGTAATAGGAGTTAGTATCAATGTGTTTGTGTCTAAATACCATATTGGCGGATTGCTCTGATTCAGCTCAGATAATTTCCTGCTCCAGTAAATTAGGCCATCCTGATTTGAAGGCCTGAATGACGTTACTCAGGCTCTGGGTAGCAGACAGTGATGTGATTGGCTCTGTGGTTGTAGCTAATGCCCGCCCACAATCTACCTAGACTGACTGTACACAGCGAGTGGAAACCACTTCCTCATACTCTGCATGCACTCTGGAGGGAGAGAGATAGAGAGCATTCTAGAGAGCCCCCTCCCTCTCCCTTTTTTTCTCTCCCTCTCGGGTGTGCCGCGCGGCAGCTTGTGGGGGGGGGGGCCTCCCTTCCTCCCTCTCTCTTCCTTTTTTTCTCTTCCGTTTGGATGTGTGTGCCGCGCGGCAGGTCCCCCCCCCCCCCCCACAAGCTGCCGCGCGGCACACCCGAGAGGGAGAGAAAGGCGAAAAAGGAAGAGGTCTCTCTCTCTCTCTCAGACTGTGTGGACTGACTGTCACTCAAAGTGCTTATGGGCGGAGCCAGGCCATAACAGCCTGAAATCTTGAAGCTGAAAAATTATGGTTTTGAGTACTTGATTAGAAATATAAAACAATGCATTTTTTTGAAAGAAAACTTACAGATGTCTTCAATAGACTCACAGGAATTGTGTAAAGTTGCCCAAATAGTGCTAGGAATAGCAACGCATGTCCCCTTTGAGGGATTTGGGGTGCTTTTTCAATGTATGTGATGTATAGATTGGGGGAAGATGGTAGCATCTAACGGTGCCAGGTCAGAGAGGGCAGAAATGTGTTTGGCTTAGCAGAGGTTGGTTCAGAGCGAGTGAGCACCACACTGAGCAGGGTGTTTTTGTTTTGAATTCCGAGCTGAAGACATAACACTGATAGCGAGTGTCTCCCAGAGCGAGGGAGAGCGGTTCATCTTAATGAAACAGTAGAAACTGCATTTTAATGTGTGTAAAGGTTAAACGCGGTTGTCATGACAGCGCGTCGCCTGACAACCAGGAGAGGGGCGGGGGATATCGTTGCTACGGCGAGGATCTATAAGTCGAACGGTGTTTCCGGGTGTAAGGCAGACTAGAATCTGACCAAGAGCGAGTAGGACTGAGATCACACAGAAGACAATCTCTCCTCTCATTGAGAGGGGGGGGGGGGGGGGGAAGAATGCCACATCATCATTTAGCTTCGGCTAACGCGAGGAGGGTTAGGCTAAAGACCAGGCCTAAACACTATTGGACTGAATAACAAAAGGACGATAGATGAACACACCGAAAGATCATTAGAATAGACTCTTCAAGGACAATACAATCTGTTAACATCTGAGCTGAGGTTTCTGTTTATCAAATAAAACCACGCTTTTCCTTGTAAGGTATTTCACGTTGTCGAAGTGTCGGATTCTTACGGAGGTGGAGAATTATTATGGTTTGCGGATTGTACTAACAGGGAGAGATAAGGATCTTATCTGCCAGTATCTGAGACGTCAGGACCATTAAAATGACACAACGCAGAGGAATTGGATGGAGGGCCAAACAGACGAAGACGTGATACTGGCCAGTTTGATCAGGATCTAACACCTTTAACAATTTTTTTTACTCGCTCGCATCTCGAACGCGGAAGTGAAAGTGCGTTAGGGAAATATACACGTGGCCCGGTGGGACTATTCCATTGGTTCTCCCATTCCACATGACCATTTCTAGCATTTCAATTGGCTATAGTGTCAGACATGCTTTTGATGACTACCGGTAGATAGATACAGCTTCACAATAAAAGACACCCTGGCGTCCCGAGTGAATATTTCCCGCGCGTAAAATAAATATCATATTCTCAAAATAATCTGATGGGCCAGAAATTAGTGCTGGCGGGCCAATGACGGCCCGCGGGCCGCCTATTGCCGACCCCTGCTGTACAGCAATCCAACTAATGTGATCTGCATCAGAAGAACTTCTGGAGCGGCCGGGTAGCGCAGCGGACTAAGCGTCTGCCTACCACCGCGGAGACAGTGGGATCGAATCCAACTGCCAGCGGTACCTCCGGCTTGTCGGTCGTCCGTGCTGACACAATTGGCAGTGTCAGTGGGTGGGAAGTCGGTATGGGTGGGTCCTGGTTGTTGTAAACAGCGACTCCTACAGTTCGGTCGGGGCGCCTGCACAGCGAGGGAAGGATCTGGAGAGGTAGTGTGACCTTCCACACGTTACACTCCCAGTGAGAGTCCGCGCTGCCGGCTGGCTGCACATGTGTCGGAGGAAAGCATGTGATAGTCTCTGGCCTCCCGGACCAACAGTAGGGGGGGGGTGCGCAACGACCAGGAAGGGGATTGGGAATTGGCATAACGACTAACAGTGGGATGGGAGAAAAAAATCTGAAAAAGGAGGGGGGAAAAGATAATAAATAAATAAAAAATTCAAAAAATAAGAACTTCTGACACTCATCTTCAAACACCAGTTTCATGGTTTAAATAGATCCTTGCTCTCTAGTCCTCTCTTCCAACAATAGTTGTCTCTCTTCCAACATGGCTGCCTGTAATCAGACACACATAGGGCCCAAGGGGTGGCTTGAGCATCTGCTCTTTCCCTCAGAGTCAAACAATGCCCTTTTCTGTCTGGTGGTAATGGTATTTTATCTTTTGTTTATTTTCTATTGAAATTCGATCAAATATGTGCTAAATATAGATGCAACAATGCATTTTAAAGTTTTGAAAGATTGCGTCCCTCCCAACTATTCTTTGCAACATGACTCAGTAGGAAATACTGCCTGTGGTTTAGGAGGGGTGGCTCCTAGGTAGAGCAGGGCAGGACGCAGAAAGAGACGATATCTCCTCCTGTGTATGAAGATTATCATCTAAATATCTATTTAAAATATTTCTTGTTATACCCGACATCCCTGCGAATGAGGGCAATCTGAACTTTTTTCTAGTTAAAATAAAGGTTTGAAATTAAATTAATTAGGATCAATGGTATTCAATAGTGTGAAATAAGCAAAAAACAAGATTTTACATGCAGCATGTGTGAAAGGGTCTTTAGTGTGTTTACATTGCATACTCTATTTTGTCATAGCCTGCACCCTCATACGTTATAAGACAGACCAGTGTTGGTGTTGTGCGTTATTCATTGTTTTAAGCAATCAGAGAGAGAGAGGCTTTGATGTGCCCTTTATTTTTGGTTGAGCACCAAGATGTGAAACATTGGAAAAACATATTACTGTTCCACTGGCTTTCCTGTTGATATAATTCTCAAATATCTACACATAGCAACCATTGTTTTGCACATGGCAACCGTTGTCCCTTCCATTGCCATGTTCAATACAATGGCCGCTATGTTACAGGCAGCCATGTTGGAAGACAAATAACTACACAAACATTAAGTACAAGGCCTCTATTTAAACACATTTTCAAATCTTCTTATGGCCACCTGCTATCAGAAGGCCTCAACTCTGCACCACCAGCGGCCCGTCTGTTGTTATTTCATCATTTATTTCCTTTGTTGAACCAGACCAGGCTTTAGCTCCACTATTTTCACCTTGGTTAACAACCAGGAAAGAGAACGTATTGTATTGTGGTTGAAATCTAGTAATCCATGCATGAAAATTATCTTTTATTTTCAGATAATCTCTTAGTTACATCAAGATTGTGCCATGAAGGCAGTGTTATGTTTATATGTGCTGTTTTTACAATGATGTCTGCATATATATAGATTAATAGTGCAGAGTGGAATATATTGGAGCACATACTCCTCTCAAAGTAACTCTGAAGTAACATGTTCATGCATTCAAGATATATCTCTTAATTTTTCACATTCTGTTCATAGTGAATAGACATTAAACGGGAAATATACATTTGTATTCATTTTATTCTCATCATTGTGCAGTCGTAGGTACTAATCTTGTAGTTCCACTTGGGTGGAAAGACATGCAGGACACAACTGCTATAGAAAATATTGTATTATGTGATTGGATGGAATAAACTTCTTAATTTAAAACAATACAGCACTTTGGCAGAACATTTTCAATCTTTAGGAATCAAGTGTATTGCAGTTCACAAAGAGTCACCACCACTAACTTGTGTTTCAGAAACCTTGTTTAAATATGCTGATACTACTAACGCATATTCATGTGAAAAAGTAGAGCCGGGTACTAATATTTAATTGTGTGCCCAGGTAAACGAGAAGCCATTCTTCCTGTTTTCAATTATCAATATTGAGATATGGGGGAAAGCCCAATGCCAGTGATGTATCCAGGTCATATTCCACGTGGAGTGAACTATTGAGCGGAGCATGTAACGCCTTACTTTTATAAATAATAAAGTACCTTGGACCTAATGAGGAACTAAATGTTAACAAAGTATATAGAACAAATATTATTCAGTCGATAGTTTTTTTTAATTAGAGCTAAACAGATGGATAGGTCTTTACTGAATGTGTCATTAGGAAGTGAAGTAGAAGCCATTCTGGAAGGATTTCTGGTCATCAGGTCTGAGACTTGAGTAATGATAATCAATAGTTTAACATCAAATTCCTCAATAGGTGCTTAATCATGATTATTATGCCCTCTAAAGTAAATGTTACTGTATTTATGAAGGACATTTCAATGCAGTTAAGTAAAGAAACCCAAATAAAAATGAAATCAGGATTTTTCACATCCCTTGTGCATCCCTAGCAATGGTGGAGCTCACTGGGCTTAAGAGATGAAATGATACATCATGTTTAAAGCCATATAATTTTAACTGTTTACTATTTTTAAAACATACCCATGATTAACAGTAATAGCATAATCTCAATATATCTCTCAACAGATTACTCATATTTATGAATTATAACCACTCAAACCTGTGTTTGTTTGATACAACGTGTTTTTTCATCGAAAAAACGGATAAATGTTGTTTTTTACCATATTTCTAATTTTTTTTTTTGATAAATTACATTTAGAAATATCTCGACGAAATACCTCTGAATACGAATCAAAAAAAATATTAAAGATTCGATGACTAGTTCGGCCAGAAACGGCGTTGAGGCGAAACGTTACAATGTTTTTTCTCATCGAAAAAAACGGATGAATGTTGTTTTTTACCATATTTCTCATTTTTTTTTTTGATAAATTACATTTGGAAATATCTCGACGAAATACCTCTGAATACGAATCAAAAAAAATATTAAAGATTCGATGACTAGTTCGGCCAGAAACGGCTTTGAGGCGAAACGTTACTAAGCGCTCAACTTACCCAAATCTGGTGCGGGCGGTTCCAAGTTGTTCTGCGGCAGAAATATTGGACTCGCCTCGCTGTTGGGAAGAGAATCAGACCTGCTCCGTGCATGACACTTCCTCGTTGGCGCGCGCCGGCGATGGGGGGCTTGTATTTTGGCGTATGGCGCGCTGTCGACTGCGCGGTCCGGTTCGTCTCTGGTTCTGTCTCAGAAAATCCACTCGCCCCCCCCACCACCCCAAACGATGTCTCCGGCGTTTCTTTTTTAAAACTTTATTTTTTAGCGTTTATCGCTTTTCTGGTCAAGCATGACCGACAGTTGTAGGGTGAAACGGGAGAGAGAGCAGGGGGAGACATTCGGCAAATGACGGCGAGTCCGGGAATCGAACTCGGAGTCAACCAGACGCAGCGCGGTAACATGGTGTGCTACTGGAGCACCCCTTCTCCGGCGTTTCAATCACTAGCAGCCCGGTACAGCCTGGTACAGCATATCTCACCTCCCGGCTCCCTTGAATTGTGGCAAAGTTATCTGTGGAGCGATTACGCCACCATGTGTTTTACATCGGTAACAGCACATCCTAACCTAGACAGGGTCCTTAGCTCGTGTAATATGCAAAGGTTTGGTAGATATATCGAGAATTGAACGAATGAGAGCATAATTAAAAATGGTTAAAAATGCCGTTTTAACATGGGAGCGGACGGAGAGTAGAAAAAGGGACCAGGGGTAAAGAAGGCAGTAAATACTGTAACTATTTTTCTAGAGTGTTTCATGTTATAAGCTTTTCACACAATGAACATATATGTAAAATTAAGATATTTACCCAATTTCATGAAATATTAATAAACACAGACACCGCTGTGCTCACACACACACTCAAAATATTTCAAAAAAGTAGAAAAAGGGACCAGGGGTACACAAGGGTTACGAAAATACCTGTAGGTTGTTGTAAAAATTAAATCAAACTTTATTTATATAGCGCCTTTTGTGCAAGCTTAAAATACAAAGTGCTTAATGAAGAAGCCATATAAAATAAATGCAACACAATAATTGAAAAAAGAATAAAACGATTAACAATAGTGGCAACGAAGTAATTAATTAGATAAAAGCTGATATAATAACATGAAGTAATGAATTAGATAAAATTTGATATAATAACATGAAGTAATTAATTAGATAAAAGCTGATATAATAACATGAAGTAATGAATTAGATAAAAGCTGATATAATAAGTTAACATGAAGTAATGAATTAGATAAAAGCTGATATAATAACATGAGCTGGTGAGACAGAGGAAGGGTCAAATTAAAACTGAAGGTAAAACAACACCATTTCAAATTAGCAACTGGTTGGTGTGATCTAATCCCAGCAACTGGTTGGTCTGATCTAATCCCAGCAACTGGTTGGGTTGATCTAATCCCAGCAACTGGTTGGTCTGATCTAATCCCAGCAACTGCTTGGGTTGATCTAATCCCAGCAACTGCAAATACAGTCACCTAAAAGGTGAAAATCGTCTCTGTGATATCAACAACTTCCACATGCCCATTGCCCAGCATCAGGAGAGTAAATGCACCCATGGGGCCTCCAAGCCCAGTATATGTTTACATGTATTTAAACATTTTAGGGAGTGGTTAGTGATAGGGTTATGGGAGTGGTTAAGGTTAGGGTACACTGTGTAGGAAGTCATGCAGCAGGTGATGGCTATTCACCAGCTGACAGGCAGAGGGCGCATATGAATCATTTACAGTACAGGGTGTTCCAGGTGGGAGGAAGTTATATTTCATTAGCTACGCTTTTCTGCTTCGCCTATGGGAATACACTCAGCGCATAATGCACGTCAACTGAAAACTTCTCACATGCACCTTCCATCTGCCCGACCACGCCCACCTCTGGCCAGTTTATAGCCCAGGTGTGGTGATCAGCTCCCCCTTCCTCATTGTTTCAACGAAACGTTTGTGCTCACAGGCCTTCGGCAGTTGGAACGGAAATTTAGGTCCAGCCCTCGCCAGGTACGGAGGGAGCAGCACGCGACATGGAGTCAGAAACGGAGCTGTCTGCGTGTCATTTTTGTTTGTTTATAAAAGTATGAGTCCGCTCTATGAAAGGACCGGCAGTTTTTGTGTTAAAACAAACAGGCAGTCATGCGACCCGCGTGTCGACTCGTGTGCGCTCTGACCGGGCATCTCTACGTGAGAACCGTCCAGAAGAGCTTGGCGCCTTCATTAAAGGAAAAAGAGCCGCGTGACCAGCGGCAGGTGTACATCAACAGGTGCGTGCTTGTGCTTGTATAACCCTGTGGTGTGTGTCCGTTCTCTTTCGAGTGAATGGACCCCCCCCCCCCCGTCATTTCCTGCTGTGTCTTCTTAGCCGTTAAATTCTACTGGCTTGGTGCTCTGTTTTTTCCTTGTGACCGCTGACCGCACTTCTTAAGGAGTAGCAACGGCCTGGGTTTTTTCCCCCGTGTTATCTTCACGTCAACAGGGAATTGTATGTTTAGACATATATTTATATATGTATGGTAAATTGAAAATGGGCTACACTGAGGTAAATAAGACTATAGTGTCTTTCTCTGGTTGGCACCTAGGGATGGGAATTGATAGGATTTTATCGATACGATTCCATTATCGATTCTGCTTATCGATTCGATTCTTTATCGATTCCCTTATCGATACCTGATCAATTTATAATTTAAATAAATAAATTGGAAATGCAACAGAACTACATTTAGTCATTTAGCTGACGCTTTTATCCAAAGCGACTTACAAGTTCTGTAGGACAAGCCATCAGGAAGGGCACAACTCTATCAGCTGAGCAACAATGTTCATCAAAGTGTTGAGTGCTACAGTGTAGGTTAGTTTATTAGGACAAGTGCATGACAGTACGGTTAGTTAGGGTTAGATATATTTTTTTTTTATTCAGATAATGGTTGAAGAAGTGCGTCTTTAGTCGACGGCGAAAGATTGGACGTGATTCGGCTGTCCTAACTGGGGTGGGTAGTTCATTCCACCATTGTGGGGCAAGGACTGAGAATAGGCGACTTCTCTTTGATGACCCTCCCGGAGCTCGGATAGGAGTAGGTCTGAGGCGGCCAGAAGATGCAGAGCGTCGGGGTCTAAGCTGGTTAGAATAACAACATGCAACTTGACATTTCTGATTGTCATTTATTGTTGAGCCCCCATGTCAGAAAAATATAAACACTGTAAAAAATAAAACATTAACTATAGCCTACACTTAAATAAAAGAATGTATTTGAGATTCTCTTAAAATGTATTTATTTTTTTATTCTTAAACGAATTTAATCTATTGAATAACAGGTTGTTATTCCTCTGACTTCTGTCTCTCACTCACACACTCTCTCTCACACACACACACACACACACACACACACACACACACACACACACACACACACACACACACACACACACACACACAGAGAGAGAGAGCTCCCTCCCCGGGCCCCTGTCCTTTAAAGTATTGGCTTGTGTTGCTACACGGACACATTTGTATGTTGCACCATGGTACTTCCTGTCTGACGGACTCAGAGTAGACTAGTAGAGACTTAGTAAACAAACAATCCGGCTCTTATTATATGTGAACTAAAGAGTACAAGGTTTACACAACAGTCCCCACCCGCTGTTTTATTGTATTTGTACCTGTACTATCCGCTGTCAGCTGTTTATCTCTCTTTGTGAGCTTGATTAAATAGCGTTAGCTCACGTTAGCTAGCGATAGCTCCGCGGCTAATTTTAGCTCACCCTAAACTAAATCAATGACTGTTCTAAAGCATTCAAGTAGTTTTCACTGCACATAGAAGTAGCCAAACAGCGGGAGCATTTCGGGAGCATAATACCAAAACCCAGGCAATTTCGAGCCCTTAAGGAATCAAATAGAGTCTGCCATGGCTACATGCTAACGTAACGTTATTGCGCAACTGTAGGCAGCGATAAGGGAATCGAAAGTCACAGGAGCCACACGGTTCCAGGCATCGGCCAATTAGGAACCGGTTCCCAACGGGAACCGGTTTTCGATTCCCATCCCTATTGGCACCCCTCTGACAATTGTGTGCATTGAGGCGTGCTGCATTGTACCCATTCTGAAACCATTTGCCATGTCTGGTGTGGTGCCAGACAATGTGTTTTTCCCCCCATGTTAGGTGGACGGGCCACGACACGAAGGAGGTGAATAGAAGGGGAGGTAACGGGTGTTTTTTCCCCGTTGCCCAGAGTGGTTTTATGTACAGTATTGTTTTGTTGTTGGGTGCGACTGTTGGTAGTGGGACGCTGGAGAGCGCTCCCCCCTCTCGCCCACGTTGTACATAATTCCTCTATTCTTTGCACTGTATATACATTTATGTTTGTTGTTGTTTATGTTGTTTTTCTGTAAATAAAAAAGCCCGGGTGAATCCGGTAGGTTCTGTTCAACAAACGTGCAATTATTCCTCCGTTACCATGTCTGATGTGATACCAGACGATGCCACGATTACCTTTTCTCATAGGGTTTTGAAAAGCTGGGTGGTAGACATTTGTATGTTTTCTCTATCAACACTGTTTTTGACTGTTGTAGGGTAGGTTTGTCCGGGACCCCCCACCGCATATTTATGGTTGGAATATGATTTGACCTTGCTCCTGGTGTTTAGCCGAGGGTCAGCGAGTGGTGGTTTGAAATTCCATTTTGTCTATTTGAAGACTTGGTTTTGGCGTTACAGTTAGCGGGGGTCCTCGAACTTAATCATGTTGTTGTGGTATGACGTTTTAGTCATATCCCCATGGGAAAATGTCTGATATGGTGCTAGACGGCTTAACACCATTTTGCCTCGCCTGTGGGGAGGTACAATGGTAGCATGTCTTTTTCGGAAGAAGAATGACTGCCTGATGTTTTGGTCAAGTGCCCCACCGTTCTATTATTATTGTAATTAGGGCTGTCCGTTTATCACGTTAATTAGATAAATTAATTACACAGCAAATTATCGCGTTATGAAAATTAACAAAAAATATATTACAAAAAATATATATAAAATTATTATATATTTATTTGTATCTCATTCATTCCATAAGAATGTAGAATACACATTTACAGACTTTTTTTAATATGGTCCATTTGCATGTTCTTGGTATCTGATTCTAGGGTGTTAAAAAATAAATGAAGGTGACTAAATATGATAAACGAAAAAGGAGCATTTGACACATGACTAAGACTAAAATAAAAATAGCTGCCAAAATTAACACTGGCTAGCACTAACGTTCCCCGTGTCTGCAGTCTTGCCTGCACTTTAGCCCAAAAAGTTAAACTTTTTTCAACTGAGAAAAAAAGCCTAGAGACCATGGCCAGGGCCGCCTGGGAGAAATGCGAGGCCCTGTGCGAGATTTAACGCGAGCCCCCCCCCCCCCCCCCCCCCCCCAAGGTAAAAAAAAATAAATAAATTATATATATATATATATATATTTTTTTTTTTTATACAGTCAACATATTCTTAAATAATAGCGCTGCCCGAGGCGGGGCATGATACAGTCAACATATAGCAAAAGAGAGAGCGAGAGAGAGCTCCCGTTCTACAGTCAATATACAGTGTACAGAGAGAGAGAGAGAGAGAGACACATTGGAAAGAAATTGAAATGCTATTTGGCCCTAAACAGAGAGTACACAGTGGCAGAATACCTGAGCACTGTGACTGAAGATCCTTGAGCACAGCCTAGCCATCGAGAAAGGCCGCCATAGGCAGACTGTGTGTGTTAGAAAGAGAGAGAGAGAGAGAGAGAGAGAACATGTGTGTTTGTCATGTGTGTGTGTGTTAGAGAGAGACTAGAGCATGTATGACAGATTCAAAAGGACAAAGATCAACACTTAAATCCAAGAGAGAGAGAGAGAGAGAGAGAGAGAGAGAGACACATTGGAAAGAAATTGAAATGCTATTTGGCCCTAAACAGAGAGTACACAGTGGCAGAATACCTGAGCACTGTGACTGAAGATCCTTGAGCACAGCCTAGCCATCGAGAAAGGCCGCCATAGGCAGACTGTGTGTGTTAGAAAGAGAGAGAGAGAGAGAGAGAGAGAGAGAGAGAGAGAACATGTGTGTTTGTCATGTGTGTGTGTGTTAGAGAGAGACTAGAGCATGTATGACAGATTCAAAAGGACAAAGATCAACACTTAAATCCAACAAGAAGAGGGTATACCAGAGAAACCAAAGCAGCAAGGAGCCAATGGCCGACATCAGCTAAATAGGCTAGCCAGGTACTGTGACACCAGGCCACACACAGCTTTGGCCAATGGCCCAACGCTACCCAAGCTACACAAACGACCATTCACACACAGCACATGTCGTATCTCCAAATGTTGTGAAGTAGCATATGTTTTGCCTGGAAAAAAACATCGTTATTAACAAAACATTCGGGAGGGGAAGGAAGGAAGAGTGGGGTAATGTCATGACATTTTCATTAATCCAAGTTACCTGCACGAGGAACGCAGGGCGAAAGGCCGCAAGACAGGTCTCCACGTTGACGAAAGGCCTCTCGCTGGCGGGACAAAAAGAAGCTATGGCCAGAGCCTTGTCATGGTGCAGGCCCGACTACATCTTCTGTCAAAGGGCCTGCTATTCTCAAGGCTAACTGATAGCATCAAACGAACGTTCCCAGCTGACGCTAAACAGCTAACTGGCTAACAGTTAGCTCACACAGTTAGCTACTAGTAGTATTAGCTAGTCGACCAGTTTGGCTCCAGAGAGAGAGAGAAAGAGAGATAGGGTCAGGTGACTCAGGTCCACGGCGGGTATATAATCATAGGTTGACTCACCATAACGCACTGCGTTATTAACGCAGTATCAACGTGGAAGGAGACTTTCTTGGCCCCACGGTGTAATTTCTTCTTCGAGTACTTTCCGGCAGACTGGACACCTTTCGGCGTATTGCTGCCTAACAGATTTATCTGCTCACAAGTTCTCTTCTCCTTCTTTTGAAAAGACATCCACTCGCCTCGCCTCGCTCCTCTGAATAGGTTAGCTAACGCTAGTTAGCATTTAGCTAAGCTAGCTACTAGCCGACATCATGGCTATACCATGAAAGGCTCCGGCCATTTGTCCCGCTAGCGAGAGGCCTTTCGTCAACGTTCCTTGGTGACCGACCGACTGATAATGACCGACCTCTTTCTTCGTCTTGGCTGGTATAACTAAGCATAGTCAAAAGCTGCACGCGCGAAAATGTCAAACGCAGCCGACTCACGCTGCCACGCCGGCGACCGGCGTACTACACTGTCTACACATGATGTAAGTAAAACCACTCCCTTCGTTGAAACCAATGCTGCTGCAGAACCCCAGAGGCTGAGCTCCAATAGTGAGTATGTCTGCAGCTGCAGGACTGCAGACCCAGGAACAAGTCAGACACATTCTACAAACGTGTCTAATGTGAAATATATAAGCATATAAGCAAAACTAGATTTTAGGTCTGTGATGAAAAAGGGCCTCGCGGGAAGGGGGGCCTCGCAAAAAAATAAAAAAAAAAATAATAAAAAAAAATTATAATTTTTTTTTTATTTATTTTTAATTTTTTTGCGAGGCCCCCCTTCCCGCGAGGCCCTGTGCGACCGCACTGCTCGCACACCCCCTGAGGCGGCCCTGACCATGGCGCTATACAGACAGTGGACGTTGGCACAAGCTATTTTTTTTTTTTTTTTTTTTTATATATTTGCACAAATCTTAGCCAATATTCAAAATACATCTTTCCACAGCATAATATGCAACATCCAAGATTCGTCTTTTTCTTTTTTGTAACAACATACAAAACATGTAAGAGACTCATACAAACACATTAACAACTGACATGGAAATTAAAAAAGCACTTACAAAAAAAAAAACATTACTATACATTGTGCATATATATCCCTGATGCACATACGTTATATGTAGACCGATCTACCTGCAAGCAGGTATGTGCTGCATCTTCTATCGGGATGCCATCTTTCTCCATATTGCACGTGAGAGGATGCGTCTCAGATATATGTAGGTGTGCGTGAGAGCATGTATGAATGTGTGTCTCAGATATGTGTATGTGGGTACGTGTATCACGTAAGTATGTGTGTATGTCTCATACGTGTGTGTGTGTGCATCTCTCAGGTATGTGACTGTAATCCTACCTCTTGTGTGTGTCTCGTATCCATGTGTGCTCAGGAGACGGCTGACCTTGTGGTGCAGCACGTCTTTCGGGTTCATGGGCTTCCAGTGGATATTGTGTCCGACCGGGGTCCTCAGTTCGCCTCCAGGTTCTGGAAGGCGTTCGCCACCGGTCTGGGCGCATCCGTCAGCCTGTCGTCTGGGTTCCATCCGCAGACGAACGGGCAGACGGAGCGTGTCAACCAGGACCTGGAGGGCGTTCTGAGGTGCTACGTTGCTGGGTGTCCGGCGACGTGGAGTAGGAGGTTGGCCTGGGCTGAGTATGCGCATAATACCCTCCTCTCCTCCTCTACTGGTATGTCTCCCTTTCAGTGTCAATATGGTTTTCAACCTCCTCTGTTTCCCGAACAGGAGCAGGAGGTGGAGGTGCCGTCGGCCCAGGCACATGTGGCTCGCTGTCGCAGGACGTGGAGCAGAGTGCGGACGGCGCTGCAGAAGGCCTCGGTTAAGGCTCAGCGGCAAGCTAACCGCAAGCGTCGTCCGGCTCCGGTTTTCCGTCCGGGACAGCGGGTTTGGCTTTCCACTCGTGATCTCCCTCTCCGGGTGGAGTCCAGGAAGCTGGCTCCTCGCTTTATAGGGCCCTTTAAAGTGGTGCGTCGGGTGAATCCTATGGCTTACAGGCTACGCCTTCCGGCCTCTATGAGGGTCCATCCGACGTTTCATGTGTCCCTGTTGAAGCCATTCCTCTCATCGCCCTTGTCCCCGCCACTCCCTGCGGTTCCTCCGCCCCGCATTATTGACGGTCAGCCTGTCTATACGGTGCGGAGAATCCTGAGTTGTAGGCGGAGGGGTAGGGGGTTTCAGTTCTTGGTGGATTGGGAGGGGTACGGGGTAGAAGAGCGTTCTTGGGTGCCTCAACGGGACATATTAGATCCCAGCCTGGTCGATGATTTCCGGCGGCTGCATCCCGAGGCCCCTAGGTGAACGTCAGGTGCCGTTCGTCGGGGGGGGATACTGTAACGTTCGGGAGACTATCCTCCTTAGGATTGTATCCCACTGTCTACCTGGGTCACTCCTGTTGTTTTGGGTTCACCTTGTATGTCACCACTGATTGCTGTCATCACTAATTGTCTGTCACACCTGGGTGCTGTCATTGGTTATCAGACTGCTGTCACTCATTGACAGCGTGGAATGTTGAGTATGTGACCTATTTAACATTTGCTCTATTCCTTGTCCTTTGCTAGAGCTTCACCTAATCCTACGGACGTACCTACAGCTGGACAAGCACAGACATATTGTCTTTCTCCCTGTTTATAGTATATGCTTTTCCCTGTTAATAAACAGTACAGCTGTTTTGGAATAGTAAAACATTCTGTCTCGTTCTTCTTCTCGACAACTTGGAAGTCACTTACCCGTTCGTAACAGTAAAGTGCATGTCTCCTTCTCACATCTCCAGCAGATGTCACTGTCCCTTAATTTTAGTCTGGCCAGTTTACTAGGCGTCCAATAGCTTCTGTTTAAAACTTTGTAAAAGATAAGTTGTGATTGTGCCTCCCTAGAGAATTTACCCCATTTGGACACCAGCTTCTCCCATATTTCCTCAGTAATATCCTCACGTACATCGTTCTCCCAGCTCAACCTCAGACCCGCCAACTTGGGTGCATTGTGTTCTCTTATAACATCATAGAATCTTGACGCACCGCCTTTCCTACGCCATCCTTTATAAAATATTTCTTGAATTGCAGTAATCGGGCCACATTTTGGCCCTCCCATTGATGACGATATACAATGTCTAATCTGTAGGAATTTATAGACGTTTTTATTATCTATACCAAAGTCCTCTCTAATATCCTCAAAAGGTAATACCCCATCTTCCCCGGCTATATCACCTAGTACATGTATCCCCCTTTTAATCCAGTTGTCCCATTTGACTGATTTCTTACCAATCTTTAATTTTGTATTATACCATATAGAGGCTCTTGTAGTTAGATATGGGCTATCACCAGTCAGCCTGTGCGACCGATTCCAAGTTTCCCTGGCAAACGCCATTAGAGGGTTCTTACTAACATGGCGCGACCCCGGTCAGTCGCCTTTGGTTTAGCTCCGCGACGATTGTGCTCATTTTTAGCTATTATGTTTGTTTTTTCGACTTTTTTTATTAAATCATCACTGGCGGGTATGTCATACGACCGCCAGACACTTATGGACCTAAACTCCGGACTCAAATTGGAGTTGGGAGACACTTTATGCCCAGAAGGGCTAACAGAAATCAAGCGGGAGAACGGCAACAAAGGAAACGGCAGAAAGAAACATAGAGGTAGACGAGGCGGTATCAGACTTAGATTAAAAAGATCTGCTTACCGTCCAGCAATTCCATCCATCTTTCTGGCGAATGCACGTTCGTTGGAGGGAAGGATGGACGACTTGAGAGCGAGGGTTCGATTCCAACGGGAGATGAGAGACGTTAATATCATGTGTTTCACTGAGACATGGCTCAAGCCAGCAACGCCGGATAACAGCGTCTCTCCATCGGACAATTTCACCGTCCTGAGAGCAGATCGCACGGCAGCCTCTGGGAAGAGCGTCGGAGGTGGGGTCTGCATCCTCACGAACAATCTCTGGGTTAATCCCAAGGAAGTACATGTCCTCTCAAGTTCATGCTCCCCAGATATGGAACATCTCCAGATCCTGTGTCGCCCGTATCACCTACCCCGTGAGTTTACCGCGGTCATTTTATCCGTCGTGTATATTCATCCACAGGCAAATACCGGCAAAGCGCTGGGGGAATTACACGACCACATCAACAAACAGCAGATCAAGCACCCGGAAGCCGCGACGATAGTGACTGGTGATTTCAACCAGGCAAACCTGAAAAAAGTGATGCCGACTTTTTTTCAGCACATCGCCTGCTCCACAAGAGGGGGAAACACACTCGACCACTGCTACACCCCGTTCAGAGCTGCCTACAAGGCTGTAGCGGCTCCGCCACTGATGGGCTCTGTAAGCGCGAGCGATCACGACTCCATCTTTTTAATCCCAGCATACAAACAGCGATCACGCGAAGCCGTCGTGTCACGTGAGACAAAAAAGTGGGCTGACGAATCAGAGGCCGAGCTCCGTGACGCGTTCAAGGATACAGACTGGGACATGTTTGAAGGAAGCGCCAGTGACGTCAGCGAGTATGCTGATACCGTTGTAAGCTACATAACAACAGTGGCAGACGGCATTGTCCCCACAAAGACGGCGCGGGTTTTCCCAAACCAGAAACCTTGGGTGGACAGCACTATAAGAACAGCCCTAAACTCACGCACCACGGCTTATAACCTGGGCAGAGAGTCAGGAAATATGGAAGAATACAAGGCTTCAGTCTACACTCTGCGCAAGGCTGTTAAACTTGCTAAGAGGACATATGCTGAGAAACTGGAGACACAAATGGCACAAAACGACACAAGAGGCTTGTGGAGGGGACTGAAGACAATAACTGACTACAAAGTCAGCGCCCCCGCAATGGGGAGCGACGACGCCTCTCTAGCGGACAAACTCAACTCCTTCTACGCTCGGTTCGGTGTAGACAGTGTCGCCGCTAGCCCTCTGGCTAGTGACGTCACTGGCGCACCGGCTGTTGTGGAGGGGGGGGGGCAACCGCGGGGGGGCGGGGGCGCTCTCTCGTTGTCGGAACACAGTGTGAGAAGAGCATTTATGCAGGTGAACACCAGGAAGGCTGCAGGCCCAGATGGTATAACAGGACGCATACTTAAGTCCTGTGCAAACCAGCTTGCCCCGGTGTTCACCGCCATATTTAATCAATCCCTGGCGGAGTCAGTAGTCCCTGCCTGCTTCAAGATGTCTACCATCATCCCTGTACCGAAGAAACCCTCCCCAACATGTCCAAATGATTACAGACCGGTGGCACTCACCTCTGTGGTCATGAAATGTTTCGAGAGGCTGGTCAAGGACCACATTTGTGCCTCTCTCCCCAGCGATATGGACCCTATGCAATTTGCATACAGGACAAACAGGCCCACTGATGACGCGGTCTCCCAGGTACTGCACAGCACTCTCTCCCACCTTGACCGTCAGAAGGGGGGCTATGTGAGACTGTTGTTCATTGACTACAGCTCAGCGTTCAACACCATAGTCCCCACCAGACTGGTGGACAAGCTGATCGAGCTAGGCCTGAGCTCCGCCCTGAGCGCCTGGGTACTGGACTTTCTGAGTGAAAGACCCCAGGCGGTCAGGGTGGGGGGTCAGACCTCCAACACCATCACCCTGAGCATCGGGTCCCCCCAGGGCTGTGTTCTAAGCCCCCTGCTGTACTCACTCTACACACACGACTGTGTGGCCAAGTTCAGCTCCAACTCCATTGTGAAGTTCGCCGACGACACGGTGGTGGTGGGGCTGATCTCGGACAACGACGAGAAGGCCTACCGGGAGGAGGTTGAGGTACTGGAACGTTGGTGCCAGGACAACAGCCTGCTCCTGAACATTGGTAAAACCAAGGAGCTGATCGTGGATTATAGGAGAGGACAGCGGGAGACACACACACCACTGAGGATTAACGGGGCTACCGTGGACAGGGTGAGCAGCTTCAAGTACCTGGGGGTCCACATCTCAGAGGACCTGACATGGTCAACACACATAGGCACAGTAGTAAAGAAAGCGAAGCAGCGCCTCTACCACCTGAGACAGTTAAGGAAGTTCAGAGTATCGGGGAAGATACTTCAGTCCTTCTACTCAGGAGCTGTAGAGAGCATCTTGACCGGAAACATCACTGCCTGGTATGGGAACAGCACGGCACAGGACAAGAAGGCCCTACAGAGTGTGGTGCGCTCAGCCGAGCGTACCACGGGTATTGCGCTACCTCCCCTGCAGGCTCTATACAACAAGAGGTGCAAATCCAGAGCCTGCAGGATAATGAAAGACCCCCACCACCCCAATAACAGCCTGTTCCAGCTGCTGAGGTCAGGCAGACGCCTGCGAATTCTAGAGACTAAGACGGAGAGGCTTAGGCTAAGCTTCTTCCCCCAGGCCATCAGAGCCTTGAACAATGAACATCGAGAGACACAGAAACTGAACTATCCACACACAAGTACATACACGACACGCACGCTGAGCACGCTCACACACTAGCAGCCACTTTAACACTCATGCCGCACACACGCACACTTATGGCCAGAGGAAAGGCCACTTAAAATAGTATAACATCAGGAACAGTGTATTGCACTACTAAAGCTAACTAGCATGTCCTATATGCTCTGTAAATACTAATGTACAGATACCGAGATGGCACACCATGTACCTGTTTATTGCACTGTTTATTGGATTCTATTAATATGTTGTACCACTGTATTTTATTGGATTCTATTATATGTTGTACCACTGTATTGCACATCATCGCGGGCAAGACCAGCCGCATTTCATTGTATACCTGTATGCCGTGACAATTAAAACTCTTGAATCTTGAATCTTGAATCTTAAAAGGTATAGGTCTGTCTGATCGTGTCAGGAAGGATTCCAGAGATGAGGGATATACCATTTCCTCCTCCATCTTGACCCAAGCAGGTGCCTCCTCAGTCGAGTGATTCAATTTGGAGAGCTGGGAGAGTGAGAACGCATAGTGATACCAGTCTAGCTTAGGCAGGGATAAGCCGCCATTTTCCTTTGCTGAATACATTTTGGCCAGTCCAAATAGCGGCCTTTTGCCCCCCCACAAATATACATTAATGACTTTGTCATACTGTTTGAGTAACTGAGTCGGGAGAGTCAGCGGCAGCATATATAGGATATAATTTAATTTGGGAGCCAATATCATTTTTACTAAGTTTATCTTCCCAAGGAGGGACATATTCATCTTGGCCCAATTCTGGGTCAGAGCACTAACGTGTTCGATTATAGGGGCAATATTGGCTTGCACTAGCTCTTTCAGACCTGGGATCAGCTTTATTCCTAGGTATATCAACCCTGACGGCATCCACCTGTACTGCCATCCCCTCCTAATAGCAGGGGGACAGTGCACTTAGAGAGAGGCATTGCTTCTGACTTGCTCCAGTTGATTGTGTATCCAGATATTTCAGAGAAGGACTCGATAACAGTTCCAATGACCCCAGCTGCTGTTTGGGGATTGCTGGATACCAATAAGATATCATCCGCATATAAAAATAGTTTATGTTCCACCTGCCCCGCTATTACCCCTTTGATGTCTTGATTAGTCCTTAGTGCGATAGCAAGTGGTTCGAGGAAGAGCGCGAACATTTGGGGAGAAAGCGGAGAACCTTTCCTCATCCCCCGTCCTAGATTAAAGCGCGAGGATACGATCCCGTTGGTCAAGATAGAGGCCATCGGATTTGTGTACAACAGCTTTACCCACCCAGTAAACGATGGTCCGAATCCGAAGCGCTCTAGCGTGTGAAATAAGAATGCAAATTCCACCTTATCAAAGGCCTTTTCGGCGTCCAATGAGAAGGCCACTGTAGGTTCTACATCCTTCCTAACCTTCCACATTATGTGTAGGAGTCTGCGAATATTATCAGCTGAGTTTCTCCCCTTCACAAAACCCACTTGGTCTGAGTGCACCAAACTTGGTAGTACATCTTCTATTCTATTCGCTAGTATTTTTGCCAAGACTTTTTCTTCTAAATTGCTCAGGGATATAGGCCTATAGTTCCCACAGTATTGAGGGTCTTTGCCCTTTTTCTGTAGTAACGTAATAGTGGCCGATCTTAAGCTAGTGGGCAATCTCCCTTTTAACAGTGAGTCTTGATATACTTTCAATAGTCTTGGAGCGATTATATCACTGAATTGTTTGTAGAAATCGGGAGTAAACCCATCGTCTCCTGGTGCTTTACCTAATTTAAGGCTGTTGATTGCCTCGTGTATTTCCTCTATCGAGACCTCCCCCTCCATTGACTTTACTTGTTGTTTCGATAACGACGGTAATTCAATCTTGTTGAAGAACGCGTCCATTTTTACCTGATCCACCGCCGCCTGTGGTGTATATAAATCCTGGTAAAAGCACCTGAAAACATTATTAATTTCCTTTTTGTCTGTAATAATTTTGTCATCCTTATTATGAATTGAGGATATAATATTTTGATTTTGCATTTGTTTAACCCGATTCGCTAGTATTTTACCCGCTCTCTCCCCTTGTTCATAATATCTTTGGTTGGTCCTAAATAAAGCATATTCAGCCTTTTCTTGGTATATGTTGTTCAATTCATATTTGGATTTGTTTAGATTTCTCCACGTTTCTGGGTCTGGTCTCTGACTGTGCTGTTTCGAGAGTGCTTTAATTTCCTCGTCCAATGCTGTCATTTTTTGTTTCTCTGCCCTTTTTAGTATTGCACTGTATTGTATGAGTCGTCCTCTCATCTAAGCTTTACATGTGTCCCACATTATGCCACTATCATCTATTGACCCTTCATTAAGTTCCCAGAATTCCTTAAATATAGTTCTAATGTATGCACATGACACTTCATCATTTAACATTAGGTTATTGAATCGCCATCTCAGAGACCGTTGCCCCTCCTCTATGGATGTGATTACCAAATCAACTGGAGCATGATCAGATATTACAATGTTCCCTATCCCAGTATCTGCTACTTGTTCTACCAGTGCGCTAGAGATCAGGAAATAGTCTATTCTAGAGTATGAGGAATGTGGGTGAGAGTAAAACGTGTAGTCTCTTTCCTGTGGGTTCAGAACCCTCCAAATATCCACTAGACCCAATTCCTCTACCAGTACACTGACCGCAAGTCTCCCTGCATTGTCAGCGGTCCTGGGTTGAGACGATTTGTCCAGCAAGGTGTTTCCAACCAGGTTGAAGTCCCCCCCTATGATTACGTTGCTATTCCCTATCTTCCTAATCACCTCACATATTTCATGGAAAAAGTCTGAGGACGACATGTTGGGCGCATATATATTAGCTAATGTAGTCCTCTGTCCCTCCAAATCAGCATCCAATATAACCCATCTCCCCTCATCATGCGAGAAACTATTGTGCACCTTAACGTCTATGTTTTTTCTCACCAATATTGCCACCCCCCTCTTCCTAGAAGAGAACGTACTATAGAATATTTGTCCCACCCAATCCCTCTTAAGCTTGGCCGACTCTTCCTCATTCAGGTGTGATTCTTGAATTAGTGCAATATCCGTCTTTTTTGTTTCAAGAACGTCAGTATTTTTTTCCTCTTAATGGGATGATGACATCCGTCTATATTCCACGATACTATTTTAATCAGCCCCATATTCCTTCTAATGTATCTCCCCTGTGCAATCCAGCACGTAGTGCTTCTATGTCTGGGGCGTCATATCCCATATTTCTATATCTAGGACCTGATACTGTGATGATATATATACAACAGCATAGCATATGATGAAATAAAAAGGAACATATAAAAACATAAATACATTTCCCCCCCCCCCACATTTACCCAAGCTACGTTCGATAGGACCCCAGATAGAACAATTGTACCGAGGGTGAGATCGATACTCACCCGTGCACCTTGGTCCCCCTCGTCTAACAGAGGAGTGCATTTGGCACAAGGCAGGTTGCCCAAAACTGTGTCCCTACTATTTTGTATACCCTGATGTAACGTATGGCTCACACTGTAGTCTATATACAGTGCGATCAATTCAACTGAACTTGTCAAAATGGTGACGTTTTTTCTCGTCCAACAATTAACATTTGTATATCCCCTAGATATATATTGGTACATTGTAACTTCTATGTCATAGCTATAATGGACTGTGGTTCATTTCGTCATCCTTTTTTTTTTTATCTATCCCGGATATTTCCCCTCCCACGCTTTTAGCATATTCTCCTATTCATTGCCCTCTATTTTCACTTCAAATTTTTTTTTATATACAAATTGGCACTTTGCGATGTTTGTTACTCTATGACGATGCCCCTGCGACTTATCTGTATCCACATGCTTCTTGATCGTTATCTTAATTGTCTGCCTCCGACTGTCCCCGTCTGAATCCCTGGAGTTTCTCCCGGTATCCGTGATGTTCATTGCCCTGCTGTGCGGGGCCTTCATTCCCCGCCGCCTGTATGTCGTCTCCCGGTCCCCGTTTTCTTCCCACTGTCTGCCAGGTAGACAGCCGCAGTATCTCCTCTCGATCTGGGTCGGCAGTAGGGTTCACCACGGTGATCTTGTATCCACGTCTTGCCATATCCGCCGTCGCCTCGCTGCGTTCTGGTACAGGCGGGTGCCATCCTCGTAGAATACCCTCATTTTCGCTGGATACGGTGTCTGGAACTTGAGATTCTTCTCCTTCATTATTCTCTTGGCTTCGGCATATTCTCCTCGCTTCTTCAGTATTTCAGTGGGGAAATCATGGTCGACATAGAAGCGTTCATTGTCACATGAGACGTTTTTCTTCTGCCACGTCCGGCGTATTATCTCTTCCTTAATTTTGTAGCTCCCAAACTTAACCACGATTGACCGTGGCTTCAGCTGCGGGTTGTTAGGCCTTGGGGCTAACGCCTGGTGTGCTCGTTCGATACGAAGGTCCATGTCATGAGGCAGGCCGAGTGCGTCCTTAAACAGGCCGTCTAGAAATCCATGCATGTCTTTTCCCTCTTTCTCCTCTGGGATACCATATACCTGTAGGTTCTCCCTCCTCGTTCTGCCCTCCTGGTCGAGCAGTTTAGCTTCCATGTCGGCCTGCCTCTGCATTAGTTTCTTGATTAAAACCGTCGCCGCATCAAGCACTTGCATTTTCATTTTCTCCGATTCTCCCCTCCGCTTCACCGAGTCTGTTGTTCATTTTGTTCATATCATTTTTTATTTCCCGAAATTGACGCTCATTATCTCTTCTGAATTCTTTGAGCTCCTTGTAGATGTTCAACAGCGTGGCCTCTCGTTCAGAGTCATCATCGCCATCTTTTCCTCCCATTGTATCGCCATTCTCTGCCATTCCGTCGTCCTTTTCAGTTGTAATCGTGTTCGCCCTACGTCTTGTGATAGCCCCTTCTTTCATCCCTATTAAATATATACCCTGGTGTTGTTAATAAATGTTTTCCGGGGCTATATCATTTTGCTGTCGGGGAGCTTGTGAGTTAGGCTGCCATGTTCTTCCGCGGTCAAACCGGAAGTCGGCAAAAGCTATCTTAACAATAGCTAATTAATACTCCAGTCTGCAAAAATACGACACTCTGTGCTAATTCATGGAGCTGTAAACACCGGTAGCCAGCTCTAGTAGGCTGTAAGCTTGGCGCTGTTTAGCTAACGTTACATACAGCTTGTTGGTGGACACACAGCCTCAACATATTAACTGAAATAGCGTTCGCTTAGCAAGCATTATCCATGAGACGTTCTGGTTTCCAACATGTAAGCTAACGTAAACATTACAATACTATGGCTAACTAGCTAAAACGTACCCATGATCCGAGTAGCTGTCATCACGGTTCCAGTGTGCTTGCTGCTGCTTTCTTCTTCTTTGTTGTTAGTACACAGAATGCAGTCATGGCAGACCAGGGCTCCAGAGTGCGACTGTTTTACAAGATACGGAGTTGGACCTCTGATGTTACACAAAAGAAGTTCTGTTGTAGTGTTCTCAGTTATATTGTAGTGTTCTCAGTTCTAACAGAACATGTACCTGTTACCATCAAGCATGTGGTCTCTCTCTCTGACCCAGGTCCCTGTCATTCATTGAGACACCAATAGGAACACAACCAGTCATCAAGCAATCGGCCAATTGGCCAATCAGAAGCCCTCCTGTGGAACCATGTGGCCCTTCCTGTTTCCTTTTGTTTTCTGTTGGTCTGATGTGTTTATGTAATTCAGTTAGCAACTCTGTAATTGTAATTGTGTGTGTGTTGTGAATTGGAGCAGGTAAGGGGCCCAATACATTTTGTGATACATGTAGTAGTATATTGTCTAGACACACTAGGTCAGGAGTGATGCCACCCTTTGTATGTTTTGGTATATGTTTGGGTAGTTAGTGTAGGTAGTCAGGAGTAGGTTTTTATTTGACTTTTGTGTTATTGTATAGTTAAGTCTATTCCCTACTGAGTTAGTTTTGAGTTAATTCCTTTGGCATCCTTCTGGAATCCGACCCTACAGCAGAATTCTCCCTTACCCTGTCTCCAAAGACATATGTGACATATTAGGAGAATAATAGTTTAGTAGGCAACATGTTAGATGCATCTGAAGTGGTATCTATCGCTATGCTGCCTTGAAAACGTCTCACTTAGTGCCCTCTCTAAATTGGTTGGCGCGGCTAAACCCTCAACCTGTCTGTTTGACCCTCTTCCAGCAACTCTCACCAAAAAACTCTTCCCAACTCTAAGCCCTGCCCTACTCAATATCTTCAACACCTCCTTGTCTACTGGCGTGGTGCCCCTGGCCTTTAAATCAGCCATCATTAAACCAGACCCTCTAATCTTGAAAAATTACAGACCCATCTCCAATCTTCCGTTCCTATCCAAAGTGTTAGAACGGATAGTCGCAACGCAACTTACTGACCACTTATCAAACAATAATCTTAATGAATCTTTTCAATCTGGCTTTAGAGCCTTACCAAAGTCACAAATTACTTACTGCTCTCTCTTGACTCAAACCTCACTTCTGTGCTCTTATTGCTTGATCTCAGTGCAGCCTTTGACACTATCGATCACTCGATTCTTCTAGGTCGGCTTGAGAATCATGTTGGCATTCGGGGTCACGCACTAGCTTGGTTTAAATCTTATTTAACTGATCGAACACACTGCGTGGTCAATAATGATTTAACATCCGAGACCCTCCCAGTGCAATGTGGTGTCCCACAAGGCTCTGTCCTGGGCCCTTTGCTATTTTCGATTTACATGCTACCCCTCGGCAATATCATACGCAAATTTGGCATAAACGTTTACTTTTACGCTGATGACACCCAATTATATTTACCTATTAAGCCAAATGATTCCTCCCAATTACAAAACCTTGAGGCCTGCTTGCTTGCCGTCAAAAAGTGGATGTCGCAAAACTTTCTACTCCTTAATGCAGATAAAACTGAGATGTTAATTGTTGGCCCCCCAAACCACAGAGGCCTGTTTCAGGACATCTCCCTCAACTTTGATACTTGTCCTGTATCCCAGAGCTCCACCATAAAAAAACCTCTGAGTAATTTTTTATTCCTCCCTCATTTAATGCACATATAAAACATTTCACCAAAATTGCCTTCTTCCATCTTCGTAATATCGCAAAAATTACACTACACTGGCTTCCTATTCAAGCCCGATCTGACTTTAAAGTGCTACTCCTCACCTACAAAATTTTAAATGGGCTTGCACCGCTCTATCTATCTGATCTCATCTCCAGATACTCGCCCGCTCGTGCCCTGCGCTCACAAAATGCGGGGCTTCTATCGATTCCTAGGGTTACAAATAAATCCGCCGGCCACAGAGCCTTTGTCTACCGCGCTCCCTACCTGTGGAACAAATTACCTGCCGTTGTCAGGGGCGCCTGCTCTGTCGAAGCTTTTAAATCCCTGCTTAAGACCCATCTTTTTTCTCTCTCCTTCAACCTACCCTGATCTCACCTGGTCGGGGACTGACCTTTAGATTAAGCTGTCTAGTTTAGTTAGGATATCTATTTTCTCCCATCTCTGCTTTTCCGCAGCACTACAAACATGGGAACTCGCCTATGGGTATACACTCAGCGCATAATGCGCGTCAACTGAAAACTTCTCACATGCACCTTCCATCTGCTCGACCACGCCCACCTCTGGCCAGTTTATAGCCCAGGTGTGGGCTATAGAGTCTGAATTTCAACGAAACACAGCCAGGGGTCCTCAAGGCTGCGTGTAAAGCAGAAAAGCTACGCTAATCATATAACTAGGGTTATAGGATTACCTTCGTTATATTTCATTAGCTACGCTTTTCTGCTTTGCCTATGGGACAACAGGCGAAGCAGGGCACGTAGCCCCGACAAATGCACCCCCTGAGGTCCCCTTCACGACCATCAGAAAAACATGGGGTGGGGTCCGGCCCCCTCGTGCCTCCTAACGAGGAGCGGAGGGAAGGACACCAATAATGCGCAGTGGGCGCGGTTACCCCAAAACGCACAAGGTGAGTAGATCATGCGAAAAACCGCTGTCTACCTCACCATGCACCCCGCCAGCCGCCCGGCAGCAGGATGCAGAAGGGGTTCCAGCTCCAAGAGCCGCACTTCTCCTTTACAGAGGCGGGGCCCCCGGCCATGGCCGCGAGACAGAACCCCCCCGAAGGTTCCGATGAGGACCAAGGGTCCTCTCCCGGATTTACGACAACCCTCCTTCCCATCTGTATACATAGAAAACGCAGTTTCTATGCTGTTCCGACAGATCCGGAGGTTCCTAACGGCAGTGTTGCAAAAACACCCGAAACCCGGGAGCACTGAACTCTAATTACCAATACGTTAGGCCGACTAGGCCCACTACCTCCCCACCGTATTGGCCCGGCACCCCATGTTAGGGGGAGTCGGTGAAGTCCGCCACGTGAGATGTGACATAACCCAGTGGCCGAGGTCCCACATCAACGATTGATTAACCAATTGAAAATTACTTTTTCAGAACGGGTACTCCACCGCACGCTCAATACACACATGCTGTAAAAAACTATCAGAGATGTGGAACTCTACTCGTCATCCACTCATATGCGAGTCAGGGGGGAAAACACAGCACAGTACCACTGTGCGTTCTTTCACCCCATATTCGAATGACAAGTAGGGCCACTCTGTGTGGGCAGACGTCATCCCCCTTTGCAGTAGTAGGGGGGCTGTCTAAAAGCCCGTACCGAGGATGGGAACCTTCACCATGCCTCTTCCTAAAATCAACCGATCGCGAGACACATGTGGCACGGGTCTGAACCTCCCCCCTCCTGTTTCACAGAAACGGGGGCAGACCCTAAAACTAGTTCCCATTGATGGAACCGGAAAATCGACCTATTTTGCCAACAAAATTCAGAATGAAACCGATTGTCTGGTCGTCGTGGCTGTGGCATCTGCTTTATCACAGCAGAGCCAGAAACAGTGCAAGATGAAAAAGAGCCTTAAATAGGAAACTCGAACCTGGGAAGTGCGCACGCAACTCCCCTGGTTGCTAACGCCAGAGCCAGCGAGGGTCCCCATATATCCGCCGATGGATAGCGGGGAATCCCCTTTATGCAAATACAGATATGTAAAAATCAGCGCAGGCGCCAATACGGCGGTAGGCCATCCTGCCTGGGCGGGACTTCCACGTACACGTCACTACGTGAGGAACGTAGCGACGTCCCTCCCCAGTTTAACATACAAGTGACACCTGAGTTACACTTGCCACCATGTTTAAAAAACGGCAGGCTCCGCCACGCTGAAAGAGAAACACCCCCTCAGAGAGCTTTCTCTTCCCAGACAGTATCATATCACAATACGTACGAACAGACTCAGGCGGTTAAAACCCCGCTGAGTCGAGAGACAGATACAGCGGCTTTAATGTTATTATAAATAATACAGACTGTACGGTCACTGAACAATCTAGTACATCAGACACAGTCAGAAAAAAGACCTGTCGATGAAAAAAGGCACAGGACACGCTACCACTGTAAAATGGTGGTAAGCTGTCGGGAATCATACCAGGTATATTCTTATGGGGGATACGACTAAAACGTCATATCCAACACACACGATTTAAGTTCAAGGCCCCCGCCAAGTGTAACGCCAGTTCCAAGTCTTCAAATATAAAGAAATGGAACTCCAAGCACTGCTTGCAGTTCTCTGGGCTAAACACCAGGAGGCAGCGGGGTCAAATCATATTACAATAATAATAGAGCGGTGGGGCACTTGACCAAAACCAGTACATCAGGCAGTCATTCTTCTTCTGAAAAAGGATCCGTCGATGACAAAAAACGCAAGACATGCTACCATTGTACCTCCCCACAGGAGAGGTAAAATGGCGTTAAGCCGTCTAGCACCATATCAGACATTTTCCCATGGGGATATGACTAAAACGTCATACCACAACAACATGATTAAGTTCGAGGACCCCCGCTAACTGTAACGCCAAAACCAAGTCTTCAAATAGACAAAATGGAATTTCAAACCACCGCTCGCTGACCCTCGGCTAAACACCAGGAGGCAGCAAGGTCAAATCATATTCCAACCATAAATATGCGGTGGGGGGTCCCGGACAAACCTACCCTACAACAGTCAAAAACAGTGTTGATAGAGAAAACATACAAAATGTCTACCACCCAGCTTTTCAAAACCCTATGAGAAAAGGTAATCGTGGCATCGTCTGGTATCACATCAGACATGGTAACGGAGGAATAATTGCACGTTTGTTGAACAGAACCTACCGGATTCACCTGGGCTTTTTTATTTACAAAAAAACAACGTAAACAACAACAAACATAAATGTATATACAGTGCAAAGAATAGAGGAATTATGTACAACGTAGGCGAGAGCGCTCTCCAGCGTCCCACTACCAACAGTCGCACCCAACAACAAAACAATACGTACATAAAACCACTCTGGGCAACGGGGGAAAAACACCCGTTACCTCCCCTTCTATTCACCTCCTTCGTGTCGTGGCCAGTGGTGCAGTCGTAATATGGGAACTGGTAACACGCCACGCCACGTGCACGTGCACGCGCGCGCGGGTACGTGCATGCGCACAGAACAGATTTTTTTTTTTTTTTTAAATAGAGAAGCTGAAAAAGGTAGCAGGATGTAGCCTTCAATATATAAAGAAATTATATTGTCAACAGATATGGTTGAAAAACAAACAATGTTTTAAATGTAATAGTAGTTACAATTTCTTTAATTGAATCAACTTAAACTAGAAAAGTAAATACAAACTAAATTAACAATGTAAGTTACATTGTTAATTTAGTTTGTATTTACTTTTAGTTTAAGTTAATTCAATTAAAGAAATTGTTTTACACACAAACACAAAAGCAAACTTAAAATAATCAGACAACTTGCGTTTACTTGAAGTTTGTGTGTGCATGACTCCTAGTGCACAGCAAGGGAGGTTTGGTGATGAACCTTGTGGTGCGCTCACACGCACCCACTCGCGCGCAGTTATACACACACACGCACGCACACACGCACACACACACACACACACACACAAGCGCATATACGCAAGTGCAATCTTTCTATCATACACGCTCTTCTTGCTCTGTATTTGTGTGAATGTGCGCGCGCGAGAGCAATTGGAAAGCTGGCGCGCAGCACGGCAGACGCTTGATTCAATCATAAGCAGGTAGACCCCCATCACGAATTCCGAGCCACATTAGTATTCACCTCCACTGCCGCCCGTCACACAGAATGAAGGGGGAGATGCATTCAGATAGCCAACACCCAGATACCTAGTCTACCTGCGCTTTTTGTTATGTAAAACGGTGGCCGCCGGCCGGGTACTTATTCACAACGAATGGATACAGCGCATTTTTGTGTGCGCGTACACGCGAGTACACATCCGTGCGCGATCGCGCGTACTTAGTTCTGCCTCAGTGATCTAATAACACGGCGTGTAACCGCGTGTGTGCACGACTGCACCCCTGGTCGTGGCCCGTCCACCTAACACGGGGGGGGGATTGTGATTGGAAATCGTATCAACAGGTTGCAGAATGGGTACAATGCAGCACGCCTCAATACACACAATTGTCAGAGGGGTGCCGACCAGAGAAAGACACTATAGTCTTATTTACCCCAGTGTAGCCCATTTTCAATTTACCATATACATATATAAATATATGTCTAATAATAATAATAATAATACATCTATTTTATATAGCGCTTTTCCAGGTGCTCAAAGACGCTTTACATGGGCAGGAGAGACAAACTATGGCAAAATAAAAAAAACGAACAAAACAGAACAAAAATAATACATGACAAAATAAAATAAAACCGACAGAATTAGAGGTCTAAACATACAATTCCCCGTTGACGTGAAGATAACACGGGGGGAAAAACCCAGGCCGTCGCTACTCCTTAAGAAGTGCGGTCAGCGGTCACAAGGAAAAAACAGAGCACCAAGCCAGTAGAATGTAACGGCTAAGAAGACACAGCAGGAAATGACGGGGGGGGGTCCATTCACTCGAAAGAGAACGGACACACGCCACAGGGTTATACAAGCACAAGCACGCACCTGTTGATGTACACCTGCCGCTGGTCACTTGCCTCTTTTTCCTTTAATGAAGGCGCCAAGCTCTTCTGAACGGTTCTCACGTGGAGATGCCCGGTCAGAGCGCACACGAGTCGACACGCGGGTCGCATGACTGCCCGTTTGTTTTAACACAAAAACTGCCGGTCCTTTCATAGAGCGGACTCATACTTTTATAAACAAACAAAAATGACACGCAGACACCTCCGTTTCTGACTCCATGTCGCGTGCTGCTCAGGGGCGTTTTTAGGGTTAGAAAACATTGGGGGCTTTTTTTTTTTTTTTACACAGAAATACGCAATTTTAGAGTAATTAGAGACGAATACTGAAGAACTAGATTCGAGTTTTTTAAAGTGAGGTCCAGGTCCATGAGAGGGATATGGGCAGTCCCCATAGAAAATTCAAAGTTAATAGGACCAAATCATCAGTTTCTTATTTATTTATTTAACCTTTATTTAGCCAGATAAAACATTGATATGGTCCAGGAGGCCCCAATGAGGGTACAAATATACACATATACATACATACATACATACATACATACATACATACATACATACATACATACATACATACATACATACATACATACATACATACATACATACATATATATATATATATATATACATATACATACATTACATACACACATATACACCAATAACAAAATAAAAACATGTACAAACTATGTACAAAAGAAATAAACAGTTAATCTCTAGTCTTTACAGTTTTCTTCGATTGCATAAACACTCAAATCAAAAGTATTACACAATTATCAAAACCTTACACTCAAGGAGCAAAACATAGGCCCAGATTTGCACCCCTATAA
Organism: Notolepis coatsorum; assembly: GCF_963971535.1. NCBI lineage: Eukaryota > Metazoa > Chordata > Actinopteri > Aulopiformes > Paralepididae > Notolepis > Notolepis coatsorum. Next base: position 99,873,683 of record NC_140168.1, on the reverse strand, counting down.
GCACAAAGTCAGCCTCACACTTTTTGCAAAACAATACACACAGTGATTTGAAAAACACTAAACACACTTGCATTACATTACACATAGAATGTCAAATTACCACACATATGAGCCAATTGGTTAAACACAGCAATCAGATGCACAAACACACCATTGCTTAATTGTAGATACACCAATCAGGTTTAAGCACTATAAAAATGCAGCAGGGCCCTATTCCCCGTACCTGGTTCAACTAAGTCGATCAAGAGTCCCATTATCCAGATTCAATTAACCCGATGTTTGAAGCCGGGATTTTCCTGTTCCTCGAAGGTGGATTCAGTCTCGTTAACTCGAACCAGACTTGATACTCAGGATCAGTGCGCGCGCCCGCCTCAGCCGAGAAGGCAGCAAGTGTCGAGAGCAGAGATCCTGATTTTCTAACGGCATTGATTGATTGATTGATTTAAAACTTTATTAACAGATTGCAGTACGGCTCAATAGCCGCGCCGACAAGTTAAATGCATAATCTATAGGCACATTTTAAGTCCCTCATTACCCCAATCAATCAATCAGATTATATTTCTTTAAACGTGCCCTGCTGGCAGTAGGTTCATGGAATGGATAATCAAATGAGATCTTGCTAGCGAAAATAATTAGTTCAACAGTTTCAGAATAAGGATACGGCTCTCTTATCCATTGATGGATGTATGGTTGATGTTTCATTTGTCTGCCACCGTGGTCTGATGGTCGAGCATTTAGTCTTTCACACGGACGACCCGCGTTCGAATCCCACTTCTTCTAGCTTTCTTTTTGAAATGTAAATACTTCAATTTGGTGCACGTTGAGAGCTATATAAAGAATGACATCCTCAATGCATGTAGATTTATAATATTTTAACTTAAAACTAGGCTACTTTTGCGTATAATCATTAATATTATATTCCAAAAAAATCATATTGGAAACGCGGGATCTCGAACCCGGGTCGCCAGCTTGCCAGGAGTGAACACTGCCGTTGGACCACTGTGCCAGACGGGATATATCCATTGTGTATCCAAGACCATCAATGGACAAGAGACCCGTGTTTAGAATATTTTTCTTTTGAATGAAGTTTTATCTCTTTATTCTCAAATGCATTAATCCCAGTTACAATATCACAATAACGTGTGAGTGATGATACAATTCAACAATCCTCAGATTCCTCGTAATTCATAATCCACAAAAACCACAATCCACGCATAGACACTTCAATTTTATGCTTGAATGAAACACAATCCAGGCGCTCCCACAGCGGAGAATATGAAAGGAATCAGAGCCAAACGAGCGATAGGTTTCAATCATTAAAAATATCCCAGCAGGATTCACATTTGCAATGCTGCGCGTTGTTAAAATAACCACATAATGTGTACATCGCACCTAGCGAGCGCCACGGTATATATAACCAGTGTTGGGCAAGTTACTTTAAAAAAGTAACTAGTTACAGTTACTAGTTACTTCTTCCAAAAAGTAACTAAATTACTTACTCAGTTACAAATTATAAAAGTAACTAGTTACTTCAGAAAGTAACTATTGCGTTACTTTCAAGATTTTTTTTTACATAAACAACATACACAAATCTAAACTATTTTAATGTTGCTGTGGGACAAAGTGAGACTAGCCTCCAATCAAATGCCATGTAGGCTATGTAGATATTATAATTACTATGTTTATATAGTGGATCATACAAATACAAACAGAATAGATGTTTTGGAACTTTTGATATGTATTGCCCCTCAACAGGCCACAACTGGGCAACATTAAATTATGCTTGTTAAGCACTATACCAAAAATAAATAACAAATATATACTGATTGATTGAACATTTTAATTAACAGATTTCAGAATGGGTACAATACAGTACGGCTCAATACACACAATTGTTAAGGGGATGCAGACCAGAGAAAGACTTTCGTCTTGTTTACATCAGGGTCCCCCATTTTCAATTCATAACATTTATGACGAAAGTCTTTCTCTGGTCTGCATCCCCTTAACAATTGTATGTATTGAGCTGTACTGTACTGTACCCATTCTGCAATCTGTTAATAAACTTTTCAATCAATCAATCAATGACATACACAACTTACAGATATAAGAATCTAATCGAATCATCTAAACTAATCTAATCATTACATTTAAGACATGCATGACATACAGATATATTATATATTTTGAAATTTGAAATTTATTTGAAGGATAAACCCCTTGAGATATGCTATCTCGTTTTCGAGGGGGTCCTTAACATAGGATACAAAACATACAATACAATACATAACAAAACAAAAAAACAAGACAACAAATGCACTTATACACTGACAGACGCTCTCCCAAGCTCACTCCCACAATCCACACTGATTCCTCCCAAGAGGATCACCAATATATATATGTTCCCTTATAAAACACAAACAAAATTATAATTTGATCTGAAAACGACATTTAAGCCCTAACACAGTAAATCAATAACAAGTGCAAGTAGTCTGTAGATGAGTGAACAAAGATATCTTGAATAACCTGTAAGAAGTAAGAGATCTGAGTGAACTAGGCAGTTTGTTCCAAGCTGGTGCTTTATATTTAAAGGCAAGTCGACCGATAGCTTTGATGGTTCGAGGTATACTAAAGAAAGGAAGATCCGTGTGTCTTAAATTATAAGTTGAACTATATGGTGTTAAGAACTGCTTTAGATAGGGGGGATAATTAAAGTAAATACATTTGTAAACAAAAAGCAACCAATGAAAATGTCTTCTGAATTGGGGAGAAAGCCAGTTTAACAACTCAAACATAAGACAGTGATGGGTTCTATAAGGACACCTCAATATAAATCTGCAAACACTATTATAAGTAACATTTAAAGGACGGAGATTTGTTAGTGTGGTGTTTTGATAGACTATGTCTGCGTAATCCATTATTGGAAGTACCAGCTGTATAATGATTCTTTTCCTAACCTGAAGAGAAAAACAGTTAATAGAACGATACAATATTCTCAGGCTACAATTTGTTTTCTTCATCACAGCATCAATATGTGACTTGAAGGTGAGTTGAGAATCAAGCCAAAGACCCAGATACTTATATTCATCGACATTTTCAAGAGGAGCATCATCTAAAAACTTAATCGACAACTGATTTGATAATTGCACCAGATTTGATCTAGTACCAAACAGCATACTATAGGACTTCTTCTTATTTAATAAAAGTTTGTTAATAGATAACCATTTCTGGACAGCATCAAAATGAGTCTGTAAAGAGTACTGAATTTGTTGAATATCAGACTTAGAAGAATAAATCACTATCGTCAGCATACAATTGAGTAAGACAGTCAGATGGTATCAGGGTGAGATCATTAACAAATATAGAAAATAATAATGGTCCTAAAGATGATCCTTGAGGAACACCTTTATCCATAATCAAAAAATCAGACTGTTTACCCTGATATGATACACACTGACGTCTCTGGTGGAGATAGGAATTGAACCAAAGTAAAGAATTATTAGAGACACCAATAGCACACAGTTTGTCAAGAAGAAGATAATGATCAACCAAATCAAAAGCCTTTGTGAGATCTATAAATATTGCACCAGTAACCATGTTATTGTCCATTGCTGAGTGAACATCATTGGTCAACTTCAGAAGGGCTGTAGTTGTGGAGTAGTTTGGCCTGAAACCAGATTGGCATGGTGATAAAATATGAGAATCATTAACATAATGGGATAATTGATTAAAAATTAGTTTTTCAAATACTTTTGCTATACTATTAATAATTGAAATTGGTCTATAATTATTGAGATCAGAAGGATCACCACCTTTATGCAATGGAATGACTTTTGCACATTTCCAGCTTAATGGAGTTTCATTAGTTGTTAAAGATAAATTAAATAAATCAGACAAAGGATATGATAATACATGAGATGCAAGTTTGATGAATTTGATCTCCATCCCATCTGGGCCCTATTCCCCGTACCTGGTTCAACTAAGTCGATCAAGAGGGCCATTATCCAGCTTCAGTTAACCCGATGTTTGAAGCCGGGATTTTCATGTTCCTCGAAGGTGGATTCAGTCTCGTTAACTAGAACCAGACTTGAGACCCAGGATAAGTGCGCGCGGCCGCTTCAGTTGGAAAGCCAGCACGTATCGATAGCAGAGATCCTGATTCTCTAGCGGCATTGATTGATTAATTGATTTAAAACTTTATTAACATATTGCAGTACGGCTCAATCGCCTCGCCGACAAGTTAAATGCGTTATCTATAGGCTAATTTTAAGTCCCTCATTACCTCAATCAATCAGATTATATTTCTTTAAACTTGCCTGCTGGATTGAATAATCAAATGAGATCTTGCTAGCGAAAATAATTAGTTAAACTGTTATACAGAATAACGATACGGCTCTCTTGCCCATTGATTGATGTATGGTCGATCTTTTACTTATCTCCACTGTGGTGTAACAGGTTCTTCTTTTGACTTTCACGCAGACGACCGGGGTTCGAAACCTAGTCTTTTCCTTCTTCTTGCAATGTAGGAATAATTCAATTTGGTGCACGTTGAGAGCTATATAAGGAATGACATCCTCAATGCATGTAGATTTATAATATTTTAACTTAAAACTAGGCTACCTTTGCGTATAATCATTAATATTATATTCCAAAAAATTATATTGGAAACACAGGGTTTCGAACACCGGTCGCCGGGTTGCCAGGATTGAGCACTACCGCTGCGCCACTGTGCCAGATGGGATAAATTCATTGTTTATACATTAATGAACGAGAGACCCGTGTTTAGAATATTCTTTATTTTGAATGAAGTGTTATCTCTTTATTCTCATTCATTAATGTGACGTCAACGGCTCATTCAATTTCTCAAACCCGTCAAACAGCGCATCTCATCAGACATTTTAATCCCAGTTACAATATCACACAAGATCCACAATCCACGCATAGACACTTCAATTTTATGCTTGAATGAAACAGAATCCAGGCGCTCCTCTCCTTCCTCGCTCCTCATCCACAGCGGAGAATATGAAGGGAATCCGAGCCGAACGAGCGATAGGTTTCAATCATTAAGGATATCCCCGCGGGATTCACATTTGCAATGCTGCGCGTTGTTAAAATAACCACATAATGTGTACATCGCACCGAGCGAGCGCCACGGTATATATAACGTGCATTATTTAGGACAAAGTGAATTTAGTATCAGCATTTTGGGTCTATTTTACATTTCAAAAGCCCCCTCTGGAAGAATGGAGCACAAAAACGTAATTCAGAATGGTATAAAGCAGATCCTAGACTGTGGGAATAATTTCAGGAAACGATCTCACTTCTTTGCGGGGGCGTGGCCATGCTTCATCCGGCTAACTTGAACTTAAACCCTGCCCTCGACCAGGCTCAAACTTTTTGATCTGTTGTCATGGTGATTTGGACAATCCAGCTTCGGGGAACGGGAAAGTCCGGCTTAAGTCAGACTTCACCGAAAGTTATCCGGCTAACTCAGTTATCCAGGTACGGGGAACGGGGCCCTGAACCACAGCTAGTACCCAATCTTAATTCATCAATGACCTTCTGAACATCAAGCGGACGGATACTTCTAAAGGAAAAAGAGCTGTTGCATCTGGTGTTATTAAGAGGCACATCGGAATATGAGGAGTCATTAAATTTGAGTCTGCAGACAGAATTAAAGTGCTGATTAAAGGCAAGTGCAATTGAGGAGGGATCATTGACAACTTCATTATTAATTCTAATATGAGTGGGATTTATAGATGACTTCTTAGTAATGCTGTTGATTCTCTTCCAAAACTGTTTTGGATTGCTAAATTCATTGTTTAAACAATCTTTGAAATAGTTGGATTTAGCATTTCTTGTTTTAGTTGTACATAAGTTCCGTATTTGTTTATATGCAATGAAGTCGGCAGAATCCTTTGTCAGACGATGCTTTTCCCAAGCCTTATCTCTTTGTTTATACAGATTTATAAGTTCACTATTAATCCAGGGCAAGTGTCTACCCTTTACTTTGAGCATCTTCCAGGGAGCATGATGGTCAATAACATTAGTAAGCTCAGTGTAGAAGAAATTCCATGCATCTTCAACAAATGGAATCAATTTAAACCGGTCCCAATTTATAGATGTTATATCTTGAATAAAGTGCTCAATATTCAAATTCCTACATTGTCTTATCCTGATAAATTTTGGTGGTAGACGTGGTAACTTTATCTTCCAAATGCAGAAGATGATAGAATGGTCGCTGAAACTATCAGGTAACACACCAGAGTTTGAAATTCTGTCCGGGTGTGAGACGAGAATCCAATCTAGCAGGGACTTGGATCTAGTATCAACTCTAGTAGGCTCACTAATGAGTTGAGTTAAATTGACACTGCCAAATAGGTTTCGAGCATTACTAGATGATCGATCTAGCCAGTTGATGTTAAAGTCACCCAAGATAATAATTTCATTTGGACGATCTAAAGAGTTAATGGTGGATAATATATCATTTGTAGATTCAGAGGGAGAATCAGGAGGTCTATAAATATTTCCTATGGTCAACTGCTTATTTTCATGAAAAGAAATTTTTATAAAAAGACACTCAAAGTTTATAGGGTTTACCCTTGGCCTGAGGAGCTCAGATGTCAGATTTGAATTGACATATGTAGCCACACCTCCACCTCTAGTACCCCTATCAGCTCTGTACAGAACATAGTTGTCAAGTTCAACTTCATTGTCAGAGATTGCACTATGCAACCATGTCTCAGACACAGTAATTACACTGGGATTATTGTAGACAAGCCAAGCTCTAAGTAGATCGATTTTGGGCTACAGACTCCTTATATTCAGGTGAATAACATTTAAACCTTTAGAAGTATTCATCATACCAGAGTTGTATTAAAAGAAAAAGAAACAAAAACAACGGGATATATAATCATGTGCAAGGAGGAACAATGGATAATGAGCAGGGAGCAGGAGAGCGACATACATTCAAGTACACACACACAACATAACATAAATACATAACACAAAACTAAATCCCAGCATGTCCCAGCAGTACCTGGCATGTCTATGGGAATTCACTATAAACTCAAAGCTTGATTGATTGATTGATTGAAAACTTTATTAACAGATTGCAGAATGGGTACAATACAGTACAGCTCAATACACACAATTGTTAAGGGGATGCAGACCAGAGAAAGACTTTCGTCTTGTTTCCACCAGGGTCCCCCATTTTCAATTCATCAGGACATATATGACATACATGACATACAGATAGTCAGTACTGCTACATCTATACATTTATGACATACCAGATTTGCAAATACAGTACTGTTTGTGATACAGAAGGAGTCAAGAAAAGGGAGTATATACATTTGACGTAGAAACTGTACATTGGAGGAGGTTGGGTGGGGGGGGTTGGGTACACTGGGATATTGACAACCATACTGGGTAATTTACATTGGAGGTGGTTGGGGGGGGGGGGGGGGCACACTGTATAGACAAGCAAAACTGTACATTGAGGGGGGGAGACTCTGTACAAACAAACAAAATTGTACATTGGACTATTGACAAAACCATACTAGGTAAATGACTGTACATTGGAGGGGGTTGGGTTAGGATATTTACAGGGGCCAGTGTTGAATTGCAGTCTCCCGTAGGTGTCTCTTGAGAGAGGTTTTGAAAGTGGGTAGTGATCCACATTCCTTTACAGCTTTGGGTAGGGCGTTCCACATTGATGTGGCATAATTGCGAAACGTGTTTAGTCCCTTATTTGAGCCGAATCTGGGTTTAACATGATTTGTGGAGCTCCCTCTGGTGTTGTGATCGTGGTATTCACTGACCTTTGGGAAGTATTTTGCCATGTACATGGGTACCTTGGTCGTGTAGTGTATCTTGTAGACCAGGCCCATTGCAAGTTGCTGTACTCTGTCATCTACTCTAAGCCATCCTAGGTTGTCAAAGTGGGCAGGGGTGAGGTGGGTTCTAGGAGTAAGGTCAAGCAGTAGTCTGACCAGTTTGTTTTGAGATGTTTGTAATTTTGTTTTTAGCGCCTTTGAGGTGCTTTGGTACCATGAGGTGCAAGCATAGTCGTAGTACCCCTGAATGAGTGCTCCTGCCAGAGTCTTCAGGGTGTTCTTGTTTACCAGAGAGGAGATCCGGTACAAGAATCGAGTTCGTTGGTTGACTTTTTTTATTACATTGGATGCCATTTTGTCACAGGAGAGATTAGCCTCTAGGATGGAACCCAGGTAGGTAATTTCATCTTTCCTTGTGACAATATTGTCACCCACTGTAACTGAGAAGCCGTCGGTCTTGCTGAGTTTGTTATTTGAACCGAAGAGAATGGACTCTGTTTTTCCCATGTGTAATGATAGTTTGTTATCAGCGAGCCATATGCAGATTCTGCCTAGTTCCGAGCTGAGGGTTTTTTCAACCTGTAACTTGTTCTTGTCAGAGACCAGCAGGGCTGAGTCGTCCGCAAACAGGAACAAGTTGCAGTCACAAGCTGACGACATGTCATTTGCATAAATTAGGAACAGTAGCGGTCCTAGTATGCTTCCTTGTGGAACACCACAGCTCACTGTGAGAGGGGGGGATAGGGTACCGTTTACCTCCACCATCTGTTCCCTCCCCTCAAGGTAGGATTGCATCCAGCTCACTGATAGACTATCAAAACCAATTGCTTTTAGCTTGTCAATCAGAATGGAGTGATTGACCGTGTCAAAGGCCTTTTGTAGGTCCAGCATGACCATGCCTCTGTCTGTATTCTTAGAGAAAGAAAAAGAAAAGAAAGTTTGTAGCCTGAAATTTACAGGCGGCATCAAAGACTTTAAATCTTTCATTCTGATAAATCTCTACTATGAATTAGTCACGGTATTAACGTGACGTACGCATATAGGCGCTCCCGGAAGTGACGCATTTACGCTACGGCATTCAGAATGTAAACACAACAGCATGTAACATTAATGAAGCCAGAAAGAAAAAGAAGAAAAGAAAAATTTGTAGCCTGATATTTACAGGCGGCATCAAAGACTTTAAATCTTTCATTCTGATAAATCTCTACTATGAATTAGTCACGGTATTAACGTGACGTAAGCACGTAGGCGCTACCGGAAGTGACGCATTTAAGCTACGACATTCAGAATGTAAACACAACAGCATGTACAATTAATGAAGCCATGTAGTAGGCTCACGCTAACATTGAGCACATATTTCCAAATCATAAACATGGCACAAATAGAACAAAACTCATAATGCAGAGGCATCACTTCATATGAAGGAACAAAGGAGAATTAAGAAGAGGAGAGGACACGGTCAATTAATTAATACGCCGGCTCGGACCATAAGAAGAGTTACCAAGCACTATCTCAGTCATAATAAACATCATCATTCGTACCGCATATCTTCTGGAGAGTTCGGTAAAGATATCAAGGCATTTTCAGCAAGCTTGGGACAGTTAAATCTTTCTTCTTTGCCATCAATGGTGACACACAATGTACATGGATAGCGAACAAAGTACTTGATCTTACGTTCGCGGAGCTTGCGTTTGATGGTGGCGAAGCTCTTGTGACGCCTCGCCAAGTCTGCGCTGAGGTCTGGGTTGAAGTAGACACGAGACCCGTTGAATTCCACTCTCTATACTCTCTCTGGCAAGTCGAAGGATTTTCACCTTGTCCTGGAAGTAGAGCAACTTTATGATGATGGGCCTAGGCGTGCCACGCTCGTTCTGACGATTTGTCGGTGAGCGATGGGCTCTTTCAATGATTGGAGCGGTGGGGAAGTTATCCGGACCCAGGAGCGATGGAATTATTTTGGACATGAACCCAATCACATCGGTGCCTTCAGCAGACTCAGGGATTCCGACGACACGAAGATTCAGTTGACGACTCCGATTCTCCAGGTCATCAGTCTTCTCACGTAGGTAAGCATTGTTGTTACAAAGGGTCAGATTAAACCGAATATATGTATTTATTGATTGATATATATTGCATAATATTTGTATATCGTTTGATATCCCTTGTGTATTCTTTGTACATATACACGGAATATCCCTTTAAACTAGTACAGACCATAATATTTCGTTCTCTTATTGGATAGCGTTCCACCAGCGCCAGTGTCTTACCCCCAGAGTCGAGTTCAAAGCTACCGTCAAGACATGTCTGTACATGCCCGGCTTTGCCCAGGAATACGAGACAGAAATGAGGTTGGCACTAGTTTATTCCCCGTACATATAAATATGGCGCAGGTGAATACAGCAGTAGTCTTAGTAACAAGTTGAAGCCTCACACTACGATACAACGTGCTGTGAAGTGGGCCCGTATTGCCCCAAAATAGAGTCTTGTTTTATCCTAATACGTTTGTTCAACGTATCGTTCGCTCCTTACTAGTAAAGCCTTCATCACGAGTCAACGACCAAGTGAAGTGAGCAACAGTGTGTCTAAATAGAGCACTTATAGCCGCGTGCGAATAGGATAGTAAAGTATCAGAGCTTGGTTGAATAACGTCAAGTTCAACTTAGTTAATGTGAAGTACCGCGCACCGGAGAATATACACCGGTGAATGCAGAGCCCCTTTCCGGCTGGAGTATTATTATTATTGCTTTGTACCAAGCTGTTGGAGCGGATAAGAATCGTCTACACCCACTGCTGTGGGATCTACCGTGAGGAACATCATTCGAGCCCGTCTCTATTGGAGAGGCTGACCGGCTTCCACCTGTGCTGCACGCATACTGGGATTACAGCTGCCTTTCGTCTGCCGAGCAGGGAGTAATATACCGCCTCCCATAGCAGGAGCCTACGGAGTCCCCGCTGACCCAGACTTTGCATTCGAGCGTTTGCTCCCCCTGCTGGCTTACAACCGGTGGGAACCCCCCTACCAGTATCTCCAGCTATCTCCCCAGAGTACCATAGATATAATTCCTAATATTCAGGTTGTATTCTTATCTCATGCGTAATATGAGAATGGATATTCATTATTGATTTGCCTACGCACATTCCTTTGCCTTATAAGCGCATTCAAGTAAAGTATATTATGTATTCTTGCTGCTAATAAATACTTAAAGACAACTTTGTGTAGAACCGATTCATTGTGGGGAAGTGTTCTCATCATATACTCGTGTACGGTATGGCCAGTATAATGTACATAAGACGGTAGTGGTTTAATGATACCATACTTGATTAATACAGTCAGGGAATTGTACCCCTCAGTTACAATTGGTCCTTCGAGCCCCGGATAAGAATTAGCGTAATATTAATATAATATTAATATTAACATGGCCGATGATGAACACTCCACAAACGGTTCTCCTAAGCTAGATCGCCCGGAGCGCAGACGGCAGCCACGGAATATGCCAGCGCTATATTGTGCGCTCTGGGCACCTTCAGGCTCAAACTTTTTGATCTGTTGTCATGGTGATTTGGACAATCGAGCGTCGGGGAACAGAAAGGTCCGGCTTAAGTCAGGCTATACTGGAAATTATCCGGCTAACTCAGTTAGCCAGGTACGGGGAACGGGGCCCAGGTGAGTTCACCTGCCTTCAACAAAAACGGAAGGAGAGTGAAGTACTGTACACAGAGAACGTGAAAATATACAATACATTCACCAAACACTACACAAGACAACCAATGATGCAGACTGATGAAAATATAAATGTTCTCTCCATATACCCAAATCAGTCAACATGTCAACATGGAGAATCGCAACAAAATAATCTCTTGCCAGATCCAGCTAGGCAAAGAGATTATGTCTAGTATTTTCTGTACTCTATTTAAATAATTTCTTTTTTGTTTTACTGTAATTTTAACCTGTACTGGATACAGTATTTTATGTTTGTCTGATATTTGCTGAGCTTACTGTGTTATGCACACTGTAGTACAGACCTGGGCATTGTACGGCCCGCGGATGATTCTGATCGGCCCGCGAAAGATTACATGATAATAAATTTTTTTTTTTTTTTTTTTTCATGTCAACGTTCACACGCACAATATACGCTTACCTAGGATTTGACTTGATTCAACAACAAAGCAGTCGGGGCAAGCCGAAAACGGTCGAAAGTGTGGTTATTTGAAGTTTGGATTTCTTTTTTCACAACTGAGGTAGGTAGATACACATTTTTTAGACTAAAGTACAGAAAAAAGGTCCCGTTGGGTACCGGTATCAATTCACAGGCACCGGTACCGTATCGGTTCAAATGTGAACGGTACCCACCCCTACTGAACACACAACTGCAGGGCAAGGGCATTTTTGCTCATGAAATGCATAGCCATGTGAAAGCCTTCATGACAAAGTTGCAATTAATTTCAAGGCAACTAGGCAGCAACAATCTCAAACACATGAAAACCCTGAAATAAGTCAAACCATCAGCTGATCACCGGCACAGGTACTCATCCATGTTGGGAGCACTGCATGATGAATTTTCAAGGCGTTTTCAAGATTTCAAAAAGGTTGAGGATGAAATGCAGCTGGTTTCCTCTCCCTTTACCTGCAGTGTTGATAGTGCACCCACTGATGTTCAGCTTGAACTCATTGACCTGCAGTCTGATTCACTACTGAAAGAGCACTTTAAGTCAGCATCACTGCTAGAGTTCTACTCTGCTCTCAAGGAGGAGAACTTTCCAAACATGAGGAGACATGCTCAGAAGATGTTGGTTCTCTTTGGATCCACCTATATGTGAACAGACATTCTCAGTCATGACGTTTACCAAGTCCAGGTACAGATCCTCTCTCACTGATGAACATCTGGCAGCTGTGCTTCGCATCTCCACCTCAGACATGCAACCTGACTTTGATGGACTTGTTAAAGCTCAACAGAGACTGGATTTATCACACTGAATGAAAAAAAAAAAAAAAAAGCTGAAGAACACTAAAATGTGGAAATATAACAAGTGAAATGGGACACTTGATATTTTTTTTTCTTTTTTTGCACAGTTCTGAAAACATTAAACGTTTAATATAGGCATGTAAAGTAAAAAAGGCTACTGGGACACTTTTCTTTACACAGTTCAGTGACATGTCTTGTTTATTTTGGCTATAAGATGATGTGATGTCTTTAGAAAGCTAAGAAAATCCTTGTTTCAATAGTATATGAAACTCAAAATAATAACTGTATTTGTATAGCACTTTTTCATACATGCCATTTGTTATTAATGTTTCACATTTTGTTTATCATTTTGGAAATAAATTCTATTTGAATAAATGATATTTTTGAAAGCTAACCTCACCTTTTAATTGCCAAATAATAACATACACTCTTACCAGGGGTCAAAACAATGCCATTTACTGCTTTTTATATAGAAATAAAATGTATATTATGCATAATTGAGTTTGGAATTTTGGCCCGGCCCTCCAACATATTTTCAGTTGCTCATTCGGCCCCCCGGGAAAAATAATTGCCCACCCCTGCTGTAGTAGCATGCTTACGATTTTAAATAAAGGTTGAAATGAAATGAAATGAAATGAAAACTGGGACATGTTTTGTTGTGATTCTCCATGTTGAAATGTTGACTGATTTGGTTATATGGAGAGAACATTTATATTTTTGTCAGTCTGCATCATTGATTTGGGTATATGGAGAGAATTTATTTTTTTCATCAGTCTGCATCATTGGTTTGGGTATATGTAGATAAATAAATTATATTTTCATCAGTCTACAGCATTGGTCTTGTGTAGTGTTTGGTGAATTTATTGTATATTTGCACATTCTCTGTGTACTTCACTTACAGTACTCTAATCACTGAGAAGTAGAATTGCTAAATGTGTGCACAGCAGTGTGTAACTGGTTCAAACAGAATTAAGTCATATGAAACGTGTGTTTCATATGGTAACAAAATGTAGTTTTTATAAATTAGTGTATAGTTTGTGTTTAATTTAGCAAAGGATCTGAGGTGTTCTGATAATTGTGTGTGTGGTTGTGCTAATTGTGTGTAGTGTTTTGAAACACCGGGCCCTGTTTTCAAAATCGTGCTTAAGCAATCGGAAAAATTTAGGAACATACTACCAGCCAAAGGAGGAAGCAGAAAATTATGGACGAGTATGTAGTTGAGTCATCTTGTGGCACAAGCTCAGACCTCATGGAGATCAGCTGAGACAGAGAATGTTCTATCCAGTCCTCGACAGAATGCTGCAAGAGCTTGAGAGCAGGTTCTCATGAGTTGGTGAACAACGTATGAGAGGCTTACAGGCATGTTATCCAGCCTCAGACCAGTTTCTCTCAGTGGAATTGCTGCAACCCCTCGCCACACATTACAATATCCAACTACTGCCAGAGGAGATCACAGTTGCAAAGTGTTTCCTGGCCAGGACAGGCAGAGATGCAGTCCCTACTATCCAAAGTGTCTTTTCCCTCCTGGATGATAATAATAATAATAATGCATTTGATTTATAATGCGCCTTTCAAGTCCAGAAATCGGTGAATGAAAAAATTATATAGGATCAAATGAAAACTACTACTTGCTAAAAATCGATGTTTAAAAGTACTAAAAACCAAAGAAAAATACCAAAGACTAACAAACATTCAGCACAGACAATGGGGATGCTGCCATAAAAAAAAAAAAAAAAAAAAAAAATATTTAAACAATTTTTTTTTTTACATCCGGGGCTAGGAGAAAAACATCCGGGGCTAAAGCGCCGGAAGCCCAGGGCTAACGACGCCACTGGTGCTGCTCCCTCCGTACCTGGCGAGGGCTGGACCCAGGGAACCCCGCGTTGTCGGGGATTCCCTCTGACGCGCCTCTCGAAGACGCGCTCCGCCACGTCGAGCCTGCAATTAACCCTAGCATGCCGTGCGGGGGTAAAAAGCATACAGAAGGCAGCACGCCAGGGCTCGAAAGCCTTCCACCGACCGCGCCATAGCATACCAGCAATCCCCCGACGAGGAATTGCCGGTCTGCTAGGAAAACTCCATAACAAGCAGCGGTCCCAAGCACTTCCTTTTCCGAACGCGCCAGGGAAGTCCTGAAAAAAGGACGTCGGTGGAATATCCTTACATCTCTCATCTAACTAACTAAATTTCCGTTCCAACTGCCGAAGGCCTGTGAGCACAAACGTTTCGTTGAAACAATGAGGAAGGGGGAGCTGATCACCACACCTGGGCTATAAACTGGCCAGAGGTGGGCGTGGTCGGGCAGATGGAAGGTGCATGTGAGAAGTTTTCAGTTGACGCGCATTATGCGCTGAGTGTATTCCCATAGGCGAAGCAGAAAAGCGTAGCTAATGAAATATAACGTCCTCCCATGATTCATATGCGCCTGTTAGATATTTAGTATCTCTTCATTTAAGAACGACTCAGTATTTAAACAATAGTCTTTTATTTGCATCGTCCGTTCTCGTGCTCCCGCACGCGACTTACTCTGTCTGCAAAACTCTGGAGTGCACGCACAGCGTCAGCTCCTATGACGTCACCACGTAACAGCGTGGTGCGTCCGTACACAACATCCCCTCCTTACTAGGACATAAACTCCAAGGTACCATACAGAAATATGTGTGAATTCAATTACTTTTTTTTCCCTTGCAGAATACACTTCAATTCTGTTAAACCTGTTATCAAATAAACAACGGTTCACCATGAACAAAACTCCACCTTGAAATTAGTGAATGCATGTAAATATCATTGAACATGAATAATAATGCATAACAATATAATAGTTCCCCTCTTTACTGATAACCTTGTGTGGTGTCTTGTCAAAGGCTGTTGTAAACTTGTCCGTTTTGTCTTGTTTGAGTAAGACTTGGTCTCCCACTGACACGTCAGAGTATTTTGCTCTGTTCTTGTTGTCAGTGTACAGTTTTGACTTTCCTTTTCTCTCTGCGTCAGTGTCTCTGACCTCCAGGTCTCTTTGTGGTGTCATGATGTCCGGGAGCTTTCCTCTGATCTTTCTCTTGAACAGGAGCTCTGCAGGACTTTTCCCTGTTGTGGAGTGATCAATAGACCGGTAGATGGTCACATACTTGCGTAGCTCCTTCTTCCAATCCAGCCCCTCAGACTGTGCGATGCGAATCCTCTTCATCAGTGAAGCGTTTTGTCTCTCCACCTCCCCATTGGCTTGTGCCCACTTGGGTGTGGTTTTCACATGCTCAATTCCGTTCTCCTGGCAGAATGCTTGAAACTGGGCAGACATATACTGTGGTCCACAGTCTGACCGTATGGAAATAGGTAGTCCATGTCTGCTGAAGATATTCTCCAGGCTGTTAATGACCTTTTCAGCAGTGGTCGACTGCAGGATATCGTACTCGTAATACCGGCTGTAGTAGTCTATTACAACTAATATCGAGTGTCCTGTCGGTAATGGACCAAGTAGGTCAGTGGCTAAGTCCTGCCACGGCCCATCTGGAAGTGTTGTAGGTCTCAAGGGTTCAGGCACATCAGGCCTCGACACTATTTGGCATCCGTGACATGACCTCACATACTTCTCAGCTGCCTTATCTATACCTGGCCACCACACTTTACTCCTGAGGTGCTGCTTCGTACCGACAATCCCCAAGTGTCCCTCATGAGCCAACTCCAGGGCTCTGTCTCTGAGTGTGTGTGGCAGTACAATGCGTGTCCCTCTCAACACCAACTGTCCAATTACACACGGTTCATATGCAATGCGTGCATACACTTGGCATTTGTCAAAACATCCACTTTGTATTGCACTTCTCAGGTCACTGAGTTCCTCATCGGTTGCAGAGGCTTCCTCTACCTCCCTGGTAGTCAGTGCTCGTAGCGTAGCGTGTGTGGCTACAAACCGCACGTATTCCTCCGCTCCATGCTTGTGGTTCCCGTCTGTCGTGCTTTCTCCCAGTAGTCGCGACAGTGGATCTGCAATGTTGTCCTTTCCATTAGCTGCGTTAGCTCTTCTCATGTCTAGACACATCCTGATGTCGTCCTCATTAGCTTTTGGTGCAACTACAACAGGGTTCACCCACGGTGTAGGTCCCTCAACCTTCTCAATAATGTCCATGTCTAGCAGCTGATTTACTTTCTTCTCTACTGCTTCCCTCAGGTGAAATGGCACCCTCCTCAGGGGTTGTGCCACTGGTGTTACACTCATCAATATGCAAACTGATTTGCTTTGTGTTTAGTTTACCAACACCTTTAAACAGTTTGGGGTATTGCCTCTGTATTTCAGATTTAGCATCTGTCACTGCTGCTATGTTTGTGCCCACCCTCAGTACACCTAACTCAATAGCAGTCCTCCTGCCTAGCAGCGGCTCCCCCCGTCCCTGTATTACAGTGAACTCTGCTTCAGTGTCACACTTTCCCACCTTAACATGACATTTGAATATACCCATTACTGGAAGAGGCACCTTGGAAGAGTATGTATACAGCGGTTTGTTAGCTGCCTTGGTAGAAACACACTTAATATTTTTACTCTTAAGCATTTTCCATGTGTTCTCATCTACAATGTTACTTGATGCACCTGAATCGATTAACATAAGTAGATCTACTCCCCCAACATCAAATGTGACCCTCTCAGTATTTGAATCATCTTCCACCACAAATGCATAGTCTCTGTTCCCAGTGTTCTGGTCCTCAGTTTCAACACATCTCACAGTCTGTCTTTCTTTACCTTTGGATTTACAGACTTTGGCATAATGGCCTTTTCCATTACACTTCCTGCATGTCTGTCCTTTTGCAGGGCATGCAGAATCGTTGGCCAGATGATCCCCGTGTCCACATCTGTAGCACACTTTATCGGATTTGGATTTCTCTTTTCCTTCTCCACGATCTCCACGAGGCGATGGTTTCCACTTCTGGAATTGTCCCTCTTTCTTGAAGACACGGTTCACCGTCTCTCTCCCCTCAGCGCAGTCACTCATCTTCATCGCCGCCATTTGCAACTCCACTCTTTCACACTGCGACGCTATTTCCAACGCACGCGGCAGCATAAGTTGTGGTTCCTCCAGTAACTTTCTCCGTACATAGTCCGACGTGCCCCTGCTCAGCACCGCATCCCTTATTTGGTTGCTAATGTCCGCAGCAAATGCACAGTCTCTGGCAGCCTGACGAAGCCTCGTCACAAACTGCTGTACAGTTTCACCTGGTTTCTGTGATACTTGGTAGAAAGCCTGGCGCGCAAACGCAGTGTTCACCTGCGGCACAAAGTAGTCATTTAGCGCCTTAACAGCTTTGGCATAGTCCGTCGGTCCTCCCCCGTCGGGCAATGTAGCGAATATATCTTGTACGTCTGTACCTGCATGATGTAAGAGCATAGCCCTTCTTCTCTGTCTCACTGTGGCGTCCACACCGACAGACAGAATCATCCCTTTCCCGTCAGCGTACAGCTCAAACGCCATTAGCCACCTGGTCCACCTCGGTCCCAGTGTAGCAGGCTCGTTGTAGCATTCAAACTTCGGCACGTTGTCCATGTTCTCTTCTCAACACCGTGATAACTCTACTCTTCGGAGTTTATCCTCGTCGCCATTGTTAGATATTTAGTATCTCTTCATTTAAGAACGACTCAGTATTTAAACAATAGTGTTTTATTTGCATCGTCCGTTCTTGTGCTCCCACACGCGACTTACTCTCAGTCTGCAAAACTCTGGAGTGCACGCACAGCGTCAGCTCCTATGACGTCACCATGTAACAGCGTGGTGCGTCCGTACACAACAGCGCCCTCTGCCTGTCAGCTGGTGAATAGCCATCACCTGCTGCATGACCTCCTACACCAGGGCTATTCAACTGGCGGCCCGATTCTGACCGGCCCGCCAAAGATTACATGATAATAAAATAAAAATATATATATTAATATTTTTTTTTTTTTATCTTTTTCTTTTCATGTCAACGTTAACACGCACAATTGAGCCAAAAGTCACTCAATTAATGACAGATTTCATTGATAAATTGAGGGAAAACTTTGCAAGTCGATTTGATGAATTTGACATGTCCAGAGAATTGATGCATTTTGTAGAATGTAGCTGCTATTTCCACAAAAGGACAAGAGTTCCTTGCATCACTTCACATTGATGAAGGTCTCCTGCAACTTCAAATAATTGACATGCAAGCATCATCTGCTCTGAAGCAGGCACTTGAGAATGAATCCACCACAACATTTTGGATAAAGTGTATTCATGTCAAGACATTCCCCAAAATAAAAACGCTGGCAATATCTGTGCTAACAATGTTTGGCTCAACATACACCTGTGAATCCAGTTTCTCTCACATGATTGAATGCCATTAAAACAAGCAACCGTGCCTCCTTGACAAATGAGCATTTGCATCACTGTTTGCGGGTAGCCCTCACTTCCTATGAACCCTCTTTCTCTGCCATTGCCCAGTCAAAGAAGTGCAATCGCTCTCATTAGATGTGTGTATGTAGGCTAGGCCTGTCTGCCCCCCACCCCCCTGATGTTTGAGAGTTAAGAGTGGACAATAAGTGCTAATAAGATGCTGTGATTTGCTGTTGTTGCACAGACATGAAGCACTTTTTCATAAGCTCAGCTGCACTATAAATGTGTTTTTTTGTTCAAGTGTTGATGTTAGAATGTTCAGATGCACATCATGCACTTGTTTGTTTTTTATTTTATTTTTATATTGAAATGTTGAAGAGGAGATGTTGCAGTTGTTGCACAGTCATAAATGAAGCACTTTTTGCAGGAGATGTTGCAGATGTGGCACATAAATGAAGCACTTTTTTTGAAAAGTATACTACTTTTGCAATGTAGTTAAATAAAAGTTGTGAAAATGTGGTTGTGTGTTGTGTCAAGTGTACATATATTCATAGCACGGGGAGGCGCCGTGGCAGTCCGGCCCCTGGCCCCTTGGGTTTCTGACAATGTGGCCCCCTGAACAATTTAGTTGAATAGCCCTGTCCTACACAGTGTACCCTAACCCTAACACTCCCATAACCCTATCACTAACCACTTCCTAAAATGTTTAAATACATGTAAACATATACTGGGCTTGGAGGCCCCATGGGTGCATTTACTCTCCTGATGCTGGGCAATGGGCATGTGGAAGTTGTTGATATCACAGAGACGATTTTCACCTTTTAGGTGACTGTATTTGCAGTTGCTGGGATTAGATCAACCCAAGCAGTTGCTGGGATTAGATCAGACCAACCAGTTGCTGGGATTATATCAGACCAACCAGTTGCTCATTTGAAATGGTGTTGTTTTACCTTCAGTTTTAATTTGACCCTTCCTCTGTCTCACCAGCTCAGGTTATTATGAGCTTTTATCTAATTCATTATTTCATGTTATTATATGAGCTTTTATCTAATTCATTACTTCATGTTAACTTATTATATCAGCTTTTATCTAATTCATTACTTCATATTATTATATCAGCTTTTATCTAATTAATTACTTCATGTTATTATATCAGCTTTTATCTAATTCATTACTTCGTGTTATTATATCAGCTTTTATCTTATTCATTACTTCGTTGCCACTATTGTTAATAGTTTTATTCCTTTTTCTTTTGCATTTATTTTATATGGCTTCTTCATTAAGCACTTTGTATTTTAAGCTTGCACAAAAGGCGCTATATAACTAAAGTTTGATTTAATTTTTAAAACAACCTACAGGTATTTTCTTAATGTGTAAAATCCTGATTTCATTTTTATTTGGGTTTCTTTACTTAACTGCATTGAAATGTCCTTTATAAATACAGTAACATTTACTTTAGAGGGCATAATAATCATGATTAAGCACCTATTGAGGAATTTGATGTTAAACTATTGATTATCATTACTCAAGTCTCAGACCTGATGACCAGAAATCCTTCCAGAATGGCTTCTACTTCACTTCCTAATGACACATTCAGTAAAGACCTATCCATCTGTTTACCTCGAATTCAAAAAAAACTATCGAGTGAATAATATTTGTTCTATATACTTTGTTAACATTTAGTTCCTCATTAGGTCCAAGGTACTTTATTATTTATAAAAGTAAGGCGTTACATGCTCCGCTCAATGGTTCACTCCACGTGGAATATGACCTCTCCTGGATACATCACTGGCATTGGGCTTTCCCCCATATCTCAATATTGATCATTGAAAACAGGAAGAATGGCTTCTCGTTTACCTGGGCACACAATTAAATATTAGTACCCGGCTCTACTTTTTCACATGAATATGCGTTAGTAGTATCAGCATATTTAAACAAGGTTTCTGAAACACAAGTTAGTGGTGGTGACTAGTGGTCTCCACTCCCAGAGCAGACTATATTGATGGTGACTCTTTGTGAACTGCAATACATTTGATTCCTAAAGATTGAAAATGTTCTGCCAAAGTGCTGTATTGTTTTAAATTAAGAAGTTTATTCCATTCAATCACATAATACAATATTTTCTATAGCAGTTGTGTCCTGCATGTCTTTCCACCCAAGTGGAACTACAAGATTAGTACCTACGACTGCACAATGATGAGAATAAAATGAATACAAATGTATACTTTGAGAGGATTATGTGCTCCAATATATTCCACTCAGCACTATTAATCTATATATATGCAGACATCATTGTAAAAATAGCACATATAAACATAACACTGCCTTCATGGCACAATCTTGATGTAACTAAGAGATTATCTGAAAATAAAAGATAATTTTCATGCATGGATTACTAGATTTCAACCACAATACAATACGTTCTCTTTCCTGGTTGTTAACCAAGGTGAAAATAGTGGAGCTAAAGCCTGGTCTGGTTCAACAAAGGAAATAACATAATAACTGGCCGCTGGTGGTGCAGGGTTGAGGCCTTCTGATAGCAGGTGGCCATAAGAAGATTTGAAAATGTGTTTAAATAGAGGCCTTGTACTTAATGTTTGTGTAGTTATTGGTCTTCCAACATGGCTGCCTGTAACATAGCGGCCATTGTATTGAACATGGCAATGGAAGGGACAACGGTGCGTTATTCTTTTCCCTAGCCGCATTTCTCGGAGACGCTCTCTGATTGGTCACTGACATGTTTGCCCAATCGCGTGACGAGCTGTGTCTTTGCCCATTTCCGCATCGAACAGCCTGCAAACTACCTGGCGTTCTATCGCCATGCTCTAAGATAAACTCTAACCATAACCAACTTCGAAAGAGTGCCTAAGCTTAACCAGTGTAGAAACAGGCGTCGGCCAATCAGAGCGTCTCAGAGAAATGCGGCTAGGAAAAAAAATAACGCGACACCGGTTGCCATGTGCAAAACTATGGTTGCTATGTGTAGATATTTGAGAATTATATCAACAGGAAAGCCAGTGGAACAGTAATATGCTTTTCCAATGTTTCACATCTTGGTGCTCAACCAAAAATAAAGGGCACGTCAAAGCCTCTCTCTCTCTGATTGCTTAAAACAATCAATAACGCACAACACCAACACTGGTCTGTCTTATAATGTATGAGGGTGCAGGCTATGACAAAATACAGTATGCAATGTAAACACACTAAAGACCCTTTCACACATGCTGCATGTTAAATCTTGTTTTTTGCTTATTTCACACTATTGAATACCATTGATCCTAATTCATTTAATTTCAAACCTTTATTTTAACTAGAAAAAAGTTCAGATTGCCCTCATTCGCAGCGATGTCGGGTATAACAAGAAATATTTTAAATAGATATTTAGATGATAATCTTCATACACAGGAGGAGATATTGTCTCTTTCTGCGTCCTGCCCTGCTCTACCTAGGAGCCACTCCTCCTAAACCACAGGCAGTATTTCTGAGTCATGTTGCAAAGCTTACAGATGTCAAAGAATAGTTGGGAGGGACGGAATCTTTCAAAACTTTAAAATGCATTGTTGCATCTATATTTAGCATATTTGATAGAATTTCAATAGAAAAAAAACAAAAGATAAATTACCATTACCACCAGACAGAAAAGGGCATTGTTTGACTCTGAGGGAAAGAGCAAATGCTCAAGCCACCCCTTGGGCCCTATGTGTGTCTGATTACAGGCAGCCATGTTGGAAGAGAGACAACTATTGTTGGAAGAGAGGACTAGAGAGCAAGGCTCTATTTAAACCATGGAACTGGTGTTTGAAGATGAGTGTCAGAAGTTCTTATTTTTTATTATCTTTTCCCCCCTCCTTTTTTTTCTCCATCCCACTGTTAGTCGTTATGCCAATTCCCAATCCCCTTCCTGGTCGTTGCGCACCCCCCCCTACTGTTGGTCTGGGAGGCCGGAGACTATCACATGCTTTCCTCCGACACATGTGCAGCCAGCCTGGCAGCGCGGACTCTCACTGGGAGTGTAACGTGTGGAAGGTCACACTACCTCTCTCCAGATCCTTCCCTCGCTGTGCAGGCGCCCCGACCGAACTGTAGGAGTCGCTGTTTACAACAACCAGGACCCACCCACACCGACTTCCCACCCACTGACACTGCCAATTGTGTCAGCACGGACGACCGACAAGCCGGAGGTACCGCTGGCAGTTGGATTCGATCCCACTGTCTCCGTGGTGGTATAGGCAGACGCTTAGTCCGCTGCGCTACCCGGCCGCTCCAGAAGTTCTTCTGATGCAGATCACATTAGTTGGATTGTTGTACAGGATGAATGTGTTGTTAAGTATGTTGAGTTTTTAAGCAGATTTCTACACAATTTTAGGGTTTGACACCTGAATAAATATACTGGAATATATTGGTGCTTCTTTAAATCTTGAGATTGTCTGAAGCTCTTCCCATGCTGGTCCGAGTGGTAGGGTTTCTCTCCTGTATGAATTCACTGGTGAGTGTTTCTCTCCTGTATGAATGTGCTGGTGTGTCTTTAAATTGAATGATCGAATGAAATGTTTCCTCCACTGTCTTTAAGGGGAGACCACCCACCTAAAATACCATTTTCCTGATTTTGGGGCAATTTTGAGATTTTTGTATAATGTTGCCCCTTTACATGTCTTCTTTCAAACTAGTGACAAGAAAACGTCAAAAGAACACATTTAGTTTCTTATTTTGCTTCATTTAGCATGATTGCATCCATAAATGTGCATATATTGAATGGGGAAGTGCCTCATTTGGATATATAAACATAAAATTCAGAAAACTTGCAATATATTTTTTATTAGTTTATATGTACATAACAAACTGGGAAAGTTTCATGGTGATATCTATTCAAATATTTTGTTTGCCTATTAGGGGGTACAAAATGAGATTTTATGAGTTTGTATTACACTTAAAACAAAAAATCTCAATTTCTCTAATACCTCCACACACCAAACTGGCCACGTTTCCTCCTATCCATATACCACAACTTTCTATTAGAGGATTTTTTGATATATCACTCATCCACATTTTTTGAACATTTTATACAAAAAATCTATGCAATCTTTTTTTATGACTAGGGGGTCATAAAAGGTCATAAATCCCTGTTCGGGGTGGCATATCAACAAATCCTCTAACAAAAAGTTAGTTTTTTTAATGTAGTAACATGAAAAACCATGAGAAAATAATATATAGCATCCATCCATCTTTATTTTTTACATCTTCTCCTCCTGGATGCCACCTTGTCACTCAGCCTGGGTAGCCCACCGTACAGCACACCTCTAACACCAATACATGAAATACCCATTTTCCTAGTACCTAGATGGACCAAAACGTCCACATTTATTCATATCTATATCCTGCTTCTTTGTGCCAAAGGGTTTGTTGATATGTCATACATAGCCTGATTTACAGACAATACAAAACTTTAAAGGTGTTTTTCTCAAAATGAGATTTTATGAGTTTGTATTACACATAAAACAAAATCTCAATTTCTCTAGGACCTCCACACACCAAACTGGCCACGTTTCCTCCTATCCATATACCACAACTTTCTGTTAGAGGATTTTTTTTATATATCACTCATCCAGATTTTGTAGAACATTTTATACAAAAAACTGATGCAAAAAATAGATTTTTTTATGACTAGGGGGTCATAAAAGGTCATAAATCCCTGTTCGGGTGGCATATAAAAAAATCCTCTAACAAAAAGTTTGTTTTTTAATGTAGTAACATGAAAAACCATGAGAAAATATCTATATATCATCCACTTTTTAAAAGTTTTGTTCGGGGTAACATGCAAAAAGGGGCCATTTTGAATAGACCACGCCCCTTTTTGGGTAATAAAACTATGCGACCAACGTTTTTTTCTTTTTTTGACTATTCTAAACAATTAACATGTTTGCAAATTATTTCATCCTCTATTATTTTTTTTCCCTATCTGTGGGGGTGGTCTCCCCTTAACACTTTGAATGCCCATCACGAGAATTCTCGATTTTTTTTATATTAGCGATCTGAATTCATATTTCATCAACCGAGTCTACCATTGGTAATCCTGCCCCGCCAGGCGCTCAGATGTGAAAAAAGCGCCCCCTATCGTCTCCCAGATGGTAATGCACCCTTTTGGATTGAACTCAATGAAAATGGATGAGAAAAAAAAACTCCGGAATCCACATTTTACTTCTCACGCATGTAACCGGAGCCGATCAGATTCATTCTGGACCATCAGCACAGCGTGTAATATGTGTTTTACAGTATACGCGGTGGATCAATAAAAGGATCGATTTTTGGAATGGCGATCAGGAATTGCAATAATCCATTTGGATACCATCCGATCTCAGGTAAGGAATCTATTTTACCAGTCTTAGGATAATCAGACCCGTTTTCACGGAGATATAAGCTTTTCCCCTATAATGTGATATGGCTGTTTGACTGTAAGAGCGATCAGGAACTGAGAGAATCGATTTTCAGCGCGCAGCACCAGCCTGCACACGTACACATATACTATCGATAATCTTTTATTTGAAAACGACTCATAAATAGGCCGAAAAATGACAACGTTCTAGAATATTACAGTACAGGGCGATTATCATGGAATCTTTATTTTTTTTTGAAAACGAGGGCTTTTCAAAATGATATAAAACGGAAATGAACCGATAAAAAAACAATTCGCTTCGACAATGTTGACTGGAAATGAGTCATTGATAATGCGACGGGCAGATTAGACACATAGCCATAATTTGAAACATAGATTAGGTGATATTAATGCTAACATTGAAGTGGATGGTGGGCATTCAAGCACTAAATGTGTTTCCCCTGCT
This sequence comes from Notolepis coatsorum, assembly GCF_963971535.1. Taxonomy (NCBI): domain Eukaryota; kingdom Metazoa; phylum Chordata; class Actinopteri; order Aulopiformes; family Paralepididae; genus Notolepis; species Notolepis coatsorum. The sequence continues at coordinate 99,847,719 of NC_140168.1, read as the reverse complement.
GGGCACTGAAACTGCCACGCTTATATCCATCAATGTTTGATCACTGCCACCACTCTAAGTCTATGGAGATGTTCACCTTCTTTGCAAGGCTATAACTTTTTTAATTGTATTGCTAAATTGACATTACTATGGCCCATTCAACATCGATTATCTATCGTTCAGGATGTAGGAACGTTTTACTTTTCATCCACCAGGTGACAGTATTGAAGCGTTGCAGAGTTGTGCCGAGTCCCACAGCATCAGACCAGGGTCCGTGAGGTTAATATGAATACCATGGCGAAAATATGAAATATGATCAGAATAACGTTGTACGCCGTGATCTGGCAGAATTTGCATGAACTTGAAACCCGTTGTACGACGTTTTTGGCGCAGAAAGTGTTAAGGCTTCCGGTTTAGCTGCAATATGTAGCGCACGCAATTGGTTACAGCTCCGCTCCCGTTATCGTTAATTTCGTTTAAAAACCTTATTTGGACAATACCAAAAGAGATTAGACCACATCGTATGTATTGATAAGACCTTCTACTAACTATATCAAAAGACAACATGGTTAAGGATAAGGAAAGGACGGGAAAGAAACAAGAAACGGCAATTCTAACGGCGCCGATTGAAACACGATCAAAGAAAATGACAGGCGACGCTGTGGCAGATCCGTTGGTGACAAGCCCCGACGCGGGGAATATAGAGGAGAATACACAGGGACCAAAGACAACTGGCCCCGAGAGGGAGACAATAGATGACAACATAACAGGAACATCAGAAAAAAGTACCGTGAAGGAAAAAGCAGGCGATTTTGAGAAGATAATAGCAAAAACATCCATCGGATCCCTCACTGCTCCAACAACATCAACTGACACAAGCAGTTCAATTACACAACCCGACTTCAACTCCCTGACTATCCTGATAAAAGAACAGATGGTCGCTTTCAAAGCACACGTAAAAGAACAGATGGTCGCTTTCAAAGCACACGTTGAACACATCGATACTAAATTCGAAGAGGTTATGAGAGCGGGCGCTTTACAGTCCATGCGAATCACGACAGTGGAGAATACGGTGACAGAAATCACAAAGGCAGTCAAGGCGAACGAAGGTGGCATGACAGAGATGGGAAAAGAGATGGAAAGAGTGAAAGAAGAATATCGGAGGGAAATACAAGGGCTTAAAAACGAAGCGACGGAGAGGCTGCTAGAAACCCAACGCTACCACAGGCGGAATAACATCCGCATTGTAGGGCTTGATGAAGCAGTAAACTGCGAAGATCCCAACTTTCCAACAGTGTTATCAACGATTTTGAGTAACATCGATCCAAACAAAGTGCCAGAAGTGGACCAAGTTTACAGAATCGGTTCTCGGGGGCAAAGAATCAACGGGCCAAGAGTCATCATTGTCACCCTGCGGACATCATCAAATTTGCTCGCAACCAACGTGGGAATCTGAATTATGGTGGTAAACCAATATTTATCTACGAAGATTTGAGCAAAGATGCCATCATCCGACGTCTACCATACAAAGAGGTGATGCAAAAGCTGTTCAAAGCCGGTTACAAGCCAAGGCTATCATACCCGGCGCTGTTATCATTCTTGGGCAGTGACGGCCGCAGGTCAGGTATATACACACCTATTGAAGCTGAGGATTTTCTGAATCGAAATGGAGCAAATAACCCAAGGCAGGACGAAAATGCCGGAAACATATAAGCCTCTTTCTCAATGTATACCAGTGTTAGAATGACTTTATTGTGTTCATCAAGGTAGCAGACGATATGCAAGACGTCTATAACAATGTGTACTGTGTATAATACGATTCATAATACATTATAATTTCAGACTCTGGTCTCTGAGGAGACAAATACATATCATTGCAAAAAGATCTATCTGGAATATTCTGGGTTTATCGCTCAAATGCCCTGGGTCTCTTAGATCATTCTGGAACATAAAATAGTCTAGGCACTAGTATACTCTACAACCTTCTAGAATATAAGGCACCATGACAACGAAGCCTACAACTCTAACAATAAACATCCGGTGTGTATACACATAGCAGATAATAAATTAAATGAAGTTCTATCAGTCTTTAATAATATTTTAAAAATTAACCACACTTAAACGTATGAACACTACAAGGTTATTCTAACAATTTAAGTAATCACTCCATTGAAGGCACATTGAAGCTCTAAAAGGCGCTGCTTTTCTATCTTATCTAATCTGTTAATTCGGTTCTAGTGGCTTCTCCACGTTGATAATTATTCTATCTCTCATTCCTTATCTATATCTTTCCATTGATTTTTATTTTATTTAATTTTTTCTTCTCATTACTCTATATTTTTTAAAATATATTTTAACTTACATTGTTCTTTTCCAATGTTCTTCACATTAAGGTGTCAATATTGCTCTACAATCTTTTCCTTTTTTCCACACGTTAGTAGAGGGTTCAAATGAATATGTCGATGAAAGTTTATTCTCTTTTTTTATTTTTTATTTTATTTTTTCTGTCATTTATCACAACACTTCATTACAGTAAGGGAAGGCGCAAGACCAAAAGCGACATTCTATTGCAATAGAATGGAAATGTTAGATCCTATGGCAATTAGCATAGGAAGATTAAGATTACAATGCTCAGTTTGGGCAATCCGGTGGACTATGGGAGAAAGTCAATCGCGGAGGATGTGTTCTTGGAACACAGGCCTGTACGACTTTCTGGGTGAGGGGAAATTAGGGGATTTTTATTTGTATATATATATGTTTTTAAGCTCAGCTCTCAACGGGACCTCATTAATTGGATGTACATCTATTGTAGCTTCACACTCCAGAAACATTACCAAAAACTACACAAAAACATGCATAGATTATGGCTAGTTTGAATATAATGGTATGGAACACCGGTGGGATAAACAAACAACACAAACGCAAAAGCGTGCTCACACTGATGAAAAAAGAACATGTGAACGTGGCTCTATTAAGCGAAACGCACATTTTAGAGGAAGACATAAATACGTTAGCGGATAACATATACCATAATATTAGTCACTCTTCTTTTGTTACGAGAACTAGAGGGGTAGCCATAGTCGTCAGACGCAAATTAAATATCGAATTGAAAGGGGTATGGTCGGATGCTGAGGGGCGCATAACTATAGCTAGGATTATACACAATAACAGGAAAATTGAATTGGCAGCGGTATATGCCCCAAATTTGTACGAAGTGGGTTTCTTCACTTCACTAACCGGAGAAATGTTAAACCATCCCGAGTACTCATATATAATAGGTGCGGATTTTAATGCCATTTGGAACCCAAGGATGGACAAAACTTACCTTACCTTTTCCAGCGAACAAAAAAATTCATCTAAAGCATTAAAAGATTGGTCGAAATCAACAGGGGTAACTGATTTATGGCGTTCACTTAACCCCATGACCCGCAAGTACTCCTGTCGTTCGTCGAGACACAACACACTATCCAGAATTGATTACGTCTTTGCATCCCCGAGAATATTTGATAAATATGAAGTGGAAATGACACCCAATGCGCTATCAGATCATTGCTACTTAATCCTGAAAGCAACATTTGGTACACTATCTTCCCGGGCCCCAAGATGGCGTTTTAATTCTATGCTGCTTAACAACAATGAATTCATTACACAATTTAAAGAAGCTCTCACAATATTCCTACGGGATAATGCTAACTCGGTGCAAGATCCCAGAATATTATGGATGTCGGTAAAGACTATGATCAAGGATTTCTCTGATAGATTTTCCTCCATATTGCGCAAAAATCAAAACACAAAACTATCTGAAATGGAAACGCTTTACTCAACGCTTTTTAATTCTTTAAAATACAACAACTCTACTAGACTAGAAAACCAAGTTAACATTCTAAAGACAGAGATCAAAGCAATATACAGACAAAAATCGGAATTGCAAATACGCAGCACAAGACAACAGCAGTACTTCCAAGGCTCTAAACCTAGTCACCTATTAGCCATGCGACTAAGAATTAATGCAAAATTTGCAGATATAACTGCCATTAGGAAACAACAAGCTCTAGTAACAGAACCCAAAATAATAAACGATACATTCAAAGAATTCTACTCCGATTTATATAATTCAGAAACGACCTTTGATCAAGACAAATTAGACACATATCTTAATCAAATTACTCTCCCTAAACTTACGGAGGACGACGCTAAACAGTTAGAAGTACCGATCACATTAGAAGAACTCAAGAAGGCCATATCCGGAATGAAAAACGGCAAGGCTCCGGGAATTGACGGTATCCCATCAGAAATGTACATTTCTTGCTGGGACATATTTGGACCCTTATTACTAAATATGATCTTATACTCAGTCAAAGAGGGAAGCTTCCATAAACACCAAAATACCGCACTCATTTCAGTTCTTCACAAAAAAGACAAAGACCCCACTGAGTGCGGTAGTTACCGTTCTTTAAGCCTCCTCGGAACCGATGTCAAACTGTACTCTAAGATATTAGCCATCAGATTGCAAAAGCATATGACGTCTTTAGTTCATCCGGACCAAACAGGCTTCATAAAAGGTCGCCTGATCAATGATAACATAAGGCGAATACTGCACGTACTAGATGCAGACAAAGAGGACACCACACCTAAGGCGATACTATCCCTGGATGCTATGAAAGCATTTGACAGGTTGGAATGGTCGTTTCTATGGGCAGTATTAGAAAGGATGGGGTTAGGAAAAGGATTCATTGATATGATTAAAGTACTATACAAGGACCCATCGGCCAGGATTACAACAGGCACATTCATCTCCGATATCTTTCCGGTATCACGCTCAGCCAGACAGGGTTGCCCTCTTAGTCCCGGACTATTCGATCTATCATTAGAACCTTTAGCACAATTTATAAGACAATCCCAACACATAGAACCAATAGTAATCAAGGGCACACATCATAAAATTAGTTTATATGCGGACGACGTAATATTGTTCATGCAAAACCCCAACAACACATTGCCGCATATACTCAAGTTGATAGAAAACTTTGGTGATTTATCGGGATTTAAAATAAATTGGCCTAAGTCGGCTCTTCTTCCTCTTACCAGTGCAAAAAAAGACACAACCCTCCCAGGTGCGATACCCATGGTCAAACATTTCAGATGCTTGGGTGTGGAAATATTTCCCACCATAAGACAAACGGTGAAGCACAATTACACAAAAATACAGAACAAAATCAAAGACGACCTGGACAGGTGGGCAAAACTTAAAAACTCAGTACAGGCAAGGGTATCAATAGTTAAGATGGATGTATTACCAAGAATCAATTTCTTCAGCTCAATGCTTCCGTTACCTCCTCCAGAGGGCTACTGGAAAAGATTACAAACCTCCACATACAAATTTATTTGGAATAACAAACCACCTCGCATAAAAAGATCCACCGCACAGAGAAATAAAGCAGACGGTGGCATGGCAGTCCCAGATTTTTTACAATATTTTAAGGCCTTCACATTAAGACCATTGAAGATATGGTTTGACCCCCAGGCTTTGGTATCTTGGAGAGAATTAGAAGAAAACATGGTAGCCCCACAGAGACTGAAAGACATAGCACACACTAAACTTTCAATCAAGCATTGTGAGCGAGAATTTGGCCCAATAATTACCCATGCAATCAGAACATGGCGGGAAACACAAAAGAAATATCCTAACCCTCAAGAATGGCATAATCACACTCCCATATTCAATAACAATGCACTCTTAATGGGAAAACGACCTATAAGATTCCCTATATGGGAAGAGAAAGGCATACACACATTAGGGGATATTTTTAATAACAAGGGCCTCTGTAGTTATGTCGAAATATGCATAAAGTTTAACCTCACCGAGTCCACATGGCTTTTTTACATACAGTTACGACTTTGTATGAGATCTCACGGTGTTCCATTACTCGTACCAATTGAACACCACAGATACCACAAATTTTTCTATGAAAGAGATACATTGGGAGGTTTTGTATCAAGTTTTTATTATCAATTACTAACGTCCTCGTATGAAACCCTTCAACTAGACACTGTCTGGAGGAGGGATATACCTGACCTGGAATATGACTTTGATTGGCAAGGAGCCTGGGCAAATGTCCGACTTACATCAAGGAACCCGGATCATCAACAAATCAATCTGAACTATATTCACAGGACATACTTGACTCCTATAAGGCTGTGCAAAATGGGGCTTATACAAGACTCCAAATGCTCCCAATGTACAAATGGGGACGAAGGAACATTTATGCACATGTATTGGGACTGCCCACCAGTTAAGGCATTCTGGAAAGATGTGTCCCAACAATTATCAATACTCGTATTTTGGAATATACCTGTACACCCCGCGGTATTACTATTGAATGATGTTTTTGAGTTTGCAGTGAATCCACAACTAAAAAGATTGGTTTTATCGGGTATCACAGTAGCTAAAAAAACTGATCGCATCACGTTGGTTTCAACCGGAAAAAATTTGCCGAAAAGTGTGGTTTCTTACATATCTCGATGTGATATATCAAGAAATATCTACAGCAAGAATTCTGGGGCTCAATGAATCCAAAATGTCAATGTGGTTAGAAGTGGTGGAGAGAATAAAAGCTAGCTTATAATGGTAGTGTCTGGTTAGGAGTGAGGGATAATGGAGGTACTATCCAAGAGGGGGTCCGGGAGGGGGGGGTTTGAGCTGGAGCATATGTGTGTAGGGTTTTAGAAAATAGGTATTAGGGGTATATTATATACTAACATTTATATAATTGTAATTTCGCTGGATATACACTGTATACGGTTAAAATGTTATTATAGACTATTTTTGTTTTATCCTGTTTCTGTACTTGCATATATTATAACCACCTTTACTGAAAGTTTCATTATGCATTGTGTGTTGAGTACTGACTTTTAATAATTTTTTGTTTTGCAATAATAAAAAAAATATAAAAAAAAAGAAAGTGTTAAGGCTTCTCTCCTGTATGAATGCGCTGGTGAACCTTTAAGGCAGGGGTGGGCAACTTTGTATATGGTGAGGGCCACAAAATGTCCACAATCAATCTGGGGGGCCGCATTGTTTATCGGCAGTCCCGCCAGTAGTACCCCATCACTCAAATAGCCCTAATAGTCACAAGGTATATAAACAATTATAATTTGTTGTAACTTTGTTTTTATTCCATTTCAAATGCATTTAGTAATGCAATTTCAACTTTATGAATTTATAAACAGCTGAATTTAAAAGTATTGCTGTGTAACCCCAAATATATACAAAAATGATCAATTATAATTAAGGCTTCTAATAAAATAAATGTATGAACTTAAAGCCCACTGCTCAACAAACACAAAGCAGCATTCCTGCTGCATTTCACTACAACAGTAAATCAAAAGTGCAATAATAAATGATTTTGTTAAATGTATAAACTTTTATCCTGCTACTAAACAAAACATTATAACACTGAAATGCATGTTATGGATATGAAGCACTCAGGAATGTTTTGTTTAGTAGCAGGATAAAAGTGTATACATTTAACAAAATCATTTATTATTGCACTTTTGATTTACTGTTGTAGTGAAATGCAGCAGGAATGCTGCTTTGTGTTTGTGTTATTAGTGTTATCTGAACACTACAAAAGTAAACAAGTAAAGTGCAAGTAAAGTAAAGTGCAATACTACATGCCTCCCATTGACCCTTTATCAAACTGGCATGACATTCACCCTCGCCCCACAGTGGGTCAATAATGGTTATAATAATAATAATAATAATAATAATGGTCCCCTCTCTACACCTCTCCATCATCTCCCCCCCCCCCTCTCTACACCTCTTGATCATCTCTTCCCCCCTCTCTACACCTCTTCATCATCTCCTTCCCCCCCCCCCCCTCTACACCTCTTCATCATCTCCTCCCCCCCTGTCTTTAATGAGACACTTGTGGTCTCTCTTGTTGGCGCACAATAGCAGGAATGTCAACTTCAATGTTTGTGCATGCAATCTGCATCAGATGAAATAATGTTTCATCCGACAGCCTGTTTCTCTCCTTTGACTTGATGTGCTTCATGTTTGAGAAATTGCTCTCGCATATGTATGTGCTCCCTAACATACTGGCCATAGAGAGGGCAAAGTCCCTGAGGAGTGGGAAGCGGGGCTCAGGTAGCAGTTTCCAAAACGAAATTAACCTCTCATTTCTCTTTGCTTGAAAAAAAGGATCTGACTGTAGCTCGCACAGTTCAAGCTGCAACGGTGGGGGCTGCTCTGACACCGTAGCGGTGAGGGGGCCGGCAAACAACGCTATCCGTGACTGCATGCCGTTGAAATCTTCAAACCGATCATTGAATTGCATTTGCAGTGTTTCAATGTCGCTCCTGTACTTTCCGACGGCTCAGCCATCGGATTTCTGTGTGTAGCTGCAAGTCGCCATAATCAGTGTCCATCTCTTCCAAAAAGGAGACAAACTTTCTATGGTTTAGTGACCTGTTGCCTCCACGAATTAGATTGGTAACCTTGGTAACCAAATCCATAACATGGCTGTAGTAGTCAAGCTTCTTGGCACAGAGAGCCTCCTATATCAGATAAAAAAAAAGAAAAACGATTTAACGACTCTCGCATATAATTTGACTACACTCGACTCGCATTGGTCATTATTAGTGACCCACAATAGATGGAAATTATGTTAGCGAACTTACCTGATGTATAATGCAGTGCAGCATTGGACACTCAACGCCACTCTGCCTTAGAAGCCCGGCGAATCCTGTGCGTTTTCCTTTCATTGCCGGTGCTCCATCGGTAACAACAGCCGACAGTTTATCAAAACCCCCATATTGCTGCACGGCACTTTCAACAGCGTTTCATATGTCCACACTAGGGCTGACCCCTATTAGTCAAATAGTTGACTAATCGATCGAAAGGAGCCATAGTCGACTGCCAACTCTTCTTAGTCGAATACAATACAAAAAAATAAAAAAATAATTTTTTTTTTTTTTAATATTGGCCTGGGGCCGCATGGAACGTCGGTGAGGGCCGCATGCGGCCCGCGGGCCGCCAGTTGCCCCTCCCTGCTTTAAGGTGTCATATCTACTGAAGCTCTTCTCACATTGGTCACAGTGGTGGGGCTTCTCTCCTGTATGAATGTGCTGGTGTTTCGTTAACTGTCCAGAGGTACTGAAGCTCTTCTCACACTGGTCACAGTTATAAGGCTTCTCTCCTGTATGAATGCGCTGGTGTTTCTTTAAGTCTCCAGAGCTACTGAAGCTCTTCTCACACTGGTCACAGTAGTAAGGCTTCTCTCCTGTATGAATACGTTGGTGTGTCTGTAAGTTACTAGCCTGACTGAAGCTCTTCTCACACTGGTCACAGTTAAAGGGCTTCGCTCCTGTATGAATGTGCTGGTGTTTCGTTAACTGTCCAGAGGTACTGAAGCTCTTCTCACACTGGTCACAGTAGTAAGGCTTCTCTCCTGTATGAATGCGCTGGTGTTTCTTTAAGTCTCCAGACTGACTGAAGCTCTTCTCACACTGGTCACAGTTATAAGGCTTCTCTCCTGTATGAATGCGCTGGTGTTTCTTTAAGTCTCCAGAGCTACTGAAGCTCTTCTCACACTGGTCACAGTAGTAAGGCTTCTCTCCTGTATGAATACGTTGGTGTGTCTGTAAGTTTCCAGCCTGACTGAAGCTCTTCTCACACTGGTCACAGTTAAAGGGCTTAGCTCCTGTATGAATGCGCTGGTGTGTCTTTAAGCTGTCATATTTACTGAAGCTCTTCTCACACTGGTCACAGTTATAAGGCTTCTCTCCTGTATGAATGCGCTGGTGTTTCTTTAAGTTTCCAGAGCTACTGAAGCTCTTCTCACACTGGTCACAGTAGTAGCGCTTCTCTCCTGTATGAATACGTTGGTGTGTCTGTAAGTTTCCAGCCTGACTGAAGCTCTTCTCACACTGGTCACAGTTATAAGGCTTCTCTCCTGTATGCATGCGCTGGTGTTTCTTTAAGTGGTCATATCTACTGAAGCTCTTCTCACACTGGTCACAGTCATAAGGCTTCTCTCCTGTATGAATACGCTGGTGTATTAGAAAAGTGGACTTTTTGATGAAGCTCTTTCCACACTGGTCACAGCAGTGAGGCCTTGACTCGTTCATATCTCTGCTTGTTGTTGGGGAGCAATGCAGCAATTGTACCTGGAGAAGAGAGAAGTACACCAATGAAAAGTTCAGATCTTGTGTGTGTTTTTTATTCGTTCAGTTTGTATTTCTCAAGTTCTAAAAAAATGTTATCCTCCAAATGTTGTTGTTGATGTGATTTAAACGTGAATCTGCTCCAAGGGCAGTTATTGAAAACTGGCCAACATTAATAAAATACTGAGATAAAACCCAACAGGCAGTTGTGTGGTTGTATCTGTCCTTGTAACAATATCATTGTTGTTCTTAGTTTGTGTCGAGTACACAGACCACTAGTACAGATAATTCAGTCTGAAATTATATTTTCAATGGAATGATTATTAGCAATATCAATTACATGTCAATTAATCCATGTATTGATTAGCCAAAGAGTAGCCTATTGATAATTGGTTTGCAATATGTTCATCAAATCAAGATCATGAATTAAGATCACGTTTTGGCTGTTTCTTTCAGCAGTCTTATAGTATCCAGCATATTGCCACCCTATAACCTTTCAGTCTGCCCAGCACCAAGACAACTGTTGGCATTGCAGCCTTGATGCCGCTTGTTAATCCTGTTGTGGCCTATGGCTGAAAGGCAAAGGAGGAAAGACATGTTACCCTTTTCTGTTGATTTGGTCATATCCGTCTGTCATAGTAGTTACTAGGCTTGGGCGGTATGACGGTATACCAGGGTATTTAGAAATCCATACCGTCAAAATCACAGATGCGTTTCAGTTTCTATTGGTACGATAGTAGCACTAGGATGCTGCGGGCTTCTGGCTACCGATCTGAGAGCTAACGATAGTAGCACTAGGATGCTGCAGGCTTCTGGCTACCGTTCTGAGAGCTAACGATCGTAGCACTAGGATGCTGCGGGCTTCTGGCTACCATTCTGAGAGCTAACGATAGTAGCACTAGGATGCTGCGGGCTTCTGGCTACCGTTCTGAGAGCTAACGATAGTAGCACTAGGATGCTGTGGGCTTCTGGCTACCGTTCTGAGAGCTAACGTTACTAGCACTAGGATGCTGCGGGCTAACTGGCCATCGTTCCGTGATTTGTTTACTTGGTAACACGGGTTGAGGAATAAATTCACCAGGAAAGTTTTCTTGACTACCATAACGGATTATAGGGGTTGGAGCTTAAAATAGATGAATTAGAAAATGAACCCATCACGAAGGACCACCCTAGTGCCCATTAGGGGTGTAACAGTACACGTATCCGTACAGAACCGTTTCAGTACTGGACCTTTGGTTTAGTACGTGCTGTGTACCGAACGAATGCAATGGTACATTCGTGCAGAACTTTTTTTTGTGTGCAGAATTTTATTCAAAACTCCAAGTTCACCCCTTCCCAAAATATAACTTGCGCAAAGGGCCGGATGTTCGTTCAGCCCACGCACAACACAGAGATTACCTGTAATTTAGCATAGCCTCATAGTGTGGCGAACGCACACGCACACACACACGTACACACACACACTCTCAGTGCGTGAGGAGGATTGGTGCTAGATTGAGAAGGGACTGTCTCTCGGAGATCAAATTAATTATAGTTTGCGGCATATAAAACAGACATTCATACACAGCAACGCGCCTCCAAACAAGGTGTGATAAACATGAATTTATATATTTTCCTTGGCATGAAACAGGAAATAGTATTTACCATTAGGGACCTGCATGACGCTTCTTTCTCTATTCAATAACGTTTTACCCTGAGGGATGGTGGTCGCGGTTTATTCAGTTCAATGATGTGTGTCTCCTATCCGTCATGCAGCGCATTCAGGCCCACAATCTATATATATATATTTTTTAACAAGTCGATTATTAATTTGAATAGAATATTCATTGACAGCCCTACTTAACAGTTAGTGCATCACCCCTGAGGGGAACATGGAAAGCCAAATAAATAAACGTAAACTTTCCCCCACTGTACCGAAAACCTGTACCGAACCGTGATTTACAAAACTGAGGTACGTACCAAACCGTGGTTTTTGTGTACCGTTACACCCCTAGTGCCCCATAGATGTGAAATAAGGTGTGAACTAACTAAGGTCTTTAGATCTATTATGCGTATATTGATCTGATAAACATATTACAAACAAATTGACTCTTTACAACTACATAGAATTTTTTTTTCTCTTTACAGCTACATAGAGCTATCAGAGGTAGCTTCCAGTATCGGGAGAAATGTAATTGAACAAAAGGCTGGGAAATAATTTAGTTGACTATCACATTAACCTCTTCCACCCGTGCGGTCCGGTACCAGACTGCAAATGACATCACGTCATAAATCATTCTCTCTAGATCGGGGGTCTCAAACTCGCGGCCTGCGGGATGATATTTTGCAGCCCCATACTTGACATCAAAGTTTAGTGTTAATGCGGCCCGCACGCAACTGTTTGCAGAGTCGTTGTGCGAGAGTTGGATGTTTTATTTATTTGATTACTTGTAGGCTACCATAGCGCAGGCTCATGACAGCAACGTTACGTTAGTGACTTGGTTGAAACGTGATTCCGGAGTGATACCAAGTAAAGTGGAAGGCAAATGCATCCTCGCTATCTCCTCTGCGAGCAGTGCACTGCATGTCCGGCTGCACTGCCACTCTGTGTCTGTGTACTCTCTACTCTGCTCTGGCAGGGCTGTACGCTAAGCTTTTTCACTAGGGGCACACTTGCCCCCAAATGAGAAATTAGGGGCAAAAAATATTTTTTAGGGGCACATTTTTAAATAACAATTTTACCATTATTTATACCGATTGTTTTTGATTAAAAAAAAAAGAAAAAAAATTATATAATTTTTTTTAATAAAATATATATATTATATAATCATACTTGTAGTTGTATTATCTGCGAGACATTGCCACCACGCAACAAGTCAAAATGCTCGCTATATGCAACCAGCTCCACTGTCTGTGTTACGAAGGATCAGATTAAACCGAGTATATATATTTATTTGTTGATATATATTGAATAGTATTTGTATATCGTTTGATATCCCTTGTATATTCCTTGTACATATACACGGAATATCCCTTTAGCCTACTATAGCCCATAATAGTTCATTCTCCTATTGGACAAAGGACCAGGCGCCAGGGGACCAGCCCCCGGAGTCAAGTTCAAAGTTACCGACAAGACATGTCTGTACTAGCCCCGGCCCTGCCCAGGGATACGGCGACAGAAATGAGAGTGGCACTATTTGTTCACCGTGCATATAAATATGGCGTAAGTGAATACAGAGGCACTTAGTCAGAAACTTAGTAACCAACGTGAAGCCTCACCCACGATACGACGTGCGGTGAAGTATGGCCTGTTTGGCCCCAGAATAGCATTGAGACCGCGTGCGAATTAATAACTGAATTGTCAGAGTTTGGCACTGTACCGTCGAGTGCGACGTATTTCTATTAAGTTAATAATAGTCTATTGTGTATGGTGCATCGTGCGGTTAGAGTTCTAAAGTGACTAGCATCTCCAACGCTTCCTCGTGTTAGCTAGATTCTTATCCAGGCTGGGCCGACCACATGGCGCTTTCATCCGAGGAGATCTAGGCGAGGACCGAATGGACATGTACACTGGATTACCTACCCGACGTCTGCATAGCCCTGTGCGGCTGGAATATATATTTGCTTTGGTACTGTGATTTGTGGAGCGGATAATCGCCGACGCCTGTGAGTGTTGGATTTACCCCCGAGAGGAGTCAAGGTCGAGTCGGCGCTCAGAGAGTCTGAGGCCGCCTAGCTTTCTTCACTGTGGAGCTACAGCCTACAAGAGAACCAAGCTGTATTCGTCTGCGGATCAAGAGTCTATCGCACTGTCTTCTGTACTCGAAGTCTCCCTAGATATCGTTGACCAGACGTTCTACTACCGACAGCTCTCCTACCCCCCCTGCCGGCTTACAACCGGGAGGACCCCTTCCAGTATATCCCGCTATATCATTAAGTGTACCATAGATATAATTCCCTAAGAGCCAGGTTGTATACTTGCCTCCTGCGTAACCAGAGAATGGACATTCAGTGTTGATTTGCCTACGAATACTCATTTGCCTTACAAGTGCAATCAAATGTAATATAAGTATCATATGTACCTTTTGCTCCATTAAATACTTGATTAATACCTTTGACTGGAACCGATTTCATTGTGGGAAGTGTTCATCATATTCATATATTGTGTACTGTATGGCCAGTAGTTAAAGTACATAAAGCGGTAGTGGTTTAATGATACCATACTTATCAATACAGTCAGGGAATTGTACCCCTCAGTTACAATTGGTCCTTCGAGCCGGAGGGTAACTAGTGTAATATTAATATAGTGGTATTAATATTGAAATGGCCTATGATGAACACTCCACAAAACGGTCCTCCTAAAGTAGATCGCCCGCAGCGTAGACGGCAGCCACCTCAGTACTTAGAGGATTAGGCTGCCAGTATACTACCTAGCCTTCTACAGACGGTAAACGCGGTAAAAGTAGAAAGTAAAATTATGTCCGACCCTATCAACCAGGATACCCCGACCACAGAGGCCCTAGTGGGTTCTAATGTAACTGACCAAGCTCATGGTGGGGACCAGGAGGGAACTGACACGACTTTACCCCCCGCCAAGACCGAAGAAGTAGTCCCCGGAGAGCTCCGGGAGGAAGACAACCCTCCAGAGATGGAACTCTGCACGGTACAAGAAGAGGAGAGCGCCCAGGAGATAGAGCTCCAGGACTCCCCGCAGGAGAACGCATCTCCAACGAGTACTGCCAGGAGCGGATCACCTCAACCAGCGTCTTCCCCCAGCGAGGCCGACAAGATGCTGGCACAGGCGTTCCTCGCCAGCCTAGCAGCCTCAACAGAGCGCGATCGACTCCAAGCACAGACGCTTAGTGAGCGCGAACATTCTTCCATGGAAAGAGAACGCATTCAAGCGCAGCAACGGAGCGACGAAGATCGTATACGTCTAGAGATTAGACGCCTTCAGACGGAAGAGAATATGGCAAGAGACCGGGCCGACACCCAGCGTGCCGCTGCCGGTGCCCAAAGAGAAGCAGAGCGCGACAGAATACAAGCGCAGCTAATGGAGCAGCTGATCGCCAAGGCAACACCCCCTCCCTCCGCACAGGGTTCCAGGGCCTCGTCAAGACACGGGTCAAGGGCACCCTCCCCTAACCGATCAAGCGACCCTGAACTCGACCACCGGAGAGAGCCTATACCCCCCTCCGAACCCCTTCCCCGACCGGTCCCAGTGAGACCCAGCTACAAGGAAGGAACGGTGTACACCGCGGAGAGGCTAAATAGACGACTACAGGATCTAGATGACCTGACAGAAGAAGAGGGAGAGGAGGAGAGTCAAGCCCGACAGCAGCACAGTACTCCACAGGACCAGGAGTTCCAGTACAGCCCAGGCTCTACCCCCGCGGCTCTGCGCTACAGACCCCCGACTCTATTCACGGGTGAGCATGACGCACGACCAGTCCCGAGGAATAGCACCTGGATACGCGGGCCATGGTACCCTGCCGGTACCAGCCCACCGAGAGGCGTAAGAGGAGACTCGCCTAGGAGGCCTCTCTTCCAACGCTCACCGATGTGCCAGCCATCTACGGCGTCATACATTGGCACACCGACGTTTCCAGACTTCACCCATGAGAACCGAGCACAGTACACGGAGTTACGGATGTGCTTAGAGACAATGATGGTTGACGTAGCTGATGAATGCCACAAGTATGCTATCCTATTGAAGCACCTGAAGGTGCCCCGAGCGCACAACATAGCGCTGGCCTATGCCACCTCTACTACCCCATACACAGCGGCTCTAGCAGCACTAGACCAAAGATATGGACGCATATGGGATTACGTAATACAAGAGATAAGGCATATCGACCGCCTACCCCCAGCAACAGACAATCGCTCACTAGACGACCTGTCTATCAAAGTACAATCCCTGGTAGGGATGCTGGGGGCGCAACGAGAAAAGGGTATGCACGAACTATACGCAAACTCTAATGTCGAGAGGATTTTAGAGAAGCTGCCGCCCGCCCGACAAGAGCGCTTCAGGCGGCAAAGAGACCACCGTGATCCTAACGGTCCCGAGCCATCCCTCCTAGACCTAGCCGACTTCCTGGCGAGAGAAGTCAGCAGCCTACGATTGGATACGTTCGTACGGAGCACACCAAGCTCCAGAGAGGGACCTAGGAGAGCAAACGATGGCCGAAGATTGGTGACTGTCATGCACCAATCAGAATCAGTACCGAGCAGCAAGAACCACAGTACCCCCTCGATGAAAGAGAAGTGGAAGATGGTGTGCCCGTACTGCGAAAGGGAACACTGGTTGTCACAATGTGACCTGTTCAAGAAGATGACCGCTGAAGAAGTGAGTCAATGGATAAAGTCCAACCGACGCTGTTACCGATGTGCGCGCAGTCACATGGCAGCCGATTGCCGCTTAAAGAAGAGGTGTAGTCGGTGTGACGGAGCCCACCTAGATATCCTACACGACAGTAACAGAAGAAAGCCTGCACCTTCCAGCAGCACAAAGGCAAGTGTTATGTACATTGACCCCGCTAGCAGCGGGGGCGCCCAGGTGCTCTTAAAGGTGGTCCGCGTAACACTGAGTTACCAAGATAAGGTCATGGACACTTACGCCGTCCTTGACGACGGGTCAGAGAAGACCCTTCTCCTCGCGTCCGCTGCGGCCCAGCTGGGGCTGCGGGGGAGCGAAAACCAGATGACGATTCGGACAATAAGAAGAGATCTAAAGACGATAAAGGGCGAGAATGTCTCCTTCACTATCGCAGCAAGCGGGCAGCCAGAGAGACGGTATAGGATTACTAATGCTTTCACCAGCCAAGAAATAGGCCTATCACAGTACACCTACCCCATCGCCAAGCTGATGGATAAATATGTGCACCTGCGCCAACTACCTATCCCGCTCATAGACGGTGCCACCCCGACCCTGCTGATAGGCTCCGACCATGCAGACCTCATAGTCCCGATAGACCGGGTCCACACAGGACCCAGAGGCTGTCCTGCAGCAGTCGAGACCCGCCTAGGATGGACATTACAAGGCCCCCTCGCTAAGTCTCTTAACCGAACAGCAGCCACTAACTGCCTCCACTCCAGAGTGACAGAAGAAGACACCACTCTCCTACAGCACGTCGAGAGGCTATGGACACTAGAGACAATGCCCTTTAAGAACGAAAAGAAAGACATTCGTTCCAAGGAAGACATTTACGCTATAGCCCTCCTCGAGCAAGGGACAAAGAGAGTCAACGTCAACGGAGTGATGAGATACGCAACTCCACTCCTGAGGCGAGAGGGTATGCCTACCTTTCACGCCACAAAAGAAGCGACGGAGCGGTATCTATTGAACACAGAGCGGCGCCTAGCCAGAGACCCCGCTCAAGAGACTGTGTACCGCGCTGAGATTAACAAGCTAATCACAGCGGGACACATAAAGAAAATTGACATTAAAGAGGCCGATCAGACGACCGAATCATGGTACGTGCCGCACCACAAAGTCCACCACAACGGCAAGGATCGTATTGTGTTCAACTGCAGCTACCAGATCGGATCACAAAATCTGAATAAAGAGCTCTTGCCCGGCCCAACACTCGGCCCCTCTCTACTAGGCGTGTTACTACGTTTCCACCAGGACCAGGTGGCCATCAGCGGCGACATCAAAGGGATGTTCCTGCAGGTGAGACTAGTGGAGGAGGACAAGCCCCTGCTGCGGTTCCTATGGAGAGAGAGGATCGGGGATGAGCAACCAGCCATCTATCAATGGGAAGTCCTCCCTTTCGGAACCACATGCAGCCCATGCTGTGCTACGTTTGCACTGCAAAAACACGTCGCAGAGGACCCAGCAGCAGATGAAGAGGTCCGACAAAGTGTAGGAAATAGTTTCTACGTGGACAACTGTTTGCAAAGCGTCTCGACGCCAGAAGAAGCCGAGGCTCTTCTACTCAAGCTCCGCGCCTCCCTGATCAAAGGCGGCTTTGATCTCAGGCAGTGGGCCAGCAGCGACCCGCAAGTATTGCGCAGCCTCTCCCCCGAGGACAAGGCAGCGAGCAGCGAGACCTGGATGGCGACCATCCCAGGAGAAGCCCAAGAAATGACACTAGGACTAGTCTGGCGCTTCAAAACAGACTGCTCCACCTAGCACCCGAGAGCGACGCCCATAGTCTCATCAGAGTGGGTGGTCGTCTGCGGAGAGCCCCAGACTTACCGGATGACGTCAAGTACCCGATAGTCTTGAACAGCCGACACAAGGTCACAGAGCTGATCATAAAGAAATACGACGAGGATGTGCACCACGCAGGGGCAGAGAGAGTCTTCGCGGAGATCAGACGTCGTTATTGGATACTGCAAGGGAGAGAAGCAGTGCGGCGCTTCCAGCGAACCTGTCTAGACTGTCGTAAGTGGCGAGCGCAGCCCAGTATACCCCGGATGGCAGACCTACCTCCCTGTCGCCTCCGACTCGGCGACAAGCCCTTTCACTCCACCGGTATGGACTGTTTCGGCCCGCTGTATATAAAGAAAGGAAGAGGAACCGAGAAGCGGTGGGGTATTGTATTCAAATGCATGACCACCCGAGCGATACATATCGAACTCCTTCCAACCATGAGCACAGACTCATTCCTTATGGCCTTCCGAAGATTCACATCACGGAAAGGAAAACCGTCTACATTATTGTCTGATCACGGGACAAACTTCAAAGGCGGAGAAAGAGAGCTGAGAGAGAGCTTCCAAGCTATGGGCCCAGAACTTAAGACCCACCTCGCTCCATCCCAGATTGACTTCCAGTTTAATCCCCCGAACGCACCTCACTTCGGTGGAACCTGGGAACGAGAAGTACGTTCCATCAAGACAGCCCTGTACGCCGTGCTTGGGGCCCAGACCGTGGCGGAAGAAGTCTTAATGACAGTCCTCACGGAGATCGAGGGAGTATTGAACTCAAAGCCCCTCGGTTACGTCTCAAGTGATGTAGCAGATGTCGACCCAGTCACCCCCAACACACTCTTGATGGGGCGGACCCCGCGCTACCCCAGACAATGTACAGGCCTGAAGAAGCGAACGGCCGAAGAATGTGGAGGTACAGTCAAGTATTGGCTGACAAGTTTTGGAACAGCTTCCTACTCCACTACCTACCGTCTCTACAGACCCGCCAGAAATGGGTAAAAGAGAGAGACAATTTGACAGAA
This sequence comes from Notolepis coatsorum, assembly GCF_963971535.1. Taxonomy (NCBI): domain Eukaryota; kingdom Metazoa; phylum Chordata; class Actinopteri; order Aulopiformes; family Paralepididae; genus Notolepis; species Notolepis coatsorum. The sequence goes on along the minus strand of NC_140168.1, from coordinate 99,828,418 downwards.
GGAACAGTCGTCATGATTATCGACCAGTCACTACCCCGAGCTATGTGGCCGGCTGGCCGCGTAAGCAAAGTGATCACCGGTGCCGACGGAAAGGTCCGAGCAGCTGAAGTGCTCGTCCAAGGGCGGACCTACACCCGACCCGTGGCGAGGCTAATAGAACTGCCAAGGCTCCCCGATACCATCGATGACGACCATGACCCCATGACTTTGTGAATTGACTGACCCTCACAGCAGACATTGAGTAGTGGACAGTGCGGTTAATCTGTCTCTGCTTAGCTAATTAGGTGGGACTAATTAGGGGGCGGCTGTTACGAAGGATCAGATTAAACCGAGTATATATATTTATTTGTTGATATATATTGAATAGTATTTGTATATCGTTTGATATCCCTTGTATATTCCTTGTACATATACACGGAATATCCCTTTAGCCTACTATAGCCCATAATAGTTCATTCTCCTATTGGACAAAGGACCAGGCGCCAGGGGACCAGCCCCCGGAGTCAAGTTCAAAGTTACCGACAAGACATGTCTGTACTAGCCCCGGCCCTGCCCAGGGATACGGCGACAGAAATGAGAGTGGCACTATTTGTTCACCGTGCATATAAATATGGCGTAAGTGAATACAGAGGCACTTAGTCAGAAACGTAGTAACCAACGTGAAGCCTCACCCACGATACGACGTGCGGTGAAGTATGGCCTGTTTGGCCCCAGAATAGCATTGAGACCGCGTGCGAATTAATAACTGAATTGTCAGAGTTTGGCACTGTACCGTCGAGTGCGACGTATTTCTATTAAGTTAATAATAGTCTATTGTGTATGGTGCATCGTGCGGTTAGAGTTCTAAAGTGACTAGCATCTCCAACGCTTCCTCGTGTTAGCTAGATTCTTATCCAGGCTGGGCCGACCACATGGCGCTTTCATCCGAGGAGATCTAGGCGAGGACCGAATGGACATGTACACTGGATTACCTACCCGACGTCTGCATAGCCCTGTGCGGCTGGAATATATATTTGCTTTGGTACTGTGATTTGTGGAGCGGATAATCGCCGACGCCTGTGAGTGTTGGATTTACCCCCGAGAGGAGTCAAGGTCGAGTCGGCGCTCAGAGAGTCTGAGGCCGCCTAGCTTTCTTCACTGTGGAGCTACAGCCTACAAGAGAACCAAGCTGTATTCGTCTGCGGATCAAGAGTCTATCGCACTGTCTTCTGTACTCGAAGTCTCCCTAGATATCGTTGACCAGACGTTCTACTACCGACAGCTCTCCTACCCCCCCTGCCGGCTTACAACCGGGAGGACCCCTTCCAGTATATCCCGCTATATCATTAAGTGTACCATAGATATAATTCCCTAAGAGCCAGGTTGTATACTTGCCTCCTGCGTAACCAGAGAATGGACATTCAGTGTTGATTTGCCTATGAATACTCATTTGCCTTACAAGTGCAATCAAATGTAATATAAGTATCATATGTACCTTTTGCTCCATTAAATACTTGATTAATACCTTTGACTGGAACCGATTTCATTGTGGGAAGTGTTCATCATATTCATATATTGTGTACTGTATGGCCAGTAGGTAAAGTACATAAAGCGGTAGTGGTTTAATGATACCATACTTATCAATACAGTCAGGGAATTGTACCCCTCAGTTACAATTGGTCCTTCGAGCCGGAGGGTAACTAGTGTAATATTAATATAGTGGTATTAATATTGAAATGGCCTATGATGAACACTCCACAAAACGGTCCTCCTAAAGTAGATCGCCCGCAGCGTAGACGGCAGCAACCTCAGTACTTAGAGGATTAGGCTGCCAGTATACTACCTAGCCTTCTACAGACGGTAAACGCGGTAAAAGTAGAAAGTAAAATTATGTCCGACCCTATCAACCAGGATACCCCGACCACAGAGGCCCTAGTGGGTTCTAATGTAACTGACCAAGCTCATGGTGGGGACCAGGAGGGAACTGACACGACTTTACCCCCCGCCAAGACCGAAGAAGTAGTCCCCGGAGAGCTCCGGGAGGAAGACAACCCTCCAGAGATGGAACTCTGCACGGTACAAGAAGAGGAGAGCGCCCAGGAGATAGAGCTCCAGGACTCCCCGCAGGAGAACGCATCTCCAACGAGTACTGCCAGGAGCGGATCACCTCAACCAGCGTCTTCCCCCAGCGAGGCGGACAAGATGCTGGCACAGGCGTTCCTCGCCAGCCTAGCAGCCTCAACAGAGCGCGATCGACTCCAAGCACAGACGCTTAGTGAGCGCGAACATTCTTCCATGGAAAGAGAACGCATTCAAGCGCAGCAACGGAGCGACGAAGATCGTATACGTCTAGAGATTAGACGCCTTCAGACGGAAGAGAATATGGCAAGAGACCGGGCCGACACCCAGCGTGCCGCTGCCGGTGCCCAAAGAGAAGCAGAGCGCGACAGAATACAAGCGCAGCTAATGGAGCAGCTGATCGCCAAGGCAACACCCCCTCCCTCCGCACAGGGTTCCAGGGCCTCGTCAAGACACGGGTCAAGGGCACCCTCCCCTAACCGATCAAGCGACCCTGAACTCGACCACCGGAGAGAGCCTATACCCCCCTCCGAACCCCTTCCCCGACCGGTCCCAGTATCATATGTACCTTTTGCTCCATTAAATACTTGATTAATACCTTTGACTGGAACCGATTTCATTGTGGGAAGTGTTCATCATATTCATATATTGTGTACTGTATGGCCAGTAGTTAAAGTACATAAAGCGGTAGTGGTTTAATGATACCATACTTATCAATACAGTCAGGGAATTGTACCCCTCAGTTACAGTCTGTGTGTACTCGAGTAGCCTCCAGCTACGGCCAGGATTCTCCGGAGCTGCAGCTGGACCCTATACTGTAGCCTCCAGCTACGGCCAGGATTCTCTGGCGCTGCAGCTGGACCCTATTGACTATATTCAGCGTGCCCTCAGCTCGAATACGCATCGACTCAGTGTTATAAGACATTGATATCAGGAGCTATCTGTAGCTATTTAGTTTAATGGGACGTTTCGTTTTGAACAGTGAGCTAACGCGAGCTATCATGCACTACTAGACTTGCTGGAGCATTTGCTAGCCGGCTGGCAGGCTCACCGAGGTCCCAGTGTCCCACTAGAGACTAGTGTTTACAACAGCCACGGGTGCGGGAGGGAGGAGGAGCAGCAGACGCCGCAGCTCTCTCCGTGTGTCTGAGTTCAGTTCAGTTCGGCTCACTATAGGAGGTCGAACGCGTCGAAAATATGAAGCAATACTAACTTTACTTTTCTTCATAGCTAAATCAGACAGTAAGCCAGTCTATCAGAGTGAGTGCTCAGTCGATTGTTCCCGCTGATCATACCTGCTGAGTGCTCACTGCTCAGCTCGCGTGAGTGAAGTCATCGCGTCATCACACGCCTTGGATAATTTAGGAGTGAAATGCGAATGCAAGGCTTGAAAGCACTACTCGCAAGCCCGCCCCCAGATAATATTTACCAATTGCAACGGCCAATTAAAGGGGCAATTCGCGATCATCTCGTCGCAGTGTACAGCCCTGTCTGGTCCAATCACATTCAGCCTAGGGCTGCACGATTTTGGGAAATAATCTAATTATGATTTTTCTGACAGATATTGCGATTGCGATTACATTTGCGATTATAATAATAATAAAAAAAAAGCAGCCCTACAGAGGTTTATTGTAAAATGCGGCTTGCATCTGGCCTACGCGGTGGGTCTTTTCGGGACACCAAGCCTGAAAATGTTTATTTTTACCTGGGAATCGATACCGGTACCCAACGGTACCTTTTCTTCTGTACTTTACTCTCCCTCTCTGAAGTCTAAACTTCACAACACACAATCTAAAACCCCTTACCTCCCTCTCCCAAACCGATCTTGTATCTCAATGGGACTTCCTGGTTAAACATTCTTTTTTTGTTAAAAAAAATTATAATTGCATCATTCCAAATCGTGCTTTCGATAAATCGATTAATCGTGCAGCCCTAATTCAGCGTCCTGTCATGCAGAGAAGGGCGGGTCTTAAACAGTCCGAGTCAGAGCAGAGTTGACAGCGCATCTACAGTAGCCTCGCTCCCAGTTTTATCTCTGTGAGATAAATGTAGCTATTAGCCTAGTTTCGCCAGCAGGCAGAGGCAGCCATCAGAAAAATATGGCATGTTCAAAGATGGTCAGTAAAAGAAAAGTAGACTGCAATTCAAAGGTGAATGGACTGAAAAATATGCGTTCATCCTGAGTCCCAGCACCAAACCAATGTGACTAATATGCCAAGAAACGGTAGCTCTTGTGAAGGGTGGCAATTTGAAACGCCACTACGAAACAACAGTTATTTTAATGCAACCTTTCCTCAAAATTCAGTGCTAAGAACCACAAAAATAAATGGACTGAAAATCATATCAAGCTGCAAGCAGAATTATTGTTAAATCTATGTCACAACGAGAAAAAGCAACCAAGTCCTCACTCAGTGGCAAGAAGCCATTCTCTCTCTCTGATGCATACATAATAAAATAATGTATTTGACTGAAGTGATGGAGACCATGTTTGAAGGCAAACAAAAGCAAATCCCCCTCAGATCGCACAGCAACCAGAATAACTGAAATACTGGATGGTGATTTGATTAAACAGCTTTGTGATAGAATAAAAAAATGCACAGTGCATTTCCATAGCTGTGGATGAGTCCACTGACACCACTGAGAAGCCTATGTTCTGAAGAACTGTTCATGTTCTGAAATGTTATTGCTAAAGATTGAGAAGATTGGATCAGTTGTACTTTTTTTGGAATACTTGAAACCCTTTTTTTGTGGAATATTTGATGCGGCCCAGCCTCACCCAGACTCTAGCTCCAGCGGCCCCCAGGTAAATTGAGTTTGAGACGCCTGCTCTAGACTGACATAATTTTTTTCTCAAACGTATTCAAGAGTAAACATCCTAACCATGTCACAACAGCAGTAGGGCTGCAACTAACGATTATTTTGGTAGTAGACTAATCTGTCGATAATTTTTTCGATTAGTTGACTAATGTAAAAAAATTATATAAAAAAAATAATTATAATTTTATAATTTTTTTTTAATTCTTATTTTTGTTTGCACTACCTATCTTTGTGAAAGTGGCTTCTCAGCTCTGGTCCAGCTGAAGACAAAGCAGAGGAACAGATTGGACATTGAGCATGACCTCAGAGTTGCTTTGTCTACCATCACCCCAGACTTTGAGACTCTTGTCAGGAGAAAACAACATCCCCAGTTATCCCATTAGTTCCCTGGGATGTTAAGAGCCCCATGGTGCCCTGCACCTGACGACATCATTTCGATTACACGTGCACGTTATGAACCATTGATTAAAATATCCATGTGCGTGGTGATTGTGTTGGGCAGACAAAATGTTTGATAAAAACGCTAAAACAGGGTCAATGATTTCAATAAAAAAAATGTCCTTCTTCATGAAAGTCACCGTTGGCCTAGTCCACATTGTTTATTGAACAAAAATACAACCTGCAAGTTGGCCTTTAAGCTAAGAAGTCTGCTAAGAAGGATATATTATTTATTATTATTATTATTTTATTTCATTGTGTTTTTAGCCCTAGTTGCACTTTTGTTGCAACCCCAGTTATCCCATTAGTTCCCCCAAACTTACTCAAGTTCAAGTTCTTTAATAGTTGTCATACAGAAGTACAGAATACTTTCATACAAAATGCTTCTTACTGTTACGCTCCAGAGACTGTGCTAGACAAGATAGTATCAAATAACATAATAACATAATATAGCATGAATTTAGAAGAAGAAAATGAGGTCACAGTGTTCGGTATAGACATATGTACAATGTTCTGAGTTACCATATAATATACAATACACAATACTATGCAGTGTACTAATGTACAGTACTATCTAGTGCAAAGCAGAAATGGGATGAGGTACAATTTACAGTAAGGTGTACGAGTTGTAGTGCAATCCTTCATCCATAAATATAAAGTGTGGGGAGTGGGCGCTACAGTGTGTTTGTTTAAAGTGGGTGTGTGCTATAAGTGTGTGGAGTGGGTGATACAGTGTGTTTGTTTAAAGTGAGTGTGTGCGTGTGGATGTGTGTGCTATGTGCGTTTGGTGGTTGTTGTTGTGTAGTGTTCATTCATTGTTCGTTTAGCAGCCTGATGGCCTGGGGATAGAAGCTTCTTCTGAGTCTTTCTGTGCTCGCCTTGAGACTCCTGTATCGCTTGCCTGACCGCAGCAGTTCAAAGAGGCAGTTGTTCGGGTGACTGGAGTCCTTAATGATTCTCTTAGCCTTGCCCTTGCAACGCTTGTAGTAAATGTTCTGGAGGGTGGGGAGCCCCCCTCCAATTGTGCGTTCGGCTGAACGTGTCACTCTTTGTAGTCTGCTTTGGTCTTGTGCAGTGCTATTCCCAAACCAGGAGGTGATGTTGCCGGTCAAGATGCTCTCTATTGTACATGAGTAGAAGTTCTTAAGGATCTTCTGGCTGACTTGGAACTTCCTTAGGCGCCTGAGGAAGTAGAGGCGTTGTCGTGCCTTCTTCACAACACTGTTAATGTGTGTGGTCCATGTCAAGTCCTCGGATATGTAGGCTCCGAGGTACTTAAAGCTGTTGACTCTCTCAACCGGTGCCCCGTCGATGCTGAGGGGGCTGTAGTCCTTGACCCCCGACCTCCTGAAGTCCACAATCATCTCCTTTGTTTTGCTGACGTTCAGGGAGAGGCTGTTTTCCTGGCACCATCCCGCCAGGACCTTGACCTCTTCCAGGTAGGCCCTCTCGTCGTTGGCAGAGATCAGGCCCACCACCACTGTGTCGTCAGCAAATTTGACGATTGTATTGCTACTCCGCTGAGCCACACAGTCGTGTGTGTACAGGGAGTAGAGGAGGGGACTCAGAACACAGCCCTGGGGGGCCCCTATGTTGAGGGTGATGGATGAGGAGGTGCAGTTGCCTGCTCTCACCACCTGGGGTCTGCCAGTCAGGAAGTCCAAGACCCACTGGCAGAGGTCATAGCCCAAGCCCAGGTCCCTGAGCTTGGCTATGAGTATGGAGGGGACTATGGTATTGAATGCCGAGCTGTAGTCGATGAATAGCATTCTCACATAGTTCCCCTGCCTCTTGTCCAGGTGTGATGCTGCTGTGTGCAGCACATGGGATATGGCGTCCTCCGTGGACCTGTTGGGGCGGTATGCAAATTGCAGGGGGTCCATGTTGATGGGGAGGGAGGAGCAGATGTAGCCCTTTACTAGCTTCTCAAAGCACTTCATGGCTATGGAGGTGAGAGCTACAGGGCGGTAGTCGTTGAGGCAAGCAGGCTTGGATTTTTTGGGTACAGGGATAATAGTGGACTTCTTCAGGCAGGTGGGGATGACAGCCTGTTCTAAGGACAGGTTAAATATGTCAGTGAATACTGGGGCCAGTTGGTCGGCACAGACTTTTAGGACGCGGCCGGGGATGCCGTCTGGACCTGCTGCCTTCCTGATATTCACTTTTTTAAAGGTCCGCCTCACCTCATGCTCTGTTACCCTGAACACTGCGCCTCCATCAGCAGCCGACCCCCCCCCCCCCATTGCCGAGGCTTGTGAGCTGGTGTTGTTATTACCAGCATCAAACCTCGCATAGAAGGTATTGAGGTCATTTGCTAAGGAGATGTCACTGTTCAGTTTGAGGGAGGCGCCTTTGTAGTCTGTCATCGTTTTGAGCCCCTGCCACATAGCTCTAGAGTCAGCTTGTTCAAACTGGAGTTCAATTTTATCCCTGTAGCGTCGTTTGGCCTCTGACACTGTCCTCCTTACGTTGTATCGCGCCACCTTGTGGTCATTCATGTTGCCTGCCTCTAGGCCGTCGTTGTATGCTTTGGTGCGCTCTCTCAGAGCTTCACGGACGGATTTGTCTACCCATGGTTTTTGATTTGGGTAAACTTTCATTTTGGTAGTGGGGATTGTTTCTTTCACCCTAGTACAAACATAGTCCAGCACTGTCGGTCTGTTATGTTAAGCTAAGAAGTCTTCAGCTGGACCAGAGCTGAGAAGCCATGTTCACAAAGATAGGTAGTGCAAAAAAACATAATAATAATTATTATTATTATTTAACGACTAATCGACGCAAAAAGTCTGCGTCGACAAGTTTTTATGATCGACGTTGTCGATTATGTCGACTAATCGTTGCAGCCTAAGCAATATGTTTGTCTACCAATAGGTTAAAGTGTTATTAGTGAGATTACATTTTTTGTGTTGTATTATCCGCCGAGATCCGCCATTTTGAATTAGCGGCCGTCGCTGAATAATGACGATTGTAGGCATTTGGGGAAGAGGACATCCCAGAGCTCTCAATGAGTGTTGGAATTTAGAAAAACTACACTTCCCAACAGCTTCTAGCTGCCTTCAAGCTAATTACTTGTGTATGGATTTTTTTTATTTCTCTTATTACTCTGGATTATATACCACAAAACTGAACGTTATTGGCATATATTGGAGCGCAGTTAGTTTGTCTCCCCTATTGTGAACATTTAGCAACCATCCGATTTGAAATCAGTTCCAAAATGGCGGAGCTGTCGCAAGAATAAAAACCTACTGTACATACAGTAGATTTCATTCTTCATTCTCGATGCACGCCTGGTGATACTAAATCCAAATTGAACTCGATTGGCCCGATCCATAAATGTGCGAGTTGGCTATAATAAGGTCTCCTCATAATCTATATTCTATAATAATATTTCAAATTGCATGGGTCCGGATGAAAGAATTCAGTACTGTATCTACAAAACATTCTGTTTAATCATCTTCCCTTTATTGATTTCCTAAGATTTTTTGTACACATGATCTCAAGAAGGTATTGAACGACAAAGTGGGAGTGTTTCATGTCTGGTCATTTTTAGCATGATGTTATTCACTGTCAAAGAAAAATCACAATTAATATTCTCCTTTGTTTCATCACAATTCAAGCAAGCCTAGTAATATACACAATATGTCTGACACTGGGAATACATTCACTGAGGTCCATAGATGTCCCTAGCTACCGAGAACATGCACATTTGCATATTCTTGGTATCTAGGGACATCTATGGACCTCAGGGAATGTATTCACAGTGTCAGAAATATTGTGTCTATTACTAGGCTTGCTTAAATTGTGATGAAACAAAAAGGAGAATATGAATTATGATTATTCTTTGCATCTTTGACAGTGAATAACACCATGCTAATAATGACCAGACATGAAAAACTGCCACTGATCTCGTTCAGTACCTTCTTGAGATCATGTGTACAAAAAATATTTTTTAAATGAATAAAGGGAAGATGATTAAACAGAAGGTTCTGTAGATACAGTACTGAATTCTCCCATCCGGACCAATGCAATTTGAAATATTATTATAGAATATAGAATAGGAGGCTTATAAATTACCTTATTATAGCCAATTTGCACATTTATATATATAATATATATACATATATTATCTTTCAAATGCCCGAGTTCAATTTGGATTTAGTATCACCAGGCATGCATAAGAACAGATAATGAAATCTACTGTAATCTACTGTACTTTTTTATTTTCACCACAGTGCAACCATTTTGAAACTAATTTCAGATAATTGTTGCTACATGCTAACAATAGAGAGGAGAAACTAACTGCGTTTCAATATTTGTCAAAAACGTTACCTTTTGTGGCTTATTATCCTGAATAATAACAGTTATTGATATAATTCATACAGAACTCTGAACCTTGAACCCTTATAGAATCTTCCAGGAAGTGTAGTTCGGAAAAATTCCAACGCTGATCGACAGCTATGCATGTCCTGCAAAAAGACTACAATTCCCATGGTTAAAAAATATCCGAAATGGTCACCCTCGCCACTAGACTTGTACAAATCGAAAAGTTAAATCTATCTAATGACACTTTTAACCTATTGCTAAACTAACGTATTGATGATAATATGCATTCTACATGCTGGTGTGACATGTTAGTGATGTTAATACTTGAATACGTTTGAAATTTAAATCGCAAATTTTATACAACAGTCAAAAAATATTGATTTATGACCAGATGTCATTTTCGGGACCGGTACGGGTGGAACAGGTTAATATGCACGTTACTCCACAACGTGTGCCGTTACGATCAAAGCATAGAAAAAACGACCCCCCCCCCCCTTTCATGCATTCATGATGAAACATAACACCGATAATATAGATGTAATTTCAAAATAGTAGCGTGTACAGGCGAGAAATTACAAAGTATTTAGTGAATTGCACGTATTGCTGCATAGCGTAGCTTTCTGGGATTAGACAGGATTATTCTAAAACTATAGTCATATTCACCACAGTATAAAACGGGTGTATAAAATTATTTCTTTTTCTCATATTGAACGATAGATAGGTGATGTCAAATGGGCCATAGTATTGTATCCATAGCTATAATATAGAATATACCGTAATTCCTCTAATAGTAACCGGGTCTCAAATACAAGCCGGGTCTCTATTAATGGCCGGGTGCGCTCTTGAGCTAAGCAATTATAAGCCGGCCTCCTAATACAAGCCGGGTTACTAATATACTGAGCTGCATACTGAGCTAGTTACTTGATTTCACTTTTGAAAACGTTGAAATGACCAGTGACCACCTGTAATTGCACTGTTTACTATTTCATACAGTACTTGGTTTCAATAAATGAACCCAGTACATTTTACTGGGTTCAAACTTACACAAAATGTTGATTTATTCATTATGATCCGTTTGAAAATTTGAAATATAGGCCTCCCTCTTATACAGGCCTCCTCCTAATACAAGCCTGGTACCCGTTACAGTTGAAACAAATACAAGCCGGGGTTACTATTAGAGGAATTACGGTAGTTATAGCCCTGCAAACACCACCACGTATTCCTATACTTTATAGAGCGTCTGCCTTTTAACAATACATCGCGCATATCGCTCCGGCGTCCAAAGTGTTAAGGCATGTACCTCGTGCCAGAATAAAACTAAAGTTGAAGTTCAGCGTGCTAAAAAATCTAAAATCAAAGTGAAGTCTACAGAAGAACATTGACAACTTAGATAATTAACGTTGGCTGCGCCAAAACACAGCTCTCTCACTGTCTGACACACACACACACAGCTTGTACTAACATTAGATTTTCTTGGTGCAATAAACAGAGCTAAGATAGCTAACATTAGCTAAGCTAGCAACAATTAGTTAGCTAGCCAGCTAATTAACTAATTACGACTTATGTACTTACTGATTCGATACTTTCTTTCGGGTCCCGAAGACTTGGCACAGCTCCCTTCTTTAGCAACAGCCTGGAAATCACCCCAGCATTATAAAGTCCTTGATTCTCAATGTCGTCTTTGCTAAAATGTGCGGTACACACCCAACTATGAGAAGTTACAGCAGTTGGGGGGTCTCCAAAAACGAACTTGGCCCATTGCTTGCGGAGCACGATATCGTTAGGAAACGAGTGCAAGGACGTATTCGCTGCTTGGCAGCCAGGAACAGCACATGTCTTGCCCATTTTGTTCCATGTTTTTTCTTTCTTGTTTGATATCAGCATCTTTAAACCTGACTGAGGTTCCCGACTCTCCTTCCAATCACCACTGTCATCAGTCTCAGAACAGTCTGAAGAGAGAAGCTGGTCACCTCTAGTTGGTTCTAAATCACCAGCTGGATCTAAGTTACTGGCTGGTTCTGATAGTCCACAGTCCTCTCCATCAGGTTCTGTTTTCATCTGTTCAGTTGAGGTGCTGGGTAAAGAGTAAGCGTCTCTGTTTTTCTCCCTCTGGGTTTGAAGAGGCTGGAAGGACAGAGCGTTCTCTTGACCATCTTCACATTTCACTGGGTCTACTGTGATCTTGGAGAGATCAGCTTCTTCCAGCCCTTGATGTGGTTCCTCTTTAATCTGTAGGAGCTCTGGGTCCTGGGTTTGGCTGAACAGTGAGGACAGAGTATAATCTCCGTCATGTTCATATTTCACAGGGTGTAAGGTCATCTTGGAGCCACCAGCCTCCTCTAGATCTTGAAATAGTTCATCCTGTTCCTCTTTAATCTGTAGGGACTCTGGGTCCTGGGTTTGGTTAAACCATGAGGACTGAGGTTTCTCTTCATCATGTTCACTCTTCACAGGGACAGGATTGTATGTCAACTTCATGATATCAGCCTCCTGCAGACCTTGAATCTGCTCTCCCTCCTGACTGCTCCAGAGTTCCTCCTGTTCCTCTTTCATCTGTAGGGGCTCTGGCTCCTCCTGGCTCAGACTGGGGCTCCTCTCCTGCTGCTCAGGGGGAACCTCCTCTTCACAGACAGAGAGCTGTGGGGGGTCTGCAGGGAGGAATAATAATAATAATAATAAGAGTAAAAAACATAAAGATGCAGTAGATAACTTTTCACCATTAAGTGAAACTCTGCAACTGAGAGTAAAAACACAAGTGCTTTCAATCCATTACAGCTTGGCTACAAAATGAGCCTATTTAATACAGTGAGGACATGTCCTCATCACACTGTCAATCACAACTTGGAGGTTGATCACATGTTGTCAGGAGGTGAGAATGTAAACAAACGGAGTGAAACTTGAGGTTCTCCAAACTAAACAGGGTAACTGTGGATAGCTGAAATACTTTGGATTGTTAGCTTGACCAATAACCTTTTACTTGAGATGGGGCACTCCTACACTGTAGGACTGAAATTAAAGCTGAAATTATGCACTTGAAGCACACCTTGATTTCATTTAGGCTTGTCACAATAACACATTTTGCTGGGCGATTAATTGTCCCAGAAAATTATTGCGATAAGCGATATTATTGCAGTTTGAGAGATTTTTTTTCTTTTTTTTTGAGACATTTATTTCCCAAAAGTTTTCAATTAACCCTTTTTTTTTTTACTAATATAATAATAGCATAATAATGCAAGGAAACCGGTTCAAAGTGCAATAAACCTTTATTTAACATTGGAAGACATTTTAAATATCCTAAATTAAAAAATGCTTGATTGTTTATTATAAAACAAACTGAAACTGGAAACAAGCCCTCTGTCTGGCTTTTTGTGTCATCCTTTTAACATGTACATGTATTATTAATGTACCTTGCGGTACCATGTACAAAATGTTAATAAAGTATGAGGAAAAAACTGTGGAAACGTAATAAATAAAAAGGCAGTGAAACAATAATCAAATAAACACCAAAATATATACTATCTCTATTGGAATGGAGACTTCAGCACAGGATAAACTAGGGATGGGCAAAAATAATCCAGATCGTTTGATCACATGATGTACTCGAGTACTCGTGGAGGAAAACGCTGTACAAAATAAACGTCTTTTCCGGTGTTTTAGACTTTTATTTTGAAACCCACCGACCGGAGCGGAAGGATTGTTGTTATTATCCTAGCAGAACCTATGAGCGGACAACTTGTCTCGTCCGGTTCTGTGTTTTTGAGCTAATGATAAAACAAATGTTGAGATTGTTGGTGAACAACTAACTTTAGGTTAGTTTTAACATTAGCTACTAATGTTAGATGCAGCTACTACAGGCAATCAACGATGAGGAGGAAGCGTCAAAGCCGTATATAATAGAATAGCCCTGTGGTGCGTAGGCACGGGAGCACAACTCGAAACCTATTAATTCATGTTTAACTTGTCCCCGTGTCCAGTCCTTTGACTAGCCCCACCCGTTCATTGTAAACAATGATGCATGTAATTGTATTAACGTTATTGTGTGTTGTAGCTATGCTATACATTGCATTTAGTTTGTTAGCTATTTAGCTAATGTTGATAGCATTGAATAGCATCAACGCTAGATCTTTAATCTTTATTTAGCAGTCCAGTTTCTCCGGGCAGTAGCGAGTAACTACTTGGGTCTAAAAATAGCTACACTACAAAGAACGCTACTTGGTTAAAAGGAGCAACGCTATTGACAAATGTAGTTAAGCTATGTAGCGTTGCTACTGCCCCACGGAGCTCCCGTGCTGTACTCTGTTGTAACGCCAGCGTCCCCCCACACGGAGAGTGACTGACAAGAGGTACTGGTTCCGCCTCATTAAAACAAACGCGCAAATAGCAATTAATCGCGCCCGTCAAAATCATTGCATTCATTTTAATTATCGCGCTGATTAATTGATTTATTGATTATCGTGGCAGGCCTAATTTCATTTGAAGTCCATTATGGTGTTGTACAGAGCCAGAATTGTGAAAATTGTGTCAATGTCCAAATATGTATGGACCGTCTGTATAAAGTCATAATATAAGCCCCAGGGCTGAATGGAGTCCCCCACCGGGTTTATAAAAGTGCGCCTGATGTACTCAGATTCTTGTGGAGGTTATTGAGAGTAGTATGGGACAAACAGGTTATACCAAAAGTTTGGGTTAGAGCAGAATGAATCCTAATTCCCAAGGAGAAAGAGTCCTAACTGTTAAGCCAGTTTCTGACTATATCCCTCCTGAATGTAGAAGGTAAGATTTTCTTTACTGTACTGGCAGAGGCTAGCAAACTACCTAGAAAGGAATTGTTAAATAGACACAGCAGTGCAGAAAGCAGGAATCCCATGGTTTGCCGGATGTATAGAACACACAAGCATGATATGGGACCAGATTCAATCAGCCAAAATAGAGAAAAGAGATTTACAGGTGGTATTTTTAGACCTGGCAAATGCGTTTAGCTCGATACCGCATAGCCTTATTTGGTGCCTGCCATGATTGTAAACTTGATGAAAGCATACTTCCAAGATATTATATTGTGCTTTAGTACTACAGAGTTTACAACAGCATGGCAAAGACTAGAGATTATGGCAGGGTGATCCATTTCACCACTAGCGTTCACAATGATGATGGAAGTAATAATTAGAGCCTCAAAATGGGTGGTAGGTGGGGAGAGACTGCAGGGCGGGCTGCGCCTCCCACCTATTAGGGCTTACATTGGATGACATGACACTAGTGACCAGTGCCTTGTACAAAAAGGTTACTAGAGAAGTTAAATGATAATCTCAAGTGGGCTAGGATGAAGATTAAACCTAGTAAATCAAGAAGCATTTCATTGACCAGAGGGAAGGTAGTAGAGAGAAAGTTTTACATAGATGAGGAGGAAATTCCATCTATAAGGGACAAGCCAGTGAAGAGTTTTGGTAGGTGGTATAATGAGGAGTTGAATGATGGTGAACAGATAGAGCAACTTAGGAAAGATGTTGTAGAGGGGATAGGAAGGATAGAGAAGTCATGGCTTCCAGGCAAGTTAAAGTTGTAGTGTTTCAAAGGTAGAGAGATTGGTTCATTTGTACATTAGGAAATGCCTAGGAGTTCCAGTGTATCAGTAGTGTGGCATTGTATGGTAAAGGCATTCTCCATCAGTAACAAGTCTAACAGAGGAGTTTATGTGTGTGAACAGGCGAGAACAATATGGAGAACAATATTGTTATCAGGGAGCAACCATACAGTAGTTAGTAAGTTGGTCCCACATCCAACTAGAGGGAGGAAATGGAACCCAAGACAAGCAGTACAGGAAGTAGAGGCAGTACAGGAAGTAGAGGCAGCTCTTAGGCATACAGACGTAGGTAAGGTGCAACAAGGTCGGGGGGGGGGGGGGGCTCAGGGAATTCGATGGAGATTGGCAAGAGCACAGAGGTGTATCCTGCACCGATAGAATAGTCGAAAAGGTGAAGCGGTTAATCAGCGACTCAACCCTAGACAATCAAGGGAAACATAGTGCTAAGCCAGTCTATCTGGACAGGCCTCTACAAAAGACTGTTCTACTACTCCAAGCAGGTCAAGCAGCCTATTGTTTTTGGCCGATCAGATGTTTTTGTCTTCCAAGTGGTGTTTCCAGGGTCGCATTGGACAAACTAAGACCACGTCCTCGTCAGAAAGTACACTAAATTAAATGAAAATACAACTAAATGAAATATTGTGGACATCTACAGAAGATTGATTGTTTGGTAAACTGTAAATAATACAACTTTACCATGGACTCCTAAGCCAAGCTAAACTAGGATAATGTACATCAGATAAACAGATGAGAAACACTGCTAAGCTAACGTTAGTTCTGGATTTGTCTGATGAAGGGCTCATATCTGAGGCTGTCGCGGCTAATAATAATAAAAATAAAAGAACAGCCATGTATGGTCACCACAGATAATTCAACAATTGGATAACAGATTTCTACCACTACTGAACAAGCCCCGGATCACGTTAGATCCTCCACACCGCTCAGTAAGGACTGGAGCGCTTTCAAAACACAAGGCCACAGCAACAGCAAGCACTAACGTTACTAGGTCAACAACGTGTGTCTGTGTGCCCGTCTGCCAGTTCTTCAAGCCAGTGGCCATCAGGCTCCACAACCGGGGGCACAGACTGCTGCCAGCAGCTGGAGAACTAATGGCTGCAGAACTTGAGAACCATTAGGAATGTCTGACTCTTAACCACCAAGCCCTGCATGGACTATAACGCATATTATGACCAATAGACAGACCATCATCTGCACCTTTGTGTATACTGTTTACTTTTAGTCATATTTTATATTGCCTATATTTATTGTAACTTATATTATGACCAATAGGGTATACAGACCATCATCTGCACCTCTGTGTATCGAGGTTCGTGTATTATTTTATGAAAAATGTAATTTTAAGAAAAAAAAAATTTTGTATTGCCTACCGGTATATATATTTAGGGCTGTACCGAATGCTTCGAAGCTTCGATCATAATGACATTCGAATTCTAAAATCATTCAAATGTTTAAATTTTCTTTTTTAATCTTTTTTTTATGAGTCTATTCAATCTGAACCTGTTAAGCTGTAGGAATATTTCGCCTAAAAGGTACATGCCTAAGTATATGGACGATTGCTTTACTTCTGCAAGGTCAATTTGCATGTTCTTGGTATCTAGGAACATCTAGGGACCTGGGGGTGTGTATTTCCAGTGTCAGAAATATTGTGTCTGTTACTAGGCTGAGTAAATTGTAATGAAGAAAAGGAGAATATGAATTACGATTTATGATTTTTGCATCTTTGACGAGACAATCAAATCGGGTATGAGAAAATGCTCACTGAGCTCATTCACCACCTTATTGAGATCATGTGTACAAAAAATCTAAGCAAATGAATAAAGGGAAGAAGATTAACACTTTCAGTGCCCACCACGTGATAAGACGTTTTATCAGCCCAATGCCTGAATGCCCACCACGACAATTAGCGTTTTATTTTTTTATTAGCGATCTGAATTCATATTTCATCAACAGAGTCTCCTGTTGGTATGCAGCCCCTGTGGGAGCTCAGATGTGAAAAAACCGCCCCCTATCGTCTCCCAGATGGTAATGCACCCTATTGGAATGGACTCAATGAAAATGGATGAGAAAAGAAAAATCCGGAATCCACATTTTACTTCTCAGGCATGTAACCCGAGCCGATCGGATTCATTGTAGAGCCTCAGAACAGGGTGGAATATGTGTTTACAGTATGTAGCGTTGATGAACAGATAAAAAAACAATCCGCTTCGACAATGTTGACTGGAAAACGAGTCATTGATAAGCGACGGGCAGATTAGACACATAATTTAAAACCTAGATTAGGCGTTATTAACGCTAACATTGAAGTGGATGGTGGGCATTCAAGCGGTAAATCAAGATTAATCTTGGGCTCTGAAAGTGTTAAAAAGAAGGATTTGTAGATACAGTAATTAATGATAATCGATTTTAATTATAAATTCATATTTGACCTTGAACTTGACCTTATTATGGCCAAATCATACATCTATGGATAGGGAAAATGCTCCTCTTTGCAATGGCAGGGTTGAATCTGGATTTAGTCATTTCCTTGCATTTTTTTACAATAATTAGCATTTTCCGATAAATTCGTATTTCCGATAAATCGTATAAAACATCGGTAAAAATGTAAATATACACTTTGACTACTGTTTTTGATAAGGTTATGGTATTTACTCTTGGCTACACTTTTTTTTTAAACATTAAACCAATAGGGGTTTTCTTCACAGTTGCAGTTAAAGATTAGGCTACACTGACTTCCGGTATGCCAGCAGAGAGCACAGACGCATAAGAAGCCGAGCTCCCGGGCATAGTGAATTTCAGACACTCAAGAACTCAAAGTAAACATTCAAACAAGACAGAAAGGTAGATGAGTGGGAGAAAAAAAGAGAAGAACCGGAAAAAAACTTTCAATAACTCAGAAAACGAGACGACAAAAGGACCCGACACCGAAGCTAACGCCCCTGCTAGCATAAACAACCAGCAGCAGGCCGCCAGCGTGCAGTCGGGACACGAGCCGAGCATGGACTACATTGGACCAGGTGGGCATAGTTGAAGCAATAAAAGAACTGAAAACTAGGGGTGCACCGATGTATCGGTCGGGTATCGGTAGAAGTAGAATTATGACAAAAATCAGAAGAGAGAAGACACAAGTGATCTTCCTGCAAGAAACACACATGTCAAAAATAGAGCATGAAAAGTTGAAAAAGTTTGGATATCGAAATACATTTTCTAGTTCTTGCAAAAATAATAGGAAGAGGGGTGGCAACCAGGGCTCCAGACTAACTTTTTTCACCACCGTCCCAGAACCGTCCCAAAATACAGTTTTAACCGTCCCAAAGTGAATGTAAACCGTCCCAATTTTCTTTTATATAATAATATATCAACGTCAATTTGATCATATGGGGACATATTTTGTGCTGATAATGGCACAGAGGGTGAGACCAACTGTGTACCGTACCTTTTGATTATTGTAAGCACAAAGATAATAAGCAGCTATAACATGTCGATAACTATATACAGTTCCAATAATAATAATAAATCAAATTTATATAGCGCCTTTCATAGAACCCAAGGTCGCTTCACAATCAGGACAAAAAATAGGGCTAGGGAAATAGGGGGGAAAAAGGGGATGAGGGAAGGTTAGGGATAATGGATAATGGACCTAATCTAAACTAACTAATGGGGAAAAGCCTTGGTCAAGAGGTGTGTTTTTAGAGCAGTTTTGAAGGTGTCCAGGGTTGGGGCGTTGCGGATAACATTACACTTCTGTTATTTAAATGTATCCTTACGTTAAGAGTCAGGGGTTGTATTGTTGGATGCAGTTCCCTGTTGGTCAGTGTGTGTCTGTTCTCCATCTTCTTCTGCTGTGTTTATCCTCTTCAAATAGCGCAGCATATTTGCGGTGCTCTCTTCACTGAGAGGATGCCAGTATAGCGTTTATTTTTATTTTTATAACATTCTGATATTTTTGCGGTTCTTGTATAGTGGTCTCGTCTGTCAACTATAATAAATATGGGCTGTTTTAAATTGTGTGAATAGTTGTTGTGAGTGCTCGCACTATGTTTCAATATAATCCGTTTTACCATTCATTCATTATAAACACAGACGTAAGGTGTCCACCGCGCGTCCACCGTGTCCACCGTGCTTTTTTAAGCTCCGGCCAAAATGCATGGTGACGTGTTGACCAATTTCGGAGGGGGATCCCAATGATATATCAATAAAAACGTACCGTCAGTTCATGTCCAAGGGATTATGTTCACGCACACAGCAAGTATCACCAGTTCCTGGCATTTTTTAACCTCTTTCTTTTTCGATGTCGAGATAAATTTGGGGCTGCTGCAGCGCGACCTGTGGTTTGCTGATCAGAATGGTGGGCGGGAGCTTGATGCTGGATTAGCGTATCGCTGCGTTGGGACGGCGGAGATAGTCATTGGAATCGGCAAATCACGCAACGTTTAGACTTCAGTGAACCCCACATGATAATGTTGCCGTCTCTCTGTCAACTAAGTCGGCACGAGACACGCACCGTTTGACAGCAATATGTGCGCGCACTGACAGTCGGCTAATAGACATTTCCTGTGAAAAAAAAGAAATCCTCTTCGTCCCGTTTGTGTCCCGGCAATGATTTCTGTTTGTCCCAAATCAATATTTGATCGTCCCCGGGACGACTGGACATCGTTAGTCTCGAGCCCTGGTGGCAACCCTGATTTAGAACTCTCTCAATTTTGAACTGATAAAAGAAAAAAAGGATAGAGAAGGGAGGTACTCGATAGTTACATGTAAAATAGATAACGTAATGATAACACTAGTGAACACATACACCCCTCCCGAGAGCGACAGAAGATTTTTCAGACTCTTATTTGACACAATAGCCTCTGAGGCGGAAGGGATACTGATATGTGCAGGGGACTGGAATACTATATTGAATTATTCACTAGACACAACAAGTAAATCCAGACAAAACTCTCAGAGATCAAAGGACTTGAATATCTTGATTAGTGATGCGGGAATGATGGAGGTATGGAGAAACCTAAATGCAGGAGAAAGTGACTATGCTCATTACTCTGCGACGCACAAGGTACACTCTAGGCTAGACTTCTTTCTAATAGATAAGAGAGAGATAAAATCACAGCTTGAGGAGATGGGAAAGGGAGAGCTAGAGAAGAATTTAAGATACACAAAATAAACCTATGAATCAGGCCCGAGGGCAACCAAGATCTTAGCAAAACGACTCAGGGCCCAGCAGAGTAGACACTTTATTCACAAGATCAGGGAACCCCAAACAGGAGAAGCGATTTATGAACCTGAAGAAATTCAACGTATATTCAAGGAATACTATGAAAAGTTGTACTCGCAACTCGAGATGGAAGACGAGGAGAAATTGTATAGTTTTTAGCATCCCTGGATCTCCCAAGTATAGGGAAAATAGAGAATAAAGCCTTGATCTCCCCCATCACAAAGGAAGAACTAGATATAGCCGTAGGAAGACTGAAAGCAAACAAAACACCAGGGAGCGACGGATTTCCAAACGAGTGGTACAAAATCTTTAAAGAAGACCTGGCCCCAGTAATGCTAGTTTCTTTTAACTGGACACTTGAAAAGGCAGAAGCCCCCCCGTCCTGGAAAGAGGCGGTGATAGCAGTTATACCAAAAGAAGGGAAGAATAAGGAGCATTGCGAATCATATCGTCCCATATCGATGTTAAATGGGGATTACAAGCTGTTCACATCTACTGACTAGGAGAATGGAGGACATCCTCCCTGACCTGATTCACGAGGACCAGACAGGGTTCATAATAGGCAGACAGACACAGGACAATGTTAGGCGCACTTTGCATGTGATAGAACAGGTGGAAAAACAACAACTCCCGGCAGCCCTAGTGAGCTTAAATGCGGAAAAGGCCTTTCGACAGAGTCAGGTGGTCCTTCCTGTTTAGGGTTTTGGAAAGATTTGGATTCGACGAACAATTCATCAGCTGTATAAGAGCTCTATACGACAATCCAAATGCCAGAGTAAAGATTAACGGTAGCTTGTCGGACAGATTCAAACTGGTCAGAGGGACACAACAGGGATGTTGTGCAAGCCCCGCCCTCTTCGCGATTTTCGTAGAACCATTAGCCCAAGCCATTAGAGAAAATAAAGAAATTAAGGGTGTTAGAATAGCAAGGGGGGAACACAGGATAGGCCTTTTTGCGGATGATATTATAATATACCTCCAGAACCCAAGTTTAACCTTCCCCAAGTTAATGACCATACTAAATGATTATGGCTGGATGTCAGGATACAAGCTGAATGTCGCGAAAACCCAGATTCTCACTTACAACTTCTCACCCAGTAGTGGAATGAGGAATGATTACAAACTGAACTGGGAAGCTGAATCAATGACCTACCTGGGAGTGATTATCACCAAGGATATGCGCAAATTAGAAGCGGCTAACTACAATAAGATTAATGATAAATTACAGAAGGACTGGTCGAGATGGGCTACACACATGATGGATTTCAGTACCAGAATAGAAGTGATCAAAATGAATATTCTGCCAAGGCTGTTGTATCTCTTCCTCTCACTACCAGTCAAGGTCCCCGACTCCCAATTCATAGCATGGGACAGACAGATCTCTAGGTTCATATGGGCGGGGGGCAGACCTAGGGTGAAATTCAAAACATTGCAAATTGAAAAAGAGGGAGGAGGCCTGACACTACCTAATCTAAAGGAATACTACTATGCAGCCCAGCTGAGGTATGCAGTTTACTGGTGCTCAAGAGCATACAGGGCCAGGTGGAAGGACATAGAGAGAGACCCACCTAGGACGTGTCCAACCTCAGGCCAGACTGGGGGGGGGGGGAAGAACACACAACAAAACAGGGAAATAATTCAATAGTGGACCACACACTGATGGTTTGGAATAGGGCTGTCTTAAATACTTCGAAGCTTCGAAGCGTCGTTCGATGGCACAAGCTTCAAACATTAAAAAAAAAATCGAAGTAAAAAAAATAAAAAAAAAATAAAATGTGTGTGTGTGTGTGTGTGTGTGTGTGAGAACTACCCATCCCAGTTAGGACAGCCGAATCCCGTCCAATCTTTCGCCGTCGACTAAAGACTCACTTCTTCAACCATTATCTGAAATGATTAAAAAAAAAAAGAAAGAAAAAAATCTAACCGTGACTAACCTTACTGTCATGCACTTTTCCTAATAAACTAACCTACACTGTAACACGCAACACTTTGATAAACATTGTTAATCAGCTGATAGAGTTGTACCCTTCTTGCTGTCTTGTCGTACAGAACTTGTAAGTCGCTTTGGATAAAAGCGTCAGCTAAATGACTAAATGTAAATGTGTGTGTGTGTGTGTGTGTGTGTGTGTGTGTGTGTGTGTGTGTGTGTGTGTGTGTGTGTGTGTGTGTGTGTGTGTGTGTGTGTGTGTGTGTGTGTGTGTGTGTGTGTGTGTGTGTGTGTGTGTGTGTGTGTGTGTGTGTGTGTGTGTGTGTGTGTGTGTGTGTGTGTGTGTGTGTGTGTGTGCGCGTGCGCGCGCGCGTGCATGGGGCCATTGGGTGGGGCCGGGGGACAAATACACTGGAGGAAAGTAACCCAGCTCAGCACTGCCCAAATTATATCATCACTATTGCCTGTTTGAAGGATATCATCCTCAAATACATATACACCTACATGCCTTGTAGAATTCCACACAGGGAGCGAAATTAACTTTGACTCACCGGCCAGTGGCGGGTAGATGGGAAGAGTCTACCCGCCAAGCGTATTTCTTACCTGCCAATATATATTTTATATATACAATTTTTTTTTAAATAAAATATATATTATATAATCATACTTGTAGTTGTATTATCTGCGAGACATCGCCACCACGCAATAAGTCAAAATGCTTGCTATCTGCAAACAGCTCCACTGTCTGTTTTGGCTGTGTTGCTCTTCTAGAAAAATAATCCTTTCACTCATGTCGCACACACGCACACTTATGGCCAAAGGAAAGGACACTTTAAATTAGAATAACAGGAACAGTGTATTGCACTACCAAAGCTAACTAGCATGTCCCACATGCTCTGTAAATAACTATGTACAGATACCGAGATGTCACTCCATGTTACCTGCTACCTGTTACTGCACAATGTTGTTTTCTTCTTTTGATTCTATTATATGTACCACTGTATTGCACATCGTTGCGGGCAAGACCACCCGCATTTCATTGTATACCTGTATGCCGTGACAATTAAAACTCTTGACTTGACTTGACTGTACACACTTTCCTACTGTACACTTTCCTGATTAATTGAAATGGGGGACCCTGATGTAAACAAGACGAAAGTCTTTCTCTGGTCTGCATCCCCTTAACAATTGTGTGTATTGAGCTGTACTGTATTGTACCCATTCTGCAATCTGTTAATAAAGTTTTCAATCAATCAATCAATCACACCTCCAGTACAGAAACATTGTTTGAGTTTGCGTGTCAGGTAGACCATTGATTGACAGTCGAGTCTGCCAATTACATCACATCGCTTGCACTCCGGTGCTGCAGCTGGACCCATTGCCCACCTCTGCTGTTGATAACGCTAGCCAAGTTATTATACACACAGATACACAGTGGGCCAGTGACTTTGGTGTAGGGGTGTAACAATGCATCGATCCTAAGGGGGAAATTCAACTGCATCGATTTGAAAATGTTAGAATAGATTATCGCAATTTTAATGTGTACACGTTATGTTATTGTCATGTCCGTTACAGCCAACACACCGACATACGCTACTGCATCAACGTTATGATTAACAAAGCAAGGCATTCGTTTTGTTGCATTAACGTTATATTACTATTGCTATCGATAAATCTAGGTGTTCTAAAATCTATTGCTATTGGTAAGAGAGACTATAATAAGTTGGTGTCTCGGAAAACGAGAGCCCTGGAGTTTCAGGAAGTAAACAAGAAAAATGAGAGCTTCCGATTGGTCATTTGCTTTATTTCCCATGAAACCAGTCACTTCACTCTACTGTGATTGGACCGTTGGCTTGAGTGCAATGTGGGACTTGTAGTTTTTTAACGATCTCGCAGCGGAGGAAAAAAAAGACGAGAGAGGCTATAATCTGTATTCGCACAGCGTGCGCGTAATTGATTTTTACCGTTCGCATACAAATATTTTTAGGGGCCTGCTTATGAACTACACGTCTACACGCCACACGGCGGGCAGCCCTCTAAGTGTCATGCGCCAAAGGTAAAAACAGACCGCCCCTGGCGGGCGGCGGGCTTTAGTTTCGGTCCCTGATTCCACACATAAGAAAGAAAGATACTGGGATGAATAAACAAAATAGGAAATAAAATTTAGATAAGGTGCTACTGAGATGTTTTTGGTGAGTTCTTTGTTTTTTTGTGGAAGTTGCCCTTCATGCCCATTAAAAATGCATGAACATTCACTGATAATTGGTCTGTAGTGGAGTCTACAAGGTCTACATTGCCGGACCATGTAGAATCCGGACCTTGTAGAATGACATAATTCTGTGCATAGTTTAGTCTACACAGGCCTTATTTCAAATAATCAAAATCTTACTTCATTCATCTTAAACATTCTTGATTTGGGGGATTGGTAGTTCCCATGAAATCTGAAGTTGTTCAAACGACAACAGCGATCCACCTTGAATTAAATCACACAGCCGAGTGAAACCTTGTTGGCTCAGTCACGAAAGGGGCTACTTAATTAATTAATCCAACCCACTTTATTTATAGAGCACATTTAAAAACAACAAAGTTTATGAAAGTGCTGTACAAGTCCCACAACATAAGATAAAAAAATAAAAAAAAAATAAAAATAAAAAATATATATATATATTTTTTTTTTTCTCGAAGCTTCGGATTAAAATCGAAGCTCGGCCCCGAAGCTTCGATTGCCAAAAAAAGCTTCAAAGGTCAGCCCTAGTTTGGAATGAGGTGGTCAGGAAATACAAATCAAAAGAAGATAGTAGACTTCTGATTTGGCCTTCCCAGACCCCAGGCTTTAGCCCGGGAACACTGGACGCCACTTTTGACGGTGGAGAGATAGAGGTATAACAGCCATATGTACACTTTTAGAGAATCATAACTTCGTGTCTTTTGAGCAATTTAAGAGAAAATTCTACTTGGGAAATGACAATTTGTTTAGATATCTACAGCTGCGACACTTCTATGATACAGAAGTCAAGAATAGGATATCAGTAGGTGGTAACAGAGTGGTGGGAATGATGGAGATGGCGTACGCGAGAACTCCAGTGAAAATAGTATCGGAAATGTACAAAAGTTTACAAGCTCGCAACAACTGTGATTCATATAATGTGAAGAAGAAATGGGAAAGTGAACTGAGTATAATCTTGACGGAGGATGATTGGCATTCTATATGTGAGACTCACACAACACTCATCCACTAGCTCTAGAGGATAGAGAGAATTCGGTTGGAAAAATGTGATGAGATTTTTTATCACACCGCAAATTAACACTTTCTCTGCCAGAGACGCCTAAACTCGTCATTCCCCGCCATGCTAATTCTGCCAATGACGCCGTAACACGTCATTGAGATCAATATTTCAAAAATCTGTGATCGCAATCATATTTCTCCCCCGGAGACTTGAGATCTACTGTTGATCCCCTCTCAACTCTCCAACGGTTCAAGAGCGCCATCTGGTGGCCGATCGGCAGATCGCCCAAACCGGAAACGGAAGCTGGTGCTCATTCCAATTCGGTCCGATCACTCGCTAATAGTCCCGGGACTCGAGCTAGACACAATGGATAGCAATCCGTTACCAATAACTCGATAAACAACATGATTTGGACGTATATACTATTATACAACCTGGCGATGGATCGCATATTTCTACATCCCATAATAGGAATATTTCTGCTCCACGCTCATCGCCCAACGCTACGAGGAAGCTACGGTGAGATTCAGCGTTTTTTTTTAACGTGTTCGATACTAACTGCTCTAATGATCATATCACCCACACTAGATTAATCATCTAACGTTGGCCACGGAATTATAAACGACCCCCCCCCCATCCGGTCAACATCAGATGATAAGTAGTAACTTCTAGAAGCACGTCCATTTGAATTTTTTTATCTCGCGCAGATCGCTATCAAACTGTATTTGATCATCAATATAATGCATTTAGGGCTATAAATCACGTTCTGGAGAAAGCTGCAGAAAACGATAAAAACATACTTATACTTTAGACCGTATTTTAGTATGAATATGTGAATGAAAAAGTATAACGTTCCTACGTCCTGAACGATAGATAATTGACGTTGAATGGGCCATAGTAATGTCAATTTAGAAATACAATTTAAAAAGTTATAGCCCTGCAAAGAAGGGGAACTTCTCCATAGACAAATAGAGCTGGCAGAGAGGGGTATAATGATGTACATAAGCCTGGCGAAGAAAGTGTTAAGAGTAAACAATTAAAAGGGCAACAACCCTGCTGGAGACAGTGTGGACAGATGAATGCCAACCACTCTCACATATTTTGGCTATGTGATTAAGTGCAACCATTTTGGAAGAGTGTTACACAGGAAATGTACAGAATTCTTAGCTATGAATTCCACATGGAACCCCAGCTGATATACCTGGGTTTGATCACAGAGAAGACCATACACAATGAAGACTTGTACCTGTTCAAAATCATGATAATAGCTGGTAAGAAGGCCATCACAAGGAGCTGGCTCAAAGAAGCCGCTCCAGACAAAGAGACATGGAGGAGAATAGTGGAGGTAGAGCTGCCGCGGTACTGATGTTTTCCTTACCGCACAGATTTGCAAAATATTTCCTACCGCCGCGGTTATTACCACACGCAAAAAAAAAAAAAAAAAAAAAAGTTTGAATGAATTATTTTTTTTAGTAGTAGTCTACTCTTTATAGCATATAGCCTGCCTCTAGTCTAAATGTCTATCTTTAGAGGATGACTTTGCAGCATGAATATTGTTTGGGATTCGGCAAGCACGCATTAGTTATTGAAAGTGAAACACGGATTCGAAGTTTCCCCTCTGGTTGTGCGCAGTTCACTCGGTGTCGCGGGCAGGGGTGGTTACCCCTAACCCCCCCGACCCTTTCTTATTATTATTACTATAAAGTTACTACTTTATAATAAAGGCATTCGTTTTGTGGCATTAACATTATATAGTTATACGTTCAATAACATCAGCGTATTTACCGGACAATAGCAAGGCAAGCAATACTCTATTCATATCTCAGTTCCTTTCTTTGCTCAGAGCGTGCCGAGTTGTCCCATTCTGCGGTCTGTTAATAAAGTTTTCAATCAGACAAGTGTATAGAACGAAGGGCTTTTATTATAACATTCGTTGCAGACAGTAAAATCATTATGTCTCGTTTAGTACTCCTTAGGAGCGATGGTAGTCCACTCCGGCGGAGAGTTAAAGCTAACGTTATTAGCCGTGTTGTGATGAGCTGACATTCAGGAAGTAAAAACCTAATACGCGCTTGCCGATTGGTGGTAACACACTGCATGACGCTACAACGTGTGACGCGTCTCTCTTCTGACCAATCAGTGGTCTGCAATGTTTCACGTGACTTTTCTGGTACCCAATAGGGTCGCTTGGAACGTCGATAGAGGAGTAGGGTATATCTGCAGAGCCGCAAGCCCAACGAGAGGAGGGTAATTTATTATTATTATTATAAAAAACAGCGGTGACGCGGTATTCAGCCTACTCTGCGGTGGCCGTGATGTAACAGCGATACCGCGGTAATGCGGTAATCGCGGCAGCTCTAAGTGGAGGAGATAAGTGATATGGAAAAAATTACATTCCTGCTGAGATTGAAGGCCGAGACATATGACAGACGCTGGTCGAAATGGGCAACATATAACGTAAAACAGTTAAAGACTGCCATGACACAATCAAAACAGACCTGACATATCAAGAGCAAATACAGCTCGCTCCCCCCCTACCATACAACACGTCTTGTCCTGTGAGTCCTGTTTGTCCTGTCTGTCCTGTGGTGGTGGTAGTTGTCATATTATTAATGTAACTGTATGCTTATGTAAAAACTGAAAAATAAAGAGTTATAAAAAAATAAGATTAGGCTACACTAGAGCTGCCGTGATTACCGCATTACCGCGGTATCGCTGTTACATCACGGCCACCGCAGAGTAGGCTGAATACCGCGTCACCGCTGTTTTTTATAATAATAATAATAAATTACCCTCCTCTCGTTGGGCTTGCGGCTCTGCAGATATACCCTACTCCTCTATCGAGGTTCCAAGCGACCCTATTGGGTACCAGAAAAGTCACGTGAAACATTGCAGACCACTGATTGGTCAGAAGAGAGACGCGTCACACGTTTTTTACGTCCTGAATGTCAGCTCATCACAACACGGCTAATAACGTTAGCTTTAACTCTCCGCCGGAGTGGACTACCATCGCTCTTCAGGAGTACTAAACGAGACATAATGATTTTACTGTCTGCAACGAATGTTATAATAAAAGCCCTTCGTTCTATACACTTGTCTGATTGAAAACTTTATTAACAGACCGCAGAATGGGACAACTCAGCACGCTCTGAGCAAAGAAAGGAACTGAGATATGAATAGAGTATTGCTTGCCTTGCTATCGTCCGGTAAATACGCTGATGTTATTGAACGTATAACTATATAATGTTAATGCCACAAAACGAATGCCTTTATTATAAAGTAGTAACTTTATAGTAATAATAAGAAGAAAGGGTCGGGGGGGTAACCAGCCCTGCCCGCGACACCGAGTGAACTGCGCACGACCACAGGGGAAACTTCGAATCCGTGTTTCACTTTCAATAACTAATGCGTGCTTGCCGAATCCCAAACAATATTCATGCTGCAAAGTCATCCTCTAAAGATAGACATTTAGACTAGAGGCAGCTATATGCTATAAAGAGTAGACTACTACTAAAAAAAAATGCATTCAAACTTTTTTTTAAAATTTTTTGTGTGCGTGCGGTAATAACCGCGCGGTAGGAAATATTTTGCAAATTTGTGCGGTAAGGAAAACAGCAATACCGCGGCAGCTCTAGGCTACACTAATATTATAATATTATACTATAATACTTCACCATCACTTTCATACCAACCGTGCCCTTATTGGATTATTTATGTTGACGAAACTGATTAGTTATATTCATTAAAGAAAGTTGATTTAATAAAAGAAAAACACTAATTTAATCAGATTAATCACTTTATTAAAATTGAGGATTTAGTTTGAGAAAATCTTATTTTTTATTTTAATTTTCTTTAATCATTTCTTTTTTTTATGAAGTAAAACTTTTTTTATAGACATTCAAAGCTTCGTTTGAATACTTCAATAGAAGCTTTGAATGTTAAAAAATGACATTCGGTACAGCCCTATATATATTGCTCTCCTATTACCCTGACCATACCTGTACCCCCTGCTGCTATGACGACTGAATCTCCCCAAGGGGATCACTAAAGGAATATCCTGTCCAGTCCAGAGGATAGAATGTTTTCCCCTCTGCGTGGGCGGGACCCGTTTGCTGTAGGGATGCCCCGATCGATCGGCCACCGATCGTTATCGGCCGATAATTAGTATAAATATGCGATCGGGGAATTCCGATAATTAGTCATATTCGCCGATCGCGGAAACTGATCAAGTGGATATCTCACTCGCTTGTCTCAGACGCACAGGACCTGCAAACTGCTCCTCCTCCCTAGCCCCGCCCGTACCCGTGTAGAGTTTGTAAACACAGAGGAGGCGGACCTCCTCTGCTGAGTCTAGATAGTGCATTCGACCTGAGCTAACGTTAGCTACCTAGCTATCGTTACTGTTTAAACAAAATTACCCAGTCAACTATTCACTTTTAGTAGGCATTGTCTAACGGTATTTAGCCGGCTAGCTACTGATAGCTCCGGATATCAACAAATGCCCCAGAAGTCTAGTGGTCCATGTTGATATCTCCGTTAGCTTGCGTTAGCTGACGTTAGTTCACCGTTCAAAACTAAATGTCCGATTGAACTAAATAGTTGTCTTAACGTCATCTAGCCGGCTAGCAGTAGCTACAGATAGCTCCTGATATCAATGTCTTATATCAATGTCTTATCAATGTCTTATAACATCTAGTCGGCCAACTACCGATAGCTCCTGACATCAACAAACGCTCCACAAAGTCTAGTAGAGACGTGTATGCTACCCGTTAGCTCACGTTAGCGCAAGTTAGTTCACCGTTCAAAACGAAATGTCCCATTGAACTAAATAATTCACTGAGGCGTTGTATTAACGTTATATATCCGGCTAGCAGTAGCTACAGATAGCTCCTGATATCAATGTCTTATAACACTGATTCGATGCGTATTCGAGCTGAGGGCTTGCTGAGCACAGTTAAGTAACGTTATGCCAATAGGGTCCAGGTGCAGCGCCGGAGAATCCTGGCCGTAGCTCTGCTCGAGGCTACTCGAGTATAGGTCCAGGTGCAGCTCCGGAGAATCCTGGCCGTAGCTGGAGGCTACTAGAGTACACACAGACAGTGGAGCTTGTTGCGTGGTGGCGATGTCTTGCAGATAATACAAGTACAAGTCTAATTATATAATATATATATTTTATAAAAAAAAATAAAAAAAAATATATATAAAATCATTTTTAATTTCTTTTTAATCAAAAACGATCGGTATCGGATCGGTATCGGCCGATATGGCTCACGACGATCGGTGATCGGTATCTGTGGCAAAAAACGTGATCGGGGCATCCCTAGTTTGCTGCTATCCCAACCTCATCCTACAAGCATTAGCATAGCATAGTAGCATAGCATAGCCTCTCAAGTATAGCCTATATAGCGCCACGGATAGAGACTGAGAACTGTCTGTACTGACGGAACTTAAGTTGTAGCTAAGGGGCTACACAACCCGGACTGTATTAAAGATTGTTTAGATTAAACCACTACTAAAGAATATTAATAGCCAGACAGTATAGTTAGACAAAATGGCGGACACTCAATTGACGGCGCGGGGACAAGGATACCAAGTTTACAGTATTTTAATAGTCATAGCAACATACATTAATTATCACGATTCGCCTTTAATAATAGAATGTCAGGGTATCAAAGTCAGCGGTAATGAATAGTTCCTAGGTTACGGATACTCGACCGGAGCTCTGCAGGGAGAAGAAACGAGGCGATACTGGGAAAAGCAAATGGTAGCTGGAGACGATGGTTTCCCTCTGGAGCTCCAAGCTCCGGAGGAACGGTAGACCGGTCGGATAATCCTGTCGTAGCTGAAAAGGGGTCTCGTACGGAACCGGTCCTTGTAATCCTAGCGCCCGATGGCAGGGTTAATAGCTATTAATCCAAAAGCCTGTTGGCATAGAGTAGTTATATCCAAACGCCGCTGGGTTTAACTATACGTTTCTCCACGTTACTTCACTTACACAAGTCACTATACTGCGCCAATAATGGCTCTACAATATTATAGTCGTGTCTAAGTAGCCATTAGCTCTCTGTAACGATACACTGCTTGTAGGTCTGTGTACAACTGTACCGGATGTATCTCACTCTCGCTCTGCTACTTCTCCTGTTATGTTACTGCCGCGCGGCTGCTTGCACCATCTACAACAGACCTGGGCATTGTATGGCATATACCCGGATAGTCGGATACGGCCCGCGGGATGATTCTGACCGGCCCACGAAAGATTACATGATAATTTTTTTTTTTTTTTTTTTTTTTACTTTTTTCTTTTCATGTCAACGTTCACACACACAATATAGGCTTAGGAGACATGCTCAGAAGATGTTGTCTTCTCTTTGGATCCACCTACATATGTGAACAGACATTCTCAGTCATGACGTTTACCAAGTCCAGGTACAGATCCTCTCTCACTGATGAACATCTGGCAGCTGTGCTTCGCATCTCCACCTCAGACATGCAACCTGACTTTGATGGACTTGTTAAAGCTCAATAGAGACTGGGTCTTTCTCACACTGAATGAAAAAAAAAACTGAAGAACACTAAAATGTGGAAATATAACAAGTGAAATGGGACACTTGATATTTTTTTTTCTTTTTTTTGCACAGTTCTGAAAACATTAAATGTTTAAAGGGGAACTATCTTATAAATGGCCTTTGAGTGTTTAGCATTGTTTCCTAGCTATGTGAACTTATATTAATATGATCTATGTCTAAAAATTCTCATATTGGCGCATTCTTCCAATTCTCCTCTCACAATATTCACCCTCACTGAACTGAGTCGTTTGAAAATGTGCCTATATGTGATGTCATATAGTCACTGCTGCATGTTAATGTTCAGGCGAACACGACGGTGCTCAGTGGTTTAGGAGCCCAGGCTCAAAACAGCTCGAAATCTTGAGGTAGAAAAATGCTGTTTTTGAGGACTTGATTAGAAATACAAAACAATGAATAAAAAAAATATATATATTACAGAGGTGTTCCATAAACTCACAGGAATTGTGTAAAAGTGCCCAAATAGTGAAAGAAATAGTAAAATAGTTCCCCTTTAATATAGGCATGTAAAATAAAAAAGGCTACAAAACTGGGACACTTTCACAGTTGTGGGACACATGTTCACAGTTCAGTGACATGTCTTGTTTATTTTTGCTATAAGATGATGTGATGTCTTTAGAAAGCTAAGAAAATCCTTGTTAAAACAACAAGTCTCCGGGGAGCGACGGATTCCCATCGGAATTCTACAAGACATTTAGAACTGAATTAGCACCCATGTTAGGGGCGGCGTTCAGACACACGATGGAAGAGGGGAAAATGCCCCCCTCGTGGAAGGAAGCCATAATCACCACGATACCGAAGGAAGGGAAGGATAGGGAATTATGTAGTCGTTTCAGACCTGTGTCCATACTTAACGTAGATTACAAGATGTATACATCGATAATATCAAAAAGATTTGAGACGTTTATGCCAGACATTATAGATGAAGATCAAACTGGATTTATTAAAGGGAGACAGACACAGGACAACGTGAGAAAGACATTACACATAGTAGAGGAGATACAAAAACAAGGGGGTAGCGCGGTACTGATTAGCCTAGATGCAGAAAAAGCGTTCGACAGTGTGAGCTGGACATTTTTATATAAAACATTGATGAGGTTCGGACTGAACGGGAGGGCGATGAAGATGATCAAGGCGCTATATCAAGAACCGACAGCGAGGGTTAAGGTGAATGGCAGCTTGACGGATAGAATCAGATTAGAGAGGGCTACCAGACAGGGATGTTGTCTCTCACCGACGCTCTTCGCCGTTTTCATAGAACCACTGGCACAACTGATCAGACAGACCGAGGACATCAAGGGAGTAAGGATAAAGGGAACGGAATATAAACTAGGCCTATTTGCAGACGACGTGATAGTATACATGAGGCAACCAGAAAAGAGCTTCCCGGCACTGATGGATCTACTGAAGGAATATGGCCACTACTCAGGATTAGGGATGGGAATCGAAAACCGGTTCCTAATTGGCCGATGCCTGGAACCGTGTGGCTCCTGTGACTTTCGATTCCCTTATCGCTGCCAGGTTTTTCCTACAGTTGCGCGCGTTAGCATGTAGCCATGGCAGACTCTATTTGATTCCTTAAGGGCTCGAAATTGCCTGGGTTTTGGTAATATGCTCCCGAAATGCTCCCGCTGTTTGGCTACTTCTATGTGCAGTGAAAACTACTTGAATGCTTTAGAACCCTAGTCATTGATTTAGATCAGGGTGAGCTAAAATTAGCCGCGGAGCTAACGTGAGCTAACGTGAGCTAACGCTATTTAATCAAGCTCACAAAGAGAGATAAACAGCTGACAGCGGATAGTACAGGTACAAATACAATAAAACAGCAGG
This sequence comes from Notolepis coatsorum, assembly GCF_963971535.1. Taxonomy (NCBI): domain Eukaryota; kingdom Metazoa; phylum Chordata; class Actinopteri; order Aulopiformes; family Paralepididae; genus Notolepis; species Notolepis coatsorum. The sequence goes on along the minus strand of NC_140168.1, from coordinate 99,794,403 downwards.
TGGGGGCTGTTGTGTAAACCTTGTACTCTTTAGTTCACATATAATGAGAGACGTGAGTGCTTATTTACAAGTCTAAGCCAGGAAGTACAGTGGTGCAACATACAACTGTGTCCGTGTAGCAACACAAGCCAATACATAAAGGACAGGGGCCCGGGGAGGGAGCTCTCTCTCTCTCTGTGTGTGTGTGTGTGTGTGTGTGTGTGTGTGTGTGTGTGTGTGTGTGAGAGAGAGTGTGAGTGAGAGACAGAAGTCAGAGGAATAACAACCTGTTATTCAATAGATTAAATTAGTTTAAGAATAAAAAAATAAATACATTTTAAGAGAATCTCAAATACATTATTTTATTTAAGTGTAGGCTATAGTTAATGTTTTATTTTTTACAGTTTTTGTATTTTTCTGACATGGGGGCTCAACAATAAATGACAATCAGAAATGTCAAGTTGCATGTTGTTATTCTAACCAGCTTAGACCCCGACGCTCTGCATCTTCTGGCCGCCTCAGACCTACTCCTATCCGAGCTCCGGGAGGGTCATCAAAGAGAAGTCGCCTATTCTCAGTCCTTGCCCCACAATGGTGGAATGAACTACCCACCCCAGTTAGGACAGCCGAATCACGTCCAATCTTTCGCCGTCGACTAAAGACGCACTTCTTCAACCATTATCTGAATAAAAAAAAATATATCTAACCCTAACTAACCGTACTGTCATGCACTTGTCCTAATAAACTAACCTACACTGTAGCACTCAACACTTTGATGAACATTGTTGCTCAGCTGATAGAGTTGTGCCCTTCCTGATGGCTTGTCGTACAGAACTTGTAAGTCGCTTTGGATAAAAGCGTCAGCTAAATGACTAAATGTAGTTCTGTTGCATTTCCAATTTATTTATTTAAATTATAAATTGATCAGGTATCGATAAGGGAATCGATAAAGAATCGAATCGATAAGCAGAATCGATAATGGAATCGTATCGATAAAATCCTATCAATTCCCATCCCTACTCAGGATACAAACTAAACGTGACAAAGACACAGACCTTAGCATGGAACTATTCTCCAACGACGGAAATTAGAGAACAGTACGGGATAAGATGGGACATGGACAAGATTAAATACTTAGGGGTGAAAATCACGAGAGGGGTGGAGAAACTGTTTGAGGCGAATTATACACAGATAAATCAGAACATCAAGAGAGACCTAGAGAGATGGACAGTAATGCCCTTGGACTTCAATTCAAGAATAGAGGTCATTAAAATGAACATACTATCAAGGTTACTGTACCTATTCCAGTCACTACCGATTAGAGATGTTCCGATACCATTTTTTCCTTTCCGATCCGATTCCGATACCTAAGCTTTGGGTATCGGCCGATACCGATACTTATCCGATACCAGTGCATACATTAAAAAAATTAAAAAATATTATATAAATTATAAAACGTTTTTTTTAATACAGCTACTGTTTTATATATACTGTTTTTTTAGTAATAACTATAAAGTAATGGTATTTATTCAACAACAGGTGATTGTATAGATTAGTATTAGTATCAGTAATTGAAAACTATCTCAATGAGTTCACCCACGGAAAGGTTGTTGGCACATTAGTTCCACACGGACATTATTCGTTGCTGCACTTGCTTCCACAAGAAGGCTCCGTTTAGTACCAGAGGCTCTGTTGTTGTGATTTTTGCACAATAAATATTCAACATTCTCTTTTGAGACTCCGCCTCAGACTCTTATCATTTGGCACTAAAAGCTAAACATTGTCGCCGATATGGCTGTCCGCAACATGTCATTAATTGTGTACGCGACGTGCAATTGTGCAATGACAACGTTACCGTGAGCTATGTTAGCTAGCATGAGCTACCGCTATATGGAAAGACTGTAACGTTACTGCCGGTGACATTGTGATTTAACTTGGAATACTCCTTTGCCAATTTGCTGTACTTTGCTTGCAGATCTGCAGCCATTATTGCTGGATTATGTGAATAGCCCCAACTTTAGCCAAGGTAACGTCAAAGCTAGCTTTCGGTTAGCTGTTCAATGCTAATAACACCAGCCACCAAGCGAACCTATCAGAGCTCCCCGTCAACAGCGCTGTCGGGACAATGGCATTTTAAGAAAGTATCTGCGCTGCTGTTAATGGCAATTGACACTTTAATTCACGGTCGATTAAGCACACGTTTGTTTTATAATGCTCACCCAGCGAAGTATGAGTATATAAAGTATCTACAGAGCCCAACGTCCGCAGTGTTGTTGATAAATTACGTCATGGTATCGGAGCGCAACATTCAGGGCTGTACGCTGCGATGATCTCATCGCAAATTGCCCCTTTAATTGGCCGTTGCGATTGGTAAATAATATTTGGGGGCGGGCTTGCGAGTAGGGATTTCAAGCCTTGCATTCGCATTTCACTCCTAAATGATCCAAGGCGTGTGATGACGCTGAGCACTCAGGTATGATCAGCGGGGAAAATCAACTGAGCACTCACTCTGATAGACTGGCTGTCTGATTTAGCTATGAAGAAAAGTAAAGTTAGTAGTAGGGATGGGAATCGATGGTTCCTAACTGTGTTTTGGCCATATGCTCCCGAAATTCTCCCGCTGTTTGGCTGCTTCTATGTGCAGTGAAAACTACTCGAAATGCTTTAGTCATTGATTTAGTTCAGGGTTAGCCGCGGAGCTAACGCTAGCTAACGTGAGCTAATCAAGCTCACAGAGAGAGATAAACAGCTGACAGCAGGTAGTACAGGTACAAATACAATAAAACAAGGGATGGGGGCTGTTGTGTAAACCTTGTGTCGCGTCAATCTGGTCCACACGTTACTCGTTCATATCTCAGCCCGTGCTGAGATATGCCCATTCCACGGTCTGTTAATAAAGTTTTCAATCAGACCGATGTATGGAAAGGCTTTTATTATAACATTCGTTGAGGTAAAATCATTATGCCTCATTTAGTCATCCTGCAGAGCACTGGTCTCCTACTCGTGGGCCGCGGGGAGCTAATGTAGCTGTGTTGTTGTCAACACACACAGGGCATTCAGGAAGTCAAAAACGAATGCGCTTGCCGATTGGTGCTAAGAACAGCAGGGCGGGTGCAAGCGTTGTGACGTAATTGGCAGACTCTACTGTCAATCAAAATTATTCTGTTTTTCCGTCAGAATGAATGAATGAGAACTTTATTAACAGATTGCATAATGGGTACAATACAGTACAGGAGGATGAAGACCAGAGAAAGACTTTCGGCTTTTTTACATAAGGGTCCTCCATTTTCAATTCATCAAAACATTTAGAGACATACAAATATACAGTAGTTTCATAAAAATGCTAAAATGCTATTGATTGATTGATTGATTTAAAACTTTATTAACATATTGCAGAATGGGTACAGTACAGCTCAATACATACAATTGTTAAGGGGATGCAGACCAGAGAAAGACTTTTGTCTTGTTTACATCAGGGTCCCCCATTTTCAATTCATCATATTTCATATCTAAATCATATAATATCTCATTGCTAAATATATGCAATATATAATCTAATAATCCAATAATCTAAATCTAATATATAATATAAAAATGCTAAATGCATGGGTATTTTATTTTGTCTTTAATGTTAGCTTGCAAACTCAAATACTGTCTTGGTAAGCCTCATAATGAATTGTTTGGGGTAAAAAAGAAAAACATCGTGATGTGTATCGTGTATCGCCGAAAGGTCAGAAAATATCGTGATATCATATTTAGGCCATACCGCCCAGCCCTAGTTGGTTCATTATAAAAGATACAAACCTGACAACAAAAGCACTTAAATGTTAAATAAAAGGACCACAGTAATGAGGCAGGAGGAACATATTTTTTTGCACTATAATGGTAAAATTGTTATTTAAAAATTTGCCCCTAAAACATATTTTTGTGTTTTGTGTGCCCCTAGTGAAAAAGCTTAGCGTACAGCCCTGAACATTAGAGGGTACTCGCCGATACCGATACCAGCATTTTAGGCAGTATCGGCGGCATTTCCGATACTGGTATCGGAACAACTCTACTACCGATACAAATACCACAGAATCAATTCAGGGAGTGGGACAGACTGATAGAGGTTCATATGGGCGGGGAGAAGACCACGGGTCAGATATAAAACACTACAACTACCAAAGGAAGAGGGAGGGATGGCAGTACCCAGCCTACAAGATTATTACTATGCAGCACAACTGAGAGCAGTGACGTGCTGGTGTAACGACAGATATGAAGCAAGATGGAAAGACATTGAAAAAAAAGGGGAGGGATACAAGGTACAAGCTCTGGTGGGAGATAGGGAACTATTTAAAGAAAAAGAGGGACTATTAGATCCAATCACCAAATGCACCTTGACCATATGGAACAGAGTAGTAAAAACACACAAATTGGAGAAGCAGTCAGGGGTCCTGAGATGGGTAGCACATGACAAGAGATTCAAACCAGGGAGGTTAGACCATGGATTCAGAAGGTGGGAGAGGGGGGGGGCAACAGCGATATGCAAAATGATAGAGAAGGGAGAAATGCAGACACTACAAAAATTAAAGGAGAAATTTGGACTAGAAAACAGGGACCACTTCAGATATCTACAGGTTAGAGACTACTACAACAAAGAAATAAGGGGGGCCAAAGACGAGGAACAGAATGGAATAATAAAGATGATAGTATGGGCATATGAAGGGGGGCAAGGAAGAGTAATATCAGCAATATACCGGGCTATAATGACCAGCAAGGGACACACGACCGATTATATAAGGGAGAAATGGGAGAGAGAACTAGAGATAGGAATAACAGGGAAGGAATGGGGGAACATATGCGAGGTACAACATTCAACAACAGGATCGAGAATATGGAAAGAATTTGGATGGAAAAACATAATCAGATTCTTTATAACCCCAGAGCTGAAGGGAAAAATATGCACCAACACAAAAAGCATGCTGGAGGATGTGTGGGAAGGAGGGGGCAAATCACACGCACATATTCTGGGGATGTCAGAAGCTGAAGGGGTATTGGGAGGAGATAGGGGAAGCAATGATCAGAATATTAGGATACGGGCTACCACAAACAGGATTGGTGCTTTACTTAGGAGACCTGACACACGAGGGAATACAAGGGGGGGACAAATATTTAATAAAGATAATGTTGATAGTAGAGTTGTTCCGATACCGATACGGGTATCGGAAATGCCGCCGATACTGCCTAAAATGCTGGTATCGGTATCGGCGAGTACACGTAAATTCTAGCCTCCGATCCCATGATGTAATTTATCTCCTGCCGAGTCCTGCGGAGAGTGAGGATTATAAAATGAACATGTTTTAAAGTGTGATGCTGTGTCATTTTAACAGCAGATACACTTTCTTAAATTCCATTGTCCCCGACAGTGCGGTGTGACGGGGAGCTCGGACGGGAATCGGGATGTGTTTGGCTGGTGTTATGATAGCATTAGCTGGAAAGATAGCTAGTTGGAACAACATCCGCTTTTAACGTTACATCAAATCAGATGATCGCCTGTCCTTTCTCCAGGACCTAACACTGTCCGTGACCGTCTATCAACAATAATGCACCCACGGTGAATTGTATTTAAGTTAAGTAGCTACGGACTAGCGTTAGCTGACTATTACTAACGTTATCTTAATGGCAATGCGGGAAGACGAGCTAGGTCAGTTAGCTTAGCTTGATAACGTTACCGTGTCTAAAGTTGGTGCTATTCACATAATCCAGCAATAATGGCTGCAGACCTGCAAGCAAAGTACAGCAAGTGCCAAAGGATAAGAGTCTGAGGCGGAGTTTCAAAAGAGAATGTTGAATATTTATTTTGCATCAAAAATCACAACATGAACGTTCCATCTGCCACTAGCTTACAGACTGAATAGGGTATATCTGCAGAGCCACTGAGTAGCGAGTGCAACACCGTTTAATGTCCGTGTGGATCATTGGAGTAGGGTATATCTGCAGTGCTGCAGCACATACTCATTGATTAATGATACTAATACAAATCTATACAATCACCTGTTGTTGAATAAATACTATACGTTCTAGTTATTACTAAAAAAACAGTATAACAGTATCTGAAAAAAAAGAAGAAAAAAAAAGTATAATTTATATAATTTTTTTTTTATGCACTGGTATCGGATAAATATCGGTATCGGCCGATACCCAAAGCTTAGGTATCGGAATCGGATCGGAAAGGGAAAAATGGTATCGGAACATCTCTAGTTGATAGCGGCCAGAAAAGCAATAACGAGACTGTGGTACAAGGAAGACCCACCGACAATAGCAAAATGGGTAGGAATAGTGGAAGAAATACAGGATATGGAAAGGATAACACACATGCTGAGGTTACAGGAAGAGAAATTTGGGGAAAGATGGGGAAAGTGGGAGGATTATAAAAGGAACGAGAACGACATCACAGAGGAAGAACCAAATGCAACACAAGAGAGCGAAGGGTAAAGGAGGAAAGATGTTCAAGGAGGGTCTATGAACCCATGTCACACACCTGTGCTTTAGTTAGTATTTTCTATTTTGTTTTTGGGATATTACAATTGCTGAATGCTTTTATACCTTATTATTTATGTCTGTTTAACGGTGTGATATTAAATATTCAGGGATGATGTGGTGTGTGTATGGGTGAACCAAAAGGCAAAGTGAAAGTTAATAAACAAGAGAAAAAAAAAAAAGGACGAAGGAGAAGGGAAGAAAGAAGCTCAAGGAGGGTCTCTGGACCCAGATCACACATACAAGCCTTAGTCAGCATTTATCATCTTTGAGTAGGAATTACCTGTTTATGCCTGTTTAAGGGAGATACACAATCAGCCTTTGTATCAAATACCTAGAAAACAACAGTAGGGGAACCAGACAACTAACCATGTGATACCCATGTAAATATTTATGTGCACTGTTTTTTCTTTTTGTTTTTATTGTGATGCTAGTCTCTTTATTTTTTATTATTTATTTTTTGTAAGTGCTGTCTGTCTAAAAACTGTTAATAAAAAATTTAAGTTTAAAAAAAAATAAAAAATCCTTGTTTCAATAGTATATGAAACTCAAAATGCCCTTTGTTATTAATGTTTCACATTTTGTTCATCATTTTGGAATTAAATTCTATTTGAATAAAAGATATTTTTGAAAGCTAACCTCACCTTTTAAATGCCAAATAATAACATACACTCTTACCAGGGGTCAAAACAATGCCATTTACTGCTTTTTATATAGAAATAAAATGTATATTATGCATAATTGAGTTTGGAATTTTGGCCCGGCCCCCCAACATATTTTCAGTTGCTCATTCGGCCCCCTGGGAAAAATAATTGCCCACCCCTGATCTACAATATATATACTCAACTGATCCCTATGGGGCTCAGCCGATTTACCTGTACCAAATCAATGCCCCTGCTCTGGGCAAGTCTGAACATGTCTAGAACCATGTCTGGGGGGCTCGTCTCTGGCGCCTACAACGTCAAGGGTGGGACCCAATGAGGCGAGCGAAGAATACTATTATGCAAACAGATGGCGTAAAGATATATATCTTATATATATAATTATAAACAATATACAAGTTATACAAAATAATAAACGCAGACTTTCAGTGTTAATCTGGACCTTCAGAACATAAGTAATTGGTTATTTGAATTCCTGAAAAAAATCTGTGATGTGATTATATGTGCCCTGGGTTTTGTATAGAGTTTTCCAAAATATTTTTCTGAAAACCAATAAGAAATATATCATTGCATAGGTCAAACTGAGCTGAAAACATTGATAGCTCACATGGCATGAAGCTCTGTGGCCCATATATGAATGTTGAATATGCATTGCATATTGATCAATATTCATTGTTTTTTATTACTATTTCAATGTTTTGGGGAGATTTATGTTTTTGTAACATGGCTGTATTGAAAGAAATAGTGTTGGAGTAAAAATTACCAGTAAACAGTCAACATGTAAACGGTAACCATGGCCAAAACATTTACATTATATGAGTATACCTTTTTAAACGGTATCATAATTGTTGTATTTTTTATGTGTCACATTTACAGTTACATTTGTAGTCAAGGAGTAGGAGAACACATTCAGTTGCATTATTATCCATGGGATATTGGTTATAAGTGAACAGTTTTAAGTACCTCGGAGTCCACATATCCGAGGACTTGACATGGACCACACACATTGACAGTGTAATCAAGAAGGCACGGCAACGCCGCCCTCTACTTCCTTAGGCGCCTAAGGAACTTCCAAGTGAGTCAGAGTATCCTTAAGAACTTCTACTCATGCAAAATAGAGAGCATCCTGACTGGTAATATCACCTCCTGGTTTGGGAATAGCACCGCACAAGACCGTAGCAGACTAGAGAGTGGCCCGTTCAGCCGAACGCACAATTGGAGGTGGGCTTCCCACTCTCCAAGACATTTACAACAAGCGTTGCATGGGTAAGGCTAAGAGAATAATCAAAGACTCCAGCCATCCAAACAACTGCCTCTTTGAACTGCTGCGGTCAGGCAAGCAATACCGGAGTCTCATGGCAAGCACAGAGAGACTCAGAAGGAGCTTCTATCCCCAGGCCATCAGGATGCTCAATGACAATAACACTATGTAACAAACCATCAAATACACTCACAGCACACGCATCCACACGCACACACTCACTTTAAAATAAACAACTCACTGCAGCACCCACTTTAACACACTTTATATTTATTGGTAAAGAGATTTGCACTACAACTCATACCTCATTACACCTTACCCTAAATTGTACCTCATCCCATTTCTGAATTGTACTGTATATTGTAACTCAGTTACTTTTTCTACTCTGCATTGTATATTGAACACTTTTGTTTACGTACTTTTGACTTCTATTTTATACTAATTTCATGCTTATCTATTTGTATCTACTCTCGGGAGCAAAACAGAAAGAAGCATTTCATATAAAAGTATTCTGTATTTTTGTATGACAACTAATAAAGAAACTTGAACTTGGTTCGTTCGGGGCACAAGTGCATAACCTGAAGCCTGATAAGATGGATTTTTGCAAGGTTAGCAAAAATCATGGTAATGACAGCTTTATGCACAAGCAGGCACACAAGAATCTGGCTTCACACGAGTATGTTGACATGTCTGACTACCGTGGCAAGGCAGCTATTAGGGATGGGTACCGAATTCGGTACTTTTGAGGTACCGAACCGAAACACATCGAATCAAGTGAGATACCAAAAAAACGTTTTAATTTTTTTTACTTTTTTCTTTTCATGTCAATGTTCACACGCACAATATATGCTTACCTAGGATTTGACTTGATTCAACAACAAAGCAGTCGGAGCAATGACAAGCCAAAAACTGTCGAAATTGTAGTTATTTGAAGTTTGGATTTTTTTTTACGACTGAGGTAGGTACATTTAATTTCTTGAGACTAAAGTACCGAAAAAAGGTACCGTTGGGTACCGGTATCGATTCACAGGTACCGGTACCGGTTCAAATGTGAAAAGGTACCCATCCCTAGCAGCTATACTCAAGACCCCTACGCTCTGCATCTTCTGGCCGCCTCAGACCTACTCCTATCCAAGCTCCGGGAGGGTCATCAAAGAGAAGTCGCCTATTCTCAGTCCTTGCCCCACAATGGTGGAATGAACTACCCACCCCAGTTAGGACAGCCGAAACACGTCCAATCTTTCGCCGTCGACTAAAGACGCACTTCTTCAACCATTATCTGAATTAAAAAAAAAAAAAAAAACCTAACCCTAACTAACCATACTGTCATGCACTTGTCCTAATAAACTAACCTACACTGTAGCACTCAACACTTTGATGAACATTGTTACTCAGCTGATAGAGTTGTGCCCTTCCTGATGGCTTGTCGTACAGAACTTGTAAGTCGCTTTGGATAAAAGCGTCAGCTAAATGACTAAATGTAAATGTAAATGTATACTGAGATACAATATTCACACAATAGTGGGTCAAGGATAGCGATCGGCTCCCACTCATAAACTTTTTCTTTAACAGGTTGTTTGTGCGACACACAAGCCACAAAGCCAAAATGTATCAAATAAAAAAAGTTAAGATCCAGTCATCATAAAATCTACAATATCATACAGTCACCTTGTACTATTTTGATTTGCTGAGACGGAACCGAGGACCCTTTCCAGTTTGGAAGAAAATACAAGCAAAAACATTCTACACTTTAACACACTTTATATTTATTAGCAAAGAGTTTTGCACTACAATTCATACCTCATTGCACCTTACCCTAAGTTGTACCTGATCCCATTACTGCATTGTGCCTCACTGTTACTATTTTTTTTACTCTGTATTGTATATTGTATATAATGTATATTGATTGACCTGAACACTTTTTGTTTACGTACTCTTGACTTTTTCTATTTTATACATTTTATCTATTTTATCTAGCACAATCTCAGGAGCTCATACAGAAAAAAAAGTATTTCATGAAAAGTATTCTGTATTTTACTATGACAACTATTAAAGCAACTTGAACAACTTAATGGTCATATTGCCTTTTAAATTAAGATTATGTACCAGGCGAGGGTAAAAATATCATGTTTTCCTTCATTGTATCTCCATTTACTCTGGAATGGTAATGTATGTGGGTTTACTTACACTGGATTCATATGTCCTACCTTGTTACCTATCAAAGGAGACCAGAAACATGCATATAGCCTTATGGTTCAGGAGCTATCATGATTAATTTGGGGCATGTAATTTCAGACAGGAGGCCTGAACAATATGCTTGGTAGTGTTATAAAAGATGTGATAGCACACATTTGGAGGCACCTGCTGCATTGCACATATTTTCTAGCAGTAGGGGTGAATACCTTCTATCACATCTTTTCTAGCAGTAGGGGTGTATACCTTCCCAAAAATCACTATGAGAGTTAGTCCCCGAAGATGGTACCCGTGGTCCAAATGTGGGGCCCTGGCTCACGGCCTAAGAAGCATTTTAGCAGCATAGCATCTCAAGTAAAGTGACACAGTGGCTGAAATAATCAACAGTTGAGATGTTCGGTCATTATTAGTAACGAGCTGAATAAACGCACATGTCTCTCTATATATAGAGTCCAGTTTCTGACCTAACGTCACATATTCTCACAAAACTCATAACGTGGGAGTAGCTTAATGTAGCATTAGCAGCATAGCAGCTTAGCTGTGTTAGCTGCTCCAGCTAACTTACCTCTGGTCAAGGCCCAGTCTGGATGGAAAAGTGGCAGAAACGCCCAACAGATCAGATGTGCGGTTAGTAGATTAATACAAGCAGATTTTACTGTAACAAAACGGAGAGGTCGACATGAACCGAATGTGCCTTTGTTTACCAGAACGACGAGACTCCAGAAACGACGTGTGTTTTAGTCAGAGAGGAGGAGGAGCTGCAGGCGCAGCTACTGCCGTCCCCAGACGAGTAGGGTATATCTGCAGAGCCGCACATAGATATATATATATCTATAGATATCTATGGAGCCGCAAGCCCAACGTCTGGGCGGGGCTTCGTGGCTTGGACTAGGTTTGACTGTGCGTGGGCCGGGCGGCGTGATTGATTGATTGATTGAAAAGTTTATTAACAGATTGCAGAATGGGTACAGTACAGTACAGCTCAATACATACAATTGTTAAGGGGATGCAGACCAGAGAAAGACTTTCGTCTTGTTTACATCAGGGTCCCCCATTTTCAATTCATCATAACATATATGACATACATGACATACAGATAGACAGTACTGCTACATCTATACATTTATGACATATCAGATTTGCAAATACAGTACTGTTTGTGATACAAAAGTGTCCAGAAAAGGAGTGTATATACATTTGGCGTAGAAACTGTACATTGGAGGAGGTTGGATGGGTGGGGTGGGGTTGGGTGGGTTGGGTGAGGGCTGTACATTGGAGGTGGGGGGGGGGGGGGGGGGGTTGGGTAGGGGACACACACACATTTTACACTGTACATTGGAATACTGACAAAGCCTTACTTGGTCATTTACTGTACAACTAGGTTAGGACATTTGTAGGGGCCAGTTTCGAATTGCAGTCTCACGTAGGTGTTTTTTGAGAGTGTTTTTGAAAGTGGGTGAATGAATGAATGAATGAATGAATGAATGAATGAATGAATGAAAACTTTATTTAACAGATTGCAGAATGGGTACAATACAGTACGGCTCAATACATACAATTGTTAAGGGGATGCAGACCTGAGAAAGACGTTTGTCTTGTTTCCATCAGGGTCCCCCATTTTCAATTCATATAGGGTAGTGATTCACATTCCTTTACAGCTTTAGGTAGGGCGTTCCACATTGATGTGGCATAATTGTTTGAGCCGAATCTGGGTTTTACATGATTTGTGGAGCTCCCTCTGGTGTTGTGATCGTGGTATTCACTGACCTTTGGGAAGTATTTTGACATGTACATGGGTACCTTGGTCGCGTAGTGTATCTTGTAGACCAGGCCCATTGCAAGTTGCTGTACTCTGTCGTCTACTCTAAGCCATCCTAGGTTGTCAAAGTGGGCAGGGGTGAGGTGGGTTCTGGGAGTCAGGTCAAGTAGTAGTCTGACTAGCTTGTTTTGAGATGTTTGTAATTTGTTTTTTAGTGCCTTTGAGGTGCTTTGGTACCATGAGGTGCAAGCATAGTCGTAGTACCCTTGAATGAGTGCTCCTGCTAGAGTCTTCAGGGTATTCTTGTTTACCAGAGAGGAGATCCGGTACAAGAATCGCGTTCGTTGGTTGACTTTTTTTATTACATTGGATGCCATTTTGTCACAGGAAAGATTAGCCTCTAGTCTATATTAATCCCAGCCGAAGAGTGCAAGAGCGCTTCCGCATTTTGCCCTGATTGGCCCCGGTAACGGCCTCCAAATGCGCATTTTCTTTTCCCCCGCTCAGACGCCGAAATGGAATACATGTATATTATCGCGACGCGATTCACTCGCAACGCCATAACGTTTTCCCTGTACATTGCAATGTTAACACAACGCAGCTGTCAACTGTACTTTACATATGATCCAAACGAGGACCACATGTACTTTACATATTATGGAATACATGTCAATCAATCAATCACGTACCTCTTAGTTAGCTCAGTTAGCTGCATGTTAGCTCCATGTTAGCTCAGTTAGCTCAGCAGTTAGCTCATGTTAGCTCAGCAGTTAGCTCATGTTAGCTCAGTAGTTAGCTTCATGTTAGCTCCATGTTAGCTCAGCAGTTAGCTCATGTTAGCTCAGTAGTTAGCTCCATGTTAGCTCAGTAGTTAGCTCAGCAGTTAGCTTCATGTTAGCTCAGTAGTTAGCTTCATGTTAGCTCAGTAGTTGGGATAAAGGAGTCGGAGGCGGTGAAAGGGATAACCTATCCCTCGTGAATTCTTAATTGATATGGTAGTGGACCAGTCGACCAAAAGATTCGCGGAAGACAGAGTATTTCAAACGGAGCTTTTATTACACAGAGAAGAAGAACAGTCACCCCACACGGGCTCAGCTCCTCACCACCAGAAGAAGGGAAGAATATCCACATTACATGACATATTTATACAGAGGAGGAGGGGAGGGGTGTATGTGTGTATATGTATCCGTGTGTGTGGTGTGTGTGCTTGTCTGTGTGTGTGCTTGTTTCAGAAGGGGGGCTAATGGGTTCCAGATGGAGAAGACCCCTATTCTCGAACAACATCTCCACAAATCACGGCCGTGACAGCTGGGTGGGGGAGATGTGTGCGCGTGTGTGTACGTGAGTGTGTGTGCGCGTCAGAAGAGGACGTGTGTGAGGCGCGTGATCAGGATGTACAGGGAGCCCTGTGTGTGTGTGGGTGTGTGTGGAAGGAGCCTACAGCCAGAGGTCAGCAGGTCACGCCACATGCAGGGAGGGAGAAGGCAGAGACACAGACGTTCACAGGCATATTATACATTATGGCCTTTAGATATATATAAGATATTCGACATCAATGAACTGAAAAACCTATCAGCGGTGTATCGAAGTTGAACCTAATTCCTTTATTCAACAGCAGCATAACAACAATGTCAACGTAGTCGAATCGATAGGTAGAATGATGTATCGAAGTTGAACCTAATTCCTTTATTCAACAGCAGCATAACAACAATGTCAACGTAGTCGAATCGATAGGTAGAATGAATGCTCGAGGCAGGAAGTGCTACACACAATATCGTCCGGGGGGAACTACTATTCCCAACAACAGTTCTGTGTGAATTATGTACAGTCACTACACAATCAATCAATCAATCATGTACCTCTTGCACGGCTGCGGCGCGGCGGCTGGCATGGCTGAATAACAGTAGCAGTGATCGCCTGCTGCGTCCATCGCGTGTATATATATACCGTATTAGTATTAATAGCATATAGCAATAGCAATATATAGCAATAGCATATAGTATTAATGTGATTGACCAGCGTTTAACGCGTCGCGTGTATATATATACCGTATTAGTATTAATAGCATATAGCAATAGCAATATATAGCAATAGCAATAGCATATAGTATTAATGTGATTGACCAGCGTTTAATATGGCGCGTTCTGGCGTGGCATCTGTGATTAGTGTTGAATGGGGGTCTCGCGTCGAACCAAGCGGCGACCTCATGCGCGGCGAGCACCTGGGTGAAGGAAAAGGAAATGCGCATTACCGTACTGGCGTATGGCGAAGAATGCGGAAGCGCTCTTGCACTCTTCAGCTGGGATTAATATAGACGCGGCCGGGCGTCGTGGCTTGTACCATAGATATATATAGAACACTAGATAGCTTGCCCGCGCTGCCGGCCAATGGAGAGCGACGTCACTGAACCGCCGCCATCTTGCGCAGGTCAGCCTTGAGTGAGAGTGAGTGAGCTGCACAGACAAAAATACTCATAACTCGCTGAAATATTGACGGATTTACAAACGGTTTGGTTTATTTTACAAGCATTATTAACGTGATTCAAGCGGTTTGTAAAAAATAACATCTTTAAATTTTTTTTTAATAAGTATGCAGTATCATAACTACATCTTTGATGTTTATAGAAAACCAACCCGTTTGTAAATCCGTCAATATTTCAGCGAGTTATGAGTATTTTTGTCTGTGCAGCTCACTTACTCTCACTCAAGGCTGACCTGCGCAAGATGGCGGCGGTTCAGTGACGCTGGTGACTCCGCCTTAAGCTATCTAGTGTTCTATAGATATCTGTGGCTTGTACCTTGTTTTGTTGGGCGGGGCTTCATAGTGCCTATTGGCCATTGGCTGACAGATTTTTTTTTTTTTTTAACTTACATTTTTATTTGCATTTTTGATTTACAAACATCTCAGACAATACAATTAAACAGACAGAAACAATAAAGAAAAAATTATAACATCAAAAAGAATAGTGATGCACCGATGTAAAAATGGTGGCCGATACCGATAACAATATTGCTGTTCTGGCCGATACCGATATTTACCGATGTCGATATCTCTATTGGCTGACAGATTGAAAGAAAGATGAATGAATGAATGAATGAATGAATGAATGAATGATTGAATGAATGATTGAATGGAAACTTCATTTAACAGATTGCAGGATGGGTACAATACAGTACGGCTCAATACATACAATTGTTAAGGGGATGCAGACCAGAGAAAGACGTTTGTCTTGTTTACATGAGGGTCCCCCATTTTCAATTCATAGTGAAATGTATGACATACACAACATACATGACATCATGACATTTATGGCATAGGGACATGCAGGTATATAGTACTGTTACATTTGTGACATATATGATATGCAAATATACAGTACTGTTACCCATAGATCCTGACAGAGAGTATATACATATGATTAAACATGGTGACTCAAAATTGAAGACACCTGCAAATAATGTGACACCATCCATATTGGCCAGTTTAGAATGCACAATCTCATTGCTTAAACACAATGACTCAAAATTGAAGACACCTGCCAATGATGTGACAACACCTATATAGGCCAGTTTAGAATGCACAGTTTGCTGAAGGTGCCAAACAGCCGGCATGCCAGAGCTTTCTTCCCCCGCTGCCTGGCGAGGGAAAACATAGCCTGCGATGTCGACGAGGTCCTGTGGCCTGACCCCGCCTGACGACGTGATGCACAGGCCCCTGCACAGACCCCCCCACAGGCCCCTGCACAGACCCCCCCACAGGCCCCTGCACAGACCCTCCCACAGGCCCCCTCACAGACCCCCCCCACAGGCCCCTGCACAGACCCCATGATTGCAGTCGTGTGACCTTGTACAATATACATACCTCTTTACATACAAGAATTTGTGACATGTTTTATTTTGTACTGTATTTCCCCTGTATTGCTCTCTTTTGAAATATTTGTTTTGGGAAAATCTCTGATGTCGAGAAAAATGGAATGGTAAATAATAATAATAATAATAATAATAATAATAATAATAATAATAATAACTTTATTTGTATAGCCCTTTTCATACAGAGGTTGCAGTTCAAAGTGCTTCACAACAGTAAAAAATACAGGCATAAGCGGGCATAAAAAGATAGACAGGTAGCAAGGTATGGCAAAGTACAGGTTGTCATCAATACTGTAAATGGGGTTCAATTCCCCCCCAAAATAATCTGTGACTTACTATTGATTACTATACAGATGATGCGGTATTTAGAACATCACACCCTGAACATTGTGTTTTCAATTTGTATTGAAGTGTGTGATGGATACCCAATAGTGTTTATATTTTCGCAAGCTGCGAGGACGATTTTGTTGTCAAAGTTTAGTTTTGGCCATAGGAGCAACAGTTTTGTGGTGAAAGTTTGGGTTTTGGAAAATTTGGAGTGAGAGTTTGGTTTTGCAAAGAGAATGCGAGTTTGTGTGGAGCTACTGTAGCTTGAGAAAAGTGTTTTGTGTTTAGAGTTTAGTGAAAACGGAGGGCAGTTTCCTGAAATGTGTTCTGACATTCGAGAAAAACTGTAATATAGGCTATATTCACTCTGCACATCATCATGTTAATACTGTATCCATTAGCTGTGTGCTCTATGAATTAACAAGTTGTTAATGTTAATACTGTATCATTAGCTGTATGCTCTATGAATTAACAAGCACCACAAAATGAAATGAAAATGGGGGACCCTGATATAAACAAGACAAACGTCTTTCTCTGGTCTGCATCCCCTTAACACTTTGATTGCCTAAGGCTAAATTCATGATATACCATCCGTTGCCAGCTCTATTTAACATGGAGAAGTTCCCCTTCTTTGCAGGGCTATACCTTTTTAAAATCTATTGCTAGATTGCCATTATTAGGGCCCATTCAAGGTCCTATATGTATTGTTCATTGTGTAGCAACGTTAAAATTTTTCATTCACATATTCATAGTAAAATATGGTCTAAAGTATAAGTATGTTTTCATCTCTTTCTGCAGCTTTCTCCAGAACGTGATTTATAGCCCCAAATGCATTATATTGATGATGAAATACAGTTTGATAGCGATCGGTGCCAGATGAAAAATTTCAAATGAACGTGCTTCTAGGAGTTTCTACGTATCATCTGATGATGACCGGATGGGCGGGGGATCGTTTATAATTCCGTGGGCAACGTTATACCATTCATCTAATGTGGGTCAAATGTTCATCATAGCAGTTAGTATCGAACACGGAATAAAGCTAAAACTCACCCCAGTCTCCGCGGGCCGTTGGGCGATCAGCGTGGAGAAGACAGTTTTCAATTATGGGATGTCGAAATACCGGATCTATTTCCAGGTTGTATAATAGTATATACGTCCAAATAACGTTGTTTATTGAGTTAGGGCGAGCGATCTATTATCAAGTGTTTCAAGATGGAGTCGCGGGAGCTATAGAGTGTGGCCGGAAGTAATATGGGTGATCACCACTTCATCCACATGACTTCATGTTTGGCGCTTCTGCCGATCGGCCACCAGATGGCGCTCTTGAACCGCTAGAGGGTTGAGAGGAGGCCAGCACTGTGTCTCAGGGCTGCGGAGGAAAAATATGATTTCGATCACAGATTTTTGAAATATTGATATTAAAGACGAGTTAGGGCGTCCTCGGCAACTTTAGCATGGCTAGGAAAGACGCCTAAACACGTTTTCGGCACTTAAAGTGTTAACAATTGTGTGTATTGAGCCGTACTGTATTGTACCCATTCTGCAATCTGTTAAATAAAATTTTCATTCATTCATTCATTCAGTAATTCAGTCATTCACTCACGGTTAGCCACTCTGCGCCCTAGTGGCGACTTACATGCAAGACACCTTCTATGACCAGTTCAT
Source organism: Notolepis coatsorum (assembly GCF_963971535.1). Taxonomy (NCBI): domain Eukaryota; kingdom Metazoa; phylum Chordata; class Actinopteri; order Aulopiformes; family Paralepididae; genus Notolepis; species Notolepis coatsorum. The sequence continues at coordinate 99,776,166 of NC_140168.1, read as the reverse complement.
GCAACACTGCTTCTATGTCACTGTGTCCTTGTTACACAGTAACGGCTTGTTGAAAGTCTCTCTCTGTCTCCAGGAGTGTTGCCCAACAAGTCAGACCTGCTGGTCGACCCAGAGATGGACCAGGAGCTGGATAAACTGTGAACGCACGCACGCACGCACGCACGCGCGCGCGCGCACACACACACACACACACACACACACACACACACACACACACACACACACACACACACACACACACACACACACACACACACACACACACACACACACACACACACACACACACACACACACACACACACACACACACACACACACACACACACACACACACACACACACACACACACACACACACACACACACACACACACACACACACACACACACACACACACACACACACACACACACACACACACACACACACACACACACACACACACACACACACACACACACACACACACACACACACACACACACACACACACACACACACACACACACACACACACACACACACACACACACACACACACACACACACACACACACACACACACACACACACACACACACACACACACACACACACACACACACACACACACACACACACACACACACACACACACACACACACAGGGTGACAGACAGTGTCTCAAAATAATCACATTCAGAGAAAATTATTAAATGTGATGTTATTTGTTGAGTGAAATTAGAATTTACTGCATTTTGAGGTGAAATGTGTAGAAATAACCTATATTTTATATATATATACAGTATAACCTATATTGGGGTGTCAAACTCATTTTCACAGAGGGCCACATCAGCATTATGGTTGCCCTCAAAGGGCCAAAGACCGTATAAATGTTAATTAATGTAAAATAAATGTAGCTACACATTTACATATTGTTAAACATGGTGTTTCTGTATTTATTACTTATTCAAGTTATACATATTGCATATTCATTTGCATAAATGTAAAAATATATGTTAGCTTATGTTATTTTAACAAATAATTTTAGTTTATCAGAACCCCATATTACTCCACCAATCAATGATCAAACCATTCAAGTAAATAACAAAGAAGAATATCATCAAATACAAGCTATGACATTAAGTTTGTTCAAAACCTTTTTGTCACAGTCAAGAGGGGCAGAACTAACAACTGTGAGCTGCAAAGAACACGTGGGACAGATGTAGCAGATGTTACAAAAACAAATGGCTGCACACAACCTTGCAGAGGCCATACATCCAACTAATGGAAGATAGTTTAATTAACTTTAATGAACAGATTGCAGAATGGGTACAGTACAGTACAGCTCAATACACACAATTGTTAAGGGGATGCAGACCAGAGAAAGACTTTCGACTTGTTTACATCAGGGTCCCCCATTTTCAATTCGTAATGAAATTGCTATTATGTGTCTGCATGAACACACAACTGTAACTGTACTAAAAAATAACAAAATAAGGGTTGTCTCAGTTCACAACTATATTGGTCAAGTTTTGGGTGGGACTTGTTTGCGTCCCTACAGCTTCTTATTCAATTGAGCGAGATGCTCGGTTATGTCACACAGCCAGTTTGCATCTGACAGTTCAGACAATATTTCTTCAACCCTTTGTTACCTATTCCGCCTGGATCTTTTTTGTATTTTGGGCTGTAAAATTGTCAAAGAATGTCTGAGGAGTAAGTGCTTTTGGCTTTTTTCCTTTGTTACCTCAGATGTTCAACATACATGTATGTGTAAGAATGTGTAATAACTAAGGCTGTCAAAGTTAAAGCTTTATTAACGCATTAACCCACAATTATTTTAACATGCTATTTTTTAACCCAATATTAATGTAAAAAAAAAAAAAAAAAAAAAAAAAAACGTTTTTTTTTTTTTTTTTTTTTTTTTACCTGAGCTCTTGGGGGGCCACATCAAATGACGTGGCGGGCCGGATTTGGCCCGCGGGCCGTGAGTTTGACACCTATGTTCTATATTGTCAGTAATTTACCAGTGACTTCAAACATGAAGCAATGACAGGTCAGGTTAGTCTTGTTTATTCATATTCAAAAAAGGTTCTCCTCTCTTCTCTCTCCTGTCCTCTCCTCCTCTCATCTTCTCTCTCTTCTCCCCTCTCCTCTCTTCTCTCCTGTCCTCTCCTCTCATGTTCTCTCTTCTCTCTCCTCTCTTCTCTCTCTCCTCTCCCCTCTCCTCTCTCCTCTCCTGTCCTCTCTTCTCTCTCCTCTCATGTCCTCTCCTCCTCTCTCTTGTCTCTCCTCTCTCCTCTTCTCTCTCCTGTCCTCTTCTCCTCTCCTCCTATCTTCTCTCTCCTCCTCTCCTCTCCCCTCCTCTCCTCTCCTCCTCAGTGTAGCTCAGCTGGTGGTGAGTCCAGGCAGTAACAGCGGCCACAGTGCGCTGGGAGCTCTGATGGAGGTGCAGAGGAAGGCCTCCCCCAGGAGGAGCCTCCACCACCGCAGGAGGATGGAGGTGCAGAGGAAGGCCTCCCCCAGGAGGAGCCTCCACCACCGCAGGAGGATGGAGGTGGAGAGGAAGGCCTCCCCCAGGAGGAGCCTCCACCACCGCAGGAGGATGGAGGTGGAGAGGAAGGCCTCCCCCAGGAGGAGCCTCCACCACCGCAGGAGGATGGAGGTGGAGAGGAAGGCCTCCCCCAGGAGGAGCCTCCACCACCGCAGGAGGATGGAGGTGGAGAGGAAGGCCTCCCCCAGGAGGAGCCTCCACCACCGCAGGAGGATGGAGGTGGAGAGGAAGGCCTCCCCCAGGAGGAGCCTCCACCACCGCAGGAGGATGGAGGTGGAGAGGAAGGCCTCCCCCAGGAGGAGCCTCCACCACCGCAGGAGGATGGAGGTGGAGAGGAAGGCCTCCCCCAGGAGGAGCCACCACCACCGCAGGAGGATGGAGGTGGAGAGGAAGGCCTCCCCCAGGAGGAGCCTCCACCACCGCAGGAGGATGGAGGTGGAGAGGAAGGCCTCCCCCAGGAGGAGCCTCCACCACCGCAGGAGGATGGAGGTGGAGAGGAAGGCCTCCCCCAGGAGGAGCCTCCACCACCGCAGGAGGATGGAGGTGGAGAGGAAGGCCTCCCCCAGGAGGAGCCTCCACCACCGCAGGAGGATGGAGGTGGAGAGGAAGGCCTCCCCCAGAAGGAGCCTCCACCACCGCAGGAGGATGGAGGTGGAGAGGAAGGCCTCCCCCAGGAGGAGCCTCCACCACCGCAGGAGGATGGAGGTGGAGAGGAAGGCCTCCCCCAGAAGGAGCCTCCACCACCGCAGGAGGATGGAGGTGCAGAGGAAGGCCTCCCCCAGGAGGAGCCTCCACCACCGCAGGAGGATGGAGGTGGAGAGGAAGGCCTCCCTCAGGAGGAGCCTCCACCACCGCAGGAGGATGGAGGTGGAGAGGAAGGCCTCCCCCAGGAGGAGCCTCCACCACCGCAGGAGGATGGAGGTGGAGAGCGACGGCTCCACAGAGGAGACGGACTCCTCCGAGAACTGAGGCTTCAGCTTCCCGCTGGGTTGAGCAGCAGCAGCATCCTGGCCCCCCGCAGGACATCATGACTCACAGCATGCACGCACACACCAAGCAGTGACGTGATTGTTGTAATATTATATATCGTTAATCGATAATTGCGATAAGTCATTTTTCAAGATGTTTGGAAAAGAAGAAAAAACTAATTTTCCAGCTAATTACACATAAAAAATTTGTATAGAAACGTATTCCTTACCTTAAACTTTCCCACCACTTAAACATCCTTTTCGGCTATAGGATCTAGAGACATTACCCTTCCCCTTCTCCGGGACAGTCTAATCAGACTGTTTATCCTCCCTCCCTTCTCACCACAACCACAACCTGCCTCCTTGCATCTCACTACTGTGTCTCTGGTGGAGCATCTCACTACTGTGTGTCTCTGGTGGAGCATCTCACTACTGTGTGTCTCTGGTGGAGCATCTCACTACTGTGTCTCTGGTGGAGCATCTCACTACTGTGTGTCTGGTGGAGCATCTCACTACTGTGTGTCTGGTGGAGCATCTCACTACTGTGTGTCTGGTGGAGCATCTCACTACTGTGTGTCTCTGGTGGAGCATCTCACTACTGTGTGTCTCTGGTGGAGCATCTCACTACTGTGTGTCTGGTGGAGCATCTCACTACTGTGTGTCTCTGGTGGAGCATCTCACTACTGTGTGTCTGGTGGAGCATCTCACTACTGTGTGTCTGGTGGAGCATCTCACTACTGTGTGTCTGGTGGAGCATCTCACTACTGTGTGTCTGGTGGAGCATCTCACTACTGTGTGTCTCTGGTGGAGCATCTCACTACTGTGTGTCTCTGGTGGAGCATCTCACTACTGTGTGTCTGGTGGAGCATCTCACTACTGTGTGTCTGGTGGAGCATCTCACTACTGTGTGTCTGGTGGAGCATCTCACTACTGTGTGTCTGGTGGAGCATCTCACTACTGTGTCTCTGGTGGAGCATCTCACTACTGTGTCTCTGGTGGAGCATCTCACTACTGTGTGTCTCTGGTGGAGCATCTCACTACTGTGTCTCTGGTGGAGCATCTCACTAATGTGTGTCTCTGGTGGAGCATCTCACTACTGTGTGTCTCTGGTGGAGCATCTCACTACTGTGTGTCTGGTGGAGCATCTCACTACTGTGTGTCTGGTGGAGCATCTCACTACTGTGTGTCTCTGGTGGAGCATCTCACTACTGTGTGTCTGGTGGAGCATCTCACTACTGTGTGTCTCTGGTGGAGCATCTCACTACTGTGTCTCTGGTGGAGCATCTCACTACTGTGTGTCTGGTGGAGCATCTCACTACTGTGTGTCTCTGGTGGAGCATCTCACTACTGTGTGTCTCTGGTGGAGCATCTCACTACTGTGTCTCTGGTGGAGCATCTCACTACTGTGTGTCTGGTGGAGCATCTCACTACTGTGTGTCTGGTGGAGCATCTCACTACTGTGTGTCTGGTGGAGCATCTCACTACTGTGTGTCTGGTGGAGCATCTCACTACTGTGTGTCTGGTGGAGCATCTCACTACTGTGTGTCTGGTGGAGCATCTCACTACTGTGCGTCTCTGGTGGAGCATCTCACTACTGTGTCTCTGGTGGAGCATCTCACTACTGTGTGTCTGGTGGAGCATCTCACTACTGTGTGTCTCTGGTGGAGCATCTCACTACTGTGTGTCTGGTGGAGCATCTCACTACTGTGTGTCTGGTGGAGCATCTCACTACTGTGTGTCTGGTGGAGCATCTCACTACTGTGTGTCTCTGGTGGAGCATCTCACTACTGTGTCTCTGGTGGAGCATCTCACTACTGTGTGTCTCTGGTGGAGCATCTCACTACTGTGTGTCTGGTGGAGCATCTCACTACTGTGTGTCTCTGGTGGAGCATCTCACTACTGTGTGTCTCTGGTGGAGCATCTCACTACTGTGTGTCTCTGGTGGAGCATCTCACTACTGTGTGTCTCTGGTGGAGCATCTCACTACTGTGTGTCTCTGGTGGAGCATCTCACTACTGTGTCTCTCTGGTGGAGCATCTCACTACTGTGTGTCTGGTGGAGCATCTCACTACTGTGTCTCTGGTGGAGCATCTCACTACTGTGTGTCTGGTGGAGCATCTCACTACTGTGTGTCTCTGGTGGAGCATCTCACTACTGTGTCTCTGGTGGAGTATCTCACTACTGTGTCTCTGGTGGAGCATCTCACTACTGTGTGTCTGGTGGAGCATCTCACTACTGTGTGTCTGGTGGAGCATCTCACTACTGTGTGTCTGGTGGAGCATCTCACTACTGTGTGTCTGGTGGAGCATCTCACTACTGTGTGTCTGGTGGAGCATCTCACTACTGTGTCTCTGGTGGAGCATCTCACTACTGTGTGTCTGGTGGAGCATCTCACTACTGTGTGTCTCTGGTGGAGCATCTCACTACTGTGTGTCTGGTGGAGCATCTCACTACTGTGTGTCTCTGGTGGAGCATCTCACTACTGTGTGTCTCTGGTGGAGCATCTCACTACTGTGTGTCTGGTGGAGCATCTCACTACTGTGTGTCTCTGGTGGAGCATCTCACTACTGTGTGTCTCTGGTGGAGCATCTCACTACTGTGTGTCTCTGGTGGAGCATCTCACTACTGTGTCTCTGGTGGAGCATCTCACTACTGTGTCTCTGGTGGAGCATCTCACTACTGTGTGTCTCTGGTGGAGCATCTCACTACTGTGTGTCTCTGGTGGAGCATCTCACTACTGTGTGTCTGGTGGAGCATCTCACTACTGTGTGTCTCTGGTGGAGCATCTCACTACTGTGTGTCTGGTGGAGCATCTCACTACTGTGTCTCTGGTGGAGCATCTCACTACTGTGTCTCTGGTGGAGCATCTCACTACTGTGTGTCTCTGGTGGAGCATCTCACTACTGTGTGTCTCTGGTGGAACATCTCACTACTGTGTGTCTCTGGTGGAGCATCTCACTACTGTGTGTCTCTGGTGGAGCATCTCACTACTGTGTGTCTCTGGTGGAGCATCTCACTACTGTGTGTCTGGTGGAGCATCTCACTACTGTGTGTCTGGTGGAGCATCTCACTACTGTGTGTCTCTGGTGGAGCATCTCACTACTGTGTGTCTCTGGTGGAACATCTCACTACTGTGTGTCTGGTGGAGCATCTCACTACTGTGTGTCTCTGGTGGAGCATCTCACTACTGTGTCTCTGGTGGAGCATCTCACTACTGTGTGTCTGGTGGAGCATCTCACTACTGTGTGTCTCTGGTGGAGCATCTCACTACTGTGTCTCTGGTGGAGCATCTCACTACTGTGTGTCTCTGGTGGAGCATCTCACTACTGTGTGTCTCTGGTGGAGCATCTCACTACTGTGTGTCTGGTGGAGCATCTCACTACTGTGTGTCTCTGGTGGAGCATCTCACTACTGTGTGTCTCTGGTGGAGCATCTCACTACTGTGTGTCTCTGGTGGAGCATCTCACTACTGTGTGTCTAGTGGAGCATCTCACTACTGTGTGTCTGGTGGAGCATCTCACTACTGTGTGTCTCTGGTGGAGCATCTCACTACTGTGTGTCTCTGGTGGAGCATCTCACTACTGTGTGTCTGGTGGAGCATCTCACTACTGTGTGTCTGGTGGAGCATCTCACTACTGTGTGTCTGGTGGAGCATCTCACTACTGTGTGTCTCTGGTGGAGCATCTCACTACTGTGTGTCTGGTGGAGCATCTCACTACTGTGTGTCTCTGGTGGAGCATCTCACTACTGTGTGTCTGGTGGAGCATCTCACTACTGTGTCTCTGGTGGAGCATCTCACTACTGTGTCTCTGGTGGAGCATCTCACTACTGTGTGTCTCTGGTGGAGCATCTCACTACTGTGTGTCTCTGGTGGAACATCTCACTACTGTGTGTCTCTGGTGGAGCATCTCACTACTGTGTGTCTCTGGTGGAGCATCTCACTACTGTGTGTCTCTGGTGGAACATCTCACTACTGTGTGTCTCTGGTGGAGCATCTCACTACTGTGTGTCTCTGGTGGAGCATCTCACTACTGTGTGTCTGGTGGAGCATCTCACTACTGTGTGTCTGTAATGTTGTCTTCCTCTCTGAGATGTACCAGTTAACCACTGATCTGAATGTTGTCTTCCTGTCTGAGATGTACCAGTTAACCACTGATCTGAATGTTGTCTTCCTGTCTGAGATGTACCAGTTAACCACTGATCTGAATGTTGTCTGTCTGAGATGTACCAGTTAACCACTGATATTAATGTTGTCTGTCTGAGATGTACCAGTTAACCACTGATATTAATGTAGATTGATAGCGAGCGGTAGTGATCCAGCGCAGTCCTCCTGACTCCTGTCTGTGTGTCACTCACCTGCGGAGACACGCTGTGCTGTGGGCGTGTTTTGTTTACTATAGACTTGACCGTCATGGCAGCGCCCACTACTCGCGTTTGTACATATGGATATTATCACGATTTCTCTTTTGTCGAGCACAAAGAAAAGAACGTTTTTGTTAAATGTCATTTGTGTTTTGGCTCAAAGATACTATCTACTGCCCATGCTTCAACGAAGCTAGTAGCTGAGTCTAACGTTACTGTAACAGGACTCATCCGAAGCCAGTAAGCCACTCGCTTTTGGGGATCTAGTTAGCATCACCAGGCGGCACACGGCAAATGGGACGGAACACTTCACGTTTTCCAACTACTTGGAGAGAGAATATACTAAATGAAAATGAGCTAAAGAAAATGTTTGAGGGGCTGGACTAACGTTACATCTCAATCACCGCAGACTTTGGTGAATTCAGTGATGTGAATGCAAAGTTGATCAACAGATTTTGACTGTAAGAATCTGCAAGGGAATCTCATCAATATACTAATAAAACAATATAAATATAGTCCTTTCATGCACAATTGATATCCTAACTATTCTAACGTTGCAATGCACGATTGGTATCTTAAACAATGTTGCAAGATGGTTATAATGAAATGCTCCGGCGACATCAAGGCTGTTCCTCAACCTAAGCGGCGATACAATTAGGCACGGCGCATTTCTTATTATGTCGGGACTCGGGACAGATTTGTGTTTGTATCTAGACCACATTGCTTAGCAGAGTTCAGTGATGTGAATGGAAACTGTCAAGTTGATCAACATATTTTGAGTATCTGTAAGGGCATTAATGAGAGCAATCTTTTTATTGTATTTTTTAGTAACTAAATAGTTACTTTTCACAGTAACGCATTACTTTTGGGTGTAACTAGTAAAGTAACGGAGTTACTTTTGAAATGAAGTAACTAGTAAAGTAACTGAGTTACTATTTTTCAGTAACTAGCACAACACTGGTCATCATGACATACAGCTCAAACAGATGAGCAGCTTTCGTGGCTGATGCTACTGAGCAGAGAGCGCTTTGGCAACATAGAGAGAATTCATTAGTTACGCCTCAAAATGTTGCTTTTTTGGTGGAATTCCCCTTTAATTAATGTATTTGTTTATTAATCATGTATGTTCTCATACATTGTGTGCTGCTGACTACGATGTCCCCGTGGAGATGTACAAAGATCTCATCTTAAAGGGACAATTCCTCCACAGGCTACTCACCATCATTAGTAGAGCGGCAAGCGGCGTTTGGGGACAGAGTGAAATCTTCTTAAAACACTGTCCCTCCACTCATTCCTGAACTTTTTTGTTAAGTCCTTCTCAAATGCCAACTGAATTAAATTGGCCTTGCGTCGATGAAGCATACTAAGGCGATGTTCTGTAAAGACGTTCTTGCGGGAAAAAAGTGTTGTTGTTGACATCAGTGCCCACTAGGGCTGTCCCCGACTAAGGATTTGGATAGTCGACTTTGATTGGCAAAAATAAATAAAATTATTTTTATTTTTTATTTTTTCACCAGCTGACTCAAATGCCCGCCCATGCCGCCGGGTCTGTGTGCAATGTCATTGACTACTAAAGGTGCAATATCTTTTTCTCTACTGTATGATACAATTATATAGTATATAGAAGTATAATATAGAATAATACATGATATAATACAACAGTGTACTATACATACAGTATATAGATAAATGTGTAAATAAATGTGCAAATAAAAACTCTGAACTGAACTGAACTGTGTGTATAAATGAATGAACTTCAGTAAATATGCAATTTAACTGACAGATGTATTCAAAATGTATTCATTTGTTAATGTAATTGTGTTGACGTTTTCATTTCCGCAAAACAAGTATGTACATTTAGTTTGGTTTGGTAAACATTGCGCTATGAACAGTCTATCAGTGTACTGTATGTGTGTAGGGGCAGGTACAATAAGAGTTTTCTTCTTCCTGTTCCTTTCGGTCATGGAATTTAGTGGATCATATTAAGTGAACTATATGTACTGAAGACACTGTTGGACTGTAACAAATCCATGTACGAATAATAATACAAAATAAAAAAAATATTATTTGCAATGCTGTTTTTTTATGTTCTTGTGAATAAGTGCATGTGTAGCAGAGTGTGGGTACATGAATGTGGTGTGGTAGTGTGTGTATGGGTACACTAATGTATGTATGGTAGTGTGTATGGGTACTAGGGCTGACCCCTATTAATCGATTAGTCGACTAATCGGTCGAAAGGGGCCGTAGTCGACTGGCCAACCTCTTAGTCGAATATAATTGGGGGCAGCGGTGGCCTAATGGTTAGAGAAGCGGGTTTGTGACCGGAAGGTCGCCGGTTCGATCCCCGGGACCGGCAGGAAAAATCTGCCGCTGAAGTGCCCTTGAGCAAGGCACTTAACCCCCAACTGCTCCAGTGGAGTTGCTCAGTGGCCAATGGTGTCAGACTGTGGTTGTACTGGGCAGCTCCCAGGTATGAATGGAACTGTGTGAATGTGAAGCAGGGCGTAGCTGAAAAAGAGCATCTGTGCTCAGCGAACCTACCCTGGGTAAATAAAGGTTAAACAATAATAAAAAACCTTTTTTTCTTTTTTTTTATCATTCTTTCCAAAATAAAATAGGCCTAGAAGCGTGTCTAACGCTAATGGCACGCATACCAGAGGCTAACTGCCTATGAAAACAGGCACAGAGGCACTGAAAGAGGATTTCACCCATCTAATGAACACACTAGACTAGACAAATATCAAGATGTATCCATCAGTGGACCAATTGCATGCTTTTGCAGAGGACAAGAATCCTTCAGTCGACTCCTTCAGACATTAAGCACCCCCCACAGCAAAAAAAAAAAAAAAAAATTATATATATATATATTTTTTTTTAAGTCGACCAATAGTAGACTAACGGCAAATGTTGGCCAATCCTAGTTGACCATCCAAATCCTTAGTCGGGGACAGCCCTAATGGGTACACTAATGTATGTATGTTAGTGTGTGTATGGGTACACTAATGTATGTATGGTAGTGTGTGTATGGGTACACTAATGTATGTATGTTAGTGTGTGTATGGGTACACTAATGTATGTATGTTAGTGTGTGTATGGGTACACTAATGTATGTATGGTAGTGTGTGTATGGGTACACTAATGTATGTATGTTAGTGTGTGTATGGGTACACTAATGTATGTATGTTAGTGTGTGTATGGGTACACTAATGTATGTATGTTAGTGTGTGTATGTGTACACTAATGTATGTATGTTAGTGTGTGTATGGGTACACTAATGTATGTATGTTAGTGTGTGTATGGGTACATGGAATGTGTTGTGTGGTAGTGTGTGTATGGGTACACTAATGTATGTATGTTAGTGTGTGTATGGGTACATGGAATGTGTTGTGTGGTAGTGTGTGTATGGGTACACTAATGTATGTATGTTAGTGTGTGTGGTTACACTAATGTATGTATGTTAGTGTGTGTATGGGTACACTAATGTATGTATGTTAGTGTGTGTGGTTACACTAATGTATGTATGTTAGTGTGTGTATGGGTACATGGAATGTGTTGTGTGGTAGTGTGTATGGGTACACTAATGTATGTATGGTAGTGTGTGTATGGGTACACTAATGTATGTATGGTAGTGTGTGTGGGTACACTAATGTATGTATGTTAGTGTGTGTATGGGTACATGGAATGTGTTGTGTGGTAGTGTGTGTATGGGTAGTTTGGGTACACTAATGTATGTATGTTGAATGAATGAATGAATGAAAACTTTATTTAACAGATTGCAGAATGGGTACAATACAGTACGGCTCAATACATACAATTGTTAAGGGGATGCAGACCTGAGAAAGACGTTTGTCTTGTTTCCATCAGGGTCCCCCATTTTCAATTCATATAGACATATATGACATACATGACATACAGATAGTCAGTACTGCTACATCTATACATTTATGACATACCAGATTTGCAAATACAGTACTGTTTGTGATACAGAAGGAGTCAAGAAAAGGGAGTATATACATTTGACGTAGAAACTGTACATTGGAGGAGGTTGGGTGGGGGGGGTTGGGTACATTGGGATATTGACAACCATACTGGGTCATTTACATTGGAGGTGGTTGGGGGGGGGGGGGGCGGGGGGCACACTGTATAAACAAGTAACACTGTACATTGAGGGGGGGGGGGGGGGGGACACTGTACAAACAAACACAATTGTACATTGAACTATTGACAAAACCATACTAGGTAAATGACTGTACATTGGAGGGGGTTGGGTTAGGATATTTACAGGGGCCAGTGTTGAATTGCAGTCTCCCGTAGGTGTCCCTTGAGAGAGGTTTTGAAAGTGGGTAGTGATCCACATTCCTTTACAGCTTTGGGTAGGGCGTTCCACATTGATGTGGCATAATTGCGAAACGTGTTTAGTCCCTTATTTGAGCCGAATCTGGGTTTAACATGATTTGTGGAGCTCCCTCTGGTGTTGTGATCGTGGTATTCACTGACCTTTGGGAAGTATTTTGACATGTACATGGGTACCTTGGTCGTGTAGTGTATCTTGTAGACCAGGCCCATTGCAAGTTGTTGTACTCTGTCGTCTACTCTAAGCCATCCTAGGTTGTCAAAGTGGGCAGGGGTGAGGTGGGTTCTAGGAGTAAGGTCAAGCAGTAGTCTGACCAGTTTGTTTTGAGATGTTTGTAATTTTGTTTTTAGCGCCTTTGAGGTGCTTTGGTACCATGAGGTGCAAGCATAGTCGTAGTACCCCTGAATGAGTGCTCCTGCCAGAGTCTTCAGGGTGTTCTTGTTTACCAGAGAGGAGATCCGGTACAAGAATCGAGTTTGTTGGTTGACTTTTTTTATTACATTGGATGCCATTTTGTCACAGGAGAGATTAGCCTCTAGGATGGAACCCAGGTAGGTAATTTCATCTTTCCTTGTGACAATATTGTCACCCACTGTAACTGAGAAGCCGTCGGTCTTGCTGAGTTTGTTATTTGAACCGAAGAGAATGGACTCTGTTTTGCCCATGTGTAATGATAGTTTGTTATCAGCGAGCCATATGCATTTTCTGCCTAGTTCCGAGCTGAGGGTTTTTTCAACCTGTAACTTGTTCTTGTCAGAGACCAGCAGGGCTGAGTCGTCCGCAAACAGGAACAAGTTGCAGTCACAAGCTGACGACATGTCATTTGCATAAATTAGGAACAGTAGCGGTCCTAGTATGCTTCCTTGTGGAACACCACAGCTCACTGTGAGGGGGGGGGATAGGGTACCGTTTACCTCCACCATCTGTTCCCTCCCCTCAAGGTAGGATTGCATCCAGCTCACTGATAGACTATCAAAACCAATTGCTTTTAGCTTGTCAATCAGAATGGAGTGATTGACCGTGTCAAAGGCCTTTTGTAGGTCCAGCATGACCATGCCGCAGTATTTGCCTGCGTCCACCTCTTGTTTGATGTGGTCATTCAAATAGAGAAGGCATGTGTCAGTGGAGTGGGATGTTCTGAAGCCAGATTGGAATTCGTAGATTAGATTTTTTTCCGCTAGGTACTTTTCGACCTGTTCGTAGACTATTTTTTCCATGACTTTCGAGATGGAGGTGAGAATAGAAACAGGGCGGTAGTTGCCTGGGTCTAATTTGCTGCCCTTTTTGTGCAGAGGGGTCACCCTCGCAATTTTGAAGTCCTTGGGGACGTGTCCCTGTTTTATGGAGAGGTTTATTATGTGTGTGATGATTGGTGTGATGGCGGCTGCTGAGTCTCTGAGGAATTTGGAGGGGATGTTGTCATGGCCAGTGGCCTTGTTAGGTTGGAGGGCGCTCAGTTTATTGAGTACCTCATCTGTTGTTACCATTTCCAGCTTGAAGTCGTCCTTGCGGACCCCTAGGTTTTTGTAGTAAGCTACTATGTGTTCTACCCCATAAAGCCCTGAGTGGGAGGGTAGTTTGTTTACCAGTGTTGTGGCTATGTTTGTGAAGAAAATGTTTAAGTAATTGGCTACATCCAGCTTGTCTGTGATGAGCGTGTTGTCCGTTTTTATGTTTATGTTTGAGAATCTGGTTTTAAGTTTTTTACTGCATCCTAGTTGATTATTGAGTAATTTCCAAAGTTCACGTGGTTTGTTTTTGCAGGGTATCTGCAGGTTTAGCCCAGTCAGATTTAAGGCTTTTTAAGACTTTTTAATGCCACTCAGAATTAAATTTAATACCAATTTCACAATAACAAAATGGCAAAAATCATGAAATGACACCAATTAGTTTAAGTTTAGGGACACATTGGTCCAAATATGTTTATTAAAACATAACTTGGAAAAATCTTGAACTTAAAGGAGTAACTGGATTGGATGAATTTCAACAAAGGGGTGCCAAACATAAATAGCAAATATAGCTACAAAATATACCAGGGGCCAAGCAGCAAGTGCAACAGCCACATTTCAGTCAGAACACATACTACCATAGGACTTATACCTGTCAGAACACATGACTATCACCATAGGACTGATACCTGTCAAAACACATGACTATTACCATAGGACTGATACCTGTCAGAACACATGACTATCACCATAGGACTGATACCTGTCAGAACACATAACTATCACCATAGGACTGATACCTGTCAGAACACATGACTATTACCATAGGACTGATACCTGTCAGAACACATGACTGTCACCATAGGACTGATACCTGTCAGAACACATAACTATTGCCACCCTCCCCAGGGTATCAAAAAAGTCAACCAACAAACAAGATTCTTGTGCCGGATCTCCTCTCTGGTAAAGAAGAATACCCTGACTCCGTTGCTGAAATAGTTCCCGGCCAACATAAGGACCTGTGTTGGTTCCGCCCCATTCCGGCTGCGTGATGCTACAACACGGTCAATAAAAAGTCCCGACTTTATCTCCCGTTAACCGTTTTTTCCCAGATTTCATAATAAATTAATTAAACATAAGATGACATGGCATTTTATCTTTCCTTACTATGGCACTTTTAAGACCTGAAAGATGGATTTAAGACATTTTAAGACAAACTAAGGCCTTAATTATTGATAAACAAATTTAAGACTTTTTAAGACTTTTTAAGGATCCGCGGACACCCTGTTTTGTTTTCCTCAGTTTTGTCATTGATGAAATTCTTTTTTGCAGTTTTGATCATGGAGTTTACGTCGTTTCTTAGTCTGTTTCTTTCTAGTTTGAGTTCAGTCACGTGGGCTTGGAGTTCACTGCTCGTGCTTTTAGTAAGCTTTGACTGACTTTTACGAAACTCAGAGCATTTTTTGTCTCTGGTTTTCATAGCGGCCAGTATTTCGGAGTGCATCCACGGCTCAGCGCGATTTTTTACCCTGGTGGTTCTTAGGGGGGCCATGTCGTTTAGTATTGCTGAGAATTTGGTTTTGAAACCAAGCCATGTTTCGTCAACCAGTGTACCATTGAGTTCATCTGACCAGTCCAGACTCTCCAGTTCAAGGTTGAAGGCCTCGCTAGAGTAGGTTTTGAGGTCTCTAGATGTGACTGTTTTGTGGCAGCCAGCCTTTTGTTTTAGTTTTTTTCGGGTACAGAATATCATATAATGATCACTTAACCCACATGCTATAACCCCTTTATTTGAGATCTTGGACTTGTCGGAGGTCAGAATGAGGTCAATGGTAGTCTGAGTTGATTCACATACACGTGTGGGTTGGGTGATTAGCTGGCTGAGGCCATGCAGATCACAAAACCTACTGAAGGCCTTGAAGACGGGTGCATCTTTTCGTTGCATATCCGTGTTCCAGTCTCCAATAAGAATTTTGTCTACATCCTCAACTCCAGCTAAACACCCATCCATTGTATCATAAAAGCCACTATGATCTGGCGGCCTGTAGACTGTGCCAACCAGTAGGGATTTCGCCCTTTCGAATAGGATTTCCACCCATACAGTTTCAATTGATTTATGATTCAGGTCATTTCTGTTGATGAATTTGGTGTCCTTGTGTATGTACATACAGACACCACCTCCATGTTTGTTCCTATCATTCCTGATTATTGAGTAGGGTTAGTGTGTGTATGGGTACACTAATGTATGTATGTTAGTGTGTGGTTACACTAATGTATGTATGGTAGTAGTGTGTGTATGGGTGTATGGGTACACTAATGTATGTATGGTAGTGTGTGTATGGGTACACTAATGTATGTATGGTAGTGTGTATATGGGTACACTAATGTATGTATGTTAGTGTGTATGGGTACATGGAATGTGTTATGTGGTAGTGTGTGTATAATTTGTTAGGTGCTGCATAAACACATTTCGTTGTACTGTGTTACAGTGCAATGACAATAAAGCGTTCTACTTCTACTCTACTACACAGGGAATGGAACCACTAACCACATGGAATGGAACCCCTACACACAGGGAATGGAACCCCTACCCACAGGGAATGGAACCCCTACCCACAGGGAATGGAACCCCTACCCACAGGGAATGGAACCCCTAACCACAGGGAATGGAACCCCTACCCACAGGGAATGGAACCCCTAACCACAGGGAATGGCACCCCTACCCACAGGGAATGGAACCCCTAACC
Source organism: Notolepis coatsorum (assembly GCF_963971535.1). NCBI lineage: Eukaryota > Metazoa > Chordata > Actinopteri > Aulopiformes > Paralepididae > Notolepis > Notolepis coatsorum. The sequence continues at coordinate 99,759,750 of NC_140168.1, read as the reverse complement.
ACAGGGAATGGCACCCCTAACCACAGGGAATGGCACCCCTAACCACATGGAATGGAACCCCTACCCACAGGGAATGGAACCCATAACCACAGGGAATGGAACCCCTAACCACATGGAATGGAACCCCTACCCACAGGGAATGGAGGCAGCCATCTTTATGCACTTTGTCCATCAGTAGTTTGAGCTCAGAGCTTCTAGAGAATCAGATTCAGTATCAGTTAGTATAATGAACGTGGTTTGTAAGGTTCTGATTCTGACATATTAGGAGCCATTCTTTAATGTTGCTCTAGAGATTAATTAGTTTAATTCTTAAACAATCAAAAATCCAACTCTCACCAAACATAAGAGAACATGACTAGAACATTTTTAAGAAATGGGTAAAAAAATAAGAAATCACCATATACTGAAAACACAAAATTGGGTATATACAAATAATTGGTCCTGTTGGTCCAATAACAAAAACAGAACAAAATCAACAGAACAAAATCAGTCTCCCTTCCACTGTCTATGGAGCAGCTCCAGACTTTATACCTGATGACGTCACAAGTTGAGTCTTACTTCTCTGGTTTCTGGCTTTGGGAGAGAGTAGCACATGTTCACAAATATTGATTGAACTTTCCTAGGCCATAGAAATAACATATTGGAATTATTGATTTGGATGACGTTCCCCTATCAATCATCTGTTCCCAAACAATGTGATGTATGTAAATACTTCACCTTCAAAGCCCTCAACAACCTGCCACCTCTACCTCTCTGACCTCCTCCACCACCTCTACCTCTCTGACCTCCTCCTCCACCACCTCTACCTCTCTGACCTCCTCCACCACCTCTACCTCTCTGACCTCCTCCCCCTCCTCTACCTCTCTGACCTCCTCCCCCTCCTCTACCTCTCTGACCTCCTCCACCTCCTCTACCTCTCTGACCTCCTCCACCTCCTCTACCTCTCTGACCTCCTCCTCCACCACCTCTACCTCTCTGACCTCCTCCCCCTCCTCTACCTCTCTGACCTCCTCCTCCACCTCCTCTACCTCTCTGACCTCCTCCACCACCTCTACCTCTGACCTCCTCCACCTCCTCTACCTCTCTGACCTCCTCCTCCACCTCTACCTCTCTGTCGTTGATAATATAATCTGAAGAGGTCCGGCATTATTATTATCGAGAATACACGGGACCTGACGGAACGTTAATTTATGTATTAAAAGTAGTCTAACATGCTTTCATCCTCGCCCGTGTATATACCCACGTCGCGCTAAAACAACATAAACTACTGTATGGCAGACAGAGTGCGTGTGTGTACGAGTTATGAGTTATCTCGCAGTTCATTCAAGCGCGCATCACGGTGATGACAGCTCTAGAGTAGAAAGGTGCGCTCACAGGGGCGTAGCTGGAGATTCTGGGCCCCATGAAAGAATCAATTTGTGGGCCCCCCAATCTATTAAAAAATTTGGGGCCCCCAATCTGTAAAAAAATTTGGGGCATTTGCTGGGCCCTTGGAATCATCCTAACCCCCCCCCCCCCCAGCTACTCCCCTGCACACACACACACACTCTCTCTCTCTCAAACAGAGAAATCAAAAGAAATCAGTACATGTGTGTGTGTGTGTGTAAAAAACTAATTAATAATATAATTATTATAAATGTCTCTCTCTGTATCTCTTTCTTTCTTTCTTTCTTTCTCTCTCTCTCCATTACTATACTATTATATATCTATATATATATATATCTAAATGTCTAAACCTCTGTCTATCTAGTGTGTATACACCAGTATCACCACGGCAAGCCTATAGAAAATGATTCTATTTAATAATAATAATAATTATTATTATTATTATTATAAATGTTTCTCTCTCTGTATCTTTCTTTCTTTCTTTCTTTCTATATTACTATTATATATCTATCTAAATATCTAAACCTCTGTCTATCTAGTGTGTGTATATGCATGGCATCAAATCAAAGTGTGTGTTGCCTGTATTGATCAGTCACACTATACCCCCATTCAGCCGTAATTGTTCCCTGCTGGGCCTTTGTTTCATGGTGTGAATTAGTCATTGAAATTAACATTGACATCACATTGCATTCTGGGAAGGAGTGTAGTTCCCGTATCATTAGCTGAATTCACTGAATTCTCTTCAGAGCCTCCTGCTGCAAATTGGTAATGACTGTACCAGAATGTTTGATAGGACATTGATTGAAAACTATCGTCTCAAATTTGACAATTGATGGCTTATTTTGAAGGTATGAATCTGTAATTGTACATTATGTAACAAAAAAAAAAGAGAATATTCTGAGAAGGTGGAGCTAGAAACTCTAGACCTCAGGGGGTTAACAGATTGCAGAATGGGTACAATACAGTACGGCGCAATACACACAATTGTTAAGGGGATGCAGACCAGAGAAAAACGTTTGTCTTGTTTACATCAGGGTCCGCCATTTGCGAGTGCTATACAAATAAAGTTATTATTATTATTAAGTGTATGCACCCACCGCGGTGCTCAGTATATTAAATTAGCCATTGTTTTTGATCCTGGCCCGCCAAGCAAAGGCTTGGGGAAAATCTGGCCCGTGGCCAGACCTAATTGCCGACCCCTGCTGTACATGATGAATGTGTTGTTAAGTATGTTGAGTTTTTAAGCATTTTAGGGTTTGACACCTGAATAAATATACTGGAATATATTGGTGCTTCTTTAAATCTTGAGATTGTCTGAAGCTCTTCCCATGCTGGTCCCAGTGGTAGGGTGTCTCTCCTGTATGAATTCACTGGTGAGTGTTTCTCTCCTGTATGAATGTCTCTTATGAGTTAAGTTATGAGGCTTCTCTCCTGTATGCATGCGCTGGTGTTTCTTTAAGTGGGCGTATCTACTGAAGCTCTTCTCACACTGGTCAGTTATGAGGCTTCTCTCCTGTATGAATGCGCTGGTGAGCCTTTAAGGTGTCATATCTACTGAAGCTCTTCTCACATTGGTCACAGTGGTGGGGCTTCTCTCCTGTATGAATGAGCTGGTGTTTCTTTAAGTGGGCGTATCTACTGAAGCTCTTCTCACACTGGTCACAGTCATGAGGCTTCTCTCCTGTATGAATGCGCTGGTGAGCCTTTAAGGTGTCATATCTACTGAAGCTCTTCTCACATTGGTCACAGTGGTGGGGCTTCTCTCCTGTATGAATGCGCTGGTGTTTTGTTAACTGTCCAGAGGTACTGAAGCTCTTCTCACACTGGTCACAGTAGTAAGGCTTCTCTCCTGTATGAATGCGCTGGTGAATCTTTAAGCTGCCAGAGGTACTGAAGCTCTTCTCACACTGGTCACAGTAGTAAGGCATCTCTCCTGTATGAATACGTTGGTGTATCTTTAAGATGTCATATTTACTGAAGCTCTTCTCACACTGGTCACAGTTATAAGGCTTCTCTCCTGTATGAATGCGCTGGTGTGTCTTTAAGATGTCATATTTACTGAAGCTCTTCTCACACTGGTCACAGTTATAAGGCTTCTCTCCTGTATGAATGTGCTGGTGTTTCTTTAAGTTTCCAGAGCTACTGAAGCTCTTCTCACACTGGTCACAGTAGTAGCGCTTCTCTCCTGTATGAATACGTTGGTGTGTCTGTAAGTTTCCAGCCTGACTGAAGCTCTTCTCACACTGGTCACAGTTATAAGGCTTCTCTCCTGTATGAATACGCTGGTGTTTCTTTAAGTGGTCGTATCTACTGAAACTCTTCTCACACTGGTCACAGTTATGAGGCTTCTCCCCTGTATGCATGCGCTGGTGTTCCTTTAAGTGGTCATATCTACTGAAGCTCTTCTCACACTGGTCACAGTTATAAGGCTTCTCTCCTGTATGAATACGCTGGTGTATTAGAAAAGTGGACTTTTTGATGAAGCTCTTTCCACACTGGTCACAGCAGTGAGGCCTTGACTCGTTCATATCTCTGCTTGTTGTTGGGGAGCAATGCAGCAATTGTACCTGGAGAAGAGAGAAGTACACCAATGAAAAGTTCAGATCTTGTGTGTGTTTTGCATTCGTTCAGTTTGTATTTCTCAAGTTCTAAAAATGTTTTATCCTCCAAATGTAGTTGTTGATGTGATTTAAACGTGAATCTGCTCCAAGGGCAGTTATTGAAAACTGGCCAACATTAATAAAATACTGAGATAAAACCCAACAGGCTGTTGCCTGCAATATGACATTGTGGTTGTATCTGTCCTTGTAACAATATCATTGTTGTTCTTAGTTTGTGTTGAGTACACAGACCACTAGTACAGATAATTCAGTCTGAAATAATATTTTTTATGGAATGATTATATTAGCAATATCAATTACATGTCAATTAATCCATGTATTGTTTAGCCAAAGAGTAGCCTATTCATAATTCGTTTGTAATATGTTCATCAGATCAAGATCATGAATTAAGATCACGTTTTGACTGTTTCTTTCAACAGTCTTATAGTATCCAGCATATTGCCACCCTATAACCTTTCAGTCTGCCCAGCACCAAGACAACTGTTGCAGGGCTGTACACTGCGACGAGATCATCGCGAATTGCCCCTTTAATTGGCCGTTGCGATTGGTAAATATTATCTGGGGGCGGGCTTGCGAGTAGTGCTTTCAAGCCTTGCATTCGCATTTCACTCCTAAATTATCCAAGGCGTGTGATGACGCGATGACGTCACTCACGCGAGCTGAGCAGTGAGCACTCAGCAGGTATGATCAGCGGGAACAATCGACTGAGCACTCACTCTGATAGACTGGCTGACTGTCTGATTCATTTAGCTATGAAGAAAAGTAAAGTTAGTATTGCTTCATATTTTCGACGCGTTCGACCTCCTATAGTGAGCCGAACTGAACTCAGACACACGGAGAGAGCTGCGGCGTCTGCTGCTCCTCCTCCCTCCCGCACCCGTGGCTGTTGTAAACACTAGTCTCTAGTGGGACACTGGGACCTCGGTGAGCCTGCCAGCCGGCTAGCTACTGATATCAACAAATGCTACAGCAAGTCTAGTAGTGCATGATAGCTCGCGTTAGCTCACTGTTCAAAACGAAACGTCCCATTAAACTAAATAGCTACAGATAGCTCCTGATATCAATGTCTTATAACACTGAGTCGATGCGTATTCGAGCTGAGGGCACGCTGAATATAGTCAATAGGGTCCAGCTGCAGCGCCGGAGAATCCTGGCCGTAGCTGGAGGCTACAGTATAGGGTCCAGCTGCAGCTCCGGAGAATCCTGGCCATAGCTGGAGGCTACAGTATAGGGTCCAGCTGCAGCTCCGGAGAATCCTGGCCATAGCTGGAGGCTACTCGAGTACACACAGACAGTGGAGCTGGTTGCATATAGCAAGCATTTTGACTTGTTGCGTGGTGGCGATGTCTCGCAGATAATACAACTACAAGTATGATTATATAATATATATATTTTATTAAAAAATAATTATATAAAATAATTTTTTTTCTTTTTTTTTTAAATCAAAAACAATCGATATAAATAATGGTAAAATTGTTATTTAAAAATGTGCCCCTAAAAAATATTTTTTGCCCCTACATTTCTCATTTAGGGGCAAGTGTGCCCCTAGTGAAAAAGCTTAGCGTACAGCCCTGTGTTGGCATTGCAGCCTTGATACTGCTTGTTAATCCTGTTGTGGCCTATGGCTGAAAGGCAAAGGAGGAAAGACATGTTACCCTTTTCTGTTGATTTGGTCATATCCGCCTGTCATAGTAGTTACCTCTGTGCCCATTAGGGTGGTCCTTATAATTGAAAGTTGGAAAGTCTAAGCTCCAACCTCCAGAATCCGTTATAAGTCAAGAAAACTCTCCTGGTGAATGTTTTCCTCAATCTGACAACATTTACCGCTCCCTCCTCAACCTTCGAGTTTCACCCTGAGGATCCCAGAGTAGAGCGGGCCAGCATTTTGTGCCAACATGAATTTGAAGGAAATCTTAACACGGGGGGTGTCTAAAATGTGTGTTTTTTTGTGGGGAATTCAAATATTGGCTTATTTATCGGATGGGATAACTCTAACCTACATCATTTTGGATTTCAAAATGGCAGATTAAAAAAGAATTCACCCCTTGGCCAGAACATGAATGCGAAGGAAATCCCATCATGCAAGGTGTCTAAATTATGTGTTTCCGAAAGGAAACTTGAAGGTTGATGAGGGGGGTGGGTAAATGTTGTCAGATTGAGGAATAAATTCACCAGGAGAGTTTTCTTGACTACTATAACGGATTATGGGGGTTGGATCTTAAAATAGATGAATTAGAAAATGAACCCATCACGAAGGACCACCCTAGTGCCCATTAGGGGTGTAACAGTACACGTATCCGTACTGAACCGTTTCAGTACTGGACCTTTGGTTTAGTACGTGCTGTGTACCGAACGAATGCAATGGTACATTCGTGCAGAACTTTCTTTTGTGTGCAGAATTTTATTCAAAACTCCAAGTTCACCCCTTCCCAAAATATAATTTGCACAAAGGGCCGGATGTTCGTTCAGCCCACGCCAGGGTTTCCGTTAGAATTTTCTTTTGCAGGTCTGAGTGTCCGGTAGATTTCAATCTACCGGACAAATGGGATAAATTCCGGTCAGAGTTTATTGAGCTTAAAAACAATTGATAGGCCTATATAAAGAATGACATCATCAAGGCATTTATAATATTTTAACTTAAAACTAGGCTACTTTTGCGTATATAGTCATGAATATATTCCAAATAAAATAAGTCCCTCGAGACTTCGTGCTGCTGCCGACTTGAGGTGTCGGTGGGCAGTCTGCCCGACCTTAATAAACGGCAGTCTGTTATAATCACATTTTTATGAGCTAACGAATTCCGTTATATTGGACATTTGTATTAATTATATCAAGCGAAGAACTGAGAAATTTGGCAGAGAGAGACGGCAACATTATCGTGGGTTTGCGCCGTGATGTATATCTCCACCTCCCAACGACTTGGTGCTGCTCATAATGTCCGGTGAAAATAAGTCCCTCTAAGCACAATTTGATTATTTGAATTGTATTAAAATAGGCTAAAATTAAATGAACGAAACAATCATTACATTTGTCGTTGCTTCACCAAGCAGCCGGTCTAATAATGACATCTGGCTGTTGTCAGCGCGAGCTGGCTGCTGATATATTTACGTGAAGCATGGAGCAGGCAGAGTGGTGTTTTTAGGTCCGGTCTGGAAACCGCTCAACAGCGCCCCCACCCAACAGCTGAATTGCCAATGGCTGAATTGGAGTACTGCACCCTGCCAAGCCATGCTTCACGTAAATATATCAGCAGCCAGCTCGCGCTGACAACAGCCAGATGTCATTATTAGACCGGCTGCTTGGTGAAGCAACGACAAATGTAATGATTGTTTCGTTCATCGCATAGGCTATTTAATTTTAGCCTATTTTAATACAATTCAAATAATCTAATTGTGTTTAGAGGGAATTATTTTCACCGGACATTATGACCGGAGAGATTAAATATGTCGGACTTCAACAGATTTTGCCGGTCAAATACCGGTAATTACCGGCTAACGGAAACGCTGGCCCACGCACAACACAGAGATTACCTGTAATTTAGCATAGCCTCATAGTGTGGCGAACGCACACACACACACTCTGTGCGTGAGGAGGATTGGTGCTAGATTGAGAAGGGACTGTCTCTCGGAGATCAAATTAATGATAGTTTGCAAAACGGACATTCATACACAGCAACGCACCTCCAAACAAGGTGTGATAAACATGAATTTATATATTTGCCTTGGCATGAAACAGGAAATATTATTTACCATTAGGGACCTGCATGACGCTTCTTTCTCTATTCAATAACGTTTTACCCTGAGGGATGGTGGTTGCGGTTGTATTCAGTTCAATGACGTTGTGTCACTTGCGTGTCTCCTATCCGTCATGCAGCGCATTCAGGCCCACAATCAATATATATATATATATTTTTAACAAGTCGATTATTAATTTGAATAGAATATTCATTGACAGTACTTAACAGTTACTGCATCACCCCTGAGGGGAACATGGAAAGTCAAATAAATAAACTTAAACTTTCCCCCACTGTACCGAAAACCTGTACTGTACCGAACCGTGATTTACAAAATAGAGGTACGTACCGAACCGTGGTTTGTGTACCGTTACACCCCTAGTGCCCATAGATGTGAAATAAGGTGTGAACTCACTAAGGTCTTTAGATCTATTATGCGTATATTGATCTGATAAACATATTACAAACCAATTGACTCTTTACAACTACATAGAGCTCAGAGGTAGCTTCCAGTATCGGGAGAAATGTAATTGAACAAAAGGCTGGGAAATAATTTAGTTGACTATCCCTTTAACCTATTCCACCCGTGCGGTCCGGTACCAGACCGCAAATGACATCATGTCATAAATCATTCTCTCTAGACCAGGGGTCTCAAACTCGCGGCCCGCGGGATGATATTTTGCGGCCCCCTACTTGACAGCAAAGTTTAGTGTTAATGCGGCCCGCACGCAACTGTTTGCAGAGTCGTTGCGGGAGAGTTAGACGTTTTATTTATTTCATCACTTGTAGGCTACCATAGCGCAGGCTAATGACAGCAACGTTACATTAGTGACTTGGTTGAAACGTGATTCCGGAGTGATAAAGTGGAAGGCAAATGCATCCTCGCTATCTCCTCTGCGAGCAGTGCTCTGCATGTCCGGCTGCACTGCCACTCTGTGTCTGTGTACTCTGCTCTGGTCCAATCACATTCAGCGTCCCGTCAGCATTTTCCCCCCTCACCCACAGTCTGCGAATCAAATGCAGAGTAGGGCGGGTCTTAAACAGTCCGAGTCAGAGCAGAGTTGACAGCGCATTTACAGTAGCCTCGCTCCCAGTTTTACCTCCGTGAGATAAATGTAGCTATTAGTCTAGTTTCGCCAGCAGGCAGAGGCAGCCAGCAGAAAAATATGGCATGTTCAAAGATGGTCAGTAAAAGAAAAGTCGACTGCAATTCAAAGGTGAATGGACTGAAAAATATGCGTTCATCCTGAGTCCCAGCACCAAACCAATGTGACTAATATGCCAAGAAACGGTAGCTCTTGTGAAGGGTGGCAATTTGAAACGCCACTACGAAACAACAGTTATTTTAATGCAACCTTTCCTCAAAATTCAGTGCTAAGAACCACACAAATAAATGGAATGAAATCATCATATCAAGCTGCAAGCAGAATTATTGTTAAATCTATGTCACAACGAGAAAAAGCAACCAAGTCCTCACTCAGTGGCAAGAAGCCATTCTCTCTCTCTGATGCATACATAATAAAATAATGTATGACTGAAGTGATAGAGACCATGTTTGAAGGCAAACAAAAGCAAATCCCCCTCAGATCGCACAGCAACCAGAATAACTGAAATACTGGCTGGTGATTTGATTAAACAGCTTTGTGATAGAATTAAACAGCTTTGTGATAGAATAAAAAAATGCACAGTGCATTTCCATAGCTGTGGATGAGTCCACTGACACCACTGAGAAGCCTATGTTCTGAAGAACCGTTCATGTTCTGAAGAACTGTTCATGTTCTGAAATGTTATTGCTAAAGATTGAGAAGATTGGATCAGTTGTACTTTTTTTTGGAATACTTGAAACCCTTTTTTTGTGGAATATTTGATGCGGCCCAGCCGCATGAATATTAAAGGCAACCAACTTGTGTTCGGCTTTTCTCTGATTGGCCGCGCCCCCCCGCGCAGGCAAGCGCAGTCGTCCCACGTCCCAAATGAAATCCAAGGAGCGCAAGCGAGCGGCAGCGCGGGCAACCAACTTGTGTACCATGGGCTGCTGTTCCAACGCACTTGTGTTGGGCTGCTGTTTCACTTGTGTATAAACAAAGCCCATACAGTTATGAAATGCGCTGAACTAGAAAGCGTAACGTTATTATGTTTCGCGTTTTTAACAACCAACTACCAGATTCACTCGTGTATAAACAAAGCCCATACAGTTATGAAATGCGCTGAACTAGAAAGCGTAACGTTATTATGTTTCGCGTTTTTAACAACCAACTACCAGATTCACTCGTGTATAAACAAAGCCCATACAGTTATGAAATGCGCTGAACTAGAAAGCGTAACGTTATTATGTTTCGCGTTCCATTGATTAACGCCATTACCTGCTGTGCTGTAGGAAGCAGAGGTACAGTAAGTTACAGTAGGTGTAGGTTACATGTTTAATCAAAGCCCATACAATTTTTTAGATGAATGATTGTGGATATAATATAGAAAACACATCATTATGATATTGTCAGATGGCGCAAAATACAATGGTGAGTGAGAAATATATCTCCAGTGATAAAACCCAGTGCTCTATGTCTCTATGATACACAGCGTGGATGGGCTTTCAGAGGGAGAGGCATGACTTCGCGACAGCCATATTAGACACTCACTGTACATCAGTGTGGAATTGGAACTGTAACGTTATATGTTATTTCGCCCGTGGAGGCTGCTGAGCCTGAAGCGCCAGCGGGGCGACGCGGTGGTGTATCCCCGGCTTCCGTGCGCCGCCCACGGCTTGACTCGGTTCAGCTCCAGCAGCAGCAGCGGCCGCTCCTCCGTTGTAGAAGCCCTTCAAGCGCTCTCATATTTTGCGAATGCATAAACTATATCTTAAATTATGGCTGTGTCTAATATGGCTGTCGCTTATCAATGACTTCGCGACAGCCATATTAGACACATCGCCATAATTTAAGATATAGTTTATGCATTCGCAAATATGAGAGCTCTGTCATTGAAGTGGGTGGTGGCAGCATTACTAACAGTAGCGATTTTTATTGTTTTGTCATGACCAAACATAATCCCAACATAGATAGGAGGTGTACTGTATGTCAAATGTCGGTCATGTGGTGGAAGAGTTTAGTACAGTCACACAACAGAACACCGCTGGTTCGACCAGCGATTCTGCCGCGTCTCTCTTGCCGCAAGGGCGTGTGCTAGTGGATTGATTGATTGGCCGTGTGGCCAATCAGAGAAACGCTGAACGAAAAGCTGAACACAAGTTGGTTGCCTTTAATATTCACGCGGCCCAGCCTCACCCAGACATCCAGCGGCCCCCAGGTAAATTGAGTTTGAGACCCCTGCTCTAGACTGTCTGACATAATTATTGTTTTTTTTCTCAAACGTATTCAAGAGTAAACATCCTAACCATGTCACAACAGCAGTCATAGTGTATATTTTCAGCAATACGTTTGGTTTACCAATAGGTTAAAGTGTTATTAGTGAGATAAATTTTTTTGAAACGTGTTGTATTATCCGCGGAGATCTGCCATTTTGAATTAGCGGCAGTCGCTGAATGATGATGATTGTAGTCATTTGGGGAAGAGGACATCCAGAGCTCTCAATGAGTGTTGGAATTTCGAAAAACTACACTTCCCAACGGCTTCTAGCTGCCTTCAAGCAAATTACTTGTGTATGGATTTTTTTATTTCTCTTATTACTCGGGATTATATACCACAAAACTGAATGTTATTGGCATATATTGGAGCGCAGTTAGTTTGTCTCCCCTATTGTGAACATTTATCAACCATCCGATTTGAAATCAGTTACAAAATGGCGGAGCTGTCGCAAGAATAAAAAACCTACTGTACGTACAGTAGATTTCATTCTTCATTCTCGATGCACGCCTGGTGATACTAAATCCAAATTGAACTTGATTGGCCCGATCCATAAATGTGCGAGTTGGCTATAATAAGGTCTCCTCATAATCTATATTCTATAATATTTCAAATTGCATGGGTCCGGATGGCAGAATTCAGTACTATATCTACAAAACCTTCTGTTTAATCATCTTCCCTTTATTGATTTCCTAAGATTTTTTGTACACATGATCTCAAGAAGGTACTGAACGAGAAAGTGGGAGTGTTTCATGTCTGGTAATTTTTAGCATGGTGTTATTCCCTGTCAAAGATGCAAAGAACAATCATAATTCATATTATCCTTTGTTTCATCACAATTTAAGCAAGCCTAGTAATATACACAATATTTCTGACACTGGGAATACATTCACTGAGGACCATAGATGTCCCTAGCTACCGAGAACATGCAAATGGACATTGTAGAAGTGGAGCAATCTTCCATTTACTTTGGTATGTATTTTAGGCGGATTTTCAGAAATAGGGCTCCGGGCTTAAGAGGTTAACCTGTTCCACCAGTGGTGAAAAATCCGCCTAAATATATACCTAGGTAAATGGAATATTGCTCCACAAGGCCCATTTGCATATTATTGGTATCTAGGGACATCTATGGACCTCAGGGAATGTATTCAGTGTCAGAAATATTGTGTCTATTACTAGGCTTGCTTAAATTGTGATGAAAGGAGAATATGAATTATGATTTTTCTTTGCATCTTTGACAGTGAATAACACCATGCTAATAATGACCAGACATGAAAAACTGCCACTGATCTCGTTCAGTACCTTCTTGAGATCATGTGTACAAAAAAATCTAAGGAAATTAATAAAGGGAAGATGATTAAACAGAAGGTTCTGTAGATACAGTACTGAATTCTCCCATCCGGACCAATGCAATTTGAAATATTATTATAGAATATAGAATAGGAGGTTTATAAATTACCTTATTATAGCCAGTTCACACATTTATATATATTAGGGCTGTCCCCGACTAAGTATTTGGATTGTCGACTATGATTGGCCAAAATTTGCCGTTAGTCGACTATTGGTCGGCAAAAAAAATAAAAATAAAGTATAACATAAAAAAAAAAGGGAGATTGGTTTTATCTGGTATCACAGTGGCTAAATAGCTGATAGCATCACGATGGTTTCAACCGGAAAAAATGTGCCGGAAGGTCTGGATTCTTACATATCTCGATGTGATTTATCAAGAAATATCTACAGCTGAACACAAGTTGGTTGCCTTTAATATTCACACGTCCGGGAGGGGGGGGGTACGAGCTAGAGCATAATGTGTGTAGGGTACTAGATAACAGGTATTAGGGGTATATCCTGTATAAGACTAACTAAATCATTTCATTGGATATGCACTGTTAATTAATGCTTGTATATCTTATCGTGTGTTGTCATGTTTGTTTATATGTTTGTTTAAAAAATAATAAAAAAAAAAAATACAAAAAAAAACATTAAAATTTTTTTTATTATTATTATTATTTTTTTTTTTTCATTCCATTTGGGCTGTGGGGGTGCTTAATGTCTGAACGAGTCGACTGAAGGCTTCTTGTCCTCTAAAAGCATGCAATTGGTCCACTGATGGATGCATCTTGATATTTGTCTAGTCTAGTGTGTTCATTAGATGGGTGAAATCCTCTTTCAGTGCCTCTGTGCCTGTTTTCGTAGGCAGTTAGCCTCTGGTATGCATGCCATTAGCGTTAGCCACGCTTCTAGGCCTCTTTTCTTTTGGAAAGAATGATAAAAAAAAATATATATATATTTTTTTTACTATTCGACTAAGATGTTGGTTAGTCAACTACGGCTCCTTTCGACCGATTAGTCGACTAATAGGGGTCAGCCCTAATATATATATATATATATATATATATATATATATATACATATATTATCTTTCAAATGCCCGAGTTCAATTTGGATTTAGTATCACCAGGGCGTGCATAAGAACAGATAATGAAATCTACTGTACTTTTTTATTTTCACCAGTGCAACCATTTTGAAACAAATTTCAGATCTAATTGTTGCTACATGCTAACAATAGGGAGGAGAAACTAACTGCGTTTCAATGTCAAAAACGTTACCTTTTGTGGCTTATTATCCTGAATAATAACAGTTATTGATATAATTCATACAGAACTCTGAACCCTTATAGAAGCTTCCAGGAAGTGTAGTTCGGAAAAATTCCAACGCTGATCGACAGCTATGCATGTCCTCTAAAAGATTGCCACAAAAAGACTACAATTCCCATGGTTAAAAAATATCCAAAATGGTCGCCCTCGCGACTAGACTTGTACAAATCGAAAAGTTTAATCTATCTAATGACACTTTTAACCTATTGCTAAACTAACGTATTGATGATAATATGCATTCTACATGCTGTTGTGACATGTTAGTGATGTTAATTCTTGAATACGTTTGAAATTTAAATCGCACATTTTATACAACAGTCAAAAAATATTGATTTATGACCAGATGCCACCGGTTTTCGGGACCGGTATTGATCCCGTCGGGTGGAACAGGTTAATACGCACGTTACTCCACAAGGTGTGCCGTTGGTGACGATCAAAGCATCCAAAAAACTACCCCCCCCCCTTTCATGCATTCATGATGAAACATAATACCGATAATATAGATGTGATTTCAAAATAGTAGGGTGTACAGGCGAGAAATTACAAAGTTTAGTGAATTGCATGTATTGCTGCATAGCGTAGTTTTCTGGGATTAGACAGGATTATTCTAAAACTATAGTCATATTCACCACGGTATAAAACGGGTGTATAAAATTATTTCTTCTTCTCATATTGAACGATAGATAGGTGATATCAAATGGGCCATAGTATTGTATCCATAGCTATAATATAGAATATAGTTATAGTCCTGCAAACACCACCACGTATTCCTATACTTTATAGAGCGTCTGCCTTTTAACTCATTGACCGCCACACTGTTTTCCCATCTCTACTCAATGGTGCCAGCGTTATTGACCATTTTAGCGATGTTTGCGGACCCATCATGTGTTCTGTATTATAGCTATGGAGACAATAATAGTATGGCTCATTTGACAGGCATTGTTTATAGTCCAACACTGACTAACCAGTTCATTTCTACATACTTTAGTTTGTGCGATATTCCATGCTAAACATCGCCCCTTTCCAAAATAATCCAGTCTTTTTTCCTAGATTGCGAGATATGACGTGTTATATGCATTATGCCCAAATCGTTCGGGTTGCTCGCCTGAAATACCTGAAAGGTATATATCATATATATGTGTCTTCACAAAATCATCAAGGGGGGGGGGGGGGGGTTACCAAAAGCATGTTTTAGGTCCGGTAAAATACGACACTGATCGGTACAAAAGCATGTTTTAGGTAAAAAAAATACTAGCAGGTTACCTAAAATAGACCTTACCTCAGTCAGAAGCAGGGCTGTACGTTAACTTTTTTTGCACATAGCACTGGTGCTACAGAGGTTGATAGTTTTGTAGCACTGGCCAAAATCTTGTAGCACAAGTATAAAACGAACAGTCACAAATGTGCCTATTGTATTTGTGTTATTTAGTTGCAGTCAGGGAACAAACTTAACTTTTTGACTTACCAGCCATTTGGCTGGTAGATTTAAAAAAGGCAGATTTTTTACCAGCCAAAAATTATAAATTGCTTTTTAGTATATCGCCATGTGTTATTATTACTATAATACTCTCATATGCTATTACATAAACAACATAAGGAATATTAGCATAATTTTGAGTGGACTGAAGGAATGAGTCAGCGTTAATAGTTTTAAATGCAAATAATTTATTGAAACATAGAAGTGGGGTCGGTTGGGACACACACACACACACAATGGGGGACCCTGATGTAAACAAGACGAAAGTCTTTCTCTGGTCTGAATCCCCTTAACAATTGTGTGTATTGAGCCGTACTGTATTGTACCCATTCTGCAATCTGTTAAATAAAGTTTTCATTCATTCACACTGTTTCAACTCACCACCCCCGCATCATATTGTAGTCTAGTCTGTCTTCAAACTTCCACTCCTCTCAACACACACACACACACACACCCTTTGCCCAGTCCTCACTGTCTCTAATTCTCTATGGCTCTGCCTCTGATCAGGATTAGCTTGTTAGCTTATGCTAATGAAACGTTCATTTCGGGCGATGTGGGCATAAAGGAATGGCGATGATGCAAAGCGTGTTAGAAACACCACAGACTTATTTCGGATCGCAAAATAGCCGCAGTCTGCTGTGCAGCTCCGCTCCGCTCGGCTGAGAGCAGAAGGCAGAAGCACGGTCTGGGGCGGATATGACATCACGGAGTTGCTATGGGTTTTTTCAAAATAAGAGTATCATATGAACCTGACTGTTGCTAGCTGCCGGAGCCCAGATATATCATGACTGGAACTGCGCTTAGGCGGAAATGAGACCTGTGACAGGATTTTCAAAATAAGAGTATCAATATGAACCGAATGCCTATCGCACCAGTGCTACTGAAGTAAATCCATTCATCGCACAGACCGCTGTTGCTGTAGCACGTGCGATATATATGTCGCACTGTACAGCCCTGGTCAGAAGGTACTAATAAATCCCAGCCGTCCCATCGCGATCACAATTACTCGTGTATATTGGGCATGGCTATCATACGGGAAACAATAGGTTTGAGGCATCAAATCTCCGACCGATTGCTATGTCCTGATCCACTTTGAGGGGGAAGCAGCCGGAGGTTACTCAGTACTGGAAGACAACTGATATCACCAGTTCAAAAGGTAGGTGATACTGCCACCTGGCAGGATTTGATCGCCATTGCCATTTTAATGTAGGCAGCTGTGCCAGGGAGACACAGGCAGCTCTGAGCAAGTGTTTATAATGGGTATTAAAGGAATCAAAACAAGAAAACTAGTTTTTGACGCTCAAGCGTTGGCGACGAAACACAAGTATACTCGTTTTTTGCGCCCTATGAGTTAACAACACATCGCGCATATCGCTCCGGCGTCCAAAGTGTTAAGGCATGTACATTGCGAGTGTTGTGAGCTCATGCCAGAATAAAACTAAAGTTGAAGTTCAGCGTGCTAAAAAATCTAAAATCAAAGTGAAGTCTACAGAAGAACATTGACAACTTAGATAATTAACACAGCTCTCTCACTGACACACACACACACACACACACACTCGAGACTGATTTCCCCAGTCCGGCCCTGGTTAAAAGCCTCCAATGCTTATTAGTGTGTGTGCGTTTGAACGTTTGCATGTTTCAACCATACATTTCCATTTATAAAAAAAATTATAATAATAATAATATTATTATTATATTTTTTTTAACCTCCTATAATAGTGGGGGTCGCGACTCTCTGACACCGTTATTTGGGGGTCGCGGCCTGAAAAGTTTGGGAACCCCTGTCCTAACTGGCTAGCTACTGATAGCTCCTGATATCAACGTCTGATATCATCAGTTTGGTATTCATTTCACAAGTGCTGGCTAGCGTTGGCTAACTAGCTATCGCTTGTGAGCTAACGTTAGCTACCGAGCTAACGTTACTGTTTAAACAAAACTACACAGTCAACTATTCACTTTTGTTTAATACATGAGGCGTTGTCTAACTGGCTAGCTACTGATAGCTCCTGATATCAACAAATGTGCATTTCAGTTTAAGAATGATAGGGATGCGCCAGCATGAGACCTAGGTAGCTAACGTTAGCTCACGTTAGCTCACTGTTTTAACTAAATGACCCAGTAAACTAAATAGTTCACTTTATTTAATACATGATGCATTGTCTAACATCATCTAGCCGGCTAGCAGTAGCTACAGCTCCTGATATCAATGTCTTATAACATAATTTACATTATTCGTTTTTGCAGCTGAACATTGGCTAATTAACTATCATGCTCCATAACACTGCAAAGATGGCAATGCTGAATGTGATTTGACCAAAGCAGAGTATACACACAGACAGTGGAGCTGTTTGCAGATAGCGAGCATTTTGACTTGTTGCGTGGTGGCCAGGGAACAAAATAACCACCCGCCAAGCGCCAATGGCCTGTAGATTTAAGGTTCGGCGTGTAAAAATGATAGGTCTGCCCGCCATCTGGCGTGTAGTTCATATCGATACTCTTATTTTGAAAATCCTGTGCGGGTCTCATTTCCGCCCCAAGCGCAGCTCCAGTCATAATATCTGGGCTCCGGCAGCTAGCAACGTTCAGGTTCATATGATACTCTTATTTTGAAAAACCTGTAGCAACTCCGCGAGTCATACGATATCCGCCCAGTCCGTGTTTCTGAAAGCAGAGCAGCGTTAACACAGCAGTGCGCCTACAGACTCGAAATAAGTCCGTGGTGTTTTTTTTCTTCTCACAACGGGTCAAATGCATCTACATGCTTTGCACCGTCGCCATTCCTTTATGCCCACATCGCCCGAAATGAACATTTATGTACCATTACAATCACTACAACGTTAGCGTAAGCTAACAAGATAATCCTGATCAGAGGCAGAGTCGCAGAGCCATAGAGAACAGCAGACAGTGTGGACTGGAGAAAGGGAAATGGGGGGGGCACTCTCCCCTTCCCTGTGTGTGTGCGTGCGTTAGGGATGGGTACCGAATTCGGTACTTTTGAGGTACCGAACCGAAACACGTCGGTATTACCGAGTATCGAATCAAGTGAGAAACCAAAACAAATTTAAATAAAAAATAAAAAAAATAAGTGTATTATTATTATTTTTTAACTTTTTTATTTTTTTTTAACTTTTTTATTTTCATGTCAACGTTCACACGCACAATATATGCTTACCTAGGATTTGACTTGATTCAACAACAAAGCAGTCGGAGCAATGACAAGCCGAAAACTGTCGAAATTGTAGTTATTTGAAGTTTGGATTTTCTTTTTTTACGACTGAGGTAGGTAAATAAAATTTCTTGAGACTAAAGTACAGAAAAAAGGTACCGTTGGGTACCGGTATCGATTCACAGGTACCGGTACCGGTATCGGTTCAAATGTGAAAGGTACCCATCCCTAGCGTGCGTGCGTGCGTTTGGAGAGTATTATATAGTAATAATAACACATGGTGATATACTAAAAAGCTATTTATAATTTTTGGCTGGTAAAAAATCTGCCCGGCTGGTAGTTTTTAAAATCTACCAGCCAAATGGCTGGTAAGTCAAAAAGTTAAGTTTGTTCCCTGGTGGTGGCGATGTCTCGCAGATAATACAACTACAAGTATAATTATATAATATATATTAGGGTTGCACGATATTGATTTTTTGACCCCGATATCTATAACTTTCTGCTCCTCAAGGTCGATACCGATAACCGATAATATATATATATATTTATTGTATTATTAATTATTAATAATTTTTTTAATGTATATTCCTGTAGTGTTGACCTAGATTTATCATGACATGAGTGTTACTACTATGAACAAAACAAAGCCAAGAGAACAGTTGACTCTTCAAATAAAGTTACTATATTTATTTTTCCAAATAAATGTAATTTGAGTCAATCACAAAATTCACAATCCGTCAATGTCATCAACAGTTTCAGTGCCAGCCATAACGTTGATTAATGTCCTTGAGTGCCATCATCCACTTCAATGATAGCGTTAAAAACGCATAATCTATGTTTTAAATGATGGCTATGTGTCTAATCTGCCCGTCGCTTATCAATGACTTGTTTGCAGTCAACATTGTCGAAACTGATTTTTTTTTTTTTATCAATTCATATCCTTTTTATAGCATTTCGAAAAGCTATCGTTTTCTCTAACATTTCCGGAAAATAGAAAGATTCCCTCATAAACAGCATTTATTGGAATATTCTCGAATACACTAGACACGTTGTCATTTGTCTGCCTATTTATGAATCGTTTTCAAATAAACGCTAGATTATCGATAGTATATGTGTACTTATGCACGCGATAGAAGCGAGCTGAGAAATCGATTCTCTCATTTCCTCAACATCACACACACACACATACATACGGGACACGCTGTTATCTCAGTGAATACAGCTCTGATTATCCTAAAACTGGTAACATAGACTCCTTACCTTAGATCAGATGTTCTCCAAAAAGATTATTCCAATTCCTGATCGGCATTCCAAATATCGATCGTGTTTATTGATTGATTATTGGCTGCTGTAAATATATATATTCCACGCCGCTTTCCAACTCGCGATCACTTCCCTCATCATCAGATCCCTCGCCAGCATAATGGAGCCAGTTGGCTCCCCCCACACAGATCCACCAGTATAATCGAATGGCCTGCAGTTACACAGGGATAGACGATAGGGCAGTGCTTGGTGGTCCAAATTAACCTGGCTACTAGGGAGCTGCGAGTGACTGCGTATTCAAAAGCCCCTGGCTTGAACATCGCAGTCACGGAAGGGGGCGGGGCTACAGCTGGCTTTGGATTAGCTTAGCATTTACTGCTCGGCGTCGTCGTCGGATTTTAATACACCATCGTAGCGGTGGTGATTAGGGATGTCCCGATCCGATCACGTGATCGGGGCCAATCACGTGATTTTCCGAAAATCGGGATCGGCACAAAAAAAAATAATCAGGATATTTTTTTTTTTTCTTTCTTTTTTTTATTCAACAAACATGACCATGTTCACGTCTTAAACTCATACTGAGGCCTTAGTTGGTTTTAAATTGCATATCATCATTCATTTATTTATTGTCACACAGAGCAGAAGAATTTTGCCAAAACAAACCAATAGTATCCAGCTGCAGAACAGCAGACCAGCCACACTCTCAGACCCAAACGCATTTCCTTTGATTTAATTATACATCAAATGATTTATGTCAAGGATTGCAATGCCTCGCTTGAATGAAGTTCACTTTTCACCTGGATAACGTCAACATTCAGGGTGAATGTAATGTGTAATGTAAATTGGGATTAAAAAGATACAATTTTTTTGTAATCTTTTTATTTTTTTTGATCGGATCGGGAAAGATCGGTATCGGTAGATACTCAAAATCACATGATCGGGATCGGATCGGGAGCAAAAATATGTGATCAGGACATCCCTAGTGGTGATGTTTCAGGTGACTTATTAGGTTGGATGTGTTATAGCTTGTTGCCCCTTTCCCTCCTCGTGGAACTTCTGCATTTGTTACAAATAGCAAGCAAACTGTTTTTCTCTGAAATTTTGAAAAAGTCCAACGAAGCCATCTTTGTTTACTATCCGAGTGTGCTGCTTCTGAAAGCCACGCGACTACGTCACAGCCAGGCATGAGAAGGGAGCGCTGGATTTGTGAAAAACTCCCTCTTCCTAAACCACACGCTATCAGTCGTACCACAGTACTGGAAAAACTGGAGGCGCCTACAGTAAAAACAAACGCCCTTCATCCCAATCCACCCACACCGGATTTCTTTTAACCAAAAAATTTATTATATATTATCGGAGCTATCAATAATGTTATCAGGTTAATAATTGCTAACGTCATAATTGCTGATATCGGCACGATAATTATCGTGCATCTCTAATATATATATTTATTTAAAAAAAATGACCAACAGGGAACTGCATCCAACAATACAACCCCTGAGTCTAAGGTAAGGACACATTTAAATCACAGAAGTGTAATGTTAGTCTATTGGAACTGTATGTTATCGACACGTTCTAGTTATAGCTGCTTATTATCTTTGTGCTTACAATAATCAGAAGGTACGGTACACAGTTGGTCTCACCCTCTGTGCCATTATCAGCACAAAATATGTCCCCATATGATCAAATCGACGTTGATAGATTATATATATTTAATTTTTTTTGGGACGGTTTACATTCACTTTGGGACGGTTAAAACTGTATTTCGGGACGGTTCTGGGACGGTGGTGAAAAAAGTTAGTCTGGAGCCCTGACACACACCACACACACACAGCTTGTACTAACATTAGATTTTCTTGGTGCAATAAACAGAGCTAACATTAGCTAAGCTAGCAACAATTAGTTAGCTAGCCGGCTAATTAACTAATTACGATTTATGTACTTACTGATTCGATACTTTCTTTCGGGTCCCGAAGACTTGGTACAGCTCCCTTCTTTAGCAACAGCCTGGAAATCACCCCAGAATTATAAAGTCCTTGATTCTCAATGTCGTCTTTGCAAAAATGTGCGGTACACACCCAACTATGAGAAGTTACAGCAGTTGGGGGGTCTCCAAAAACGAACTTGGCCCATTGCTTGCGGAGCGCGCTATCGTTAGGAAACGAGTGCAAGGACGTATTCGCTGCTTGGCAGCCAGGAACAGCACATGTCTTGCCCGTTTTGCTCCATGTTTTTTCTTTCTTGTTTGATATCAGCATCTTTAAACCTGACTGAGGTTCCCCACTCTCCTTCCAATCAGTACTGTCATCAGTCTCAGAACAGTCTGAAGAGAGAAGCTGGTCACCTCTAGTTGGTTCTAAATCACCAGCTGGATCTAAGTTACTGGCTGGTTCTGATAGTCCACAGTCCTCTCCATCAGGTTCTGTTTTCATCTGTTCAGTTGAGGTGCTGGGTAAAGAGTAAGCCTCTCTGTTTTTCTCCCTCTGGGTTTGAAGAGGCTGGAAGGACAGAGCGTTCTCTTGACCATCTTCACATTTCACTGGGTCTACTGTGATCTTGGAGAGATCAGCTTCTTCCAGCCCTTGATGTGGTTCCTCTTTAATCTGTAGGAGCTCTGGGTCCTGGGTTTGGCTGAACAGTGAGGACAGAGTATTCTCTCCGTCGTGTTCATATTTCACAGGGTGTAAGGTCATCTTGGAGCCATCAGCCTCCTCTAGATCTTGAAATAGTTCATCCTGTTCCTCTTTAATCTCTAGGGACTCTGGGTCCTGGGTTTGGTTAAACCATGAGAACTGAGGTTTCTCTTCATCATGTTCACTCTTCACAGGGACAGGGTTGAATGTGAACTTTATGATATCAGCCTCCTCCAGACCTTGAAGCTGCTCTCCCTCCTGACTGCTCCAGAGTTCCTCCTGTTCCTCTTTCATCTGTAGGGGCTCTGGCTCCTCCTGGTCCAGACTGGGGCTCCTTTCCTGCTGCTCAGGGGGAACCTCCTCTTCACAGACAGAGAGCTGTGGGGGGTCTGCAGGGAGGAATAATAATATGAGTAACAAACAAAGATGCAGTAGATAACTTTTCACCATTAAGTGAAACTCTGAAACGGAGTAAAACACAAGTGCTTTCAATCCATTACTGCTTGGCTATGACATGTCCTCATCACACTGTCAATCACAACTTGGAGGTTGATCATATGTTGTCAGGAGGTGAGAATGTAAACAAACAGAGTGAGACTTGAGGTTCTCCAAACTAAACAGGGTAACTGTGGATAGCTGAAATACTTTGGATTGTTAGCTTGACCAATAACCTTTTACTTGAGTTGGGGCACTCCTACACTGTAGGACTGAAATTAAAGCTGAAATTCTGCATTTGAAGCAAATCTTGATTTCATTTGAAGTCCATTATGGTGTTGTACAGAGCCAGAATTGTGAAAATTGTGTCAATGTCCAAATATTTATGGACGTCTGTATAAAGTCAGAATATAAGCCCCAGGGCTGAATGGAGTCCCACACGGGTTTATAAAAGTGTGCCTGATGTACTCGGATTCTTGTGGAGGTTATTGAGAGTAGTATGGGACAAACAGGTTATACCAAAAGTTTGGGTTAGAGCAGAATTAATCCTAATTCCCAAGGAGAAAGAGTCCTCACAGTTTCTGACTATATCCCTCCTGAATGTAGAAGGTAAGATTTTCTTTACTGTACTGGCAGAGGCTAGCAAACTACCTAGAAAGGAATTGTTAAATAGACACAGCAGTGCAGAAAGCAGGAATCCCAGGGTTTGCCGGATGTATAGAACACACAAGCATGATATGGCACCAGATTCAATCAGCCAAGATAGAGAAAGGAGATTTACAGGTGGTATTTTTAGACCTGGCAAATGCGTTTGGCTCGGTACCGCATAGCCTTATTTGGTGCCTGCCGTGATTGTAAACTTGATGGAAGCATACTTCCAAGATATTATATTGTGCTTTAGTACTACAGAGTTTACAACAGCATGGCAAAGACTAGAGATTATGGCAGGGTGATCCATTTCACCACTAGCGTTCACAATGATGATGGAAGTAATAATTAGAGCCTCAAAATGGGGGGTGGGTGGGGAGAGACGGCAGGGCGGGCTGTGCCTCCCACCTATTAGGGCTTACATTGGATGACATGACACTAGTGACCAGTGCCTTGTACAAAAAGGTTACTAGAGAAGTTAAATGATCATCTCAAGTGGGCTAGGATGAAGATTAAACCTAGTAAATCAAGAAGCATTTCATTGACCAGAGGGAAGGTAGTAGAGAAAGTTTTACATAGATGAGGAGGAAATTCCATCTATAAGGGACAAGCCAGTGAAGAGTTTTGGTAGGTAGTATAATGAGGAGTTGAATGATGGTGAACAGATAGAGCAACTTAGGAAAGATGTTGTAGAGGGGATAGGAAGTAGGGCTGGGCGATATGACCAAAAACGTTATAAAATTATAAATAATTATAAAATTATTTTCATATAATTCGATATCGATAATTATCGTCGATATAATGTCTGTCAAGTTTAATTAACTTCTTATGCTGCTGCGAATGTCTCAAGTCGAGTTGATGTCGTCATCAGTCCGCGCACGTTAACAGTAGCCGACAAGCGGAGCATCTCATGACAATAAATATGACACTAAAACTCTTCCGCCACAATATATTGAAACGACGTCCAATGTATACCCCACCCACACTACTTAAACGTGGCCTCAGAATTCAAAACACACACATACTCGGCACGTAAATATATAAAACAACGCCGTGCAAGCTAATTAGCCTAGCAAGCCTTGTTGTTGAGTGAGTCCTAGTACCTCTGGGTCTCCTTCCGGATCTCGTTCGCTCTCGGCCATCTCCTTCACTGATTGGTTGTTAGCTGTTGTGCGTATGCACGTCACGTCATCACGTAACGTTGGTTGTTGTTAGTGGGTGTGCTGAGCCGAGGCTGAACGGAGCCAAGCTTGGAAATCGATATATCGAAACTTTGCGACCACGTTTCATGTTTATTTCGAGGAAATAATTTATCACAATAGTTATCGTTATCGTTTTATCGCCCAGCCCAAATAGGAAGGATAGAGAAGTCATGGCTTCCAGGCAAGTTAAAGTTGTAGTGTTTCAAATGTAGAGAGATTGGTTCATTTGTACATTAGGAAATGCCTAGGAGTTCCTCAGTGTATCAGTAGTGTGGCATTGTATGGTAAAGGCATTCTCCAGCTATCAGTGGACAGAGCAGTGAGGTGGTGTGCATCCAACAACCTCCTGCTCAACACCTCCAAAACCATGGAAATTGCCATAGACTTCAGGACTTCAAAAAAAACACCCATACTCCCAATAACCATCGCAGACCAACCCATAACCCTAACTGATTCATTCAAGTTCCTCGGCACCCACATCAGCAATAAACTCAAATGGGACATTAACACCACTGCCATCATCAAAAAGGCCCAGCAGCGCCTGTACTTCCTCAGACAACTGAGGAAGTACAGAGTCCAACAACACCTGCTGGTCCAATTTTACACTGCCATAATTCAAAGTATCCTCACCTCATCCATCACAGTCTGGTACAGTTCCACTGACAAACACACCAAACACAAACTCCAACACATTATCAAGACAGCCTCCAAAATAATTGGCTGTCCCCTCCCCTCTCTGGACTCCATCTACACCTCACGCACAGTCACCTGCTCTGTTAAAATAGTCAACGACCCCTCTCACCCAGCACACCACTTATTCCAGCACATGCCCTCAGGTCGCTACAGGTCCATTCTAACCAGACACACACGCTTCACAAACAGTTTTTTCCCCACAGCAGTCCGAACACTGAACACCCTGGCCCGCCCCCATTTGCACAGACGGGCAAGCATCCGTCACTGACTGACACTGTTACCGTGACTGTCCTATATGTATTTATGTATATATGTTTTTGACGTTTTTGATGTTTGATGTCTGTTTTCATGTTTGATGTAACCAGTGCTCAACATCTGTACCGAAAACAATTACCACCAACCATCGTTGTGTGGCATTAAAGTATCTTGTATCTTGTAGTAACAAGTCTAACAGAGGAGTTTATGTGTGTGAAGGCGAGAACAATATTGATAACAATATTATTATCAGGGAGCAACCATACAGTAGTTAGTAAGTTGGTCCCACATCCAACTAGAGGGAGGAAATGGAACCCAAGACAGGCAGTACAGGAAGTAGAGGCAGCACTTAGGCATACAGACGTAGGTAAGGTGCAACAAGGCCGGAGGGGGGGGGGGGCTCAGGGAAACCAGTATGGCGTAAAGCAGGTCCCAAAGAAAGAAGGAAGCTGGTAGTGGAGCAGGTATGGTGACAAGAGGAAGTAGTGAGGTGTACAAAGGCTGTGGCCCAGGCTAAGCAGGGACAGTGGATGAACTGGGAAAGTGTAGAGAAGTTTACTTTGGGAGGATTCAGTTGGAGGAGGTTTATGAAAGGAAAAAGCTTATTTAACTGCCACAAACATTGTATGGCATTGTTTCATGTATTTTCTTGATAATTTACTTTATTTAATATTAATTTTGTTTGTGCAGAAAGTTTATTTTAGTTTGTGTTGCACAGGGACAACTGGAGCTGAAGAAGTACGGTCTTCTTTTCACCTGTATGTGCTCTAGAGACATACACAGATATTCTTAATGATCTTACCAGACGCTTTCATCAATGCATTGTGTGCATTCATTTAGGGGTGGGACAATACATCGATCCAGATCGATATATCGATCTATTATCAATTATCAAATAAGATCGATGCAACGTAAAAATTTTGATTCATATTGCGATACTCTTATTGAAAATCCCCTCGTGAGCATATCCACCCGCCCGCCCGGCTGGCTGCAACAACAACAGTAGCTCAGCGCAGCTCAGCGTGTGTAGACGTTAGACAACATTGCTTCAGAGTCTGCCTATTTTGCCCGAAATAAGTGCCTGTTGTTTTTTTCCCCACAAGGGGTCAAATGCATCTAACATGCTTTCCATCCTCGCCATTCCTTTATGCCCACGTCGCGTTAAATACCGAAATTAACGTTGCGTTAGCGTGAGCTAACTAAGCTAAGCTGATAGAGAGAGCAGCAGAGGTCCACTAGGGACTGGGAGGGAGGGGGGGGGGGTTACTGCATTCTCGAGATAGGATCTGCACCTTCTGACTCCCAATATGCCTTTTCCAGCCAAAATACAGCGCTGTGATAGGAAAAACGAACCAAAAACAGTGAACAGGAGGTTGTTTTTCATTTAAATGTCTGGAAGAGATCAACAATAAAAATGTCAAATGATATTTCCATTGCCTTTTTTTGTTGTTGATTTAAATGTTACCGATTGTGTTAAATGGGCATATAATATCGTCTCATATCGATTGCAGGCACCTGAATCGAATCGTATCGTATCGCGGCAGACTTTGTGATATCGGAAAATATCGTATCGTTGTCCAAAGAATCGATATCGTATCGTGATGAAACTTGTGATTCCCACCCCAATACGTGCAAATGTAAGACTGCTGAGATGTGATCAAGGTACAAACAAGTGCAAAAAGAGAGTTCATGGAAGCAATGAAGGATCTGGACCATGAACAGTTGAAAGCACATGGATGCGAGTTCATAATGAATTTCCCAGCATCCAGCCACATGGGAAAGACAAATCAGAATGATCAGGAGCGTTTTAACTGCACTCTTTCATCAATCTGCCAAACAGTGCTTCACTTAGAACCTCTCTCTATGAAGTGATGGTTATTATCAATAGCAGACCTCTGACAACAGATCACTTGAATGATCCAACAAGTCTTGAACCTCTCACGCCCAATCACATTCTCATGATGAAGTCAAGTATAATATCTCCCCCTCCAGGTGAATTTGTGAATCAGGATCTATACCTTTGCAAAAGATGGCGCCAGGTACAGTTTTTGGCAAATTAATCTTAGACAAGGTGGAAGAAGGAGTACCTCCTGAATCTTCAGCACCGACAAAAATGGCAAAAGGACAAGAGAAACACAAAGATGAATGACCAGCGTTTCCCCTGGTCCCGCCAACAGGACCCCCCACCCCCCCTGAAAAAATTATAATAAAAATAAAGATTATTATAAAAAGTTTTTTAAAGTTTGCTTTAATCACAGTAACGTTGGCGAGCTAGCTAAATTATATAAAAAAGAACTGGATAGTTGATATAAGTTGATATATGAACTGGATAGTTCATATAAGTCATTCTCCCTTTCTGTGTGTGTGTGCGCATATGCCCGTCCCAACTCTGGTCTTTGGAAAGTTTGATATTTACTGAGGATGGCCAGATAATGTTGATATTTAAACTTTAAAAATTATTATACAGAGAGAAGCTTCAGCAAGTACAAAACGCTGCTGACCGACAAAAGAGAATCCCTCACTGAGGAAAACACAAAGGCCTAACCATCATGTATCACAATGGGGATGTCAGGCAGAGATGGGGAGAAGCATGAACCTTTAAAGGACATCTCTTTGAAATCAATTAGAATTCATAGGGCCCTAGTTAAGGTGAGTTAATAAATTCACTCTGAAAATCTGCTCCGCTGATAAACTGACTCTTTGGACAACACTAGTAGTTTTGGGGGGCCTTCCACCCCCCCTGAAAAGAATCCTAGGGGAAACACTGATGACATTGTCATCCTTCAAGAGGATAATTCCCCCTGAATTCGATGGAGATTGGCAAGAGTAACAGAGGTGTATCCTGCACCGATGGAAGAGTCTGAAAGGTGAAGCGGTTAATCAGCGACTCAACCCTAGACAATCAAGGGAAACGTAGTGCTAAGCCAGTCTATCTGGACAGGCCTCTCCAAGCAGGTCAAGCAGCCTATTATGGTGTTTAGTTTTCATACATATTCAGTTATTCATGTGAGATTGAATTTAAAGTGTCTTTGTGTGAAATTGAAATTGTGAGGTGAAATCACATAATTGTGATTTGGTGAGAGTTTAACTGCCACAAATATTGTATGGCATTGTTTCATGCATTTTCTTTGTTTATATATATTTTTCCATAATTTACATTCTTTAATATTTATTTTGTTTGTGCAGAAAGTTCTTTTTAGTTTGTGTTGCATAGGGACATTTTTAGATGTTTACCACATATTTAATTGAGACCCTTTATTTGTTTATTATTTCATTCAGTAACATTTGCAGAGCCTTATAACAAAAACATTATTACGGTCACCATTGTGACCAGTGGGATTAACACTTTGAGCGCCACGCCTGGTTTTCCGCTTTACCGCTTGAATGCCACCATCGGCGCCAATGTTAACGTTAATATCGCCTAATCTATGTTTTAAATTATGGCTATGTGTCTAATCTGCCCATCGCATTATCAAATACTATTTTCCAGTCAGTGCTGTGAAGGCAGATTGTTTTTTTTATCGCGTCGTTTCCATTTCAGAGCAGTTAGAAAAGCCCCCGTTTTGATATAAAAAACAGCTCATTCTGGACCATTCTATGAAAATCGTCTTTTAGTGGAATATTCCACAACGTTGATATTCGTCTGCCTTTTTATGAATCGTTTTCAAATAAACGCTAGATGATCAATATTATACGTGCACGCAAGCACATTACGGCCGCGCACTGATAATCGCTCCGTTGATTTCCTCACGGAGTTTTACAGTGAAACCGAAAGAAGACATTTCACAAAACAGCTTATAACTTCATCAAACTTACTCTGATTATCCTACCACTGATAACATAGAGTCCTTACCTGACATGAGATGGTATCCAACTGGTATATTCCAATTCCTGATCACCATTCGAAAAAATCGATACGTGTATGGATCCAACGCGATACAGTAGAACTCCATGATCCGCGGGGCTCTGAGGCTCCAGAATGAACTCTGGTAACCCCGGCTGGATCAGTGAACTGGAAAATGTGGAGTACCGGATTTTTTTCCCCATTCATTTTCATTGAGTCCATTCCAAAATCACTTATGTCATCTGGGAGACGACAGGGGGCGCTTTTTTCCACAGTGATCGCCGGCGCCCCTCGGCTATACTCGGGTAGGCTCGGGTGATGCAATAATTTTTCAGATCGCAAAAAAAAAATAAAAAAAAAAATACGAGAAATCTCGTGAGTGGCACGCAACCACCTATAAAAAAACCCGAGAAATCTCGTGAGTGGCACTCAAAGTGTTAATCAACAAATTGTATTATTTATTTGTCTATTTCATTGAACATTGCACATGTTAACACTTTAACTGCCAGAAGACGAGTTTAGGCGTCCTTCCCCGCCATGCTCAAGTTGCCGAAGACGCCGTAACTCGTCTTTGATATCAATATTTCAAAAATCTGTGATCGGATTCATATTTCCCATCCGCTGGCCTGAGACCCACCAAAAAGCCCCACTGAACCCTCTAGCGGTTCAAGAGCGCCATCTGGTGGCCGATCGGCGCAATCGCCAAACAGGAAGTTACTTGGACGATGTGCTATTCACCCATATTACTTCCGGGCACTCGGTATATGTCCCGGCACTCTAGCTCGTCACAATACGATCCGTTGCCAATAACTCGATAAACAACATGATTTGGACGTATATACCATTATACAACCTGGAAATGGACCGGGTATTCCAACATCCCATAATAGGAAAATGTATACTCCACGCTCATCGCCCAACGGCGCGAGGAAGATACGGTAAGATTCAGCGTTATTTTTCAATGTCTTCTATACTAACTGATCTGATGAACATATGACCCACATTAGATGAATGGTATAACGCTGCCCACGGAATTATAAACGCCCCCTCGCCCATCCGGTCAACATCAGATGATGTGTAGTAACTTCCAGAAGTCAGTCCAGTTGGATTTTTTTATATCGCGCCGATTGCTATCAAACTGTATTTGATCATCAATATAATGCATTTGGGGCTATAAATCACGTTCTGGAGAAAGCTGCAGAAAGAGATGAAAACATACTTATACTTTAGATCATATTTTAGTATGAATATGTGAATGAAAAAGTTTAACGTTCATACACCCTGAACAATACATATAGGACATTGAATGGGCCCTAATAATGGCAATTTAGCAATAGAATTTAAAAAGTTATAGCCCTGCAAAGAAGGGGAACTTATCCATAGACAAATAGAGCTGGCAACCTATGGTATATCATGAATTTAGCCTTAGGCAATCAAAGTGTTAAAAGCCATTTTTTTTACTCAAAATGTGAGTATTACCAAGTCAACTTGTGTTCTTAAAACAATGACAATAAACATAGTTTTATTAGGTTGAAATAATGTGGTTGTGTACTTATTTTTCTGTTAACTTATTATGGATTGAAAACTGAAAACCTTGATGCACAGTAACTGAACTCAATATTTTTAAGTTCTGGTAACTTATTTAATTTTTTTTACAGTGTAGTCTTGCGATCAATCAAAACGTATTTTCACGATATACCTCACATTCACATCCTGGTGGTCTCCTGGTGTTCTCCATTAGGCCTGTAAGTGGAGCTATGACAGCACACGTACAGTACACACACCGATGGTGTGTGATGTGTCCAAAAATGAATGGGCAAATGTGAGTGAAATGGTCGCACTGATTGTATGCAGCTGTTTGTCTGCATTGCATTCCCCCCCAACTCAGATTTAGGGTTGATAATACAACCATCATAATAATATTGTTAATAATAACAATAACAATAATGATGTAATAATGTAAAAATTATCATTAATCCTTTAATCGCCAAGGACGAGTTACCACGTCATTCTCCGCCATGCGTAATCTGCCAATGACGCCGTAAGGCGTCTTTGAGATCAATATTTCAAAAATCTGTGATGGCAATCATATTTCACCCACGGAGACTTGAGATGTCCTGTTGATCTCCTCTCAACTCTCCAACGGTTCAAGAGCGCCATCTGGTGGCCGATCGGCGGATCGCCCAAACAGGAAGTGACGCGCCGGAAGTGGTGCTCATCCATATTCGGTCCGGGCACTCGCTATCGTTAGCGGGACTCCAGCTCGACACACTGGACAGCGATCTGTTGCCAATAACTCGATAAACAACATGATTTGGACGCATATAGCATTATACAACCTGGACATGGATCGCATATATCAACATCCCATAATCGCGAACTTTCTGCTCGACGCTGACCACCCAACAGTCAGAGGAAGATGCGGTAAGTTTCAGCGTGTTTGCTTATTATGATCCGTATAAACTGCTGTGATCTATGTATCGCCCATACTAAATAAATGATTTAACGTCGGCCACGGACTTATAACCCCCCCCCCCCCCCCCCCCTCCGGTCACAAGCAGATGATGAGGCATGACGCTTAGGACCTTGTACAATTGAATTTTTTTATCTGACGTCAATCGGTATCAAACTACATTTGATGATCTAATATATGTATTTGTGGCTATAGATCACGTTCTGTAGAATGCTGCAGAAAACGATAAAAACATATTTATACTTTAGACCATATTTTAGTATGAATATGTGAATGAAAAAGTAGAACGTTGCTACATCCTAAACGATAGATACTTGACGTTGAATTGGCCATAGTAATGTCAATTTAGCAATACAATTAAAAAAGTTATAGCCCTGCAAAGAAGGGGAACATACCCATAGATTTACAGCGCTGGCAGATAGGGGATTAAGATCAGAATAATCCCTGGCAGATAAAGGGTTAAAAAGACCAGATTATGAGGAAAAAAATTACGATGCATGAAATATTGTTGAGGCACACTAGTTACATCTATATTTCAAACAGGCACTCCATGTCAAAAAGGTTGCTGACCCCTGCAATAGTGGGTCAAGGTCAAGGATAGCGATCGGCTCCCACTCATAAACTTTTTCTTTACCAGGTTGTTTGTGCGACACACAAGCCACAAAGCCAAAATGTATCAAATAAAAAAAGTTAAGATCCAGTCATCATAAAATCTACAATATCATACAGTCACCTTGTACTATTTTGATTTGCTGAGACGGAACCGAGGACCCTTTCCAGTGTCTTTGTGCCGCACAGAGCCACAAGGTAAACAACAGTTAACCTGGAAGAAAATACAAGCAAAAACATTCTACACTTTAACACACTTTATATTTATTAGCAAAGATATTTGCACTACAATTCATACCTCATTGCACCTTACCCTAAGTTGTACCTGATCCCATTGCTGCATTGTGCCTCACTGTTACTCTTTTTTTTTTTTTACTCTGTATTGTATATTGTATGTATATATTGATTGACTGAACACTTTTTGTTTACATACCATTGACTTTTTCTATTTTATACTTTTTATCTATTTTATCTAGCACACTCTCAGGAGCTCATACATGGAACAAAGCATTTCGTGGAAAAGTATTCTGTATTTATGACAACTATTAAAGCAACTTTAACAACTTTATTGCCTTTTAAATTAAGATTATGTACCAGGCGAGGGTAAAAATATCATGTTTTCCTTCGTTGTATCTCCATTTACTCTGGAATGGTAATATATGTGGGCTTACTTACACTTGATTAATATGTCCTACCTTGTTACCTATCAAAGGAGACCAGAAACATGCATATAGGCCTTATGGTTCAGGAGCTATCATGATTAATTTGGGGCATGTCATTTCAGACAGGAGGCCTGAACAATATGCTTGGTAGTTAGTGTTATAAAAGATATAATAGCACACATTTGGAGGCACCTCACCTGCTGCATTGCACATCTTTTCTAGCAGTAGGGGTGAATACCTTCCCAAAAATCACTATGAAAGTTAGTCCCCCAAGATGGTACCCGTTGTCCAAATGTGGGGCCCTGGCTCACGGTCTAAGACGCATTTCAGCAGCATAGCCTCTCAAGTAAAGCCGAAACAGTGGCTGAAATGCTCAACAGTTGAGATGTTCGGTCATTATTAGTAACGAGCTGAATAAACGCACATTTCTCTAGATACATAGAGTCGCACCAGTTTCTGACCTAACGTCACATATTCTCACAAAACTCATAACGCGGGAGTAGCTTTTAAATGTAGCATTAGCATAGCAGCTTAGCTTGTTAGCTGCTCCAGCTAACTTACCTCTGGTCAAGGCCCAGTCTGGGTGGAAAAGTGGCAGAAACGCCCAACAGATCAGATGTGCGGTCAGTAGATTAATACAAGCAGATGTTACTGTAACAAAACGGAGAGGTCGACATGAACCGAATGTGCCTTTGTTTACCTGAACGACGAGACTCCAGAAACTACGTGTGTTTTAGTCAGAGAGGAGGAGGAGCCAGCAGCTACTCCCGTCGGACGGCTAGGCGTGTTCGAGATGGATTTCGGTTCGCCTCGAAAGTCAATAGTATGCAGCTGCAGAACGTCAGAACCACCATAGATATATATAGAACACTAGATAGCTTACCCGCGCTGCCGGCCAATGGAGAGCGACGTCACTGAACCGCCGCCATCTTGCCCAGGTCAGCCTTGAGTGAGAGTGAGTGAGCTGCACAGACAAAAATACTCATAACTCGCTGAAATATTGACGGATTTACAAACGGTTTGGTTTATTACAAGCATTATTAACGTGGCTATGATTCAAGCGGTTTGTAAAAGAAAACATCTTTACATTTTTTTTAATGAGTATGCAGTATCATAACTACATCTTTGATGTTTATAGCAAACCAACCCGTTTGTAAATCCTTCAATATTTCAGCGAGTTATGAGTATTTTTGTCTGTGCAGCTCACTCACTCTCACTCAAGGCTGACCTGGGCAAGATGGCGGCGGTTCAGTGACGCTGGTGACTCCGCCTTAAGCTATCTTGCGTCGTTTCTTGAGGCTAATGCTGGCTAACAGAAGCTAGCGCAAGAAACGACGCAGCAAAGTATTGTTTATAGTGCATTTCTTGCCACCTTATAGCATTTGTACATTTGTATGACAGTCTATAATGCTCCTGTGAGGTTTTTCCGGACGTTTTGGTAATGATTTTCACTATAAAATCATATTTCTAAATGACAGGAAGTTGATAAACTGGCCGGAATAGCTTTGAGCTAACTATCTTTCCCGACCCATGTATTCATTCCATTCTAAACATAACGTTAGTTTACAAAACATGACCTGTCTATATAACGTTGAGGAACAAATTATATAGACGGGTAATGTTTTGAACAACTAACGTTAGTTAGTTGTTCAAAACATTACCTGTCTATATAATTTGTTCCTCAACGTTATATAGACAGGTCATGTTTTGTAAACTAACGTTATGTTTAGAATGGAATGAATACATGGGTCGGGAAAGATAGTTAGCTCAAAGCTAA
This sequence comes from Notolepis coatsorum, assembly GCF_963971535.1. Taxonomy (NCBI): domain Eukaryota; kingdom Metazoa; phylum Chordata; class Actinopteri; order Aulopiformes; family Paralepididae; genus Notolepis; species Notolepis coatsorum. Next base: position 99,724,854 of record NC_140168.1, on the reverse strand, counting down.
TCCGGCCTGTTTAACCACTAGCTTCTGTTAGCTAATGAAGGCTAATGCTGGCTGAGCAAGGAAACTAACAGTAAACGTTTTTACATGAAATACAGCCCAAAAACCCTGCTGACAAACGTTTGCTTATTAAATACATTCTATACTATAATAATACAAACGTTTCATTGCCTCTCTGTGACGACAAAGTTGTTTAAATAAGGGGAGAAAAGTAGCTAAAACCAATGTATTTGGATGGGACAGGAAGTACCATTGGCAACCGGAAGTCAGCCGGAAGTGCCTACTTTTAGGTTGTGCAAGTGGAGAATAGGGGGTATCTGCAGAGCCGCAGAGCCAGGCTGGACGGGTTGGAGGCGGGGCTTCGTGGTCTGGACAAGTATTAGTGGTCTGGACAAGTATTTGCACTACTGCGCACCATTTTCAACTTCACTTTCGTCTCGTTTACATAGATCCCCCATTTTCAACTTACCTTCCCCCATTTTCAACTTAACTTTCGTCTCGTTTACATAGGTACATAGACAGTAATGTTACATCTAGACATTTATGACATACCAGATCTAGTAATAATAGAGTAAACTTGTACATAGACAGTAATGTTACATCTAGACATTTATGACATACCAGATCTAGTAATAATAGAGTAAACGTAACTTTCGTCTCAGTAACAATGTTCATAAAGTGTACATCTAGACATTTATGACATACCAGATCTAGTAATAATAGAGTAAACTTAACTTTCGTCTCAGTAACAATGTTCATAAAGTGTTGAGTGCTACAGTGTAGGTTAGTTTATTAGGACAAGTGCATGACAGTAAGGTTAGTTAGGGTTAGATTTTTTTTATTTAGATAATGGTTGAAGTAGTGAGTCTTTAGTCGACGGCGAAAGATTGGACGGGTTTCGGCTGTCCTAACTGGGGTGGGTAGTTCATTCCACCATTGTGGGGCAAGGACTAAGAATAGGCGACTTCTCTTTATAGGAGTAGGAATAAACTGTACATATACAGCACTGTTTGAACCTGGCACACAACATACTTCACATGTCATTTTTCTTTTTGTGGAGACGAAGATGATGAGTACCGGTCTTCTCCTCAGACATATAAAATCAGTTTTTCAATACAAGTACGACTCAAGACAGAACATTAGTATGCAAAATATAAAATGAACACAGATTTTGAGTGTGAATGAAAACTTTATTTCAACAAGATTGCAGAATGGGTACAATACAGTACGGCTCAATACACACAATTGTTAAGGGGATGCAGACCAGAGAAAGAAGTTTTGTCTTGTCTTCTCATACTGAAAACGTGACTGTTAGCACAGAGACGGCTGCAGTTACACACAGGGCCATTTTCGTTTCGTTTTCAGGGTCAGTTTCGCTTTTCAGAACGCAACGTAATGGCAGGCAAGTTAGGCCCAGTCCACATGAGCGCTGGATTTAATATAACCATGATTGTATGTGCGCAGTTACACTGTTCGGCCACACACAACCGGGGATTTGCTACACTGCAACCCCGGTCTTTGAAAACCGGAGTCCAGGGTGAAGTTTTGCGGTTTTGTGTGGGCATAGCAACCAAGGTTCCCAGTGTTTACAGCAGAGCTGTCGCAATTATTTCCCATGTTCACGGCAGACTGTCAAAAAACAATAGCAAGTTAGCAACCGAGCGCGGGGTAGAGAGATTAGTGTCTCGTTTACATCAGGGTCATATCGACCCTGTACCCATTGCTCTTGAAGGGTTCATCTATTAGACAAGTACAGTACAATGAGAGAGGTAGTGCGACCTTCCACACGTTACTCTCCCAGTGAGAATCTGCGCTGCCAGGCTGGCTGCCGGCTGGCTGCACATGCGTCGGGGGGGGGGGGGGGGGGGGGGGGGGGGCGCGCAACAACCAGAAAGGGGGTTGGGAATTGGCATAACGACTAACAGTGGGATGGGAGAAAAATTGGAAAAAGGAGGGGGGAAAAGATTAAAAAAAAAAAAAAACTCCAATGATTGCGGAGGAGGAGGCTCTTGTAGGGGATTCGGTAGTAGTTGATGGGGAGCCAGTGGAGTTTTTGCAGGGTGGGGGTGATGTGCTGCCAGGGTTTGGTGTGCGTGAGGACCCTTGCAGCCGAGTTCAGCACTGCTTCTTCCTTTCACGGTCGATTTTGTCATCGAATGCCTCCCACTCACCAATATGAAAAAGCATAACATATAGAAAATGTAAAAAAGTTTGACAATGCAATATTCTGGTAATTCTACACTGTACCACTATACATAGTTAGGTCTAATAGCGATATGACCAGGACAACACATACTGTGACAATAAATTCAAAACAAGACATTTAAAAAAGAAAATGTTTCAGATAATAAAAACGAATCTGATGATTAGGATAATGTTGGCATGCCTTTTGTCGACATCTGGGGTCCAGAAGATTTCTTCAGCCCTCTTACTGGTGACCTCATTGACTGCTGCAATAGCGCTTATAGTGGCCTGTCATGGAGAGAGAAGATTACAGTTTACCCCATGAGACAGAAGTAAATTAGCCCCTGGATCATGCATTATTTTTCAATAACTGCACACATTAGAATTGAAATCTCTCAACAAAGGCTTGTTTCATACATAGTGAAAAGTAAAAATATCATACAAATTCACCTCAGGCAGCAAGACCTCAAGGATATAGGCTACATTATCCAGGATGGGTACAGATGAGACTGTGCTGGCCAGGATGTTTGACAAGAAGTCAAACACTGCGTTTTGATGCCCGTCGTCCTGAAAATAGACTGGGGCACACGTTGACCATGACCGCTTCTTGCTTGGTGACCTCTGGATGTACTTCTGCAACCATTTTGACGGTTCTCTGCCACTTACGACGGCCTGAGAGTACAGAAAAGCAAGGAGAGAGAATCGTCCAGGATCAAATCATTGTAGACAGTCAGATGGGCTTGGTAAACACAGATTTGGCAACAGGTGCCAACATACTGTACCTTTAGGTGTTCTTTAGTCCGATGTGCTGTGATGATGAAGTCCACCAGCTTTTTTTGTTCAGCACTGCGGTCCATGGCAACCTGGAGGTGTTGTGGGATACTGGTAGTAATCCTTGAAGTCCGAGGCACCCTGTAAACAGGTTGTAGCAGTCCTTGGAGCAGACACCTCGACTCCCTGGTCCTGTGGGCAAACCTCTTGCCGTGCCTTTCAAATTATGAAAAACAATTATAAGTTATTGAAGTCACCAACTGGGCTATGCTTGTTCTGATATAATCAGAACCTAATCCCTAAGCTGCTCTGCGTTGTGTGTAAACCTTACAAGCCCTGTGGTACTTTAAAAAACCAGGAAATGGTTTTACACGATGGCAACAAAGAGGCGGCGTTTGAAGAAAAGAGTCTCGAGAAGATGTATGTAAAGAATCCGGTTTTTAATGGGATTCAAAAAACAATTACAAATCAAAGATTTGAAAGAACAGTGCAATGAATTCTAATGGAAGCAGTCGCTATGCCGAAGGACATTAGAATTCAGTCTAAAGTTCAATATCTAAAAAGCATGTATCTATAAGCATCAATCTCGTCTTGGCTCCTTCTTCGATGGTAGATGGAAGTCGTCTCAATGCGTCGCCGCGGTCCTCCGGCCAGTAGGGGGAGAATGTAGAATGGATGTTGCTAGCTCCGTGTTGTTGGTGGGGTTCTGAATATCTTAATCTGAACCACGTACTTTAAAGACTAAACTCCTCCCGCCAGACTTTACGTCATGAGGGCGGGTCTTTCGATGAGCCAGAGGGCTTCCGATTGGAGAGCCCGTGTTGCCACGTTTGATTGGCTGAAACTAGGTGAAACTAGGTGACGATCTCCTTGAATAGAGATGTTCCGAAAAGCCTTTTAAGGTATCGTTTTACTGGAAGACCCAACTGTTTTAACAGCTGCAGTCTGGCAGTTTCTGTTGAGGGAAGTAATAAACTATCAGGGGGGGTATGCGGGCCATTCTATTGTAAGTGTATTTAGTCAACAAGCCGTTTCTATTGTATCTGAGTTTCGGCCTGGGGGAAGTGAGACAGAAGTCTGTTGTGTAAGAAGGTAGATCCTATGTGCTAACTCAACTTTATATCACCAACCCTCCCCCTCTGCAGGCAGAGCGCAGCGACCTTTGTGAATTAGAGTGTATGGTGTAGTGCATTACCAATGATGCCAGGCTGACGTCCGCTCCCGTACATGTTATTATACATTTTGCTTGTGAAAACTACCACATTATTATTGCTTCAACACATGTTGACTAATTATACTCCAAGATACTGTAACGTACCCCTCAGTTTGGAAGCGCTCCATTAGTAGAGTACACCACCACTCACGAATTGAGTTCATGTCCAACTAAAAATCACAGACATGACAAACAATAACATGGGATTATCATTAATGGCCAACGAGTTGTACAATTGAGCTATATTGGTAGGCAATGGCATGATGTCATGAGAATGATATGAAGTGGTATTTTTAAGTAATTGCAATCACAAGTATCTCTGCTTGCAAGTTGTGCCATATGTGTTACATAGGCCCTTTACTTTGGTTGGAAATACAGACCTCTGTGAACTGGAACCGGGTGTTGGCGACAATGCAAAGGGTGTACTGAAAAAAGGGGAGGGGGAAGATCGCTTTTAATTTCCTAACTCCACTAAAACGTGGTGCATCCAGCAGCAGTTATATGTAATGTTCTGCGTCTTCAATAGACTTAATATATATATATATTCAAGGGTAAAACCAATGTATACCAATATGAAACAATCTTACCATAAGCATAAAAATCCCACAGTCAATTCCATTTGTTTGTCTTGGAATGAACATGTGCTAGAAATGAAATAAGTTATTAATGCCCATGAAGAAAAGAAAATGGGGGCTTTATACATATGTTATCTTACAACATAACAATGATGGCAGAAATCATGGGGATAATAGTAATGACTGTATTAGCTTTTCACCTGCAAATCATAGGCCGTGGTCTCAGTCCAGGGTCTAGGATCTATGCCCTGTGCAACACGCCTGAGGGAGGGGGCAGAATTAATTATTCGATATCAGTATAATAACTGGACTTTGAGAAGTCTTTATTCATGCAGACAGACACGCAGTTAGTTGGGTCGCTGATGCGTTTGAGTCTCTGCACTCCCTCCCCCCCAAGGGCAGCATCTCTCATCGGTGAACCTGTGAGGTTTCTGTCCTTGCTCACCTACTCGCTCTGTTCCTTTAAACCACCTCGCTCTGTTTTCCATTTGTTTCTGTTAATCATTTCATTCCCCCATTCACACGCTTCTTCCCAGAGACGTCGTTGATTGGTTCTCTCCCGTCCACACGCTTTTCAATCACATCCCCCAGCTGTCACTGCTTGTCAATCAATCAATCCCGTATTATTTATACCCCGTTTCCCCACTCAAGTTTTGTTGGATCGTTTTGATATTTTCTGTTTGCATTCGCTGTTCCTGCTGCTGCTGTTGTTCCCTGTGCTTTACCTCCAGGATATCCAAGAAGCCTTCCTCTTGGACACCTTTTTCCCGTGGCGACGCGCTCGCTCCGCTGCTGTTCCAGCGCTCTTTACGCACAACGCCTGGGTGAGTTTTTAATGACTGTCTTTGATCAAATTCCGTTTTCGTGTGTTTTTATAACACTGAAGATTACCACCTTTTTATCAGACAGTCACTCACCCAGCGGTTGCCTTTTTGATAGTTTCACTGGGATAATATTTTGACCTAACATCTCCCACTGTGTGTTTATCACACCGAAGATATTATCACATTGGATTGTATTTTGGACTTCGCTCTCAGTGTCTATTTTTGCACCGAAGATATTTTTCACTTGGGATTGTGTTTTGGAACATTGCTCACTGTGTGTGTTTACACGAGGATTAGTTCACTTGGATAACTTTTGTTTTTGGGTACAAGTCACCTCTCCTGTTCTCCTGCTCGTTCTACCTGCACCCTGTGTTGACTCGCTCCCTCTCTCTCTCTCGGTCCCGCATCACCTCGGAGATTCTGCCGAGAGAAGTCTGCAGAGCGGCTCTGACGTCAGCATCTACTACCCCCTACTACCACCTCGGGAGAAGCTGCAGAGCAGCAGAACATTTTCATCCTTGCTTGAATTCCTGTCTTGTTTAGACTCTTCCTATTCTATGCTGTTTAATTAGTCTCAATAAACAAGCCCCTGTTTTTGGCAACTCTGAATCCTACTCTCTTGTGTCGTTGCGTTTGGGGTCGGTGTCAAACCATAACATTACGATCCAACCAAAATGACGACCCCAGCCGACACAGAGAGGGTCAGAACCGCACTTGCTAATCAAGTCGAGTTGACCAGGGATCACAGTCTCCAACTAGAGAGGGCTGCGGCTGCGGTGCAGGATCTCAGGGAACAGGTCCTGCCTATTCAAGGGTCAATGGCCGCTCTGGCGGGACAACAGTCCGGTATTCTCGCTCAGCTTCACTCGCTGAGCGACACCGTTAATGCTTTACTTCCTTCACATCCTTCAGGAGCATTCACCGCAGCCCCAGCAGATCCCGCACCTCGGGAACCCCGTCTCTCCGTCCCACGGCTGTTCGACGGCAATCCCGACGAGTGTGCCACATTCATCATGCAATGTGAGTTGGTTTTCCGTCATCAACCAAGCCGTTTTACTGCTCGAGGGTCCCAAGTGGCTTATATGACGAACTTGCTTTCAGGCCATGCTGCCCAGTGGGTCACTTCCTCCTGGGCAATGGATGCAGATTTTGTTTTCTCCTATCCAGACTTCGTGGCGGAGCTCCGCAGAGTGTTCCACCATCCAGCCCGAGGTCTGGACCCCGGAGCCCGGTTGGGGACTTTCCGACAGGGGAGCGGCAGGGTGACGGACTATGTCCTGGAGTTTCGACTGGCGGCGGTGGAGAGTGGATGGAACGACCCTGCACTTCGCCTAACCTTCTTGAGGGGACTCAGTGACGCAGTCCGGGACCAGCTCGCTACCCGGGAGTTGCCCGACTCCCTCGAGGACCTGTTTAGCCTCGTCATCCGCATCGACGGACGCCTCCTGGAGAGAAGGCGCGAGAGGACCCGACTGTTACCTCCTGAGGTACCCCGGATTCCCCGGACGCATGACGTCACTCCTGGACGCCCTGTCCTCAACACTACTGGTGGTAGCAGGCCTCCCCGTTCGGTTCGCGAGGAGGAACCCACGCAGCTGGGACGCTCTCATCTGAGCCAGGCGGAGCGTGAGGCAAGGCTCAGGTCCGGTCTCTGCCTCTACTGCGGAGGTGCGGGACACCGAATCGCCGACTGCCCCACCCGGCCAAAAGATCAGGCTCGCCAAGACCCCGGGAGATCCTGGTGAGCCGTTTTTCCCATTCCCAGCGCCGCGCACCACCTGACCATCTGATGAGCGTCACCCTGGCCTGGGGGGACCAACGTGCCACGGTGGAGGCCCTCATCGACTCTGGGGCAGACGAGAATTTCCTCGACTTCGAGTTCGCTACCCGAGCCAACATTCCACTTGAGGACCTTGTGAGGCCCTTGGAGATCTTCTCGTTGGACCAACACCGCCTGGCCGACATCTCTCAACGCACCGGCCCAGTCGTGCTGACCATCGCTGGGAACCACGTCGAGAGAATCCAGTTCCTCATCACCCAATCCCCCCTTGTCCCGGTGGTCCTGGGTAGGCCCTGGCTCGCGCTGCACGAGCCCCACATCGCCTGGTCCTCCGGTACCATCAAGGGCTGGAGCTCCTCCTGTCACGCCCTGTGTCTGCAGGCGGCGTCCTGTCCCCCGCCCCGGAGGCCCGCTGGTGAGTTGCCTCCGGACCTCTCGTCCATACCTCCCGAGTACCACGACCTCTTGGAGGTTTTCAGTAAATCCAGGGCTCAGGCCCTTCCACCTCACCGCCCCTATGACTGCGCCATCGACCTCCGCCAAGGGGCTCCCCTTCCCGGCAGCCGCCTCTACAGTCTGACCGTTCCGGAGAAGAAGGCGATGGATCTCTACATCTCTGAGTCATTGGAAGCAGGACTCATTCGGCCTTCCTCCTCCCCGGTGGCGGCCGGTTTCTTCTTTGTTGGTAAGAAGGATGGGGACCTGCGACCCTGCATCGACTATCGTCAGCTCAACGAGATCACCATCAAGAACAAGTACCCTCTACCTCTCATGAGCTCCACCTTCGAGCCACTGACCCAGGCCTCGTTCTTCACCAAGCTGGACCTCCGGAGTGCCTACCATCTTGTCCGTATCCGTGAGGGCGATGAATGGAAGACCGCCTTCAAGACCCCCAGGGGCCACTACGAGTACCTAGTGATGCCGTTCGGCCTCACCAACGCCCCGGCGGTATTCCAGGCACTCATGAACGACGTCCTTCGTGACATGCTGGAGGTGTTCGTGGTGGTGTACCTGGACGACATTCTCATCTTCTCCAGGACCCTCGAGGAACACATCCAGCATGTCCGCCGTGTGCTGGAGCGCCTCCTCCACAATCGGCTCTTCGTCAAGGCGGAGAAGTGCCGTTTCCACTCCGACTCCGTCGACTACCTGGGCTTCATCGTTGAGAAGGGCTTGACCCGAGCGGATCCTCGCAAGATCCAAGCTGTGGAGGATTGGCCTGAACCCACCACTCGGAAGGAGTTACAGAGTTTCCTCGGGTTCGCCAACTTCTACCGAAGGTTCATCCGGAACTACAGTCAAGTGGCGGAGCCACTTACCAAGCTGACCTCCCCCGCTCTGCCGTTCGACTGGTCCCCAGCGGCATGCGCTGCGTTCCGCTCCCTCAAGAAGAGGTTCACTTCCGCCCCTATCCTGCTCCACCCTGACCCCAAGAGACAGTTCATTGTGGAGGTGGACGCCTCGGATACTGGCCTGGGCGCTGTCCTATCCCAACGTTCTCTTTCGGACCAGAAGGTGCATCCTTGCGCTTTCTACTCGCGTCGCTTCCTCCCTGCCGAGAGGAACTACGACACCGGCAATCGGGAGCTGCTGGCGGTCGTGGCTGCGTTGGAGGAGTGGCGTCATTGGCTAGAGGGTGCCGAGGAGCCTTTTACCATCTGGACGGACCACAAGAACCTGACGTTCATCCGCGCTTCCAGGCGCCTCAACGGTCGGCAGGCGAGATGGGCCAGTTTCCTCAGTCGGTTCGACTTCTCGCTGACCTTCCGCCCCGGTTCCCGCAACACGAAGGCCGACTCCCTGTCCCGGTTACACTCCAAGGGGGCTCCACCCTCTGAGGACCCTACTCCCATCCTCCCGGAGGCCCGAGTGGTTGGAGCCATCACCTTGGGCATCGAGGGTGTGGTTAGGCGTGCCCTACGCTTCCAGCGTGCTCCTAGCAACGTCCCTATGCATCGTCTCTTCGTCCCCGACTCTGCCCGGTCCCGGGTACTGCTTTGGGGCCATACCAGCCGGTTCGCCTGCCACCCTGGCGTCCATCGCACGTTCTCCTTCCTGGCTCGTCGTTTCTGGTGGCCCACCATGCGGAACGACGTCAAGGAGTTCGTATTGGCCTGCGCGGTCTGTGCCCGCAGCAAGGCCTCTCACCAGGCACCCTCCGGGCTCTTGCAGCCACTTCCCGCTCCGAGCCGTCCGTGGTCACATGTGGCGCTGGACTTCGTCACAGTTCTGCCCTCCTCCCAGGGGAACACCTGCCTTCTGACCGTGGTGGATCGATTCAGCAAGGGGGTTCACCTCGTGGCCCTTTCCAAGCTTCCCTCGGCGGCCGAGACGGCGGACCTCCTGACTCACCACGTGTTCCGCCTTCATGGGTTTCCCCAGGACATCGTCTCTGACCGGGGGCCCCAGTTCACCTCCCAGGTATGGCGGGCCTTTTGCAAGGGATTGGGGGCAACGGTCAGTCTTTCCTCTGGTTATCATCCCCAGACTAACGGGCAGACGGAGAGGATGAACCAGAGCGTGGAGTCTGCTCTTCGGTGTGTGGCAGCCGAGAGACCGGCATCCTGGAGCCGTTTCCTTCCCTGGGTTGAATACTCCATCAATTCAATGGTCAGTTCCGCCACCGGCCTCTCACCCTTTGAGGTTTCCCTGGGCTACCAACCCCCTCTTTTCCCCGCACAGGAGGCGGAAGTGGCAGTTCCCTCCGTGCAGGTCCACCTCGACCGCTGCCGACGAGTTTGGGAGATCACCAGGACCGCGCTGCTCCGGACATCTGAGCGCGCCTGTCGTGGTGCCGACCGGCGCCGGGTTCCTGCGCCGACTTACCGCCCTGGGCAGAGGGTGTGGCTCTCCGCAAAGGACCTGCCGCTACGGTCCTCGGCCAAGAAACTCAACCCCCGTTTCGTCGGACCTTTCGAGGTCCTGAAGGTACTCAGTCCGGCGGCCCTGCGCCTGAAACTTCCTGCGTCCATGCACATCCACCCCGTGTTCCATGTCTCCCGGGTTAAGCCCGTCTCCCTCAGTCCCCTTATGCCTCCAGCTCCTGATCCTCCGCCTCCCGTGTTGGTGGATGGTCACCCCCAGTGGCAGGTCCGCCGGTTGATGGGCGTTCGTCGGCGGGGCCGGGGGTTCCAATACCTGGTGGACTGGGAGGGGTACGGTCCTGAGGAGCGTAGCTGGGTCTCCCGGCAGCTCATCGTGGATCCCAGCTTGATCACTGACTTCCATCGTGCCCATCCTGACGAGCCGGGTCGGCCTAGTCGCCGGGTGGCTCCCGTGGAGGAGGGGGTACTGTGAGGTTTCTGTCCTTGCTCACCTACTCGCTCTGTTCCTTTAAACCACCTCGCTCTGTTTTCCATTTGTTTCTGTTAATCATTTCATTCCCCCATTCACACGCTTCTTCCCAGAGACGTCGTTGATTGGTTCTCTCCCGTCCACACGCTTTTCAATCACATCCCCCAGCTGTCACTGCTTGTCAATCAATCAATCCCGTATTATTTATACCCCGTTTCCCCACTCAAGTTTTGTTGGATCGTTTTGATATTTTCTGTTTGCATTCGCCGTTCCTGCTGCTGCTGTTGTTCCCTGTGCTTTACCTCCAGGATATCCAAGAAGCCTTCCTCTTGGACACCTTTTTCCCGTGGCGACGCGCTCGCTCCGCTGCTGTTCCAGCGCTCTTTACGCACAACGCCTGGGTGAGTTTTTAATGACTGTCTTTGATCAAATTCCGTTTTTGTGTGTTTTTATAACACTGAAGATTACCACCTTTTTATCAGACAGTCACTCACCCAGCGGTTGCCTTTTTGATTGTTTCACTGGGATAATATTTTGACCTAACATCTCCCACTGTGTGTTTATCACACCGAAGATATTATCACATTGGATTGTATTTTGGACTTCGCTCTCAGTGTCTATTTTTGCACCGAAGATATTTTTCACTTGGGATTGTGTTTTGGAACATTGCTCACTGTGTGTGTTTACACGAGGATTAGTTCACTTGGATAACTTTTGTTTTTGGGTACAAGTCACCTCTCCTGTTCTCCTGCTCGTTCTACCTGCACCCTGTGTTGACTCGCTCCCTCTCTCTCTCTCGGTCCCGCATCACCTCGGAGATTCTGCCGAGAGAAGTCTGCAGAGCGGCTCTGACGTCAGCATCTGCTACCCCCTACTACCACCTCGGGAGAAGCTGCAGAGCAGCAGAACATTTTCATCCTTGCTTGAATTCCTGTCTTGTTTAGACTCTTCCTATTCTATGCTGTTTAATTAGTCTCAATAAACAAGCCCCTGTTTTTGGCAACTCTGAATCCTACTCTCTTGTGTCGTTGCGTTTGGGGTCGGTGTCAAACCATAACAGAACCATCACATCTAAATGCCATATGAACACAACAAACAGTAGCTCTCATCTGTGTACCTAAAAACAGTTCTGTAGTCTTCATCGCCAAAGCCAGAGGTATGCTCTATGTATTTGGAGTCCAATAATAGAATCTCCTGTATGCGTGGCTTCAAGACCTATAATGGGTATGTAAAAATAAGCACAGCATGTCAGTCAGGTTTCTGTGGGAATGTGGATTCTGCTATTCTCCAAGGACGGTGGACGTGTGCCCCTCTCACCCAACGTGGATTCTGCTATTCTCCAAGGACGGTGGACGTGTGCCCCTCTCACCCAACGTGGATTCTGCTATTCTCCAAGGACGGTGGACATGTGCCCCTCACCCAATGTGGATTCTGCTATTCTCCAAGGACGGTGGACATGTGCCCCTCACCCAACGTGGATTCTGCTATTCTCCAAGGACGGTGGACGTGTGCCCCTCACCCAACGTGGATTCTGCTATTCTCCAAGGATGGTGGACGTGTGCCCCTCTCACCCAACGTGGATTGTGCTATTCTCCCAGGACGGCGGACGTGTGCCCCCAGGACGGCGGACGTGTGCCCCTCACCCAACGTGGATTCTGCTATTCTCCCAGGACGGCGGCCATGTGCCCCTCTCACCCAAACGGCAGAATCTGCTCCGATAGAATGTTTAGTTAATAGCTATCAAAGCCTTTTAGTTTATAATTCCTTATAAACAGATTAAGTTTATAAGACACGCATTACTAATTTAATTTCACTTACACATAGCACAAAGTGGTTTTCGGTCCAGGCTGGAGAGACTATTGCATGTTTCATCTTCATGTCAGCCTAATATTTATGAAACACGAGTTTGCCATTAGAGTAGGGATGTGCCATTATGTTTATTCAATTTACCCAGAGGAATCCAATTTACATTCTTTACACAGCTTCCGTATCACAGAAACCTAAGACATGAAAAATGTATAAGAAATAGCCAGTGTTTTAAGTTGTAAAATGTTAATCAATGCACAGAAATAAATCTTCATTAGGCTAATACTATATAGTTTACACTTAAAAAGAATATCAACCTTCTGCTTGTAGAGCTAGTTTCTGAGCCTGTCTTCCGAGACTGTGATTTCCTGCCCCTCTGCTTGTTTTTGAGGACGGACTTTCTCAAATTCAGTGTTGATTACTTTGTTGGACCGGCGGGTATTTTTGCCCATCCATGGTGCCCAAAAGTGATAGCTGGGGGGAACTGCAAATGGGTTGTTTTTTTTACCTTTGCAATGAAAAGAAAATAATAATGTCACATCAGGAATAGAAGTTGCTTAACAAATTGATAAAAGGAGATGTCGACTAAGCGCTGCGAGTACAAAAGTACAAAACCATGACGAAGCCCTAATGTTACTCTACCAAAATGGCGGCCGCGCCGCTCCACCACTGTCCGGGTGGCAAGATGGCTAACCGGAGCTAACACAGAACAGGATGATAAAGCAAATGTAGCAGCCTGAATATTCTACAAAGTATTCAGTAGTGCTAACTAACTGTTACTTTCCCTGTGTGTGTATAATGTGTGATTTACAGTGTTCCTTTGGATAGCCTAACAGTGTTCCTTTGGATAGCTCGCCCAGTCTAACGACGAGGTGAGGTGCTACTCTTCTCCGGATGCAGTATGGATTACTAGCAATAACATTGAGCCCTTTTTCCCTTTCTGGAGCGGTCCTTGAGTGGGACCAGTGGAGGTTGCCAGCAGGGGGCGGAGTGGCAGTGGTGGCAGGTGGAGCAGTGGAGAGAAGCAAGCAACGAGGAAGAGGGAGTTACCTGGAGGCGAGGGGAGCAGGAAGCTCTCTTCGGCATTGGACTTGGCCGTGAACGGTCGCAGCCACAACGGGCGTGTGCTTTGGAATAGCCCCGTTGAAGAAGTTAACGAAGGAGAGCCCCGTCGGAGCGAGCGGCGGGTGATGAGGAGTACTTGCTAGTGACAGGTTATCCTAGAAGTATCAGCGATAGTGTGTGAGTAAGTGAAACCGAACCCAAGGTCTAACGTCTAGAGCTAACGAGACTAACGTCTAACGTTATCGGGTTATAGTAGTTACTGTGTGCGGTATAGTAGTATGCTGCTAACGGCTCCGTCTGACTTGAGTAGACTACCGGGCGCGCGGCGCTGAAGAGACCGGTGGTATAGCCAGCCACATTGCGTTAGCAGTGTAACCGATATAGCAGGAGGGTGCGTCGAGACCCGAAGCTTAGCTGTGTTTAGGGTAGCCAAAGTATTAGCTCGCGCGACAGAAGCAAGCCAGCAACAGCAGCGGTGGACGTTTTTCAGACGGTACAGAGGACGCCTCTTCCCACCAGCAGAGGACGCCATACAGCACGCTCCTCCAGCTAACCACTGCCTGCTGTTCGCCAAGCCTGCTGGCTGTGCTCGCGGATCGCCGACGCCATCTTGTCACCCGGACGAGCGGTGACAAGAGTGGGTCTGCCATCTTGGCTAAGTACTAACAGTACCACGTGTATCAACAGCAACGTCCATTGAAGTGAACGCTAACAACCAGTGTCTAAGGGGTACCCCGAACAATTTAAGCCGGCTTAGGTTAGGTTTTCTTTGGTAACGTGGGCCCACATTTACTTGGTTTAATTTGTTATTTGTTTATTTGATTGTTTGATTCTTGAATTCCCAATGTGTCTACATTCTATGCCTGGGTTCCCCCAGTACAAGCAGGGTGTTTTAATGTATTGAGCACTCGGTGCCTATGGTGGGAAGAGCTTCTCCTACATTGATAACAAGAGCACCCGGTGCCATATATTAAGGATTAACATTGTAATGGATAACCTGCCCAGGCTTCAGTAAAGTAGACCTAATCGGGATCATTGTGTGTGTCTGTTTCTTTAAGTTCCATTTGCTATTCTAACCTCTGGGTAAATATTGTGACTGCATAATTATTTAACCCTTACACTCATTTACAGAATAGCATTTGAAGGGTCTATACAGGTGGTCAAGGAAGGGTACTGCTTAAAGGGAAGCCCAATAATACTATTGAACTGACAGTCACTGGGTGTGGGAGGGCTGTCGGAGGTACTGAGGGAGTGAGGGTGTGTGGGGAGCTACTGCTGACCGCCTTGGAAGGCGAGGGAGACCAGAGTACCAATCCCCAGGTTAGTAAATCCTGGGCCCCATCCACTCCAACTGCAAGCCCTCCAGGACGACGTTCCAGGCCAAAGACGGGGGTACATATAGGTCCAATACTATAGTATCCTACTACCCAGTGTCTGTGTACTACTACTCCCACAAGCAGGGATAATCCACCCTTCTACACATATATAATGACTTCCTTTCTGGGGTTTTCAAAATAAAAGTGCAACGTTTATAGCAGCGGTAAACGTTTATTTTGTACATTATCGAACGTTAACACGAACCTAAACTAATGTTACAACTAACCTAAAGTTAGTTTAGGTTCGTGTTAACGTTCGATAATGTACAAAATAAACGTTTTCCGCTGCTATAAACGTCGCACTTTTATTTTGAAAACCCCAGAAAGGAAGTGATTATATATGCTTTACCATCCTGTTCTGTGTTAGCTCCGGTTAGCTCAGAGCGTCCAGTAGTTAGTAGTATATTATCAATACCAGCCATTGGATTACTGTTTTCTAAATTGGGGAGGCTTTTAATCGTCAAGGTAAGAGGATTTTAAGTCATGGTATCCATAAACTTCAATCAGTTCGGATCCTTTGAATGAATGAGAATGTCAACAATCACGACGACACGTTGAAATCACTGACTGCGCTCAGAGAGGAGTGGTTAGGCAAAAAATTGTTCAGAGTATATTTGCTTATAAAACGTAATTGTCTGAACGTTGTGAACAAGCGACTCCTACAAGTCGGTTGGTGCGCCTGCGCAGTAGAATCAGGAAGTGTCGGGGGCAGCGTGAGCCTCCCACGCGTTACTCCTCGACACTGAGAGATCGAGCTGCGCAGGTGAAAAGATGCGACTGCTGTTACCTCAAGTACCGGAGGGGACTTGTGCTATGTATGACTTAGTCCACATTGCAGCCGGCTTGTGGGAGGCAAGAAACAGCGTTCGTGACAGGGGAGGGTTGAATTGGATGATACGAAAATTGGGATGGGAGAAAAATATAGAAAAATGGGAGAAAAAGTGGATCAAAAAAAAACAAAAAACGTAATTGTCTAATTCAATAATTTTTTATTTCTCCACGTGGTGAATACACAGGTCACAACATGTTTACATGAACGTTTTGGAGTTGTATTTGGAGTGTATTTCGTGACTGTATACAGTGTAAGGGAACGTCAGGCTCCGGATCTCCCCCACTTCCAGTGATGAAGCTCCGGATCTCCCCCACTTCCAGTGATGAAGCTAAGCTACGCTAACAGAGCGACTGTTCCCAAAGCTAAATGCACGCACAGAGACAAAAAAGGTATGTATCTTCTTGTCTAACTCCAGGGAAGATGTTAAATAAGCTAATTTCCCAAAATGTTGGAGTTTTCCTTTAAATATGCATGGTCAGTCGTAGCCTCAAGGACGGTCATTGTTGCGATGTCGGATGGGATGTGCCGTGAGATGAAGGGATTATGCAAATCCTAGGAATGAATTGCCTCTCCACATACCAATCTGCTTGGAAAAACAATAATCGGCCAGAAGAATAGTACTGCATGTGTAATTGTATAATAACTATATGTGCGTAAAACATAGCAGTGCAAAACAATTATTTTTTTGTATTTTATTTTTTTATTATTTTTTAAACATAACATAAAATTAGACATACAAGCATTAACAGTAAACATCCAATGAAATCACCATTTAAATAAATGTAGTATACGAGATATACACCTAATACTTGCTATCTAATACCCTACATACATATGCTCTCGCTCGCTCACCCCCCCCCCCCCCCCGGACCCCCACTTGGATAATCCATCCATTATCATTCGTTCCTAACCAGACACTACAATTCATATGCTAGCTTTTATTCTCTCCACCACTTCTAACCAGATTGCAATTTTGGTTTCACTGACACCTAAAATTCTTGCTGTAGATATTTCTAGATAGATCACATCGAGATATGTAAGAACCCATACCTTCTGACAATTTTTTTCCGGTTGAAACCATCGTGATGCTATCAGCTTTTTAGCCGTTGTGAGACCAGATAAAACTAATCTCTTTAGCTGTATAGGGGCTGCAAACTGAAAAACATCATTCAACAGCAATACAGAGGGGTGTACAGGTATGTTCAGAAATAAGAAATTTGATAATTGCTGGGCCACTTCTTTCCAGAATATCTTAACTGGTGGGCAATCCCAATACATGTGCATAAATGTACCCTCATCCCCATTTGTACATAAGGAACATCTGGAATCTTGTTTAAGTCCCATTCTGTTCAATCTTATAGGAGTCAGGTATGTCCTATGAATATAATTAAGATTAATTTGTTGATGGTCCGGGTTACGTGATGCAATTCGAACGTTTGCCCAGACTTCTTGCCAATCAAAATTTATTTCCAAGTCTGGTATATCCCTCCTCCAGACTGAGTCTAGGGGGAGGATTCCATACGAGGACGTTAGTAAGTGATGATAAAAATCAGATACGAAACCTCTCGATGTCTCTCTTTCATAGAAGAATTTGTGATATCTGTGGTGCTCAATTGGTATCCTTAATGGGACTCCATGAGCCTTCAGACAAACCAATAACTGTGCGTAAAAATAATATGTGGAACTGGTGAGATAATTTTTTTTATGTATGTCTTTATAGCTACAAAAACCCTGTTTGTTGAAAACATCTCCTAATGTGTGTATGCCCTGCTTTTCCCATTTAGGGTATCTTATAGGTCGTTTTCCAATCAGGAGTGCATTGTTATTGAATAGGGGAGTATGACTATGCCATTTATGTTGGTTAGAATATTTTTGTGTGTTTCACGCAAAACATAGCAGTGCAAAACAATTCATGGTGTTTGATGTAAGCGCACCAATCCGGCTGAATAGCGAGATGAAGCACATCCTACCTGGACAGTAACATTGTTGTAAACCTTGCAGCAGAGACACTATACTATACCATTAATGTCTAACATTAGCTCCGATCATCAGTGCTACTGACAGGGTCCACTGACAGCCTCTGTAAAACAGCAAGGAGTATGAAACTTGTATATGATCTACGAACATGAGGAGATATACGAACATGAGGAATGAAAGTCCCTATTATTAGGCTCCTCAAATATCATCACTCATAAAAGAAAATAAATATATTTAAGGAATATTTTACAATGTTGAGTAATAACCAACCAGGGGATGCAGCGTGTGAGGCCACAACATGTAACCAACCACCAGGGGATGCAGGGTGTGAGGTCAGGACATGTACGCCCAATCGTGGGACTGCAAGTTTTTACACTGGTTAAGCTTAGGCGCTCTTTCGAAGTTGGTTAAGGTTAGCGTTTGTCTTAGAGCATGGCGATAAAACGCCTGCCCTGATTCCAAACTCTAACCTTAACCAACTTCGAAAGAGTCGCCGTGATAAACTAGGCGTTAGGTAGTTTGCAGGCTGTTCGACGCGGAAATAGGCGCAGAACTTGCCGTCCCACGATTGGCGCACATGTCACATGACCTGGCCAATCAGAGCGCAAAACGGGAACCCGGAAACACGGACGCAAAATTGTCTAGTTAACAGGCGGAGGCCATGTCCCCACGTATCTTGATCTTTTGCCAAACGCACATTTTATTCCATGATTGGGCCTTTCATCCACACGTAAAGGGTGTTTTCAGAGACATAAACGGAGATTTTCTCAAACGCATTTTAAAGTGAAGATTTTCCAAAATATCCGTTCAGTGGATCCGTGCAGTCTAGATAAATGATGACGCCACAGCTCACTACGCATGCTCAGACTGTGGCGGGCCGTAATAATATCTGGCCCGTCAGATTGTTTGGCGAATATTACTTTACTATTTCTCTAATATATATCAGACCGACTATAGACTAGCTAGGCTATATATTTCAGCTATAATGTCCTAACAGAGAAACTACCACCACCTAAAACATCCTTATTACACCTTGTTTTATCCATATAGGCAGTAGCACTTTGAAGTAATAATAACTTCGGTGGACTTGGTGCTGAAATGTCATTCAAACTATCCTTACTTATATATGCGACAACGGCACTGTTGTGTATGGACGTACCACGCTGTTACGTGGTTACGTCATAGGAGCTGACGCTGTGCGTTCACTCCAGAGTTTGCAGACTGAGAGTAAGTCGAGTGCTGGAGCACGAGAACGGATGATGCAATAAAAAGACTATTGTTTAAATACTGAGTCGTTCTTAAATGAGGAGATACTAAATATCTAACAATGGCGACGAGGATAAAGTCCGAAGAGTAGAGTTATCACGGTGTTGAGAAGAGAACATGGACAAGGTGCCGAAGTTTGAATGCTACAATGAGCCGGCTACACTGGGACCGAGGTGGACCAGGTGGCTAATGGCGTTTGAGCTGTACGCTGACGGGAAAGGGATGATTCTGTCTGTCGGTGTGGACGCCACAGTGAGACAGAGAAGAAGGGCTATGCTCTTACATCATGCAGGTACAGACGTACAAGATATATTCGCTACATTGCCCGACGGGGGAGGACCGACGGACTATGCCAAAGCTGTTAAGGCGCTAAATGACTACTTTGTGCCGCAGGTAAACACTGCGTTTGCGCGCCAGGCTTTCTACCAAGTATCACAGAAACAAGGTGAAACTGTACAGCAGTTTGTGACGAGGCTTCGTCAGGCTGCCAGAGACTGTGCATTTGCTGCGGACATTAGCAATCAAATAAGGGATGCGGTGCTGAGCAGGGGCACGTCGGACTATGTACGGAGAAAGTTACTGGAGGAACCACAACTTATGCTGCCGCGTGCGTTGGAAATAGCGTCGCAGTGTGAAAGAGTGGAGTTGCAAATGGCGGCGATGAAGATGAGTGACGGCGCTGAGGGGAGAGAGACGGTGAACCGTGTCTTCAAGAAAGAGGGCCAATTCCAAAAGTGGAGACCATCGCCTCGTGGAGATCGTGGAGAAGGAAAAGAGAAATCCAAATCCGATAAAGTGTGCTACAGATGTGGACACGGGGATCATCTGGCCAACGATTCTGCATGCCCTGCAAAAGGACAGACATGCAGGAAGTGTAATGGAAAAGTCCATTATGCCAAAGTCTGTAAATCCAAAGGTAAAGAAAGACAGACTGTGAGATGTGTTGAAACTGAGGACCAGAACACTGGGAACAGAGACTATGCATTTGTGGTTGAAGATGATTCAAATACTGAGAGGGTCACATTTGATGTTGGGGGAGTAGATCTACTTATGCTAATCGATTCAGGTGCATCAAGTAACATTGTAGATGAGAACACATGGAAAATGCTTAAGAGTAAAAATATTAAGTGTGTTTCTACCAAGGCAGCTAACAAACCGCTGTATACATACTCTTCCAAGGTGCCTCTTCCAGTAATGGGTATATTCAAATGTCATGTTAAGGTGGGAAAGTGTGACACTGAGGCAGAGTTCACTGTAATACAGGGACAGGGGGAGCCACTGCTAGGCAGGAAGACTGCTATTGAGCTAGGTGTACTGAGGGTGGGCACAAACATAGCAGCAGTGACAGATGCTAAATATGAAATACAGAGGCAATACCCCAAACTGTTTAAAGGTGTTGGTAAACTAAACACAAAGCAAATCAGTTTGCATATTGATGAGAGTGTAACACCAGTGGCACAACCCCTGAGGAGGGTGCCATTTCACCTAAGGGAAGCAGTAGAGAAGAAAGTAAATCAGCTGCTAGACATGGACATTATTGAGAAGGTTGAGGGACCTACACCGTGGGTGAACCCTGTTGTAGTTGCACCAAAAGCAAATGAGGACGACATCAGGATGTGTCTAGACATGAGAAGAGCTAATGCAGCTATCATCAGAGGGAGATATCCAATACCCACAGTGGATGAGCTATTACAGGGAATGAACGGGTCTGGGTCCAGGGGTATCACTACGTTTGCAGTACACACAGGTACCTACAGGTACAAGAGACTCATATTTGGAGTGTCATCAGCTAGTGAACAGTATCAACATGAGATAGCCACTGCTACAGCAGGCATAGAGGGGGTAGAAAATATCTCCGATGACATAATTGTTCATGCCCCAGATCAGGAGACTCATGAAAAACGACTCCATGCAGTTCTGAAGAGACTAGAGGACTGTGGGCTGACTCTAAACAAAGAAAAGTGTCAGTTTAACATGGACAAGTTGATTTTCATGGGCATGTTACTCTCACAGAAGGGCATAGGCCCCACCACAGAAAGGGTGAGAGCAGTAGCAGAGGCACGAGAGCGTGAGAACGCCTCTGAGACCCGTAGTTTTCTGGGCCTAGCGGGGTATAGTAGCCGTTTTATACCACAGTTTGCTAGCATATCAGAGCCACTGCGGAGGCTGACCAAGAAAGACACAGCTTTCATATTCGGGCCAGAGCAAAAACAGGCATTTAGAACGCTGAAAGAAAAGCTAGCTGAGGCCGGCACTCTGGCATATTTTGACAAAGATGCCCCTACTAAAGTCATAGCAGACGCTGGACCAGTAGGAATAGGAGCAGTCTTAGTACAGCAACAGCAACAGGAAATGGTGCCAATATGTTATGTGAGTAGGAGCCTGACTGATTGTGAAACAAGATATTCACAAAATGAACGAGAAGCTCTCGCCTTAGTTTGGGCGTGCGAGAGGCTGCACCCATACATATATGGTAAAAAGTTTGACCTAGTAACAGACCACAAGGCTCTGGAGGCCATATACAGTCCGACCTCTAAGCCATGTGCCCGTATTGAGAGGTGGGTGCTGCGGCTCCAACCGTATGAGTTCAGAGTAATCCACATACCTGGAAAGGACAACATTGCAGATCCCCTGTCGCGACTGCTGGGAGAAAGCACGACAGACGGAAACCACAAGCATGGAGCGGAGGAATACGTGCGGTTTGTAGCCACACACACTACGCCACGAGCACTGACTACCAGGGAGGTAGAGGAAGCCTCTGCAACCGATGAGGAACTCAGTGACCTGAGAAGTGCAATACAAAGTGGATGTTTTGACAAATGCCAAGTGTATGCACGCATTGCATATGAACTATGTGTAATTGGACAGTTGGTGTTGAGAGGGACACGCATTGTACTGCCACATGCACTCAGAGACAGAGCCCTGGAGTTGGCTCATGAGGGACACTTGGGGGTTGTCGGTACGAAGCAGCACCTCAGGAGTAAAGTGTGGTGGCCAGGTATAGATAAGGCAGCTGAGAAGTATGTGAGGTCATGTCACGGATGCCAAATAGTGTCGAGGCCTGATGTGGCTGAACCCTTGAGACCTACAACACTTCCAGATGGGCCGTGGCAGGACTTAGCCACTGACCTACTTGGTCCATTACCGACAGGACACTCGATATTAGTTGTAATAGACTACTACAGCCGGTATTACGAGTACGATATCCTGCAGTCGACCACTGCTGAAAAGGTCATTAACAGCCTGGAGAATATCTTCAGCAGACATGGACTACCTATTTCCATACGGTCAGACTGTGGACCACGGTATATGTCTGCCCAGTTTCAAGCATTCTGCCAGGAGAACGGAATTGAGCATGTGAAAACCACACCCAAGTGGGCACAAGCCAATGGGGAGGTGGAGAGACAAAACGCTTCACTGATGAAGAGGATTCGCATCGCACAGTCTGAGGGGCTGGACTGGAAGAAGGAGCTATGCAAGTATGTGACCATCTACCGGTCTATTGATCACTCCACAACAGGGAAAAGTCCTGCAGAGCTCCTGTTCAAGAGAAAGATCAGAGGAAAGCTCCCGGACATCATGACACCACAAAGAGACCTGGAGGTCAGAGACACTGACGCCGAGAGAAAAGGAAAGTCAAAACTGTACACTGACAACAAGAACAGAGCAAAATACTCTGATGTGTCAGTGGGAGACCAAGTCTTACTCAAACAAGACAAAACAGACAAGTTTACAACAGCCTTTGACAAGACACCACACAAGGTTATCAGTAAAGATGGGAACAATGTGGTTGTCCAATCACCAAGTGGAGCGACCTATTCCAGGAACACTACGTTCGTCAAAAGGTACTACACAGAGGATCCTGCTCCACAATCGTCCAGCAAGACGCAATTAACATGGACTGAGGGTGAGGAGAAAGAAAGCACACCTGACACAGAGTCCGATGCAGAGACTCACACTAGGGTGTCCACACCCAAAGCCACACCGCCTATGGCTAGGTATGAGAGACCCCACAGGCAGACCAAAATGCCTCAGAGATTGATGGATTTTGTCAATAAGTAAAATGAGCCTGGCTGGCACACAAAAAAAAAAAAAAAAAGAGTGGGTGCCAGATATTGTTATGCATTATTATTAGGGATGCACCGAAAGTTTTCGGCCGAAAATGGCAAAAAATTGCCTTTCGGCTTTCGGCCGAAAGAGTTTTTTCACCAAAAATATATCACCGAAACAGAAACAACCTTGCGTGTTGTTGTGATGATGTTGCCCTGTCGGGAGTCGCGCTGCCCCTATGTAAACTCTGCGCGCAACGCGTCCAACAAATGCGTCTTCAACATGCTTCCATATCCTCATTCACTATTATGCCCGTCGCGGTAGGAGTGATCTATGCATATCATTCGCGTGTTGATTGATTGATTGGTTGAAAAGTTTATTAACAGATTGCAGAAAGGGTACAGTACAGTACAGCTCAATACATACAATTGTTAAGGGGATGCAGACCAGAGAAAGACTTTCGTCTTGTTTACATCAGGGTCCCCCATTTTCAATTCATCATAACATATATGACATACATGACATACAGATAGACAGTACTGCTACATCTATACATTTATGACATATCAGATTTGCAAATACAGTACTGTTTGTGATACAAAAGTGTCCAGAAAAAGAGTGTATATACATTTGGCGTAGAAACTGTACATTGGAGGAGGTTGGGTGGGTGGGGTGGGGTTGGGTGGGTTGGGTGAGGGCTGTACATTGGAGGTGGGGGGGGGGGGGGGGGGGGGGGTTGGGTAGGGGACACACACACATTTTACACTGTACATTGGAATACTGACAAAGCCTTACTTGGTCATTTACTGTACAACTAGGTTAGGACATTTGTAGGGGCCAGTTTCGAATTGCAGTCTCACGTAGGTGTTTTTTGAGAGTGTTTTTGAAAGTGGGTAGTGATTCACATTCCTTTACAGCTTTAGGTAGGGCGTTCCACATTGATGTGGCATAATTGCGAAACGTGTTTAGTCCCTTGTTTGAGCCGAATCTGGGTTTTACATGATTTGTGGAGCTCCCTCTGGTGTTGTGATCGTGGTATTCACTGACCTTTGGGAAGTATTTTGACATGTACATGGGTACCTTGGTCGCGTAGTGTATCTTGTAGACCAGGCCCATTGCAAGTTGCTGTACTCTGTCGTCTACTCTAAGCCATCCTAGGTTGTCAAAGTGGGCAGGGGTGAGGTGGGTTCTAGGAGTTAGGTCAAGCAGTAGTCTGACTAGCTTGTTTTGAGATGTTTGTAATTTGTTTTTTAGTGCCTTTGAGGTGCTTTGGTACCATGAGGTGCAAGCATAGTCGTAGTACCCTTGAATGAGTGCTCCTGCTAGAGTCTTCAGGGTATTCTTGTTTACCAGAGAGGAGATCCGGTACAAGAAACGCATTCGTTGGTTGACTTTTTTTATTACATTGGATGCCATTTTGTCACAGGAAAGATTAGCCTCTAGGATGGAACCCAGGTAGGTAATTTCATCTTTCCTTGTGATAATATTGTCACCCACTGCAACCGAGAAGCCGTCGGTCTTGCTGAGTTTGTTATTTGAACCGAAGAGAATGGACTCTGTTTTGCCCATGTGTAATGATAGTTTGTTGTCGGCGAGCCATATGCAGATTTTGCCTAGTTCCGAGCTGAGGGCTTTTTCAACCTGTAACTTGTTCTTGTCAGAGACCAGCAGGGCTAAGTCGTCCGCAAACAGGAACAAGTTGCAGTCACAAGCTGACGACATGTAATTTGCATAAATTAGGAATAGTAGCGGTCCTAGTATGCTTCCTTGTGGAACACCACAGCTCACTGTGAGGGGGGGGGGATAGGGTACCGTTTACTTCCACCATCTGTTCCCTCCCCTCCAGGTAGGATTGTATCCAGCTAACTGATAAACTATCAAAACCAATTGCTTTTAGCTTGTCAATCAGAATGGTGTGATTGACAGTGTCGAAGGCCTTTTGTAGGTCCAGCATGCATTTGCATTTGTAGGACCATGCCGCAGTATTTGCCCGCGTCCACCTCTTGTTTGATGTGGTCGTTCAAGTAGAGAAGGCATGTGTCCGTGGAGTGGGATGTTCTGAAGCCAGATTGGAATTCGTAGATTAGATTTTTTTTTGATGATGTCGCTCTGTCGGGAGTCGCGCTGCCCCTATGTAAACTCTGCGCGCAACGCGTCCAACAAATGCGTCTTCAACATGCTTCCATATCCTCATTCACTATTATGCCCGTCGCGGTAGGACTAATATGCATATCATTTGCGTGTTGTTGTGATGATGTCGCGCTGTCGGGAGTCGCGCTGCCCCTATGTAAACTCTGCGCGCAACGCGTCCAACAAATGCGTCTTCAACATGCTTCCATATCCTCATTCACTATTATGCCCGTCGCGGTAGGACTAATATGCATATCATTTGCGTGTTGTTGTGATGATGTCGCGCTGTCGGGAGTCGCGCTGCCCCTATGTAAACTCTGCGCGCAACGCGTCCAACAAATGCGTCTTCAACATGCCTTTACATCCCCATTCACCATATGCCCGTCGCGGTTAATCACCGAGTGATCTAATATGCATATTATTCACATTTTGACGCTGTCTACTGTGCCGAGTCAAGCGAGCACATTCAGCTGGGGACTAGAAAGTGCGCTCAGTAGAGCACAGATGTCCGCTGCGGCAGCCAGAGAAAATATGGAATTAATGTACTGTATGCATTCAGAAGTGCTGAATAAATGTTTTATGGACCCATAAGTGATTATTTATTATTTACGTTAAGTTTTGCCATAATCATATATTTTTCCATAATCATAATGTTCCACAACATTGGTAAAAAAAAATCTATTCTATGAATCATTTTCGGCCTTTCGGCTTTCGGTTTTCGGCAGTGGTGCAGTGGCAAATTGACAGTAGGTCAAACGCTCCGTGCGCGTGCGCGCGCATGTGCACGCGCATGCGCGCGCGCATGCACAGTTTTTTTGGCACAGATTTTTTTTTTTTTTTTGCTGCATACTTATAAAAAAAAAATTTTAAAGATGTTTTATTTTTTTTACAAACCGCTTGAATCTTAGCCACGTTAATAATGCTTGTAATAAACCAAACCGTTTGTAAATCCGTCAATATTTCAGCGAGTTATGAGTATTTTTGTCTGTGCAGCTCACTCACTCTCACTCAAGGCTAACTGGAGCAAGATGGCGGCCGTTCAGTGACGTCCCTCTCCATTGGCCGGCAGCGCGGGCAAGCTATCTAGTGTTCTATATATATCTATGCCTTAAAGTGTTGCGGTCCTGAGAGTGTTGGTGCTCTCGTCCTGCAGCTGGATACTATTGCCTCACAGCGCGGCCGTCAGCGCGCGGCCCAGAGAGCGCCGCTGGCTCTGCGGCTCTGCAGCTGCATGCTTCTCCGGGAGTGCGGTTGGCCTGTACGTTAATGCCAAGCAAGCAGTGCAAAAATGCTTCCGCATTCGTCACCGCACGCTAGTGCGGTAAAGCGCCCTTCTTTTCAGACAAATGCTACCGTGCGTGCACCGGCGGCGGCGTGCTCGCTCAGGTGCGTGCGTGCGCCGGCGTGCTCGCGCGAGGTGCCCGCGCATGCGCATGAGAGCGGAGCTCAATATATATAAGTCACCGCCCCTTATTCAGTATCTAGCAATAGCTCAATTGGCAAGGACACATGGCTGTGGATCCTATGGCTTGTTTGCTGGCGAGTTCGAATCCCATCGAAAATATTTTTTAACGTGATTTTTTTTTAACGTGTATTCTTTCGCCGGTTAAGGTTAGGCATGGTTAAGGTTAAGGTTAAGGTTAGGCATTGTTTCGGAGTTGGTTAAGGTTAGAACGGTTAAGTTTAGGCGCTGTTAAGGAGCTGGTTAAGGTTAGAGTTTGTCAAAGAGAATGGCAATATAATTTCTATGGTTAAGGTTAGGCATGGTTAAGGTTAAGGTTAAGGTTAGGCATTGTTTCGGAGTTGGTTAAGGTTAGAACGGTTAAGTTTAGGCGTTGTTAAGGAGCTGGTTAAGGTTAGAGTTTGTCAAAGAGAATGGCAATAGACAGCCTATTTCCGCGCGACCTGGGCGCTGGGCGGCGGAAAATGAAAGGCGCATTACTGCATGCCACTACGGTAAATTTTTGCACTGCTTGCTTGGCATAAAGCTACACGCGTCCGGTTGGATAATGCCATGTAAAAAGTCGCATGCCTGACATATCGGCATGTAACTCGAGAACCGAGGCACGGATTTTGGCGATCCAGATGGCATTCGAACGGCAACGAATAGCGCTTTATTCGGTAATTTATATGTTCGGCGAAAAATGCAGCCCCGAGCCTTCAGATGCTCGCAAAGGGCCGTGAAACTGAAACTGAAAAACAGTGAAACCCCGGACATTTCGATGAATTAATAATAATAACCCCCCCCCCCCCCGGACGCCCCGGACAGGGCGTGAAAAGAGGACATGTCCGGGCAAAAGAGGACGTTTGGTCAGTCTACTCTACCTGTGCTTTTGTTATGTAAAAAGTGGCTTTTGTTATGTAAAAACGGTGGCCGCGCCGAGCCGGCACTTAGTTACAACGAATGGGAACAGCGGATTTTTGTGTGAGTGACTGCGCGTACACGCGCGAACATTTCCGTGCGCGATTGCGCGTACTTCAGCCTCAGTGAGTGAGGTATCACAGCGTGATACCGAGTGATACGAGCACTGCAAGCCTGGTTTTCGGCCAACTGTTTTCTATTTTCGGTATCGGTTTCGGCCAAGAATTTCCCATTCGGTGCATCCCTAATTATTATTCATGTTCAATGATATTTACATGCATTCACTAATTTCAAGGTGGAGTTTTGTTCATGGTGAACCTTTGTTTATTTTTGATAACAGGTTGAACAGAATTGAAGTGTATTCTGTAAGTGAAAAAAAGGTAATTGAATTCACACATATTTCTGTATGGTACCTTGGAGTTTATGTCCTAGTAAGGAGGGGATGTTGTGTATGGACGTACCACGCTGTTATGTGGTTACGTCATAGGAGCTGATGCTGTGCGTTCACTCCAGAGTTTGCAGACTGAGAGTAAGTCGAGTGCTGGAGCACGAGAACGGATGATGCAATAAAAATACTATTGTTTAAATACTGAGTCGTTCTTAAATGAGGAGATACTAAATATCTAACAGGCACCACACGTGAACAGTACAATGCAATTAATGAATGTCTTGTTGTAATTAGTATATATTGTAGTGACTACAGTATTGGTTCGTGTTCATCTTCTGACTATGTTGTGTAGTGGGAGGGAACTAATGATCTGGCACCGGGCGCCAGAGGGGACATCTATTTAGGTTGCACTGGTTGTTATTCATTCATGGCTGTGCTGGTGTTCTTGTTTACTGACGTGGCTTTGTACATTAAACAAGCATTACGTTACCTCCGTTTATTCCTCTTTCCTCCGGGCACTACACTGGTGACCCTGACGTGGATTTTTGTTACGGCGGATTGTGTACAATAATCAGCGACGAACATTCTTTCAAAATGTCCGGACGAGGAAGACGTTCTGGCCATCGGCAGCCATCACCGTCCCCTGTCAGGGAAGCGCAGGGTGCGCGCGCGCCCACGATCAAACTACCTGAGTTCTGGGAGGCGGCTCCGGCTGCATGGTTTGCTATTGTGGAGGCAAACTTCAACAAGAGCAACGTGGATGACGACGACGACCGGTACAACCACACGGTGGCAGTGTTGGGCAGCTCCACCGCAGCTCGAGTGGTGGGTTTTTTGTCTGATCCCCCGGCGACGAACAAATATGAGCGCCTCAAGACCCTTCTGCTAGATACATTTGAACTGTCCGCTGCAGAGAGGGTGCGCCGCTTATTTTCTATGTCGGAATTGGGAGACGAGAGACCTTCTGCCCGCATGGAGAGGATGCTGAATCTGCTGGGGAGAGAAGACCCCATGATCCTCTTTACGGAGCTGTTCATGCGCACGCTGCCGGCACAAGTGAGGATGGCACTGGCCAACACCGACATCGTGGGCCCCCGCGCCCTGGCCAGGGAGGCGGACCGTTTCGTTTTGGCCATGCCTCAGCGGTCCACCGACCTGCTCGCTCCCGCGACCGCCCCGCCACCGGACCGTCGCAGGAGAGCGAGGGATGACGCCAGGCCTTCTGGTCAGCACGGTAACGCAGCGGGCCATTGCTTCTTCCATGCCACGTTTGGCGCCAAGGCCAGACGGTGCCGCTCACCCTGCACCTTCGGACCTACGGGAAACGGCGGGGCCGGCGCTCAGTAGTGGCCCTGAGCGCTGGCGTAACCAACAGGCTGCTCTTCATCCGAGACACCGCCTCTGGTCGCAGTTTCCTTTGCGACACGGGTGCCCAGTGGAGCATCATTCCGGCAGAGAGGTCGGATGTGGCAAAAGAAGAGCGCGGTCCGCAGTTGGCGGGCGCGGACGGCACGCCCATCCGCTCTTACGGCACAAGGGCGGTGGACGTATGCTTCGGAGGACAATGTTTTTCGTGGGATTTTGTCGTTGCGGCTGTCACGTTCCCCCTCCTTGGCGCGGATTTTCTGTGCGCCCACAACCTGCTGGTGGACGTGGGGAACAAGCGCCTGGTCAACTCGCAGACTTTCGCTTCCTTTGCATGTACGCAGGGGGAGGCCATCTACGGCGGGTGGTCCAATACACTCGCCGAAAGTGACCAGTACCTTCGGCTGCTCGCTGAGTTCCCCGACCTGGGCAAGCCCACTTTTTCCTCGCCCACGGTGAAACACGGGGTGGAGCACCACATTGAGACCAGTGGGCCGCCCCTCTACGCCAGGGCCAGACGCCTCAACCCGGAGAAGCTGGCCGTCGCCAGGGCGGAGTTTGCGCACATGGAGCGGGTGGGCATCGTTCGGCGCTCGAACAGCCCTTGGGCGTCTCCCCTGCACATCGTTCCTAAGTCAGACGGTGGGTGGCGCCCATGTGGGGACTACCGCCGCCTCAACGACGCGTCCAAGCCTGACCGCTACCCGGTCCCGCATGTCCAGGACTTTGCGGCGAACCTGGCAGGCAATCGCTTCTTCTCGAAAGTGGACCTGGTACGGGGGTACCATCAAGTGCCGGTGCACCCCGAGGACGTCCCCAAGACGGCCGTCGTCACGCCCTTTGGGCTTTTCGAGTTCTTGCGAATGCCGTTCGGCCTGAAGAACGCGGCGCAGACCTTCCAACGCCTCATGCACTCGGTGCTCCGGGACCTGCCATTCCTCTTCGTCTACTTGGACGACATCCTCGTAGCGAGCGCCACTGAGGAGGAGCACCTGTCCCACCTCCGAACCCTGTTCTCACGGCTCAGCCAGCATGGGCTGATCATCAACCCGGCGAAGTGTGAGTTCGGGCGGGGCGCCATCGACTTCCTCGGGCACCGGGTCTCCGCAGAGGGGGTGACCCCCCTCCCCTCGAAGGTGGAAGCTGTCGCCGCGTTTCCGCGCCCCCGCACAGTCAGCGAGCTCAAGGGGTTCATCGGGATGGTGACTTTTTATTATCGTTTCCTCCGCCACATCGCTCACATCCTGCGGCCTCTGTACGACGCCCAGAAGGGCAAGACGATGAAGCAGCCGGTGGACTGGACGGCGGAGCGGGTCAAGGCTTTTCAAGACACCAAGGAGGCCCTGGCCCGTGCGGCCATGTTGGCCCACCCCTCGCCCTCGGCGCCCACCGCTCTCACCACGGACGCCTCTGATTTTGCTGTGGGAGCGGTGTACGAGCAGTGGGTTGGGGACGCCTGGCAGCCGCTTGCCTTCTTCAGCCGCCAGCTGTCGCCCAGGGAACAGAGGTACAGCACGTTCGACAGGGAGCTCCTCGGGCTGTGGCTTGCTGTCAGGCACTTCCGTTTCTTGCTGGAGGGACGCGAGTTTACGGCCTACGTGGACCATAAGCCGCTCACGCACGCCATGTCCAAGGCGGCGGAGCCGTGGTCCGACCGCCAGCAGCGCCAGCTCGCCTACGTGTCCGAGTTCACCACGGACATCCAGCACGTTGCTGGGAAGTCCAACCAGGTGGCAGATTGTCTCTCCAGAGCGGTGGTCGGTGCGGTGCAGCTGGGTTTGGACTACGTCAGCATGGCTGCGGACCAGGCCGCCGATCCTGCCGTCCAAGCTCTCAAGTCGTCGGACACTGGACTGCGCCTGGAGGAGGTGGTGTTCGGTGACGCGGGGGCTACGCTCTTGTGCGACGTCTCCATGGGTCATCCACGGCCGGTGGTCCCCGCCAACTGGAGGCGCCCTGTCTTCGAGGCCATACACAGCTTGTCTCACCCTGGCAGGAAGCCGTCCTCGCGACTGGTGTCGGAGAAATTTGTGTGGCAGGGGCTCAAGAGGGATGTGAGAGCCTGGGTCGACACGTGCACCGCCTGCCAGCGCGCCAAGGTGCATCGGCACATCAAGGCCCCCCTGGAACAGTTCTCTGTGCCCGAGCGGCGGTTCGACCATGTCAACGTGGACCTGGTGGGACCGCTGCCCCCCTCGCACGGATACAACTACCTTTTCACCATGGTGGACAGGACGACTCGCTGGCCGGAGGCGGTCCCGCTCTCCTCAACGACGGCCCCCGACCTGGCCCGGGCATTCATCTCGGTGTGGGTCTCCCGCTACGGCACCCCGGCTGATCTCTCCTCTGACCGTGGCTCACAGTTCACTTCGGAACTGTGGGCGGCGGTGGCGGAGAGTCTGGGGGTCAAGCTCCACCGTACGACCGCCTACCATCCGCAGGCAAATGGGCTCTGCGAGCGTTTTCATCGCTCCATGAAGGCCGCCCTTCGAGCCAGCCTCACGGACGGCGACTGGCTGGACAAGCTCCCGTGGGTCATGCTGGGGCTCAGGACGGCGCCAAAGGAGGACCTCCAGTCGTCGTCGGCCGAGCTGGTTTTTGGACAACCGCTACGGGTCCCCGGTGACTTTATTCCCAGGTCGACAGAGCCCTGGTCTGCCGCTGCTCAGCGCGCCTCGCTGCTGGACAGCGCCAGGACTTTCGTCCCGGTCCCGACTACGCAGCATGGGGTCCCTACGTCGAGGGTGCCCCCGGAGCTGCACTCGGCGAGGTTCGTGTTCATCCGTCACGATGGCCACAGGACTCCGCTACGCCCTCCTTACGACGGACCCTTCCGCGTCATCGAGGCCAGGGCCAAGAACTTTGTGGTCGACGTGGGGGGTAGGCCTGAGTGTGTTTCCGTGGATCGCCTCAAGCCGGCACACTTGGACCTTGAACTGCCCCTGGACTTGGCCCTGCCGCCGCGCAGGGGCCGGCCCCCGGTCCTGCCTCCCCTGCCACGCCGGGGCCATTCCCCCCTGCGACCCCTCGGACCCCCCGCCGCTCGTGAGCGTCTGGTCACTGACCCCCATCCTGCTCGGCAGGAGGATGTGACGGACGCTGTCACACCCCCTCCCGCACCTCCTGACTTTACCTACAGTCGTAGGGGCCGGGCCATACGCCCTCCTCACCGTGAGGATTTCGTATATTGAGGTGAACACTGGGGGGGCTGGTGTAGTGACTACAGTATTGGTTCGTGTTCATCTTCTGACTATGTTGTGTAGTGGGAGGGAACTAATGATCTGGCACCGGGCGCCAGAGGGGACATCTATTTAGGTTGCACTGGTTGTTATTCATTCATGGCTGTGCTGGTGTTCTTGTTTACTGACGTGGCTTTGTACATTAAACAAGCATTACGTTACCTCCGTTTATTCCTCTTTCCTCCGGGCACTACAATATATAGTTTGATTTGTGATAAGGACTCACCATTTAGTTTCAGAATCCGGAGATTGTTAGCCCCTTTCGTGTCTGTGATGCACAGAGTGAATCCACAGTCACTTGCTCCTCAATAGGAAATCAACCTAGATATACCCTGAAGGACTGGTTCTAACCGAACCGTTCGTTATACAAGTATCACAGAGAAATGTCAAAGGTACTCACAGTTGCACGAGGGTTTCGAACAGAGATACGGGATGGTTTGAAAGCTCGCCGTTGCTAATAAACATTTTAAATATTTTTTATAAACTGCTCAAAACGGCATTATTTCCGGCGTTGGCTGCCTGGTGTGATCACAGCGCATGCGCATCATGCACCCAACGCCGGAAAGAATGCCGTTTTGAGCAGTTTATAAAGAATATTTAAAATGTTTATTAGCAACGCCGAGATTTCAAACCATTCCGTATGTCTGTCCGAAACTGAAACCCTTGTGCAACTGTGAGTACCTATGAAACGTCTTTGTGATACTTGTATAACGAACGGTTCGGTTATAACCAGTCCTTCATGGTAAATATAGGTTGGTTTCCTATTGAGGAGCAAGTGACTGTGGATTCACTCTGTGCATCACAGTCACGAAAGGGGCTAGGAGATTGTGATCTCAACATTTACATTGTATCTCTCCGTCGCCCAGTACGCAGAACTAAAGCATTGAATCGTGACATATCTAGATTGGTTGTTTCCTCTGGACTGCATAATCCTCCGCTATATCTATCTATTTATCATGTCAATATAGCCAATGGAAATGCTAGGAATGGTCAAGTGGGCTGGGTGAACCAATGGACAATTCCTATCGTTTCTCAGTCGTCCTGACCGCTCGTACATCGCTTATCGCCACCTGCTGGCCCGCATGCTTGTTGGAGCAATTCATATGCGTTTATGTGTTTGTGTCTGGATGGAGTTATTTTTTTTAACACTGTGGTGTGGACGGGGATTTTATTTTAAACAGAGCCTGAGAATATCCGTTTGGCAAAAGATCCAGATACGTGAGGACATGGCCTGAATTACTCTTCCAGTTAATGCTGTCAATGACTACCAGCTGTGCATCAATCACTGCCAGCTGTCCATCATGACCTAATCAGACTGGGATTGGTCACAGACTACTTCCTGTTTCATATGAATTGACTCTCTGGAGGCTGCTACAGTTATGGCTCACTGGCACAATGGGGATGATGATGATGACGACTGCTTTGAGCCTCTCCAGGTGAGAACTGATTTAATGTTAGACTGTTTTCTTAGTTGTATCTATCATTTTAATGTGTTTAAACATTCATGAGCTTGATTCAATATGTGGTCTTACAATAGGTGCCTCCTTATTGTACTGGTGAGCCAGAATACACTCTGCTATCATCTTCCTGAGACAGGTAATATTCTGCACAACTGGAAGACCTAGACCTTCCACTGACATGCCTTATCTATGGACCCAGATATGTGGGTTAGTTGAAGTTGAAGTTGCTTATGAAGTTGAGTATGAAGTTAACCGTTGCTTTCCTCTAAGATAAAAGGGCAGAGTTTGGGTTGGGTCAATTGGGAATGATTTTACGGAGGACCCGGGGGAATGGTGAGTCGCACTATAGAATAAAGCTTATTTGGATATAAAATTGTCTCATTCATTATACAAGATTCCAGAAAAACGTCAAGGATGCTACACAAAAAAGTCAAGACTTATTTCCATTGTGGTCCTTGGTCTCAGACAGACGAGCAATACAAAACATGACCATAAATAACAATTTTGACAAACTACATAGACATGAACATTTTAAATGCAGTACAAATGTAAGCCACAGGCAACAATGTATCGGGACAACATTTTCATGCATTTTAAAATCTAGTTTTTGACATTGTCGAGGAGCCATGATATTACTATGTCGGCTACTGATTCATTTTAGCTGTGACGGTAGCAAATTCCAATTTGTGGCTCCCCAGAATTTAAAAGAACATTTGCCCATATTAGTTTTGAACCTTGGAATATGCAGGTCGGCAATGCTGGCTCTGGTGTTATGGGCATGTCCCTGTTCCACTGAAAATAATTTGTAAGATAAGAGGGGGCCCTATTATTATAAATGTTGTGAACTATGTTGAGCTGAAGTTGGCCAATGGTGCAGCTCCAGACTTTATACTTTGACATCACACAAGTTTTTATTCTTACTTCTCTGGTTTCTGGCTTTGAATGTTTTAATTGAGTGGTGTTCCCCACCTTAAAGCTAACTCTATTCTCCTTCTGCTCAATCATATGAACCAAACGAAGAGGATGATTTAACTTCTTCTCATCCTGCTGATACTGGGCCTGAGGGTCATCTACACTCTTCATGGGAAAAAGATCATCCTGCTGAACCTGATACTGGATCTGCGGGTCCTCCACATTTGCCTGGGAAGGAAGATTATTATCCTGCTGAACCTGATACTGGATCTGCAGATCATCCACACTTGCCAGCTCATTCTCCTCCTGCTGATGCAGAGTCAGAGTTATCCATACTTTCTACGGGAGGAAGCTTATCATCCTGCCAAAGCTGCTTATGGTACTGGGTCTAAAAGTTCTGCTCTAGGCTTCTCTGGTGTGACCTCTCTGAGTGGCGCTGCCTCTGAAGGTGGAAGGGAGACCTCTATGATCAGTGATGTATGGTATCCTCGTCCCCCTGCACCACTGCCAGGTGAGCTGACTAAATTCAGAGCCAGTTTTGAACATGGTGGTACTGAAAGGGAAACTGAGGAGCAAAGTCCCCTGCCTTTACTGCCTCCTAGACCCTTGCCTTTACTGCCTATACATCTACTGCCCAGAGTAAGTCCTCCACTGCCTGGGCCAGACCCTTCACAGTGGCAGCCAGGTGAGCTGACTAATTTAGAGTCTTCCTTTGAACATTCACATGACGAGAAGGAGGAACAAGGTCTCTTTCCACCACTATTTGAGGGGGAAATGGCTGCACCTCACAAAAGAGGACCTGTCAATCGAGCCCTGCCAGCTAACCTGAAGCCTGAGGAAGAAGCCGCCAGTCGACCAGAGTCTCGGGCACTGCAGCTAACTCCAGGCGGCTGGGGCCCGCTCCCGCAGCCTTTGCCACAGATTTACGGCAACCAGAAGTCTCTCTTGCTGAAGGGGAAGCTTCCTCCTGGTACCATCACACACTATGAGTCTGACTACAACCGTGGTAACAAGTACTGGAGCGAAGCGCGGTATGAGCGATACGATTATCCTCTTGCAGCTCCATCCCATCTGGATGTCCAAACTTCCAATCCCTCTCTGAGCTCAGGATATAACCAGGAACCCCAGCGGAAGCATGACAACCCAACTTATCCTTCTCCTGGACTCGTCAACATGCCACCTGGGCGACGGCTGAAAGGCAGCTCAAAGTAGGTTATTTATTTTTATAGGTTTATTATTATGATGTAATACTAAGTGTTCATGTACTGTCTTGCCTTGTAACCATACTGATCCCTCTTTGCTCTCCCAAAAGCTGCAGAGTTTTCAAATGAATACAAAGATAATCTTATCCTTGTCTGTGTTCTCTTAATTGTGGATATTGCTTGGTACAATGCTTGACTGGGTTTACTATAATGGGACACTTCATTTGGATAATGGGATTTTGGATCTATCCAGTGGTAGTTCAGGCTTTGTCTGAAGTCCTCAGTAGACGCAAC
The DNA here is from genome assembly GCF_963971535.1 of Notolepis coatsorum. Classification (NCBI taxonomy): domain Eukaryota; kingdom Metazoa; phylum Chordata; class Actinopteri; order Aulopiformes; family Paralepididae; genus Notolepis; species Notolepis coatsorum. The sequence continues at coordinate 99,688,492 of NC_140168.1, read as the reverse complement.
CGACCCTAATACTGTCAAGGGCCTTCATAGTCTTCCATGGTGGAGTGTCCTGAAAACTGAATTGGATAGGATCTCAATGTATCCATGACACCTTCACTTCAGCCTTCACAGATCTGAGTTGGTATTGACATGGTAAATATGAGTGCTTGTTGCAGGGGCGTATTTGGCACGGGGGACGTGGCAATGGGTCCCCCCCATTTTTTCAGAATGCAGTTAATGTCCCCCCCCCGTCTGACTACCTGTATGCAAAGAGTAGTAGATGGCCCAGTAGAGCTGAGTCTGACTACCTGTTCTATTATTATGCAAAGAGCAGTAGATGGGGGTCGCATTCTTGCCCTGCAAGGGCCAAGTACCCACTCGCTAAAGTACTTGTCTTTGCATAATAATAGCTCGGGTCGTCAGCCTAGGTGTGTGTTAAAATACGTCAAACATATTGTTTACACTGTCTTTCTTCTATTATAACCCTCCCAAATCATATTCAGAAAGTATCACAGAGACTTCTATTGACCAAGGAATTAGTTATTATTTCGCGGTTTATTCACATAACGTTATATTGTTTACACTGTCTTTCTTCTATTATAACCCTCCCAAATCATATTCAGAAAGGCACACACAACATATTCCAGTTAACGGTATATTTTTTTAATGATTCGTTATGGCGTAATCAATACTTCCATGCGTATAAATTGCGTTCGCGACCTCCGTGTTTTGGGGGTAGTCATCAGAAACCTCGGATCCGGGATTCGCTCCCATCCGTCGGGCAAGAACTGTGGGTTTTCAGCCTCTCTCTCTGGAGCTTAACGGAGTTTCTGGAGGAGTTTCTGGAGGAGCTTGTCGCGGCTCATGCGCATGCGCACGCTCAACCAATCAGAGAGGGGCTTCGCTCAACCAATCAGAGAGGGGTCTGCAGAAATAGAGTTCAACCAATCAGAGAGGGGTCTGCAGAAATGCGGCTACGGGCCCTAACCCCCCCCCCCCATCGACGTCACTCGCCACGCCCCCAAATCTGTCCCCGGCACACATTGAGAGAGAGTTACGCCAGTGGCTTGTTGCCAATATGCATATTCATAGATGTTTTGTTTTTTTTGTTTTCTGTTTCTTTGCTTGCATGTAATTTTAGCCATCTTAATTGTTAGTTTTATTGTGTATTGTATGTTGAGTACTGGATTTTAATAATTCTGTTTTGCAATAATTGTTTTGTATTTTTTTTGTGTGGACCCCAGGAAGATTAGCTGGTTGCCATGGCACCAGCTAATGGGGATCCGTAATAAAATCAAATCAAATCATAGATCATGACATTCTTGAAGGGTAGAGATGCTAAGACTTTTCAGTAGTCTGTGAACAATTTGAGACATTTGTACAAAATGTTCTTCACAATGAAGGAGATAAATGTATCTTTAGGGGTAGAGAAGGGGTACCCAGAATGCTATCATAACTATATTGGTCAATTTAAGAAGAAACTCTCCAAGGGCAGTCCTCTCAAAGCCGGATGTGTAATGGAAGTTTCAACATCAAGTCCCAATGCATACAAATGGTAGTAAAGGATTTGAAGCTCAACTTTTCTTCTTGATTATTGCAATGACATGGTCACTGGAGCCTCCAAATCTGTGGTCAACAAACTACAACAGAGGATCACCAAGTTACTCTGGATAAAAAAAATACTTTATAGACAACATTGAGACAAAGCTTCCTGACACATCTCCATCCAAACTCTTGGAAGAACTCATTGAAATCTCATCTGATACCACCTGGAGTGTGGTGCTGAGTACCAAGTATCTAATGATGCAGCAGTTAACGTGTTGATACCATTCAGCATCACATATCTGTGTGAAGCTGGCTTTTCATCCATGACTGCTCTGAAAACAAAATATAGGGCCAAGTTGAGGATGACATGCGTGTTGCCTTGTCAAAGATCTCCCCACGTATTGACCGTATTAGCCCGCAGCAGACCTCTCATTGAGCTAGAAATGTCCACTGAGTGAACAAGTGCTTATTTTCTGTATTTATTATTTTTTGAGAAATGGTAACTTGGTGATCCTTTTCTGTATTTAAATTTTTTTTTAGCACTTTATAATAACACCCTGTTATAATACATTTATAAGGTATTTGTAGATAATGAACTAATCATGAACAAACCATTTATATACATTCATAAATGATTATTAAATCATTTATAACTATATTTGTATACCATTTACAAAGTATTTATAACGCATTAATGGATAATGAACTAATCATGAACAAACCTTTTATATACATAAATTATTATTAAATCATTTATAACATTTACAGATTAGTTCTACATTATTATAACTCATTATCAACATTGTTTGTACTTGATTTCATCATTAAATAATGTTTAATGTGTAGTAACACATTTGTAAATGCTTTGAAATATGGATATGAAACAACGACTATAGTGTATCTCCATTTATTTTTCATGTTCAACAAATGATTTGTTAAGACATTCATAAAACATTTATAAATCATTTGCAGATGCTATCGTGGGGGCCAATCTAAAGTGAAGCCTATTCATCATTAAGTGTCTAATACAGTTAATTATTTGTTTACTTTTTCATCACATGTTACAAATGTTGTAGGCAGCTTTCGGATACACCCTTCTTTGTGACATCAAACAGTGACAGAATTAGGACTAAAGATAAATGCAATTTTATTAACATATAAAATACATGTGCATATAGTGTAACATCGGGGGGCACTAGGACCCAGGAAGAGTATCTAGAGAGGAAGTCTCACGCGAGCAAGACTTGACGTCACGTGTGTTGCCGTCTGTCTGGCTGAATGGAAGCACAAGTTATCCGTGCTGCGTCTATACTTTCGCTTTTAATAAGGTATGAGCAGGTTAAACACCTTTTTTTGTTGGTAAATCTATTCCATCATTTCCGACTACAAACAACTCTTATATGTTGTGTGCTCAGTATGTGATGACCACACGACACACAAGAGTAATAATTATTTGTGTCGTGTCATCATCACTGAGCACACAAATGTAACGTTAGCGGCCACCACATCTACACAAACGTCTACACAACATATAAGAGTTGTTTGTAGGTCGGAAATGATGGAATAGATTTACCAACAAAAAAAGGTGTTTATGTTATGACATACACAACATGGGGACACTATTTCTCTTGGTGCTTTGAATAACAAGCGTATACTGATAGAGCAGGGACACTATTTATCTTGGTGCTTTGAATAACAAGCGTATACTGATAGAGCAGGGACACTATTTATCTTGGTGCTTTGAATAACAAGTGTATACTGATAGAGCAGGGACACTGCATAGGAGTAGTGGGGGAGAAGAAGAGGAATATTTTTAAATAGCAAGAATTATCCACTGGCAACTCTGTGCTCGTCAGACATGTTAATGTCATGTATGTTGTGTATGTCATAAATGTCGATATGAATTGAAAATGGGGGACCCTGATGTAAACAAGACGAACGTCTTTCTCTGGTCTGCATCCCCTTAACAATTGTGTGTATTGCGCCGTACTGTATTGTACCCATTCTGCAATCTGTTAAATAAAGTTCTCATTCATTTCTCCCCCACTACTCCTCCAACGGGTGTTTGTGCGACCATGTCGACCTGAACAATGAATGGGGGATTAATAAGAACGAGCCGCCTCGGTGAGAGGATATCGCAGGCGGAAGACGGCCGCTGGAGCTGGACCGAGTCAGCGGCGCACGGAGCCGGGGAGAAACCACCGCCGAGCCGGGGAGAAACCACCGCCTCGCCCCGCTGGGCGTTTCCGCTTCACAGCGCGAGAGTGGGCGATAAGGGGGGCGTGCTAGCGCGCGGTCACGTGGGCTTAGTGGCCAATCAGAGGAACCCGGAAACTGAGCGCCGTTGTAGAAGGCATAGAGGTGTCGCAGGGCCATTTTGAGTGGGTTGCAGATGCGTGAAAAAAAAATTAAAATAACCTTTTTATTTATTTTTTATACTTTTTTTTTTTGCACTACCTATCTTTGTGAAAGTGGCTTTGGTCCAGCTGAAGACAAAGCAGAGGAACAGATTGGACATTGAGCATGACCTCAGAGTTGCTTTGTCTACCATCACCCCAGACTTTGAGACTCTTGTCAGGAGCAAACAACATCCCCAGTTATCCCATTAGTTCCCTGCATGTTAAACTAAGAAGTCTGCTAAGAAGGATATATTATTTATTATTATTATTATTTTAGTTCATTGTGTTTTTAGCCCTTAGTTGCACTTTTGTTGCAACACTTAGTTCCCCCAAATTTTGGTATGTTATGTTAAAGGCCAACTTGCAGTTTTTGTTCAATAAACAATGGACTAGGCCAACGGTGACTTTCATGAATAAGGAAAAAAAATTATTGAAATTGACCCAGTTTTAGCGTTTTTATCAAACATTTTGTCTGCCCAACACAATCACCACGCACGTGGATATTTTAATCAATGGTTCATAACGTGCACGTGTAATCGAAATGATGTCGTCACGTCAGGTGCAGTGCACCAGGGGGCTCTGAGAGTCACACACAGCTAGTGGCAGGCAGAGAGCCTTGCTACTACTAGCCGAGGAGTAATGAATGAAAATGTATCTGTTTCACCTAACAACATTATTGCTCCGTGATCATAGCCATCCATCTCTAAAGCTAACCACTATTTGTAAAAGCCACAACCATGTTACCATAATTTGTAATAATGAAAATCATTGTGTCGTTGTACATATTGTGTATACACCGTTAGAAGCTAGCTAAGTTAGCTAACGTAGCTTAGCTTAGCTTGGTAGCCAGAATTCTCGAAACTCATAAAAATGCCAGATTTAAAATGGTTCTCTCCTCTTTGTATACCTTTGTCCTCACAAGTATTATGCCAGGGAACTTATGGACACGACAATAGTAGTAGTTATAAGGTGTTTGAGCTTGTAGCGTTAGTTAGCTCATAGCTATCGTCACTGATGCACCGAGTGGGGCTAAAGGGGCTACAATCGTATCAACATGCCGGGGCGCATAGCTTGCTAGCCAGCATTCTCGAAACTCCTAACATCACCCGATTTAAAATGGTGTGCACAGTGCTTTGCCCCACAGGTCTGAGAAGAGGACCTACACATTTTACTCGTTCCCAAAACTCTTTTACATGCACGACAGTAGACATAATGCTAACGTTAGCGGGGTAACGTTAGCCAGAGCGATATAGCCAGCTTGGTACTATGACCCGGGGATAAGGCGACAGCCCACAGACCAGTAGCGCTGCTGTACTGAACAACAGGCTGCCTAGTGGTAAATGTAGTTATTTTTTTACGACATTAAAAACATTATAACTACCTTGTTTCAACCAGTTGTAGCTGGTCCATCAAAGTCTCAGACGATTAAATCCATTTGCGTCTTGTAAGGCGTCCATTTGGATCAAGGAAATAGCTTTCTGCACTCTTCAAAACTCCTTGTAGTGGATCAGAAGTAGGGGAAAGATACCCGACGTGACGCCATGGCCCTGATAGCTCTGATAAGCTTTTTTGATTCGCGCGTGCATGTTATTCGTGTGTGAACCTTTTTAACCCTTTCTGAGTGGCATTTCCGGCGTCAAATGGAAAACAATAAATAATGAAATTAGATACCAATGATGTAAACTACCCATAATTGAAGAGTAGGGTTTAACCTGCAAGTTGGGCTTTAAGCTAAGAAATCTGCTAAGAAGCATATTATTTATTATTGTAACTGAGGGGTACAATTCCCTGACTGTATGGTTAGATATGATACTTACTACCACTACCTCTTGTACTTTAGACTCTGGCCACCCAGTACTAGGTATGAATATGTTGAACACTCCCACCTGATAAACGGATCCAACACAAATGTACCAAATCGAAAGTTTGAGTTTTAATACATAGCAAAAGGTATGTACAACGATCACTTAATTACATTTATGATTTGAAATAGTATGCACTTTTATGGCAAATGAGTATTCGTAGGTAGATCAATATCGAATGTCCAATCTCTGATTGCGCAGGAAGCAAATATATCCAACCTGGAATATTTAGGGAACAATAGCGATGATACTTGAATGATTATATAGCTGGATACACTAGGGGAAGGTTCCGACTGCTTGTAGGACAGCTGGAGGGGGGGGGGGGTTAGAGAGTCACTGGCTGGATCCCGTCTGGCCGAGGGTATCTTGGGAGAGTCCACAGTTGTGCGACACGGTGCCCAACGATCCTCGATCCACAGATGAATGCAGTTGGACCCTCTGTGGCCGGCGTCCTCCGGTCCACGACGGAGAGACGTGAGGCGACCTCACTGTGCAGAGCGCCGTCTCACCTGTCGTCCTCTCCGGGGGGGTATTTCCAACACACCGCAGTGTTGGCCTTTATCCATAGAATAATCAAAGTACTCAAAGCATAATCCAAGCCGGGGAAGGCTAGCCGTCGTCGGTAGAATAATCCAATATACAGGTCCACTCGCTCTTTGGCCTGGAGCTCCTCGGGTGCAGCTTCACGTGGGGTCAACCACCCTGGATAAGCGTCCAGCTGATGCCCGAAACGATGGGGGTGCTGATTACTATAGAACTCTTACCGCACGAGGCACTATATATGAATAGACTATTATTAGCTTAATAGAATACGTCCAACTCGACGATATAGTGCCAAATATGACTATTCAAATATTAATATACACGATGTCTCAATGCCGATACTGGGCCGAATTGGCCCTACTGCCCACACGTGGTTCGCGGGGAGGCTTTTGCGTCTGTCACTCTGTTGGAGGGTAAGGAACTGGACTAAAAGAAAGTTCTACTTTAATAGCGCAGTATATATACGCACTATGAACAAATAGTACCATTAGTGGTGCGGTAGACATATTCCTACGCGGAACTAGGACTTGTCCATACATGTTGAGCGGTACGATTGAACTTGGTCTGAGGGGTATGGCGACCTGGCACCAAGGTCTCGTCCAATGGTAGAATGGAGACTATTATGGGATGTTCAGTAGACTAGAAGGGATATTCAATGCATATTGTACAAGGAATATACAAGGGATATCAGGGGATATCAGGGGATATACAAATACAATTAAATATATATATATAAATAAATATATATATTCGGTTTAATCTGATCCTTCAGAACAGCCGCCCCCTAATTGGTCCCAACCTAATTAGTTAAGCAGAGACAGATTAACCGCACTGTCTACCACTCAAGGGTTCGCTGTAAGGGTCAGTCAACTCACAAAGTCATAGGGTCATGGTCATCATCGATTGTGTCTGGGAGTCGGGGCAGTTCTATGAGCCTCGCCACAGGACGGGTGTAAGTGCGCCCTTGGACGAGTACTTCAGCTGCTCGGACCTTGCCATCGGCACCGGTGATCACTTTGCTTACGCGGCCAGCCGGCCACATAGCTCTGGGTAGTGACTGGTCAATAATCATGACGACTGTTCCTTCCGTCAAATTGTCTCTCTCTTTTACCCACTTCTGGCGGGTCTGTAGAGACGGTAGGTAGTGCAGTAGGAAACTGCTCCAAAACTTGTCGGCTAATACTTGGCTGTACCTCCACATTCGTCGGCCGTTCGCTTCTTCAGGCCAGTACATTGTCTGGGGTAACGCGGGATCTAGCCGCCCCATCAGGAGGGTGTTGGGGGTGACTGGGTCGACATCTGCTACATCACTGGAGACGTAACCGAGGGGCTTTGAGTTCAATACTCCCTCAATCTCCGTGAGGACTGTCATTAGGACTTCTTCCGCCACAGTCTGGGCCCCAAGTACTGCGTACAGGGCTGTCTTTATAGAACGTACTTCTCGTTCCCAAGTTCCACCGAAGTGGGGTGCGTTTGGGGGGTTGAATTGGAAGTCAATCTGGGCTGGAGCGAGGTGGGTCTTAAGTTCTGGGCCCATAGCTTGGAAGCTCTCCCTCAGCTCTCTTTCTCCGCCTTTGAAGTTTGTCCCGTGATCGGACAATAATGTAGACGGTTTTCCTTTCCGTGATGTGAATCTTCGGAAGGCCATAAGGAATGAGTCTGTGCTCATGGTCGGAAGGAGCTCGATATGTATCGCTCTGGTGGTCATGCATTTGAATACAATACCCCACCGCTTCTCGGTGCCTCTTCCTTTCTTTATGTGCAGCGGGCCAAAACAGTCCATGCCTGTTGAGTGGAATGGCTTGTCGCCGAGTCGGAGGCGACATGGAGGTAGGTCAGCCATCCGTGGTATGCTGGGCTGCGCGCGCCACTTTCGGCAGTCTAGACAGGTTCGCTGGAAGCGTCGCACCGCCTCTCTTCCTTGAAGTATCCAGTAACGACGTCTGATCTCCGCGAAGACTCTCTCTGCTCCTGCGTGGTGTACATCCTCGTCGTATTTCTTTATAATCAGCTCTGTGACCTTGTGTCGGCTGTTCAATACGATCGGGTACTTAATGTCATCCGGTAAATTGGGGGCTCTCCGCAGGCGACCACCCACTCTGATGAGGGTATGTGTGTCACTCTCGGGGGCCAGATGAATCAATCTGCTGTCTGATGGGACGGGCTTTCCTCCCTGTAGACAGTCTAGTTCATCGGGGAACGAGTCTCTCTGGGCTCGTTGCAGTAGAAGCAGTTCTGCTTCCTCGTAGTCAGCTGCTGACATATCAGCGGGGGACTGAATCTCTGGGTGGTGCCGCAGGAATGTCCGTTGGAGGATGAATGCTGTGTAGATCTCTCCCCCCTCTTCTTGGGCCCGCAAGTAGGCTACTGATCCGTAGGCGACCTCGGAGGCGTCACTGAAGACGTGTATATCCATTTTACATGTCTCTGGCCTCACCGTGGGTGGGAAGTAGCTTCGGCGTATATTAACGCCTGGGAGTGAGTGGAGTTCCATCTCCCACTCTCTCCAGGTGGATGCAAGGTGTGCGGGAATGGGGTCGTCCCAGCCCTGGTCCTTGTCCCACAATGCTCGTACAATCATCTTTGCCCTGGTGGTGTACGGTAGTATACATCCTAACGGGTCATATTGTCGGGCGAGTGTTCTGTACACACTCCGTCTGGTGGTCGGTATTGCCATCGACCTTCCCTGCTCCGTGGTCAGGGGTTTGTGTCTATAGTGGTGCGAATCTGTTTTGAAGCGCCACACTAGTCCTAGTGTCATCTCTTGGGCTTCTCCTGGGATTGTGGCCATCCAGGTCTCGCTGCTCGCTGCCTTGTCCTCGGAGGAGAGGCTGCGCAGTACGTGCGGATCGCTGCTGGCCCACTGCCTGAGATCAAAGCCGCCTTTGATCAGAGAGGCGCGGAGTTTAAGTAGGAGAGCCTCGGCTTCTTCCTGGGTCGAAACGCTTTGTAGACAGTTATCTACGTAGAAGCTGTTCTTCACACTGTGTCGGACCTCTTCGTCCGCTGCTGGGTCCTCTGCGACATGTCTCTGTAGTGCAAATGTAGCACAGCATGGGCTGCATGTAGTTCCGAAAGGGAGGACTTCCCATTGGTAGATGGCTGGGTGCTCATCTCCTGGCCTCTCTCTCCATAGGAACCGCAACAGGGGCTTGTCCTCCTCTACTAATCTCACCTGCAGGAACATCCCTTTGATATCCCCGCTGATAGCCACCTTGTCCTGGCGGAAGCGGAGTAGTACGCCTAGTAGGGAGGGGCCGAGTGTAGGACCGGGCAATAGCTCTTTATTCAGATTTTGGGATCCGATCTGGTAGCTGCAGTTAAACACGATGCGGTCTTTGCCGTTGTGATGAACCTTGTGGTGGGGCACGTACCACGATTCAGTCGTCTGGTCGGCCTCTTTAATGTCAATCTTTGTGACGTGTCCCGCTGTGATGAGCTTCTCAATCTCAGCGCGGTATACACTTTCTTGGGCGGGGTCCTTGGCTAAGCGCCGCTCTGTGTTTAGTAGGTACCGCTCTGTGGCGTCTTTCTTTGCGTGAAAGGTAGGCATCCCTTCCCGCCGCAGGAGTGGCGTGGCGTATCTCAACACGCCGCTGACTGGGACTCTCTTTGTTCCCGTCTCGAGGAGGTTAATGGCGTAGATGTCGTCTTTAGAGCGAATGTCTTTCTTTTCGTTCTTAAAGGGCATTTGTTCTAAGGTCCAGAGCCTCTCTACATGCTGCAGGAGTGCGGTGTCTCCCTCTGTGACTCGGGAGTGGAGACAGCTAGTGGCTGTGGTTCGGTTGAGAGATTTGGCGAGTGGGCCTTGGAGAGTCCATCCTAGGCGGGTCTCGACTGCTGCAGGACAGCCTCTGGGTCCGGTATGAACCCGGTCTATCGGGACAATGAGGTCTGCATGGTCGGAGCCTATCAACAGTGTCGGGGTAGCACCGTCTATGAGTGGGATCGGTAGCTTGCGTAGATGTACATATTTCTCCATCAGCTTGGCTACGGGGTATGTGTACCGCGACAGTCCTATTTCTTGGCTGGTGAAAGCGTCTGTAATCCTGTACCGTCGCTCGGGCTGGCCGCTTGCTGCGATAGAGAATGAGACATTCTCGCCCTTTATCGTTTTCAAATCTCTTCTTATTGTCCGAATTGTCATTTGGTTTTCGCTCCCCCGCAGCCCTAGCTGGGCCGCAGCGGACGCGAGCAGAAGGGTCTTCTCTGACCCGTCATCAAGGACGGCGTAAGTGTCCATGACTTTATTCTGGTAGCTCAATGTCACACGGACTACCTTTAAGAGCACTCTGGCTCCGCTGCTGCTGGCGGGGTCGATGTACATGACGCTTGCTTTGCTGCTTGATGGTGCGGGTGGAGGCCGCCGTCTGTTACTGTCGTGGAGTATGTCCAGATGGGCTCCATCGCACCGACTGCACTTTTTCTTTAAGCGGCATTCGGCTGCCATGTGTGATCGCGCACAGCGAAAACAGCGTCTGTTGGACTTTATCCATTGACTCGCTTCCTCCGCATTCATCTTGGGGAATGAGTCACATTGTGACAGCCAGTGTTCTTTCTCACAGTAGGGGCACACTATCTTCCACTTCTCCTTTCTTGAGGGGGTACTGTGGCTCCTACTGCTTGGCACTGACTCCGATTGGTGCATGACAGTCACCGATCTTCTTCCATCATTTAGTCTCCTGGTTCCTTCTCTGGAGCCAGGGGTGCTCCGTCCGAATGTATCTAGCCGTAAGCTGCTGACTTCTCTCGCCAGGAAGTCGGCTAGATCGAGGAGGTTCGGTTCGGGGCCATTAGGGTCTCGGTGGTCTCTCTGCCGCCTAAAGCGCTCCTGTCGGGCGGGCGGTAGCTTCTCCAAGATCCTCTCTACATTTGAGTTGGCGTATAGTTCATGCCTACCCTTTTCCCTCTGCGCTCCCAGCATCCCTACCAGGGACTGCACTCTGATGGACAGGTCGTCCAGTGCTCGATTGTCTGTTGCTGGGGGTAGGCGGTCGATGTGCCTGATCTCCTGGATCACGTAATCCCATATACGTCCATATCTCTGGTCCAACGCTACCAGCGCTGCGGTGTATGGGGTCGTGGAAGTGGCGTAGGCGAGCGCTATGTTGTGCGCGCGGGGTACCTTTAAATGCTTCAGTAGTATCGCGTATTTATGGCGTTCATCAATGACATCCGCCAACATTGTCTCCAGACACATGCGGAGCTCCGTATACTGGGCCCGGTTCTCCTGGGTGAAGTCTGGTACCATAGGTGTGCCAATGTATGACGCGGATTGTTGATACATCGGCGAGCGTTGGGGGAGAGGCCTCCTAGGCGAGTCTCCTCCTGCTCCTTGGCGTGGGCTGGTACCGGCTGTGTACCATGGCCCGCTGGTCCAGGTGCTGTTCCTCGGTGCGGGTCGTGCGTCGTGCTCACCCGTGAATAGCGTCGGGGGTCTGTAGCGCAGCTCCGCGGGGGTATAGCCTGGGCTGTACTGGACCTCCTGGTCCGGTAGAGTACTGTGCTGTCGTCGGGCGTGGTTCTCCTCCTCTTCCTCTTCATCTTCCGTTAGGTCATCCAGGGCTTGTAGTCTCTGATTTAGCCTCTCCGCAGTGTATGCTGCTCCTTCCCGGTGGCTGGGTCTCGCTTGGACCGGTTGGGGAAGGGGGTCTGCGGGGGGTATAGACCTCGTCTGTTGGTCAAGTTCAGGGTCGCTTACTCGGCTAGGGGATGCCGCCCTGGAGTGATGTCTAGACGAGTTCCTGGAGCCTCTGGTGGAGGGAGGGGGTGTTGTCCTTCTGATCAGCTGTTCTATTAGTTGCGCTTGTGCTCTGTCGCGCTCGGCTTCGCGCTTGGTGAGATCCGATTCTCTCTGGGCACCGGTGGCGGCGCGCTGGGCGTCGGCCCGGTCTCTTGCCATATTCTCTTCCATCTGAATGCGTCTTATTTCCAGGCGTATGTGCTCTTCTTCGCTCCGTTGCTGTATCTGCAATCGATCGCGTTCACCCTGGAGTCTATCGCGTTCAGTAGAGGCTTTCAGGCTGACGAGGAATGCCTGCTGTAGTGTCCTCTCTGCCTCGCTGGGAGAAGACGGTTGTATAGGGGAGCCGTCCCTTGGGGTACTCCGTGCGGAGTCTTGGAGCTCTATCTCCACGGTGCTCTCCTCATCTTCTTCCGTGCCGAGTTCTCTCTCGGTAGTGTTGTCTTCCTCCCGGGACTCGTCGGGGACTACTTCTTCGGTATTGGCGGGGTGTAAAGTCATGTCTGGTTCCCCCTGGTCCCCACCGTGAGCTTGGTCAGTTACATTAGAACCCATAGGGGCCTCTATGGTCGGGGTAGCCTGGTCGTTAGGGTTAGACATAATTTAACTTTCTAGTTTTACCGCGTTTACTGTTGGTAGAAGACTAGGTTGTTGACTGACAGCGTAAGCCTCTAGGTACTGAGGGAGCTGTCGTTTGCGCCGCGGGCGTTGTTGGTTAGGAGGATCGTTTCGTGGAGTGTTCATCATAGGCCATTTTAATATTAATAACACTATATTAATATTACACTGATTACCCTCCGGCTCGAAGGACCAATTGTAACTGAGGAGTACAATTCCCTGACTGTATGGTTAGATATGATACTTACTACCACTACCTCTTGTACTTTAGACTCTGGCCACCCAGTACTAGGTATGAATATGTTGAACACTCCCACCTGATAAACGGATCCAACACAAATGTACCAAATCGAAAGTTTGAGTTTTAATACATAGCAAAAGGTATGTACAACGATCACTTAATTACATTTATGATTTGAAATAGTATGCACTTTTATGGCAAATGAGTATTCGTAGGTAGATCAATATCGAATGTCCAATCTCTGATTGCGCAGGAAGCAAATATACAACCTGGAATATTTAGGGAACAATAGCGATGATACTTGAATGATTATATAGCTGGATACACTAGGGGAAGGCCGATGCGCTCTCTAATTCTCTACGGGAGGTTTCCAGTGTTCCACCCCAGACGCGCATCGCTTCCTAATACTCTACGGGAGGATGCGTCTCTCCAAGCCGACGCGCACCACTCCAGACGTGCTACTACTCCAGACGCACATCGCTCCCTATCCTACGGGGGGATGCGCGCTCTCCAAGCCGACGCGCCCCACTCCAGACGCGCATCGCTTCCTAATACTCTACGGGAGGATGCGTCTCTCCGAGCCGGCGCGCTCTTCTAGCCGACTTGCTACTACTCAAGACGCGCATCGCTTCCTAATCCTCTACGGGAGGATGCGTCTCTCCGAGCCGGCGCGCTCTCCGAGCCGGCGCGCTCTTCAAGCCGACGCGCCCCACTCCAGACGTCTAGCCGGCGCGCTACTACTCCAGACGCGCATCGCTTCCTAATTCTGTACGGGAGGATGCGTCTCTCCGAGCCGGCGCGCTCTCTGAGCCGGCGCGCTCCACTCCAGACCCCGAGCCGGCGCGCTCTTCTAGCCTGCACGCTCTTCTAGCCTGCGCGCTCCTACTCCATCCCTGTAAGCAGCTCTGGCCCTCGCCCTGTCCAAGGCCTTAACCGTTGTTTTCTCAGTCCCTGTCTCCAGCCCGCCTCCCCGGGCCTCTGTCCCTGTTCCCCTCTCCAGTGCCCCTGTTCCTGCCCTGTCCTTTGCCCTGGCCCTGTCCTTTAGCCTTAGCCCCTTAGCCTGCTCGCCTCTTAAAGGCACAGTGCCAATTTTCCCTAATTCTTTGTTTCCAGTAATTTTGTGTTCTCCCTTAAAGGGACAGTGCCGCTTTTTGTTTGTATTCAATAAATGCCCTGTTCTTGGCTTACTCTCATACCTGTCTTGTGTTGTGCGATTGGGGTCGGTTACAAACCATAACAGTACGACCCGACCAGTCGACGACCCCAGCCAGCACAGACAGTGTATGTTGAGTTGGCTTCTTTGTTAGCTCCCCTGTTAGCTTCCCTGTTAGCTCCCCTGTTAGCTTCCCTGTTAGTCTCCCCTGTTAGCTTCCCTGTTAGCTCCCCTGTTAGCCTGTTAGCTTCCCTGTTAGCTCCCCTGTTAGCCTGTTAGCTCCCCTGTTAGCCTTTGTTAGTTCCCCTGTTGACTCCCCTGTTAGCTTCCCTGTTAGCCTCGTTAGCTCCCCTGCAGCTTGCCAGGCCTCTACTACCGGCATGGCCCCAGTCTGCTAGCTTAGCCCCGGCTGCTAGCACAGCCTCTATGTTAATGCAGCCCTTGCAGCTAGCATAGGCCCTGTAGCTAGCCATGCCCAGGCAGCTAACCCGGTCCCTCTGCTTGGCCTCCACCTTTTGTGTAGCTTCCCCACTGCTAGGACTGCCCCTTCAGCTAGCAAGGTCAGTTTTTTCCCACTGCTAGGACTGCCCTTTCAGCTAGCAAGGTCAGTTTCCCCACAGCTAGGACTGTCCTTCCAGCTAGCTTGTTCTCTCATGCTGGTCCAGCCCTGTCTGCTAGCCTAGCTCCGGCAGCTAGCGCAGCCTCTATGTTAATGTAGCAGTACAGCTAGCATAGGCCCTGTAGCTAGCAGTGCCCTGGCAGCTACCCTGTCCCTCTGCTAGCCCCACTTTTGGTGTAGCTTCCCCGCTAGCATGGCCCAATTTTTTGTTTGTTGCCTTGTTTATGTCCCCTGCCCCTCTGTCTGTATTTTTGGGTCGCCCGGTGGCTCCCGTGGAGGGGGGAGTACTGTGAGGTTCGCCTCTTCCCTGGACCTTTAATTCCTGTTCCCTGGACCTTTAATTCCCTGTCTCCTCACCTCACCAGCCCCCACCCTCGCGTTGTCGTTGTTTATTTATTGCATTCCCTGCCTCGCTCCGTTCCTTTAAGGTACTGTGAGGTTCGCCTGTTCCCTGGACCTTTAATTCCTGTTCCCTGGACCTTTAATTCCCTGTCTCCTCACCTCACCAGCCCCCACCCTCGCGTTGTCGTTGTTTATTTATTGCATTCCCTGCCTCGCTCCGTTCCTTTAAGGTACTGTGAGGATTCTGTGTTGATTGGTCCTTGCCGAACACACACTTCTAAGTCAAGTATCAATTACCATCACGCACCTGATGTGTGTTCTAATTATCGCCCCAGTGGGCTTTAAATACCTCGATCTCCCCCCCAGTCGTCGTCGGGTCGTTCTCTATCTGTAAGCTCCTACGGGAGATTCTCTCTATTCCGTATCCGTATCTTATCGGTATCTGTATGCTGGTTCTTCTCCGGCGTGAGACGAGGTGCCAGCCATCGCCACCTGTCGCCGTTTGCCTGGAGTGGGACACAGCCGATGCGCTCTCTAATTCTCTACGGGAGGTTTCCAGTGTTCCACCCCAGAGGCGCATCGCTTCCTAATACTCTACGGGAGGATGCGTCTCTCCAAGCCGACGCGCACCACTCCAGACGTGCTACTACTCCAGACGCACATCGCTCCCTATCCTACGGGGGGATGCGCGCTCTCCAAGCCGACGCGCCCCACTCCAGACGCGCATCGCTTCCTAATACTCTACGGGAGGATGCGTCTCTCCGAGCCGGCGCGCTCTTCTAGCCGACTTGCTACTACTCCAGACGCGCATCGCTTCCTAATCCTCTACGGGAGGATGCGTCTCTCCGAGCCGGCGCGCTCTCCGAGCCGGCGCGCTCTTCGAGCCGACGCGCCCCACTCCAGACGTCTAGCCGGCGCGCTACTACTCCAGACGCGCATCGCTTCCTAATTCTCTACGGGAGGATGCGTCTCTCCGAGCCGGCGCGCTCTCCGAGCCGGCGCGCTCTTCAAGCCGACGCACCCCACTCCAGACGTCTAGCCGGCGCACTACTACTCCAGATGCGCATCGCTTCCTAATTCTCTACGGGAGGATGCGTCTCTCCGAGCCGGCGCGCTCTTCAAGCCGACGCGCCCCTACAGCCGACGCGCTCCACTCCAGACCGTGAGCCGGCGCGCTCTTCTAGCCTGCGCGCTCCTACTCCATCCCTGTAAGCAGCTCTGGCCCTCGCCCTGTCCAAGGCCTTAACCCTTGTTTTCTCTGTCCCTGTCTCCAGCCCGCCTCCCCGGGCCTCTGTCCCTGTTCCCCTCTCCAGTGCCCCTGTTCCTGCCCTGTCCTTTGCCCTGGCCCTGTCCTTTAGCCTTAGCCCCTTAGCCTGCTCGCCTCTTAAAGGCACAGTGCCAATTTTCCCTAATTCTTTGTTTCCAGTAATTTTGTGTTCTCCCTTAAAGGGACAGTGCCGCTTTTTGTTTGTATTCAATAAATGCCCTGTTCTTGGCTTACTCTCATACCTGTCTTGTGTTGTGCGATTGGGGTCGGTTACAAACCATAACATATACCAAATGTCAATATTCATTTACCAAACAACATTTCAACTCAAACAGTACATATTTCTCAAACATAACCTTTATAATCCCCTTGGAGATACTTACCTCCGACACTTTAATGATTAATGGGGAATTGTATTTCAACACTCTATTTAATGTACCACGAGACACGGCATCATCAATTGACGGTCAACTTCTAAACCACTTTACTTGTTGTCTTAAACTTCTTAAACTTGACTCAAACATCACCTCATTGGGCTCTCGACATTGCATGTATCATTGTTAACCTTTATGTGTGTTTTGTAATGTATTACCCACCTATAAAACAGGTTGTAGTTAGTCATGGACAAAAGGAGGCGCGGACATGGTGTTACTGGTTCTGAATCCTCTCAGTTGTGAGAATCAGCTCGCCTCGTGCACCTGTAGGTAGCAAAGTACGGTTCCCTAGAAGGCGAAGTTACTGAACACAAGTCCTATACTGCCACCTATTGACCAAATTATATTAATGTTGTCCATTAAGTATGACATGACTGTTCTACCTTATTTCTGATGGAGGTAATCCTGTACAAGTATGTTCACAACGTTTTGGCACATAATCTAATGATATTAAGTAGGGATGTCCGATATAATTTTTTTTTTAACATTTATTTAACCTTTATTTACCCAGGCAAGCAAGTAAGAACAAATTATTATTTTATTTATTGTCAAAGTATGCATAATGTTGTGTTAATTACACAACAAGAGATATGTAATGTTAATTACCTGAAATTATTCAGTTTTTTGGGGGGGGGGGACCCTGCATATATCGGTTGATATCGGTATCGTAAATTAAGAGTTGGACAATATCGGTATATCGGTATCGGTAAAAAAGCCAATATCGAGCATCCCTAATATTAACGTGATACCACTTCTAGTGGGCATCACACACGCACACACAACACACTGCTGAATAATTCTGTTTTGCATCAATATATTATTATATACTGTATATTGAGGCAAAACAGAATTATATATACAGTATTGAGGAAAAACAGAATTATTCAGCAGTGTGTGTGTGTGTGTGTGTGTATCAGCTGCTGCATCGTTAATGAACTATAGATTTATATGGAATTCGTTCATCTATTCTAGTCAGTTATCTGTGAGCCAGACAGCTTAGAGAGTTACTGTACATAGAGCGGTAATGCTCAGATTGCTCATTGAGTCATGACTATAAATGCAAAACATAATTGTCGTATTTATTATCATTATAATTATTTAATTCCGATGATAGAAACAGTCCTTCTGTAGAATCGACTTAAAGAAGCTCTTGGTACCCAAACTCCTGTATCCAATAATAATAATAATAAATCTATCCGATAGAGGGGATAGACGGGTAGACGGGACCCGTACTGTATTGTACCCATTCTGCAACCGGTTAATAAAGTTTTCAATCAATCAATCAAACATCTCATAACTTCCTCTTGTGGCTGGTGACTGACAACTTTTCTGAGCCAATAGGCGCTTTGCGCAACGATAGCAAGTTGTTTCCCATCATGCATTTGCGTCGAGCAGTCGCTGGAGAGGTACTGTGGCGCCTCGCTCTGAGGGCTGTGTGCGGCTCGCTCCCGTGAGATTTCCGCGGCTCGCCTTAGTCAGATTTCCAGAGCAAGTCGGACAACATTCTAACCGTCATGCAACGCGCTTGGCAAGGCCGTAGTAAAAACTGCACAGATCTGCGTTTGCCTCGCCAATCTCGAACACGCCTAATGTCTTCTTCTTCCTTATGCCTTATCTCCCCCTCCCCCACTCAGTATTTCCCTCATCTCCAACCCCCTGACCCCCATCTCCCTCCTCTGCACCGCATAAGCCCTACACTCCATCAGTACATGCCCCACTGATTCCTCCTCCTCCTCACACCCCTCACAGAGCCCACTCTGATGTTTTCCCACCAGCTTCAGGGTTTTATTAAACCCACGGTGCCCCAGCCTCATCCACACTATTTCCTCCCTCCTATCTCTCATACTACCCCCCCCCCCCCGACCCCTAACACTACGCTGGACCTGGAAGAAGTGACGCCCTTTCAGTCACCCCCCCAGACCAGGCTGCAGAAACAAATTAGTAGGGGGGCATAAAATGTTCTCGGGGGGGCACAATGGTTTTTCAACACAGGTTCCCTTTTATACATTTCAGCTGGGACAACGGCACTATGGCTTGCTTGGCGCTGCCCACGGTGCTGAACTAAACAGCAGAGAGGCAATTGAAAAATCTAATTTCTCTATCTTAAGAACATTCACTTATACAAAAACAGACTGAACGGATATATATAACAGACCTGCTGGGGCAGCGGACTGAGAGCAGGGGACACAGACAGGCTGGATAAGATGGTCAGGAAGGCCAGTAGCGTGGTTAGGGTGTAGCTGGACGCCCTAGCGAGGGTGGCGGAGAGGAGGAGCCTTGCTAAGCTCCAGGCCATCAGGGAAAACCCCTCCCACCCACTATACACAGACTTGGCTGACAGGAGGAGCATGTATTGTTATAGGCACAGGAAGTCCTTCATTCCGACAGCCATCAGACTATACAATGCATCACTGTGCCTCACTGCATCACTGAGCACAGAGTGACAGTTACCATGTTCCTGGACTCTTACTTTTTAAACAGCACTGTGCAATATTACACCTACTGTAGACTTCAGTATATTTTTACTGTATCTTTTATTCTATTTTTATTCTATTTCATTTTATTCTATTCTTAGGCCATTTGTTTTGTTATTCTTATTCGTGACTTGTTCTGTCTAAATGTTTAATGTTGAGTGATTTGGAGTGTCAAATTTCCCTCAGGATAATACATTTCTATTCTATTCTATTCTATTCTATATATTTGAAAAGTCTCCATTTATTCAACACTTCTGAATTCACTGACAAACTGAACTGAACTGACAAAAATAAGGTGCATTAAAAAGCAAACAAAATTCCTCCACAGGCTACTCACCATCATTAGTAGAGCGGCAAGCGGCGTTTGGGGACAGAGTGAAATCTTCTTAAAACACTGCCCCTCCACTCATTCATGAACTTTTTTGTTAAGTCCTTCTCAAATGCCAACTGAATTAAATTGGCCTTGCGTCGATGAAGCATACTAAGGCGATGTTCTGTAAAGATGTTCTTGAGGGTAGAAAACGAATTCTCACAGAGTGCCGTGCTAGCTTCAGTAGTGTTGTTGACATCAGTGCCCACTAGGGCTGTTTTTTTCCCCCAGGGTGGGCACAGCTGACTCAGTGGGCGGGCCAGGCCCCCCAATGTCCGCCCATGTGGCCGGGTCTGACCCCCCCCCCCCTCCCACCTCTCCTGCCACACCTGAACTGCCCTCTCCCAAATCAACCCATTTGCCTCAGCCTTACTGCAACATAGGTGAAACACCCCCCAAAATATTTAGTGCACCCCACGTCTGCAGGTAGTATTTAACCATCCTAGTATAGCTGGCTAAAACCGTCCCGGTCCAGCTGCACAGGTGTTTGTGTGTTTTCTTTTGCCACATGGTACTTATTTAGGTACTTGCATGTGTACAGCAGTGTTACGAATGACAGGTAAGTGAGAGTTCCAGTTGTCGAGGAAATGAGACGGAGAATTGTTTACTCTTCAAAACAGGGTTAACTCTTTATTTCAAGAGAACAAGAGTAATTAATATAGACAGAGAGAGTTGGGTCAGCACTTGTCCAAGCGGTCCTGCCCGTAGTATCAAGTGCTGACCCAACTCTCTCTGTCTATATTAATTACTCTTGTTCTCTTGAAATAAAGAGTTAAACCTGTTTTGAAGAGTAAACCAGAGTAATAAACATAGACAGGCACAAATGCAGCAGTGTATTGTTCATGAGTGGTGCTGAAAGTCCAATGGCCGGTCCAATAGGACCGGGGGGGGGGGGGGGGGGGGGGAACAGAGACAGCTTATTTTACATTTTACAGTGTCTTTATGTACACTTTATGTACATAATTGGATTACAGTAGCGACAGTAGGATTTATCATCTCGGTCACAAATATCGGTTATTATCAGCGATAAAAAATGTAATATCAGCTATTGATCAGCCAACATTTTCATAGCGGTATGTCTAATTGAAACATAAATCTTGGTCTCTGTAGTTGACTAAGTATTTGAGGAGGTCTCTAAAGCCAAGCTTTGAATGTGAATGTGTTTGCCAAGCATATAGTCCTGCATTAGGTTTGCATACAACTGCACGCTATTGCTTTTAATAATATCCGTCCAGTACCCATCAGAAATGTACGGTATACAAACTGTGGATCTCAAGGAGAGGCTTTGTTGATATATCCTGTGGTAAATTCTCACGTTTATCTTAAAAATACCTGTTTCCCCAAGATACACCACAACCTACCTCTATCAAAATGTGTTCCTATATATATATATATATATATATATATATATATATATATATATAGATATATAGTAGACACTCGGACCAAAGCCTGCAAGCCCCAAACCCAAACTCAGGCAGTTATATTGTCCAGGCCACAGTGCTGAATGTGGGCCGGTGCTGTCCTCTCGCCACAAACACACCACTCTGTGGACTTTCTCAAAATAGCTTGCAGAGGGAGGTGTCTGTGGGCTGGGAGTGATTTTTTGGGAAAGGTTTTTTTGGGGGGGGGGGTGAGGTGACTCGAGTAGAGTTGAGTATAAACGCGCGTCTGAGCTACTTTTCTGCTCTTCACGTCTCCTGAGTCCTGACGGTGGAAGTGCGCGTCTCTCAAAGCGCGCTACAGGCTTTTTCTGTGGAAGCGCGTCTCTCTCTCAAAGCGCGTCTCTCTCTAAAGTGCGTCTTTCTCAAAGTGCGCTCCAGGCTCCGGTCTCTCGCTCCCGCTGCTGCCGTCACGTCGCACCGCGGACCGTGTTTCTGCAGAGATGGCAGCACCTGCTGTAATAATAGTGTTGATAGTAGTCGCGTCAGTCCTTTTGCAAACTGCGACATCGGCCAAACTCAATGAAACGTAAGTACATTGGGCATTTTATCATCCATTAAAAGTGTGCATTTCTGGAAACTTTTCGAAGTCTTCTGTCTGTGTGAGTGCGTAGGCAGGCTATACGCCGAACTACATAGCCATTGACTAGCATCAGCGAACTTTTGTCCAGGTGTGTGTAGCGCTGCATGTCGGGATTATATAAATGTGATAAATGCACCGTTTATTTTCCAATTTAACGTTTGCTCGGCCCTCTCTGCGTCAGTGAATTGGGGTAAACATAGCGTTGTGCTACAGCCACTATTAATGAGCCTGACTGGTCCGGTGGTTAGGCTGCCCCCCCCCCCCCCACGATTACGCAATATTCGGAGGACAAAGTGTGTGTGTGTGTGTGAGATTGTTTTCATATTGATTTATCTCGAATGTGTTATCATTTTGACTATCGTCATCATCATCAGTTTGCTAAGCCATCTAATAATTGTATCCTGTAGTTTCGCGAGGTCACATGACAATACATGATGAGCAATTGTTTTTGTCAAAACAATATTCTCGACCACATACACCTAAAACTCATATTAAACATGTTCTTTAGTTCTCACTGACGGGGCCTTGTTGTGAGGCTCAGAACGTGCACCCTCTCAAACTAAACCACTCTGCAGGGGCAGTGTGTAGACCAGGGCCCTATTCCCCGTACCTGGTTCAACTAAGTCGTGGATTCCCCATGTATAAGATGTTGTCTCTGGGACCTCTGTCTGATAAGATTTATTGTCGTTAGATAATGATGATGATGATGAAGACTTTATTTCAGACTCAAGGTCCATATTACACATATATGCAAAACAACAACAAGAATACAATAACAAGCAGACAAAACATCTGTGAAATATCTTGGTTGCGTCCTGGAAAACAGCTTATCAGGCGAAAGCATGGCTCAACAAGCACTTACAAAGATCAATAACTGGTATAGATACCTAGCCAGAATCTCAAATTTTTTAGATCAGTCGGCGATGAAATTCTTGCTGGAGCACTCATACAGTGTCACTATGACTAAGTATGCGAGTGGCTCCTGGTACAACAGTGCCCCCAAAAGTCAGACAATAAAACTACAGACATCACAAAACAAGCTAATCAGGGTAATACTAAGGCTACCTGCCTGAACCCACCTTGACCCATCACACTTTGAGAACATGAGATGGCTAAAGGAGGAAGACGGAGTCAACCAAATAGGGATGTGCCTAGTTCACAAAATCATGCACGGGGTAGTGTCAGTGTACTTCAACAACTACTTCAACCGAATCAGGGACACATGTATACCCAACCAGGCGTAGCTCAACTGACTTTGTGCCAGTCAGATTCAGGAGTTGTATGGGGAAGGAGTCATTTTTGTATTCAGCAGCTGTCTTTTGGAACAGTCTGCCCAGTGACCTGAAATTCGTAGTCAATGGTGTTAGATTCAAGTCCAGCCTGAAGACATGGGTCAAAAGGGACTATAATTAACCTAGACACTCAGCAAAAAGGGTGCCTTGCATGTTTATGAGTCTGTTATGTATATAAATGGTATGTGTTGTGATGTCATGTCTGTATGAAGCATGTCTAAGCATCACACTCCCCCCCCCCCCCCCCCCCACACAAGGACCACAATGGAAATAAGCTCTGAGCTTTTTTGTGTTCATCCTTGGCAGTATCTCCTGACTGTGCTTTCTGTCACATGTTATTTTTATATTGTCAAATAAAGTCATTAATTCAAAGAAACAAGGCCAACAACATAGATTAAAATACATTAAAGTACATAAAGGCATCGGTTCCAATGTTTCCACAAATCAGAGGAGTCCCTTGTATCACTTTGTTTTACATCACTCATGGCACCTAGTATCTTGTTGTTTGACTCTAATAAACTACACATACATTTTAACCACCAGGTTCCTCAGCAGAGCATGGAAGGTGGGGACATTTGTAGTCACAGACAAATGGCTTGCACTAGTCCGTCTTGGGAGCGAGGATCCTAAATGCATCATTATATGCTACCTGCAGTTTTTTATATAGCATATATAAGATATGATTAAGTCCAGAATTGTATTTACAGCTGAGAGACCAGTGGAGATGATATGTTCACCTGACCTCTGACCTCTAGTGAATAAAACGGCTAAATTCCCCCATATTCATGTGAACCCCCTGGAATCCCCACAAGGACCCTTGGGGGTCCCTGGGCCCTCATTCATCAACGTGACGTAGAAAATGTTCTATTTCCATACTTAAGCACAGATCTTAGAATGTGTGCACGCACAAAAGAAACGGGATTCATCACACGTGCGTACACAGGTCCTACGCACACCTGTCATGATAAATATCACCTTGGTCCTACGCCGTGGCTCGTGCACACTTTCACGTATTTGCATACCAGAACCGCCCCGATTAACCATATACGGTAATGGACCACCCCCATGAAATGTGGAAAAGTGGACTAAGCCGAGGGTGTTGTACACTGTTGGATATTATATCTATTAACTTCCTAAAAGACCATTGCTGCCTGGACACCGCAAACCAGGGTTTCCGTTAGAATTTTCTTTTGCAGGTCTGAGTGTCCGGTAGATTTCAATCTACCGGACAAATGGGATAAATTCCGGTCAGAGTTTATTGAGCTTAAAAACAATTGATAGGCCTATATAAAGAATGACATCATCAAGGCATTTATAATATTTTAACTTAAAACTAGGCTACTTTTGCGTATATAGTCATGAATATATTCCAAATAAAATAAGTCCCTCGAGACTTCGTGCTGCTGCCGACTTGAGGTGTCGGTGGGCAGTCTGCCCGACCTTAATAAACGGCAGTCTGTTATAATCACATTTTTATGAGCTAACGAATTCCGTTATATTGGACATTTGTATTAATTATATCAAGCGAAGAACTGAGAAATTTGGCAGAGAGAGACGGCAACATTATCGTGGGTTTGCGCCGTGATGTATATCTCCACCTCCCAACGACTTGGTGCTGCTCATAATGTCCGGTGAAAATAAGTCCCTCTAAGCACAATTTGATTATTTGAATTGTATTAAAATAGGCTAAAATTAAATGAACGAAACAATCATTACATTTGTCGTTGCTTCACCAAGCAGCCGGTCTAATAATGACATCTGGCTGTTGTCAGCGCGAGCTGGCTGCTGATATATTTACGTGAAGCATGGAGCAGGCAGAGTGGTGTTTTTAGGTCCGGTCTGGAAACCGCTCAACAGCGCCCCCACCCAACAGCTGAATTGCCAATGGCTGAATTGGAGTACTGCACCCTGCCAAGCCATGCTTCACGTAAATATATCAGCAGCCAGCTCGCGCTGACAACAGCCAGATGTCATTATTAGACCGGCTGCTTGGTGAAGCAACGACAAATGTAATGATTGTTTCGTTCATCGCATAGGCTATTTAATTTTAGCCTATTTTAATACAATTCAAATAATCTAATTGTGTTTAGAGGGAATTATTTTCACCGGACATTATGACCGGAGAGATTAAATATGTCGGACTTCAACAGATTTTGCCGGTCAAATACCGGTAATTACCGGCTAACGGAAACGCTGCCGCAAACACTAATAAAGACCATTAACCACTGTTTTGCCGTTGCCCGTTAGTGTCATTAATGCATGCTGGAATAAGAATGCCTTTCTTAATTTATTTTTAATATTAATAATTATAATACAATAAAAGACAGCTCCGTCTTTTAATACACATATATTGTACAGTAACGTCAAATAAATACTACAGTCCCCGCTGAAATAAAGGTTCTGCACGCACATACCAGCAGTGATCTACAGCATAAAAGATAGCCACTTTATAATACTATTCTGAGTAGATAATTCATCTGTATCGCAAACAGAGTCACGGATCTGGTCGGGGCAGGTAGCATTATGTCGGGAAAATCTTTATGAAATAAACAAAAGTGGGGTCTCTACTGGGAGGTGGTCCAGAGGGGGGGGGGGGGGGGGGGTCTCTACTAGGAGACTAGTGGTCACACACACACACTGTGGAACAGTGTCTATCTGTCTGTCTGTCTGTCTCTCTGCTGTCTGTCTCTCCGGCTCTGCAGCTGGACCTTCTCAAATAAGCACGGAAAAGCTTTTAAGCTTATAGCTCCAATTTGGGTTCCAAATTGCGGTACAAATGAAGGAGGTGTCTCGGGCAGTGGACTCTAGTTAATATTATGTTCTCTCTGCAATTAGACTGCCCCTCATTCATTCATTCATCCCTATCTGATGCTATCTCCTGCGAGCGCAGTCAGTGCACCCGATAACGCTATATATATAAACCTGCATTCATTCGTAGAGAAAGACCTATTCCACATGCTATTTAGGGTTTGACAATAATTACACTAATATCGCTATTTCACAATGAACTATAATGAATTACGGGGGTCATACAGAACACGTCAGTCAAGCTTATTTCCGCGTTGAAACTAATTCATGCAACTGATCTATGCCGTCCGTCTGCAGTCCCCATATTCTACCACAGGGCGTCAGCTAAGCATGGTCCGACCTGTGCTTAAATATACGCACAAAGTCGTACGCATGGCTTAAGCACATATCTGTGCGTAAGTCAGGTTGATACATGAGGGCCCTGGACCCTACGTTGACAACCACTACTGTAAGCTAATGACCATGACAAAAAACACCATGAGATCCAAAATAAAATGTAAAATAAATAAATGCAACACTCCCAGACATACCCCAGGCGAAGGTAAGGAAAAACAACATTTTGAAAGATTGAAAATGGAATAGAGCTAATAACGGATCCATTTGAGAGGATCGTAATCCTCTTGGCCATCACCACGGTGACCTATGACCTCTGTGTTATCAATGCAAGCTAAAGGTTATTCAATTGGGGTTAATAGTGCACACAGTTTTAGTCTGCCCGTCTCCACACTGTGTGTGCGGCAGAATAAGTAACGCGTATTGTGCAAGTGGTCACGATCAATATCACAGGAGGACATGAGATGCCATGACTCTGCACTTTATTCACCCTACTAGGGTCTGGGTTCTTCTACTCCCTTGTTATTTGTTGCTCTGCCTCACTGTCTCCTCCTCCTGTTTATATTCTCTCTGCCTCACTGTCTCCTCCTGTTTATACTCTCTGCCTCACTGTCTCCTCCTCCTGTTTATACTCTGCTCTGCCTCACTGTCCCCTCCTTCTGTTTATACTCTATGCCTCACTGTCTCCTCCTCCTGTTTATATTCTCTCTGCCTCACTGTCCCCTCCTCCTGTTTATACTCTCTGCCTCACTGTCCCCTCCTCCTGTTTATATTATCTCTGCCTCACTGTCCCCTCCTCCTGTTTATATTCTCTCTGCCTCACTGTCTCCTCCTCCTGTTTATACTCTGCCTCACTGTCTCCTCCTCCTGTTTATACTCTGCCTCACTGTCCCCTCCTCCTGTTTATATTCTCTCTGCCTCACTGTCTCCTCCTCCTGTTTATACTCTCTGCCTCACTGCCTCTCTGCTCTGCCTCTCTGCCTCTCTGCTCTGCCTCTCTGCTCTGCCTCTCTGCTCTGCCTCTCTGCTCTGCCTCTCTGCCTCTCTGCTCTGCCTCTCTGCTCTGCCTCTCTGCTCTGCCTCTCTGCTCTGCCTCTCTGCCTCTCTGCCTCTCTGCTCTGCCTCTCTGCTCTGCCTCTCTGCTCTGCCTCTCTGCTCTG
Source organism: Notolepis coatsorum (assembly GCF_963971535.1). NCBI lineage: Eukaryota > Metazoa > Chordata > Actinopteri > Aulopiformes > Paralepididae > Notolepis > Notolepis coatsorum. Next base: position 99,661,285 of record NC_140168.1, on the reverse strand, counting down.
CCTCTCTGCCTCTCTGCTCTGCCTCTCTGCCTCTCTGCTCTGCCTCTCTGCTCTGCCTCTCTGCCTCTCTGCTCTGCCTCTCTGCCTCTCTGCTCTGCCTCTCTGCTCTGCCTCTCTGCTCTGCCTCTCTGCCTCTCTGCTCTGCCTCTCTGCCTCTCTGCTCTGCCTCTCTGCTCTGCCTCACTGCTCTGCCTCTCTGCTCTGCCTCTCTGCTCTGCCTCTCTGCTCTGCCTCTCTGCCTCTCTGCTCTGCCTCTCTGCCTCTCTGCTCTGCCTCTCTGCTCTGCCTCTCTGCTCTGCCTCTCTGCCATGCCTCTCTGCCGTGCCTCATCGTCTCCTCTCTCTCCTGCAGTGTGTATGCCGTGACGGTGAGCTCCCAGGCGGTGGCTGGCAGCTCCGAGACCCTGTGTGCTCAGGTCCACAGCCCCACAGAGTCCGTCTCTCTGACCGTGATGCTCAGCACGGACTCCGGCACCACCACCGTACTGCAATACGGAATCACCGGGGACTTCTACCACTGCGTCTCCTTCCAGGTGTGATTTAAAAGATCTCTCTCTCGCATTGCTGTGTCTTGGTGAAGTGGAGTGTAACGGTGTGTTGGATAGAGAGGAGCAGCGCGGAACCAAAACCACTTCACTTATATTTACATTTTTACATTTATTAAGTGAACGTTTTTATCCAAAGTGACTTACAAGTTCTGTACGACAAGTTAGCAGGAAGGGTACAACTCTTACAGCTGAGTAACAATGTTCATCAAACAGTGTTGAAACTTGGGTGCTGCAGTGTTGAGTGCAGCGTAGTAGAGACATATTAGTATAGTACTGTATGTAGGTAGTAATATAGACAAGGACGATTATTTAGTAGAAGAGTGCATGATAGTAGAAGACGGTAAGAAGGTTATTTAGTGGAAGAGTGCATGATAGTAGAAGACGGTAAGAAGGTTATTTAGTGGAAGAGTGCATTATAGTAGAAGACGGTAAGAAGGTTATTTAGTGGAAGAGAGCATGATGGTAGAAGACAGTAAGAAGGTTATTTAGTGGAAGAGAGCAGGATAGTAGAAGACGGTAAGAAGGTTATTTAGTGGAAGAGAGCATGATAGTAGAAGACGGTAAGAAGGTTATTTAGTGGAAGAGAGCATGATAGTAGAAGACAATAAGAAGGTTATTTAGTGGAAGAGTGCATGATAGTAGAAGACAGTAAGAAGGTTATTTAGTGGAAGAGTGCATGATAGTAGAAGACAGTAAGAAGGTTATTTAGTGGAAGAGTGCATGATAGTAGAAGACAGTAAGAAGGTTATTTAGTGGAAGAGTGCAGGATAGTAGAAGACAGTAAGAAGGTTATTTAGTGGAAGAGTGCATGATAGTAGAAGACAGTAAGAAGGTTATTTAGTGGAAGCGTGCATGATGGTAGAAGACAATAAGAAGGTTATTTAGTGGAAGAGAGCAGGATAGTAGAAGACGGTAAGAAGGTTATTTAGTGGAAGAGTGCATGATAGTAGAAGACGATAAGAAGGTTATTTAGTGGAAGAGAGCAGGATAGTAGAAGACAGTAAGAAGGTTATTTAGTGGAAGAGAGCAGGATAGTAGAAGACAGTAAGAAGGTTATTTAGTGGAAGAGAGCATGATGGTAGAAGACAATAAGAAGGTTATTTAGTGGAAGAGTGCATGATAGTAGAAGACAATAAGAAGGTTATTTAGTGGAAGAGTGCATGATGGTAGAAGACAATAAGAAGGTTATTTAGTGGAAGAGATCATGATAGTAGAAGACAGTAAGAAGGTTATTTAGTGGAAGAGTGCATGATAGTAGAAGACAGTAAGAAGGTTATTTAGTGGAAGAGAGCAGGATAGTAGAAGACAATAAGAAGGTTATTTAGTGGAAGAGTGCATGATAGTAGAAGACAGTAAGAAGGTTATTTAGTGGAAGAGAGCATGATAGTAGAAGACAGTAAGAAGGTTATTTAGTGGAAGAGAGCATGATAGTAGAAGACAGTAAGAAGGTTATTTAGTGGAACAGTGCATGATAGTAGAAGACAGTAAGAAGGTTATTTAGTGGAAGAGAGCATGATAGTAGAAGATGATAAGAAGGTTATTTAGTGGAAGAGATCATGATAGTAGAAGACAATAATGCCCCTTTTCCATTGCATGGTACCTACTCGACTCTACCCTACTCTACTCGCTTTAGGTACCTGGTACTTCGTTCCTTTTCCACTGCAGGTACTAAAATAAAGTACTCAGTTTGTCTCCGTGTGGGGAGGCGGGGCTGCTGGTGTACAGCTGAGAGCTCCATAGCTCTGTGAGAGCTCCAGTATAGCTATGTCCGTGAGCTAGGGGCAAGCCAGAGTAAAACACAGTTTTCAATCAATCAATCAATAACAACATTAACGAGACTCTCGTTGTGTCTATTCTGCTAACGCTAACGTTACCTCTCATTGTGTCTATTCTACAAGCGTTAACGTTAGCTAGGCTGTCTATGCTAACGTTAACGTTAGCATTAGGCTAACAACAAAGCTGTAACGTTACCAGTCTCTTAAGCCTTAACAAGTCAGCGATCTTTTTGCGAGACTAAACTCTCCGCTCGGTGGCAAATTGTGTTGATGTCGGTTTTGTTTAATCAATAAATGAGGCAGAATACACAGTGACTGTATCCTTTGTTTATTGCACTTGTGCCTGCTGCAAACATAGTGAAATCCTATGCGAGACATTAATTCAAGAAGTCTGTACGCAAACTTTAACAGCATTAAGGAATACTTAAACCAGTTTACACAACCATTTAACATAATTGCCATTTCAGAAACTTGGATGAACGAGGAAAAGGGAATGGATTTTGAAATGGTCGGATATGAACTCAACTATATGAACAGAAAAAATAACAGTGGAGGAGGAGTGGCTGTGTATGTGGATAATAACTTGAATTATAAGATTGTAGAAAAAATGACAAATGTGATTGATAATTTATTAGAATGTATAACAATAGAAATATGTGTAGAAAAAAAGAAAAATATAATTGTGAGCTGTATATATAGAGCACCAGGTTCGAATATTGAAGTTTTCAAGGACTGGATGGAAGAAATGTATATAAACAATAATCAAAAGGCTATTTTCATCTGTGGGGATTTTAACATTGATCTTTTAAATCCAAACAAACATAAAATGACTGAGGAATTCATCAACACATTGTATAGTTTGAGCCTTTATCCAAAAATCACAAGACCCAGCCGAATCACATCCCATTGTGCCACTCTGATAGACAATATATTTACGAACATTATAGAAAACAATACAGTGAGTGGATTACTAATAAATGACATCAGCGACCATTTACCAGTTTTTACAGTTTATGACAACAACTACACAGAAAACAAGCAGGACAATAAACTACAATTTAAACGAGTAAGGACTGAAGAATCAATGAACGCTTTCAAAAATGATTTGCTACTACAAAATTGGGAGATAGTATATAAAGAGGATGACACTGATAAAGCATATGAAACATTCTTATCTATATTTAACTTACTATATCACAAACATTGTCCAATAAAAGAATATAGCAGTAAACATAAACACTCAGACAGCCCATGGATCACAAGGGGATTACAGAATGCATGTAAAAAGAAAAATACACTATATAGAGAATTTATAAAACATAGAACTAAAGAGGCAGAAAATAAATATAAGAAATATAAAAACAAGTTGACTAATATTATGAGAAGATGTAAGAAGGATCATTATAGTAGAATATTAGATAACAACAAATATAATATTAAAGGTGTTTGGAAGATATTAAATGGTATTATCAGGAATGGATCAAGACAAATAAACTATCCTCAGTATTTTATGGAAAAGGATCAAACTATTAGCAATATGGATGATGTGGTTAACAACTTTTATAAATTTTTTGTAAATATTGGACCAGAATTAGCGGGAAAAATCCCAGATCCAGTGACTCCTGAAGACATAAAAGACAATTACATTGAAAGAAATCCTAGTTCAATGTTTCTGGAAGCGGTAGATGAAAATGAAATTATAGAAACTACTAATAAATGTAAAAACAAGACATCTACAGACGGTAATGAAATAGATATGAAAATAGTAAAAAATGTCATTATTGGGATTTCAAAACCACTCACGCACATCTGCAATTTATCATTCAAAACTGGTCGATTTCCGAATAAAATGAAAATAGCAAAAGTCATACCTCTGTTCAAGACTGGAGATAAACACCACTTCACAAATTATAGGCCTGTTTCTCTACTTCCTCAGTTTTCAAAAATATTAGAAAAACTCTTCAACAACAGATTAGATAAATTCATTGATAAACATAATTTACTCACCGATAGCCAGTATGGATTCAGAACACACCGGTCAACATCACTAGCGTTAATAGAACTCATTGAAAAAATCACAAATTCCATAGATCAAAAAAAACATGTAGCTGGAGTATTCATTGACCTAAAAAAAGCATTTGATACTATTAATCATGATATATTAATCAGGAAATTGGAGAGATATGGGATCAGGGGGGTAGTATTGGACTGGGTAAGAAGCTATCTAAATAAAAGACAACAATTTGTGACAATGAGAGATTATAAATCTGAATGTTTGGACATTGCTTGTGGTGTCCCCCAGGGGTCAGTGTTGGGTCCAAAACTGTTCATCTTGTACATTAACGAGATATGTAAAGTATCCAATATATTTAAATGTATTTTATTTGCGGATGACACTAATCTTTTTTTTTCTGGTGAGAATGTCCAGCAGCTTTTAGAGGTCATCACATCTGAAATGAAGAAATTGAAGGAATGGTTTGATAGAAATAAATTATCATTGAACTTGAGCAAAACTAAAATTATGTTGTTTGGAAACTGTAGATTGGATACTCAGGTACAAGTTAAAATAAATGATGTGATTATTGAAAGAGTTTATGAAAATAAATTCCTAGGTGTAATAATAGACCATAAAATCTGTTGGAAACCTCACATAAAACATGTCCAATCTAAACTCTCACGAAGCATTTCAGTCATGAGTAAAGTAAAGCACATCCTGGATAGAAAATCACTCTACATTCTCTACTGTTCACTAGTTTTACCATATTTAAATTACTGTGCTGAAGTCTGGGGAAACAATTATAAGTCTACACTACAACCACTTTTTATACTCCAAAAAAGGGCCATAAGGATAGTTCACATTGCAGGTTATCGTGATCACACTAACATATTGTTTCTGGAGTCAAAGACATTGAAGTTAAATGATCTTGTGGAATTTAAAACGGCACAATTAATGTATAAAGCAAAAAGTCATGCACTTCCAAGAAACATTCAAGAATTGTTCTTTGATAGGGAGGGGGGTTATAATCTGAGGGGAGATCACAATTTAAAGGTGCTAAACGTACGCACTACCATGAGAAAACACTGCATCTCAATATGTGGAGTGAAACTGTGGAACAGTCTTAATGTGGTGCTAAAGCAATGTCCAAACATGAGACAATTCAAACTGATGTATAAGGAAATTATGTTCACAAGGTACAGGGATGAAGAAGGGACTTGATATTCACGGGTGTTTACATTTTTATTTTGTTTCTATTTTTATTTTATTTTATACATATATAGTTCTCTCTTCTGACCAATCAGTGGTCTGCAGTGTTTCAGGTGACTTTTCTGGTACCAGTTCTACTAGCTTGGCACGCGCTTGGAACCTCGACAGAGCAGGGACAAAAAAAGTACCCAAAAAGTACCTGGTACCAGGTACTTTGGTAATGGAAAATGTAGAGTAGAGTAGGTACCATGCAGTGGAAAAGGGGCATAAGAAGGTTATTTAGTGGAAGAGGGCGTGATAGTAGAAGTAAAGCAGAGCCTGTAGTATTAGCTTGCACTGGACCAACATGACGGGTGCAGGTTTAGTATGCTACCACCACATGTTGTTAACGTATTGTTTAATATTACGATGGTCGTAATATACACTCTCACCACACTTTTTTCTTTAACCTTTATTTAGCCAGATAAAACACCCCCATACACTCCCACCACACCCCCATGCACTGCCACGCCCACCCCCATACACTCCCACCACACCCCCATACACTCCCACCACACCCCCATGCACTGCCACACCCACCCCCATGCACTCCCACCACACCCCCATGCACTGTCACCCCCACCCCCATACACTCCCACCACACCCCCATGCACTCCCACCACACCCCCATGCACTGTCACCCCCACCCCCATACACTCCCACCACACCCCCATGCACTCCCACCACACCCCCATGCACTCCCACCACACCCCCATGCACTGCCACTGTTACGCAACCGTCGATCCTCGTTCCATATTGATTTGAATTGAACTGCAAACCCCCAATCCGCTCCATGGACACATAGTGCTCCAGTGTAGCTGAACTCGATCCGCTCCGTGGCCACATAGTGCTCCAGTGTAGCTGAACTCGATCCGCTCCGTGGCCACATAGTGCTCCAGTGTAGCTGAACTCGATCCGCTCCGTGGCCACATAGTGCTCCAGTGTAGCTGAACTCGATCCGCTCCGTGGCCACATAGTGCTCCAGTGTAGCTGAACTCGATCCGCTCCGTGGCCACATAGTGCTCCAGTGTAGCTGAACTCGATCCGCTCCGTGGCCACATAGTGCTCCAGTGTAGCTGAACTCGATCCTCTCCGTGGCCACATCATCATCATCATCATCATCATCTTTATTTATTCGTACGTGGAATTGTTACAGTCCAACAGTGTCTTCAGTACATAATAGTTTGATTTTATTTGGTTTGAAATCTTTATGTCGAACATATACAATACAAACGATGTAAAACAAAAACAAATCATTGGTCTCTAGCAATGAAATTAAAAAAAAGAACATAACTCAATTTACATGTTCGAAAAGGAACATATTTAGTTCCTTATATTTAAGGAAGTGATTATATTTAGTTCACTTAATATGATCCACTAAATGCCATGGCCGAAAGGAACAGGAAGAAGACAATTCTTATTGTACCTGCCCCGCCTACACACATACTGTACACTGATGGACTGTTCATAGCGCAATGTTTATCAAACCAAACAAAATGTACATACTTATTTTGCAGAAATGAAAACATCAACACAATTAATTTAACATTAAAAAAATGGTGTATCTATCAGTTAAATTGCATACTGTATTTACTGAGGTTCATTCATTTATACACACACACACACACACACACACACACACACACACACACACACACACTTATCTATATATTTATAGTACACTGTTCTATTATATAATGTATTATTCTATATTATACTTCTATATACTATATAATTGTATTATTAAAATTGTATTATACTAAATCATACTATTTATATTACACTATTTAATTGGTATACTAGTATTATACAATATTTAGATTCTTCTATGTTAAGCTGCTATAATACTATATTACTATACTCCTACTCCTACTAGCCTATACTGTAATGCTATGCTTTTATCCTGTTATGCTAAATTGCAATACTATACTAAACTGTGCTATATACAACATAGTGCTCCAGTGTAGTTCAACTCAATCCACAGGCACACGCTCCACCTTCCTCAGACCCACTGATCTCAATCTGCAAACAAACAAAGGCTTCTTTTTGCTAGAGGCAAGCTATGTACCTGCATTCCACTGAGAAGTACCCCAAGCCCCCCTACTCTCCCTCTCTCTCTCTCTCTCTCTCTACTCTCTCTACTCTCTCATTCTCCCTCTCACTCTCCCCCCCCCCCCCTCTCTCTCCCTACTCTCTCTCCCTCCCCTCTCTCTCTCCCCCACTCGCTCTCTCCCCCCCCTCTTTCTCTCCCTCCTCTCTCTCTCTCCCCCACTCGCTCTCTCTCTCCCACTATCTCTCCCTCTCTCTCTCTCCCACTCTCTCTCTCTCACACACAAACCCCCCTCACAGATTTGGAAATGATTCTGTTATGTAATCGCAGTCCATTAGCAAGTGAAAACATGCCACAAACCACAAGTATGTTTGGTTGCCGTCAATAACCTCCTATGGGTTGTTTGTTTCCCGGATACAGCAGAGTTACTGTTACCATGTTTTATAATCAGAAAGACATATATGTTGATGTGCTCGTGTAACTGGCTGTAGACAGAATGATCTTCCAGCATCATACGTGGCACAGTAAGGATTGATTGATTGATTGGAAACTTTAATTAACAGATTGCAGAATTGGTACAGTACAGTACGGCTCAATACACACAATTGTTAAGGGGATGCAGACCAGAGAAATACTTTCGTCTTGTTTACACCAGGGTCCCCCATTTTCAATTCATAATGACATTTATGACATACACAACATACAGATATAATAATCAAATCGAATCTAATCGTAACATTTATGACATACAGGTATACAGTACTGTTACATTTGTGACATACACGATATGCAAATACAGTACTGCTAAACAGCTCCTAACAGTAAATATATACATACTGTTGCTGTCGTCTACTCTAAGCCATCCTAGGTTGTCAAAGTGGGCAGGGGTGAGGTGGGTTCTAGGAGTAAGGTCAAGCAGTAGTCTGACCAGTTTGTTTTGTGATGTTTGTAATCTTGTTTTTAGTGCCTTTGAGGTGCTTTGGTACCATGAGGTGCAAGCATAGTCGTAGTACCCTTGAATGCTCCTGTTAGTACCTTATCATGTTAAAAGAACACGCCAACATTTTGGGAAATTAGTTTACCGTCTTCTCCAGAGAGAGACGAGAAGCGTTCAGTAGAAAGCTGCACGTTAGCCTAGCTTGGCACAATGAATGGAAGCGAACATGGCCGGTAAACCTCCGGGAGAGGTGTTAGTTGGACAATGCCTAGGCTAACGGGCCGTGTTCGCTTCCATTCATTGTGCTAAACTAGGCTAACGTGCGGGGGTAAGCTAATTTCCCAAAATGTTGCCGTGTTCCTTTTTAAGGTGATTGATTCTTTATTAAAGAAACGGTAGGATCAGATGATACCTCTCAGGTCATCACTGACAAACATCCTGCAAACGGCTCCCATCTCAGGTCCCCAACGTGACCTCCGCTACTGTGGCCACCATTAATGTCACCGTGGAAGGGGAGAGGGACTCGATGAGCAAGACTACGAAGATCCTCATCAACCCTGCCTCCTCCATCAACATTGTTCAGACAGACAAGCCTGTCTACAAGCCTGGACAGACTGGTAACTAAGGCTGAGACCACTTATCGATTTAGTGGCATCACTTATAGATTTTTTTGCATGTGTAAAAAAAGAAATGATAATTTAAATACTTTATACTATACTAAAATATAGGTCTTTTGGCATGTTTTAGTTAAAACATCCCCATTTCATGTACATTCAGTTGAATTGCAACCAGCGTTTCCGTTAGCCGGTAATTACCGGTATTTGACTGGCAAAATCTGTTGAAGTCCGACATATTTAATCTCTCCGGTCATAATGTCCGGTGAAAATAATTCCCTCTAAACACAATTAGATTATTTGAATTGTATTAAAATAGGCTAAAATTATATAGCCTATGCGATGAACGAAACAATCTCACCAAGCAGCCGGTCTAATAATGACATCCTGCTGTCAGCGCGAGCTGGCTGCTGATATATTTACGTGAAGCATGGCTTGGCAGGGTGCAGTACTCCAATTCAGCCATTGGCAATTCAGCTGTTGGGTTGGGGCGCTGCTGACACCACTGCTCTGCTCTGCCTGCTCCAAGTGCTCCATGCTTCACGTAAATATATCAGCAGCCAGCTCGCGCTGACACAGCGGTGCCAAATTTCTCAGTTCTTCGCTTGATATAATTAATACAAATGTCCAATATAACGGAATTAGTTAGCTCATAAAAATGTGATTATAACAGACTGCTGTTTATTAAGGTCGGGCAGACTGCCCACCGACACCTCAAGTCGGCAGCAGCAGCACGAAGTCTCGAGGGACTTATTTTATTTGGAATATATTAATGACTGATACGCAAAAGTAGCCTAGTTTTAAGTTAAAATATTATAAATGCCTTGATGATGTCATTCTTTATATAGGTCTATCAATTGTTTTTAAGCTCAATAAACTCTGACCGGAATTTATCCCATTTGTCCGGTAGATTGAAATCTACCGGACACTCAGACCTGCAAAAAAAAATTCTAACGGAAACCCTGATTGCAACTCTGCACTGTGCATTCAACATGCAGTGCACTCCTCCATCACATCCAGAGACCACCGACTAGAAAACGAGAAGGATCACTGTGGTAGTTTTGAATGGGGAAATCTGTAACACTAAATGTGGCTGCAACCACAAAGAATTGCTGCAAAATAAACATACATTTGTTGTTTAAATAATAATAATACAAATTCAAAAAAATAAAGAAATATATAAAATACTAAGAAAAATATCGATATTTATCGATAATTTTGTCCCGATTTATCGATTCTTCCAAATGTCATATGGTCTCAGCCTCTCTTACTGGTAACTATAGTCGTGCCAGTCTCCACATTCGATTTTCATGTCTGAGTCGAAAAATATATATATAATTATTAGTGCTGTCAGGCGATTAAAAAAAGTAATCTAATTTATTACAGGATTTGTAATTAATTAATCTAATTAATCGCATTTTAATCGCATAACCATTTTATGCCTGATATTCTATATTCTATAATCATATTTCACATTGCATGTGTCCGGTTGGCAGAATTCAGTACTGTATCTATAAAACCTTCTGTTTAATCATCTTCCATCTATTAATTTGCTTAGATTTTTCAGGTCTGGTCAATTTGAGCATAGTGTTATTCAGTCAAAGATAATTTTTTTTTATTGATATTCTCATTTGGTTCATTACAATTTACTCAAGCCTAGTAACAGACACAGTATTTCTGACACTGGGAATACATTCCCTGAGATCCATAGATGTCCCTAGAATCGGATACCAACATGCAAATGGACCATATAAAAAAAAAAGTCTTTAAATGTGTATTCTACGTTCTTATGGAATGAATGAGATTAAAAAAAAACGTATTTAAAAAAAATGTATTTTTATTTTTTGTAATTAATTTAGAGTAAATGTTCATAACGCGGTGTAATTAATTGGCTAAAAGGGGGTATGGCAACGGAAGTGGCCTAATGCCGGAAAGTTGCAGCTATTGTGAATTTTCACTTGTTTATTCTGAATATCAAGAATGAAGCGGCTCAAAATGTACTTACATTATTTGATCGATATTGAGTTACCGTTTAATAATTCCTCATGCTCTCTTTAGTCCAGTTCCGGGTCGTCTCTCTGGACACCAGCTTCCTTCCAGTGGATCGAGTGGTGAGTCTGGTTCTCAAACCCTTTGTCCTGTCAGGCCTCACAGCAGCAGACAAATACATTCATAATCTATGGTGTTTCTCATGTTATTCAGTGGAACTAAAAGAGGTCTATTGTTGTTCAAGAGAAGGGAGGTGAAGGAAGGTGGAGAGAAGGGAGGTGGAGAGAAGGGAGGTGGAGAGAAGGGAGGTGGAGAGAATGGAGGTGGAGAGAATGGAGGTGGAGAGAATGGAGGTGAAGAGAGGTGGAGAGACGGGATGTGAAGAGAAGGGAGGTTAAGGGGGATAACTGCTGGTTTTAGAGGACAGGACGGTGTGGGTGTGAAAACACAGTAAATACTATGTCAGAGTTCATTTGGCAAAGATATGTTTGGCGACCCAAGCATCTGAATCAATAGTGGCTCAATGCCTATTGTGCTTGTGTATACAAATATTTCTTGAAGATGGCTCAATAAGACCAAGTCTGTGTCTGGTCACATATATCACGTGGTTGGCTAAGCTTGCCAGTATTTCTATATATATATTTATATATATTGAGGTAAGCACAATCAAACGCTAAATAATGTACCTAATCTCAAGCCCCACCCTCTTTTCTTGATCCTCCGATCACAACTGTTGCTTGAGGGGAGCGACAGTTGGGATTGGAGGATCAAGAAATGAGGGCGGAGCTTGAGATGGGTCAATTGAAAGGATTTTAAATGCTATTGAAAGTCAGTTCTCTGGCCTTTCCTTGTGAAGTGCAGGAATATAAAAGCTCAGATTCCATTTCCAGCCTACTGACCTTCACTCAACTGTTTTGTTTTCTCCTTTTTCAGTATAAAACAGTGGAGCTTCAGGTAAGGGAAACCAAACCTCATTGCTTTAATGCTATTTATCCATATGGCACAAACAATATGACATGGAAACAGAATCCACAGTAGTTTGGGTAATCTCTCAGTCATGATTATCATCTGCTCAAAATGGCAACCTGCCAAGTTGAACCCTGAAATGTTTCTTTGTTGTTGTTTTTTGTCTTGACCTTTTGTGCGTAGGACCCCAATAACAATCGTATTGCCCAGTGGTTGGATCAGTCGGTTCTGAGTGGCATCCTGGACCTTTCCCATCCCACGAGTCCTGAGGCGGCACAGGGGACGTACACGATCACAGCGTGGACCGACGCTGGGGACCAGATCTCTCACAGCTTTGACATCAAGGAATATGGTCAGCTGCAGTTATTATATGTGAAGAATTGTCAATGTGCCAGATGTAGATTTGATTTGATGTGTCGTTTTCACTCACATTGATCTGAGAACACGTTTAGATTTTATCCAATGCTTGAATGAGGAGAAGCCTAGCGTTGTAATGGCATAAATATTATATATATCCAAAAAAAATAAACAAGCAAGACACAGGGGCCAATTCACAAAGGGCTTTTTCTGACGCTATGCCGGCGCAAATAGCTCTGAAACACAGTTTGCTATTCACAAAGGAAGCGCAACAGGTGAAATGAGGTGGTAACTGCGTTCCATCAGCATTGTCTGGTGCTATTTGCGCATATTTAAATGAGGTAATATGGGCGGAACATGTTCCCCTTTCTATGCAAATGAGCCTCGTCCAAAAACACTCAATTCACAAATTGCACCGCACAGTTAAAGCGACACTCTTAACGTCTTCAGAGATCTGGTGGTAACTAAGCACATCTATAAAGGGGCGTCATTGCCAGCATCACTGCCAGCGTCTCAGGTGATCATGGCAGCAGTAATCGTTGCCAGGCGAAGGCATGTAATGCCAGGCGTGCTTGTGAAAGAATATTTCGAATGGGAATATCACTTTTTGATTTAGGCGAGACCGAAATCAACCGGTGACACCGGTTGCCACCCCAAGCAATTCTTGATCTACTCGATGAAATCAAGGATGATATTGAGCCAGCCACCCAGAGATCCCATGCAATCTTATTTATTATTTAAATATTGTATTCAACTTTGCCATGCCATTGCCATGTTGCCACTGACGACATCTGGTTTCTTTGTTAGTGGGAAGACTGGCATTGCACGCTGTTCACCAGTGTATTGTAATCTGGTGTGCGCCGGCAGACGAGAGTAATGTGCCGCACGCAACGTGGAAAAATCAGTTAAGGGTGCTATTACCACCGCGCAATCCATTCTTTGTGGATTCGCCCCACAGTATGTTCAATTAAATTTTGAACACCGAATTCCTTTTTTGAGATGAAAGGCTCCAGCGTTTTTCTGTATGCTTGTCACAAAATATGAAAGACAAAAATTTGACAAAAACATAAAATCGTATCTAAACGAACCATTATACATGATTATTAAGAAGACTGTTTTATGAAGAGATTTGGACATGAAACCTAAAATGTACAAGGCATTGACATTTTATTGTTGGATTTTGGAAAGTTGTAATCTTTAAGTTTTTCTTTGCTTCAGTTTTGCCGAAGTATGAGGTGACGGTTCATCTCCCCACTGTGATCACTATTCTGGACCGAGAGGCCACACTAAAGATCTGCGGACAGTAAGTGTCGAGAATCAAACAGAGAAATATCATCTTTTGTTGCATACCCTACGCCCTGCCATCTTTGGCAATACTTACTCTGTTTACATTTACATTTAGTCATTTAGCTGACTCTTTTATCCAAAGCGACTTACAAGTTCTGTACGACAAGTCGGCAGGAAGGATACAACTCTATCAGCTGAGTAACAATGTTCATAAAACAGTGTTGAAACTTGGTTTGAGTGCATAGTAGTAGAGACATATTAGTAGAGTAGGTCATATTTATTATCGGTAATATTTACTGATGTAAAGCACTTTGAACTGCAATCCCCCCTGTATGCAAGGTGCTATACAAATACAGTTATTATTAATATAGGCAAGGAAGATTATTTTGTGGAAAAGTGCAGGATAGTAGAAGACAGTAAGAACTTTAGTGTTATTTATTTTCTATGTTTAGACTCACATTACCGCTCTCTTTTTCTCCAGATATACATATGGAAAACCCGTCCTTGGTTCAGTGAAGGCTGAGGTGTGCAGAAAGACCTTCCACTGGTACTGGTACTCTGGCCCTCCAAAGAAAGACATCTGCAAGAAGTATGATCTAACTGTGAGTCCATGTAGCCCGTTCATGAAGACCCTCTATTCTCATGTGATATTGTAATTCCTCTGAATTCCTTTCCTGTTCATTAACAATTTACAGAACACTCTTGTGTTTAATCTTCCAGATGGAGAAAAATGGTTGCGCGATACAAGTCCTGAATATAACCGAGTTTGCACCGACCGCCAGGAGGTTTGAGGATAGTTTTGACGTGGAGGCTGAGATAGAGGAGTATGGGACCGGTAGGTTTATTGTAACTGAGCTATACCTATATGTAAAAAGCAAAAATGTATTCACAATTTACACTCCACAGATGTTTCTTTCAGTTGACCCCTTGACCTTTTACATGTGCCTTCCCTCTAGGGGTGGTCTTGAAAGGCAGCGGCCAGGCACCCTTCACTACCGACATCAGAACCCTCACCTTTGAGAATGTACCTGCTGCCTACAAGCCTGGGATCCCATTCGAGGGAAAGGTGATTTGCTTTCTTAACCCCTTAAGCCCCAGCGGTCCGGTACCGGTATGAGATTGATTTGTAGCCAAGAGTAAAGACGCTAACCCTGTCAAAACAGCAGTCAACGTGTATATTCTCAGCACTATGTTTGTTTACCAAAGATTTTAAGTAGGGATGTCCGATATTATCGGCCTACCGATATTGGCATAAAAATGTGATATCGGAAAATATCTGTATCGGTTTTCAAAAAGAAAAAGATTTTTAAATTTTTTTTAACATTTATTTAACCTTTATTTACCCAGGCAAGCAAGTAAGAACAAATTATTATTTTATTTATTGTCAAAGTATGCATAATGTTGTGTTAATTACACGACAAGAGATATGTAATGTTAATTACCTAAAATTATTCCGTTTTGGGGGGGGGGGGGGGGGGGACCCTGCATATAACGGTATCGGTTGATATCGGTATCGGAAATTAAGAGTTGGGGTCGGTATCGGTAAAAAAGCCAATATCGAGCATCCCTAATTTTAAGTGTTATTAGTGAAATATGAGTATAGAAATCTCAGCGCATCGAGTCGGAAAAAGGTGCATATTGATGCGAGGACTTGGCGCAACCTAACTTAAGTGTAGTCCTTTGAAAGAAGAGACCCAGGGATTTCGATGGGCTTTTGAATTTCATAAAACTACACTTCCCAGCTCACGCCAGCCAGTCAATTATCTGACTTCCAGCGTGAAGCTTTTCTGTCCCCAGTTATTTTCGGGATCATATCTCCCGGGTAGAACAAACCTGAACGTTATTGCCATAAAACAGAACGCAGTTCATTTCTTTACCTAACGTCTAGCAAAAAACTACGTTGCAATCGGATGACAAATGGCAGAGAAATGTACATTATAAAAAAGTAACTGTACTTACAGTAGATTTCATTCACGGTTTTTGCTGCCCTGTCAGGGGTGCCTGCTGGTACTAAATCCAGATTGAACTCTGCCATTGGAAAGAGGAGATTTGACCTGATCCATAGATGTGTGACTTGGCCATAATAAGGTTATTTATAGGCCTGATATTCTATATTCATATTTCAAATAGCATGTGTCCAGATTGCAGAATTCATTACTGTATCTACAAAAACCCCTGTAAATCATCTGCTCTTTATTAATTAGCTTACATCTTTTGTACACGTGATCTCAAGAAGGTCTCAAGAAATGTTTCACGCCTGGTCAATGTTAGCATGGTGTTATTCACCATCAAAGATGAAATAAAATGAAAATGTATATTCTCCCTTTGGTTCATTACAATTTACTCAAGCCTAGTAATGGACACAATATTGCTGACACTGGGAATACATTCCCTGAGATCCATAGATGTCCCTAGATACCAATAACATGCAAATGGGCCTTGTAGAAGTAGAGCAATCCTCCATTTACTTTTTAGGCAAATTTTAGGCAAATTTTAGGCAAATTTTCAGAAAATATGGCTAGGGCTTAAGAGGATTGCATCCAGTCTACATGGCACATGCATCTTTCACAAAAGAGACATGTCTGGTGCCTTATTTATGTACACTTGGGTTTCTGTATAAACTAGGGCTGACCTCGACTAGTCCACTAATCGATCGAAACCTCTTAGTCGAATGCAAAAAAATGTAAATCGATCTGCTCCGTCTTTGTGAGCCATTCACTAAGGACACTCTGTGTGGATGAGATACTAGCGCAGACACGCCCATAGGTGTGCAGTTTCCTCCTGATTTGCTCCAGCACAGTTGGCTCAGAGCAGTCTGCACCTGACAGTGCTGTTGGCAGATATCAGGAAGGGGAATACCAGTCAACTGTCGGGCAATTTTGGCCAATCAAAGTCGACTATACAAATCCTTAGTTGGGGACAGGCCTAGTATAAACCATAGAGTCACAGAAGCTGTTGTCTGTGTTATACTTTTTTAAATGACTATTATTTTCCGTTTTCAGATCAAAGTGACCGGTCCGGACTCCAGACCTGTTGCCAGTGAGCGTGTGCATCTGACTGTGCGATATGGGGGTACAGACTCTGGCAACGTCACACTCACCACAGACAGAAAGGGCATGAGTCTGTTCTCTCTGGACACTGGCCTGTGGAAGGGCACCGTGTCATTACAGGTCAGAGGTCAATTCTGTTCAGGTCAGGTGGTGTGAACAAGTTCAGCTCGGTACTGAGGGGCACCGTGTCGTTATAGGTCAGAGGTGAACAAGTACTGAGAGGTGTCGTTATAGGTCAGAGTCAGAGATTTATTTGCCATGTGGACGAATCCACATTGGCATAAAGGTACAGAGCAATACAGGAACAGAGCAGAAACGGTGGACAGTAAGAAAAACAGACGGTATAAAATGACAAATGCTAAGGTTAAGATCAACAACCCCTAAAGTGCATATCATAGTAAAGTGCATAATGCATAGAGGCACAATTTACAGTAAAAGTGCATATAATCAAAGTGCGTAATGCACAGACACACAAAACGGCACTTACTGTACACAACCTGACTAGTAACACACGAAATAAAGAAATTAAATAACATACAAATCTAGCATTTGGTCTTTGAGTTATTCAGGCTGCGCACAGCACTGGGGAAGAAACTTTTAGTAAACCGAGAGGTAGAGCATGTAATAGAGCGGTGGTAGCGTCTGCCCGACGGGAGAGGGACAAAGAGGCCTGCGCAGGGACGCGGGAAGTCAGTCAGCAGTGGGGGTGCTGAGATAAGTGATATAATAATAACGTCATAGGTTTATCACTCTGGTAAACCAACACTCTCGTTCACTAGAGGAGACCACTGCCCAACTCCGCGCTCTCACGCTCAGCTCTGCGGAGCGTGCGAGACAAACAATGTAACCGTTTTGATGCATACATCTCTGCCCAGCCTACCCCACCTGTTGTGTGCCCCCGCACAGAGAGCCCCATGTCTATGGAAGCAAATGAGTGCCAGAAGTATTTGAATTTAATCAGACACCGCATTTATAGCATTGAAAATAATAACTTTGAAAACATGTATCTGAATTTTTTCAGACACCGCATTTTTGTATCTGAATTATTTCATACACCGCATTTATAGTTTCAGACACCGAATTTATAAATACTTTGAAAATCATGTATCTGAATTTCTTTGCTCCGAATTTACCTATGCGAAATAAAAATGCAGTGTTAATAAAACAAATTCGAATGCATAATAAAATTCAATTCGACGCAAAAAAAATTATTCAATGCATAATTGCGGTGTATATAATTCGATGTCAAAAATTCGATGCATAATTGCGGTGTATGGAATTCGATGTCAAAAATTCGATGCATAATTGCGGTGTATGGAATTCGATGTAAAAAACCAACATCCGGGTATCCAGCTGCACACCACAGAACCACCACAGCAGCAGCAGGCTGAGGCCCCTCGCTTCCATTGGCTGATTTGGGTCACGTGATTTGGGTCACGTGACCGTCTCACCCAATGGCTGAATTGGAGTATTGCACTGCGGGCATTGGCTGATGCACTGCGGGATTGTTTGATTGATTGATTGAAAACTTTATTAACAGATTGCAGAATGGGTACACGTGACCGCCACAGGCCCTGATTGATTGATTGAAAACTTTATTAACAGATTGTAGAATGGGTACAGTGACCGATTGATTGATTGAAAACTTTATTAACAGATTGCAGAATGGGTACAGTGACGTCACAGGCCCGGATTGATTGATTGATTGATCTGATTGATTGATTGAAAACTTTATTAACAGATTGTAGAATGGGTACAGTGACCGATTGATTGATTGAAAACTTTATTAACGGATTGTAGAATGGGTACAGTGACCGATTGATTGATTGAAAACTTTATTAACAGATTGAAGAATGGGTACAGTGATGTCACAGGCCCGGATTGATTGATTGATTCATTGAAAACTTTATTAACAGATTGCAGAATGGTATAAGGTGTGAGAGGTGTGATAGGTGTGAGAGGTGTGATAGGTGGGATAGGTGGGATCGGTGTGATAGGTGTGAGAGGTGGGATCGGTGGGATAGGTGTGATAGGTGGGATCGGTGTGAGAGGTGTCCAATCACACCTATCACACCTATCACACCTCTCCCACCTATCACACCTGTCACACCTGTCACACCTGTCACACCTGTCACACCGATCCCACCGATCCCACCTATCACACCGATCCCACCTATCACACCTCTCACACCTATCACACCTCTATACCCATTCTGCAATCTGTTTTCAATCAATCAATCCGGGCCTGTGACGTGACGTCACTGTACCCATTCTGCAATCTGTTAATAAAGTTTTCAATCAATCAATCAATCCTGGCATGTGAAGTCACTGTACCCATTCTGCAATCTGTTAATAAAGTTTTCAATCGGGACTGTACCCATTCTACAATCTGTTAATAAAGTTTTCAATCAATCAGGGCCTGTGGCGGTCACGTGTACCCATTCTGCAATCTGTTAATAAAGTTTTCAATCAATCAATCGGTCACTGTACCCATTCTGCAATCTGTTAATAAAGTTTTCAATCGGGACTGTACCCATTCTACAATCTGTTAATAAAGTTTTCAATCAATCAGGGCCTGTGGCGGTCACGTGTACCCATTCTGCAATCTGTTAATAAAGTTTTCAATCAATCAATCGGTCACTGTACCCATTCTGCAATCTGTTAATAAAGTTTTCAATCGGGACTGTACCCATTCTACAATCTGTTAATAAAGTTTTCAATCAATCAGGGCCTGTGGCGGTCACGTGTACCCATTCTGCAATCCGTTAATAAAGTTTTCAATCAATCAATCGGTCACTGTACCCATTCTGCAATCTGTTAATAAAGTTTTCAATCGGGACTGTACCCATTCTACAATCTGTTAATAAAGTTTTCAATCAATCAGGGCCTGTGGCGGTCACGTGTACCCATTCTGCAATCTGTTAATAAAGTTTTCAATCAATCAATCCCGCAGTGCATCAGCCAATGCCCGCAGTGCAATACTTAAATTCAGCCATTGGGTGGGACGGTCACGTGACCCAAATCACGTGACCCAAATCAGCCAATGGAAGCGAGGGGCCTCAGCCTGCTGCTGCTGTGGTGGTTCTGTGGTTCTGCAGCTGGATACCCGGATGTTGTTTTTTTACATCGAATTCCATACACCGCAATTATGCATCGAATTTTTGACATCGAATTATATACACCGCAATTATGCATCGAATTTTTTTTTGGCGTCGAATTGAATTTTATTATGCATTCGAATTGTTTTATTAACACTGCATTTTTATTTCGCATAGGTAAATTCGGAGCAAAGAAATTCAGATACATGATTTTCAAAGTATTTATTTGCAATGCTATAAATTCGGTGTCTGAAACTATAAATGCGGTGTCTGAAATAATTCAGATAAAAAAATGCGGTGTCTGAAAAAATTCAGATACATGTTTTCAAATTCAGATACATGTTTTCAAAGTTATTATTTTCAATGCTATAAATGCGGTGTCTGATTAAATTCAAATACTTCTGGCACTCATTTGCTTCCATACATGTCCCCGCACCAGAACGCTACGACGGGGACGTCTCTAAATGTCGTGCCTTTATTTTTCAATGTTCACTAGTATTCGGACAACAGCCGCACACTTCCAAAGTGATACATCTAAAATCGCTCACCTTACCTGTCTGGTCTGCTCAAGGGTCCAGGACTCCTGCGTTAGAATGGGCGACAGGCAGCTCTCCACTTCAGTCAGTCCTCCCTCTGCAATTCGTTCCCCGCATACAACATCGCCGACATGCAAAAGGTCTTTGACCACCCTCCCGGGGGCTCGGATAGTTCTGCTGGCTTGTTCGCCATCCGCCAGGGAAACCGCAGATATATCCCTTTACTGCAAATTGTCTGAGCGTCCCAAAAACTATTCCAGGCCGCAGTTTTTTTACCAACGGATTTCCAGTTCCGCGTTGACGCTTCCAGGCCGCGTCTATTCGAATCCCAACTGGTTCATGCGTCGGCTACACGCTGCTTTAATAACACTGCATTATCGAGACAGCGCCCCTATGAGGATCTGGCAATGAATTCCAAGAGTAGGGTAAATCTGCGGTGCTGCTCCACTCTGTGACATTGAGTAGCCTCGGTATTACAATGGAATAAAAGCCAAAACAACCTTGCAGTTACACTCCCCGCCAGCAGGGGGTGCTGGCGCACCCGCCGCACCCCCACTTCCCGCGTCCTTGGGCCTGCGGCTGGATGACCAGAGGGGTCGTTGATAATGCCAGAGGCACGGGAAAGCAGCCTGGCACCATAGATCTCTTCTAGAGCTGGTTGCAGACTAACCCTGATTGTCTTGGGTGCGAGACGCACAATTCGGTTCAGGTCAGGTGTGAACAAGTTCAGCTCGGTACTGAGGAGTTCGGACCATTCAATGCTTCAACCACATTATGCATCGGGCAAAAATAGTTGCTAGTTTTGCACAACACGCCTGACTATTGCATGCCCAAAGTAATTTGTGATTCATTATACTTTATACTTATAGCACATGAGTCTGGTCTCTTTTGAAAGGAAACATTCTGATCTTTCTTCCACAACAAAGAGTGCTAATGAAATGGAGTTAAAGTTTTGGAGACACAAATAAAAGTTTGTACTTGCATTTCTGTTTAGTTGCCAGATTCCTGTTTTTAAAGTTCCAGCTGAGAGGTAGGAGCAGGAACATAACGGTTCCATAGCCTGAAGTCGTATCTAGTAGGCTACAGGTCCAAAGTTTATAAAAAAATCCCATGGAAAATGTGTTTCACAAAGGTTTTTGTAACATGTGTACCGGCGTTAATTCGGCATGATTATCCAAAATGGCCGTCCGCTTCCATTTGATTCCGGGGCTCTAGTCAAAACAAAGGCCTTCCCTGGCTTCTTCTACCCCTTTCTCATTGCGATCAGCCCCCCGCATGCGATAGCATTGCCTCCAGAATTTCATTGGCTACAAAGGTCAATAATTATCGCCATCGGCAGTGACTGGTCCGTTCAGGACCCGGCCAAACCGGACGCGGTCACTTGTCCGAGTGGCTTGTCAAATGACGCTCGTCGGTTGTTTCGTCTTGTAACACGAGACTGGGAGCACGCAATAGGTAGAGTGGGGTGGCGATCGAAAGGCGGCAAATTCAACTTTCCAACAATGTATTGGTCGATCAGCGCAAACGCAGCTTGGAGCCGGCAGACGAGGGCAAAGTGCCGTGACGTGCATGCAAGTGCGAGATGACGTCCGCCCGATGCTTAAGTGGTTAGAGACAAACTGAATTTTCAAATCAATCCTGAAGCGAACGGGAAGCCAGCAACCGGTCTGACGTGGCGACGCTTCTTTCTATATATGTATTTGTATTTTTGTATTTATTTATTAACTCGGAGATAAAAACAAAAGTAACAAAAAAAAATACATAATAACCATATTGTGAAGGAGAAGTTAGAAACCTAGAGGCTTATCGAGAACGTCCCCTGTTTTGTAAAATCAAAACATACAAAAATATACATATTATTTTAAAAAATACCAGTAATACATGTGTTAACACCAACAATACATACACACAGTACATACATGCATATACTGTGTACATAACAATACATAACCACCCACCCACCTGCCTACAAACCTACCCACCCACATAACCAAATGCATACCTACATGTATGACCTATTTATCTATCTACTACTTTTGGATATGAGAATTTTTTTGTTTACATAAGTCACTCCAGGAAGTGAACTGATGAAAATGAAACATTGTATTGACTACCGTGAGTGCGTTTCTGGAAAGGCCTTGTACCATACTGTGTTTCTCATTTTCATCATTTCACTGACCTGTCATTTATGACTTCCTGGAATAATATATACATCCTAATGACATCACACATATATTTTTTTTATCTACTTTTTCTCCTTTTTTCTGTATTTGTCTCCCATCCCAATTTAGTCGTTATGCCAATTCCCCCCTACGCTTCCTGGTCGTTGCACGCATTTGCCCCCCACTTGCTGGTCTAGGGAGGGTTGATGGATACTATCACATGCTTCCTCCGATAAATGCGGAGTCAGCCAGCCGCTTCTTTTCACCTGACAGCGAGGAGCGTAACGTGTGGGAGGCTCACACTACTTCCCCCAGTTCCCTCCCTCGCTGAGCAGGCACCCGACCGACCTGTAGGAGTCGCTGTTTTACAACGACCAGGATACACACCCCGCTGGCTTCCCACTCGCTAACACTGCCAATTGGTTAGTATGGACGACCGACCAAGCCGGAGGTACCGCTGACAGCTGGATTCCATACCAGTGTCTCTGCGGTGGTAGGCAGGCGCTTAGTCTGCTGCGCTACCCAGCCGCCGACATCACACATAGTAACTCTTTAACCCAGGGGTCTCAAACTCAATTTACCTGGGGGCCGCTGGAGGTAGAGTCTGGGTGAGGCTGGGCCGCATCAAATATTATATATATATATGATTTTTTATTTTAATTTTTTTAAATCAACTCTGCCTCTCTTTGTTAACTACAACAAGCAATGCTGTTTGTTATTTAAGATGAGGTCGGACTCGGCACTGACAGATTTGTGTTCATTGTGCTGCTTTTATAAAGCCTCAAATGACGGCTTACAATATTTCATGAAAGCAAAGTGTTTTGTTTGTCTAAGATTTAAAAGGTTTAAACTTTACAGCACTGACAAAGTTGAACAAAGTGCTGTACAAGTCCCACAACATTAAACGAAATAAATGTGTCAAGTAGGGGGCCGCAAAATATCATCCAGCGGGCCGCAATTGGCCGCGAGTTTGAGACCCCTGCAAAGCGAAACCACATTTCTTATTTTGTCATTTTATAGTTTTGGGATATGTGTGACATTATGACCATAAGCTTTATTATTATTTGGTGGAGTGTTCCTTTTTAAATAGATGGACTTTTCTTTCTCTTTTATTTGTTAACCCAAGACGAGATTTGCAACATCAAATGAATCCTGGTTCTCTCAACCTGTTTCTCTCACCCTCTGTTTCTCTCACCCTCTGTTTCTCTCACCCGCTGTTTCTCTCACCCTCTGTTTCTCTCTGTTTCTCTCACCCTCTGTTTCTCTCACCCTCTGTTTCTCTCACCCTCTGTTTCTCTCTGTTTCTCACCCTCTGTTTCTCTCACCCTCTGTTTCTCTCGGTTTCTCTCACCCTCTTTCTCTCACCCTCTGTTTCTCTGTTTATCTCACCCTCTGTTTCTCTCACCCTCTGTTTCTCTGTTTCTCTCACCCTCTGTTTCTCTCCGTTTCTCTCACCCTCTGTTTCTCTCACCCTCTGTTTCTCTCTGTTTCTCTCACCCTCTGTTTCTCTCACCCTCCGTTTCTCTCTGTTTCTCTCACCCTCTGTTTCTCTCACCCTCTGTTTCTCTCACCCTCTGTTTCTCTCACCCTCTGTTTCTCTCTGTTTCTCTCACCCTCTGTTTCTCTCACCCTCTGTTTCTCTCTTTTTCTCTCACCCTCTGTTTCTCTCACCCTCTGTTTCTCTCTGTTTCTCTCACCCTCTGTTTCTCTCTGTTTCTCTCACCCTCTGTTTCTCTCACCCTCTGTTTCTCTCTGTTTCTCTCACCCTCTGTTTCTCTCTGTTTCTCTCACCCTCTGTTTCTCTCTGTTTCTCTCTGTTTCTCTCACCCTCTGTTTCTCTCACCCTCTGTTTCTCTCACCCTCTGTTTCTCTCACCCTCTGTTTCTCTCGCGGCAGACGCGGCTGGACGTGGCCGTGGACGACGGGCCCTACATGCACCATAACGCGCGCCGGCCAGAGTACCGCACGGCCCACCTGAGCGTCCACCCCTTCTACTCCAAGAGCCGCAGCTTCCTGAAGGTCATGCAGAGCGGCGGGAAGCTGTCCTGCGAGCGCGACGCCGTCGTCCGTGTGCAGTACATCCTCCAGGGGGACGAGCTGCGGGCGGGGCAGGAGCTGCTGGACTTCTTCTACATCGTAAGATACCGGGCGCTGCCGCTGGACGTACCGGAAATTATCACATTTTGATTTGATTTGATTAGGGATCCCCATTAGCTGGTGCCATAGCAACCAGCTAGTCTCCCTGGGGTCCACACAAGAAAAACATACAAAAACAATTATTATTGCAAACTAAATTATTTAAAAGTCAGTACTCTATATACACTAGGGGTGTAACGGTACGTGTATTCGTCCCGTGAATTTACGGTACGGCCGCCACGGTGCGGTACGGTACATCCAGCCATACGCCGAATACGTCTCGGATGACAAGCGGACAGAATTAACAACAGCGCGCACTGACATCTGCACTCGGCTCTCCCCTCCTCCTCTCCTGTTTACTACAGCCTATTTGTCCCTAAAACAAAACCATGATGAATTAATTAAATGTTTAACACAGCAGGGTCATTACAATTTTGCAGTTTTCTTTAGTTTTCTTGTTCGCCCAATAATGTTAACCAAAAGAGACACACGCGAGCGTGAACACACACGTCAACCTTTTTACGGCGGACCAAGGAGTCTCACAGCTGATTGGAGAAAAAAATAAAAGCACAACATGCCACCAGATCATCGGAGCTCCTCTCCAGTTGCTGCTGCCTGCTACTGTTTAAATCCAAAATATTGATAATCCTCTGCCATTGTTGTGTAACATGTCATCTGTTCTCTAGTATTCTTCAGTCTCGGCTTCACGTGAAGTTAAATCCTAAGTGAAACTAAGTTGTTGTTAACCCTTTATCTGCCAGGGATTATTCTGATCTTAATCCACTGTCTGCCAGTACTGTAAGTCTATGGTGATGTTCCCCTTCTTTGCAGGGCTATAACTTTTTAAATTGTATTGCTAAATTGACATTACTATGGCCCATTCAACGTCAAGTATCTATCGTTTAGGATGTAGCAACGTTCTACTTTTTCATTCACATATTCATACTAAAATACGGTCTAAAGTATAAATATGTTTTTATCGTTTTCTGCAGCATTCTGCAGAACGTGATTTATAGCCACAAATACATATATTAGATCATCAAATGTAGTTTGATACCGATTGACGTCAGATAAAAAATTTCAATATAACAAGGTCCTAAGCGTCATGCCTCATCATCTGCTGGTGACCGGAGGGGGGGGGGGGTTATAAGTCTGTGGCCGACGTTAAATCATTCATGTAGTATGGGCGATACATAGATCACAGCAGTTTATATGGATCATAATATTCAAACACGCTGAAACTTACCGTAGCTTCCTCTGACCGTTGGGTGGTCAGCGTGGAGCAGAAAGTTCGCGATTATGGGATGTTGATATATGCGATCCATGTCCAGGTTGTATAATGCTATATGCGTCCAAATCATGTTGTTTATCGAGTTATTGGCAACGGATCGCTGTCCAGTGTGTCGAGCTGGAGTCCCGCTAACGATAGCGAGTGCCTGGACCGAATATGGATGAGCACCACTTCCGGCGCGTCACTTCCTGTTTGGGCGATCCGCCGATCGGCCACCAGATGGCGCTCTTGAACCGTTGGAGAGTTGAGAGAAGATCAAGTTTCAAGTTTCTTTAATATTTGTCATACAGAATACTTTTATACAAAATGCTTCTTACTGTTACGCTCCAGAGACTGTGCAAGACAAGATAAGTATGAAATAAAATAACATAGTAAAATTAGAAGTAAAAAAATGAGGTCACAGTGTTCAGTTTAGACATATGTACAATGTTCGATGCAGAATAGACGTAGTTACCATACAATATACAATACTGTGCAGTGTACTAATATACAATACTATATAGTGCAAGGCAGAAATGGGACGAGGTGCAATTTAGGTACAATTCACAGTAGGTGTATGAGTTGTAGTGCAAATCCTTTATCAATAAATATAAAGTGTAAAGTGTGTTTGTGTGATCTAAAGTGTGGAGAGTGGGTGCTGCAGTGTGTTGTTTGTTTGAGTGAGTGTGTGCATGTGGGTGTGTGTGCTGTGTGCATTTGATGGTTGTTGCATAGTGTTTATTGTTCGTTTAGCAGCCTGATGGCCTGGGGATAGAAGCTTCTTCTGAGTCTTTCTGTGCTCGCCTTAAGACTCCGGTATCGCTTGCCTGACCGCAGCAGTTCAAAGAGGCAGTTGTTCGGGTGGCTCGAGTCCTTAATAATTCTCTTAGCCTTCCCCTTGCACCGCTTGTTGTAAATGTTCTGGAGGGTGGGAAGCCCCCCTCCAATGCGTTCGGCTGAACGTGTCACTCTTTGTAGTCTGCTTCGGTCTTGATCTTCTGACTGACTTGGAACTTCCTTAGGCGCCTGAGGAAGTAGAGGCGTTGTCGTGCCTTCTTCACAACACTGTCAATGTGTGTGGTCCATGTCAAGTCCTCGGATATGTGGGCTCCGAGGTACTTGAAACTGTTCACTCTCTCAACCGGTGCCCCGTCGATGCTGAGGGGGCTGTAGTCCTTGACCCCCGACCTCCTGAAGTCCACAATCATCTCTTTTGTTTTGCTGACGTTCAGGGAGAGGCAGTTCTCCTGACACCACTGTGACAGGTTCTCTACCTCTTCCAGGTAGGCCCTTTCGTCGTTGGCAGAGATCAGGCCCACCACTACTGTGTCATCAGCAAATTTGATGATGGTGTTGTTGTTCCGCTGTGCTACGCAGTCATGTGTGTACAGGGAGTAGAGGAGGGGGCTCAGAACACAGCCCTGGGGGGCCCCTATGTTGAGCGTGATGGATGAGGAGGTGCAGTTGCCGGCTCTTACCACCTGGGGTCTGCCCGTCAGGAAGTCCAAGACCCACTGGCAGAGGTCATAGTTCAAGCCCAGGTCCCTGAGCTTGGCTATGAGTTTGGAGGGGACTATGGTATTGAATGCTGAGCTGTAGTCGATGAACAGCATTCTCACATAGTTCCCCTGCCTCTTGTCCAGGTGTGATGCTGCTGTGTGCAGCACATGGGCTATGGCGTCCTCCGTGGACCTGTTGGGGCGATATGCAAATTGCAGAGGGTCCAGGTTGATGGGGAGGGAGGAACAGATGTAGCCCTTCACTAGCTTCTCAAAGCACTTCATGGCTATGGAGGTGAGGGCTACAGGGCGGTAGTCGTTGAGGCAAGCGGTCGTAGATTTTTTGGGTACAGGGATGATGGTGGACTTCTTCAGACAGGTGGGGATGACAGCCTGTTCCAAGGACAGGTTGAAGATGTCAGTGAATACCGGGGCCAGTTGGTCGGCACAGACTTTTAGGACGCGGCCGGGGATGCCGTCCGGTCCTGCTGCCTTCCTGATATTCACTTTTTTAAAGATCCGTCTCACCTCATGCTCTGTTACCCTGAACACTGAGTCTCCATCAGCAGGATATCTCAAGTCTCCGTGGGTGAAATATGATTGCCATCACAGATTTTTGAAATATTGATCTCAAAGACGCCTTACGGCGTCATTGGCAGATTACGCATGGCGGAGAATGACGTGGTAACACGTCATTGGCGAATAAAGGGTTAAAGGTGCAGTAGGCAATTAATTTACTCGGTGGATGCCTGAACACAGAATTACACCAGTATCACTGACTACTACGGCAAGCCTATAGAATATTATTATATTTAATAATAATAATTATTATAATTATTATAAATATATAATAATAATTATAAATATTTTTTTCCTGTTGTACCGAAATCGTACCGAACCATGACCGCAATACCGAGGTACGTACCGAACCGTGGCTTCTGTGTACCGTTACACCCCTAATACACACAATGCATAATGAAACCAACAATTAAGATGGCTAAAATTACATGCAAGTACAGAAACAAACAAAAAATTATAATAAAGTTTACAGTGTTAAATACAATTTAAGATTATTTTTAAAAGTGAATCTACTGTAAATGCAGCAGCGGTTTTGAGGCAGGTTATTCCAAAGAGTTAATGCTTTAAAAATAAAATCGATGTACTAGGGCTGCACGGTTAATCGAAGAAAAAATCACGATCTCAATTCATAGACCTATGCGATCTCATTTCTAAATTATGACGATTTTTTTAAATTAAATAAATATTATTATATATATTTTTTAACTTTTTACTTAACTTTTTTAAATGATGACGATTCTGACTTGAGTTATTTTGTTCGAGCACTTTCATATATGTTTAAGTTTAAGTCGAGCACTTTTATATGTTATGTTGTCTGTTTAACACATTGGGGACGAAGCACGTATTTATACGTGTTTCGAATCCATGCGTTGTGGACAGAATCACGTATAAAGCCGTGGCAAGTTGTTATTGATTTTATTCCATTTTAATAACCTGTTCAAGGTCGCCGACCGGCACTGCAGATCTACCCTACTCTGTGAATTCGAGAAGGTGCAATACCGGCCAGATCCTCTTAGGGGCTCTATTGCGATAATAGAGTGTTCCCTGTGGCACAAGTTGTCTTTATTTTTTTTGGATCTCTAATGTAGTTTTCTACTCATCTGAAGCGATAGCTATTGTCTGTTGCACGGGATACGTTTTGAATTGCGGATTTCACCATGCAATAAGGGGATTTATCATCAGCCAATGGACATATCGATCTACCAGATGGCGATCGATAACGGGGAAATGCTCGGAGGGGATCAGCCCCGACCACGGTAAGATCCCCTTCACATAAATTACAGCCAGATCGGACACCGTTCTGATAGCCATCCAGGCGAACGGCCTATGTGGCTAGTTAGACGAACATGGTTATTGGTAATCAATAATAATAAACAACGTCCCCCGCCCCCCCCCCCTTTCATGCATACATGCTTTGTGACAGTCCCGATCATATGCAGTTTGAGTTATTTATGTAGCATCTGTAAAACGGAAATGCCATTGGATATAACGTTAGCAGCTATTAGCCATTTATCTAGCCTCCCAGAAAATATACTAGCCCAAATCAGCTATAAAGCTTATATTCACGGCGCTATAAAATGAGAACCTATTGATGCATTTTTTTTTAAGCCATTTTGAAGGGATGGTTTATGAACTCAATTGACAATGAGAATGGACAGATAGCAATACTATAAAGTATAGATTTAGCTGTACAAAAATACACACGTTTGTTTACATTCCCCGGTCCTCTTGCCACTAATTAGACTAAGCCCAGTGGTAGAAAGAGTGCAATAAATTATTTTATTGAAAAAATAAGAATCGTGTGAGAAAATCGTGATCACATTTTAGCAAGAATCGTGCAGCCCTACTATGTACCATCAAAATGGTAAAACGTGCGTTTATATATCTCTTTTGTCCAAAACGCGTAAAAACATTTTTGTTCTTCACATTTCACCCGTTCACTCACACATTCACACACGACGACAGCCGGGGCGATCATGCGAGGTGCCGACCTGCTCATCGGGAGCAGTTAGGGGTTAAGTGTCTTGCTCAAGGACGCATCGACACACTCCCCCGGAGGAGTGGGAATCAAACCGGGAACCTTTCGACTACCAGGCGACCGCTCTACCGCCTGAGCCACTGCCGCCAAAAGTCACATAATGTACGATATTCTGACCATAAAATAAACAAAGCCGACTGTCATTATATATATATATATATATATATATATATATATATATATATATATATATATAATGACTTGACTATCAATGTCAAAATCGATGGAGTATATGAAATCAAGTTTTTGGGTGTCTTAATAGACTACAAACTTTGCTGGAAACCACTCATAAAATATCTATGCTCAAAGATTGCGAGAAGCTTGGGAATTCTGGGTAAAACGAAATACATCTTAAATTGCACACTCATTGTACCCTATCTAGACTCAACCTTAACCTTCAAAAAACATGTGAAGAAAGTTACAAACACAATCAAATTCAACCTTCAAAACTTCAAACATATTAGACCCTTCCTGACAGTCAGTGCTGCTAGATCCTATCTTCACTGTATGATTCTATCACACATTGAGTACTGCTTCACAAACTGGTCTTGCACAGGTGTGACAATCCTCAAACCCATAGAACAGCTATACAAGAGTGCACTTAAAGTATTCGATAAGAAACCTCACTCATATCACCACTGTCACATTCTTCAGAGGTAATTTTTTTTTTGAGTTTAGCCAATAAATGTTTTTTTAAACAGGCTATTGTTATTTACAAGACCCTACATGGTCTGTGCCCGCCCCCTCTGAGGGAATTCATAGAAAGGAAGCCCGATAGAGGAATCCGCACTAGAGGGGATTGTGAAGTGCCCGGCCGGCAAACCGCCTTTGCTAAAAACACCCTCTCAGTCCTGTTTAATCTGGAATGATCTACCACTGACCATATGAGATTGTACATCATTTCCATCTTTTAATTCAATACAAAAAAAAATGGTTACTCGACAACCAAACCTGTGACCATGTATAGTCGAATAGTATTGTAGTGCACCCTTTATACCTTGTACTTTTTTCTGTATATGTTTTTATGCCTTGTCTCATAGCATGTTATGCTTCACTGCCTGCATGTTTCGTTTTTATGCTTTGTGTGGGGACTGCGAATGAAAATTAGCATCCTTGCTAAATCCGGTGTATTTACACTGCATTTATTTGTAGTGTCCAGTAATATGCTCTGTCCCGTCTAAATAAATAAATAAATACCTGTCATATTGTTTGGGGAAATACATATAAAACCAACCTACAAACCAACCTACAAAAGAGATGCACACTGCAAAAAATAGCTATAAGGATTGTACATCATGCTGGTTATAGAGATCATACCAATTGTTTATTTGTTAAAAGTCAAACTCTGACATTTTAAGATTTGGTTAAATTCAAAACTGCACAATTCATGTTTTTAAAGTAACACAAAATATAGTCCCTGGCAACATACAAAAAAAATTCATGGGCAGAGGGGGTTATAAAGGGAATTTGAATTTAAAACAACCTATTGTCCGTACAACTCTCAAAAGCAAGTGCATCTCAGTTTGTGGGGGATTCATTTGGAATGGCCTTGATGTAGCAATAAAAACAAGTAATACTATTGAAATGTTTAAATGCAGGTATAAACAGGAATTCTTGGACAAGTATAAGTTAGAGGAGCTTGAAAATAACGTGAACTAGTATTTTAGTAATTATTTATTTATCTTTTGCTGTAGTGGCTAGTATATATATATATTTTTATATTGATAACTTATTACATCAAGTTCAAGTTTCTTTATTAGTTGTCATACAAAAATACAGAATACTTTTACATGAAATGCTTTTTCCTGTTTTGATCCTAAGAGTGTGAGATCATAGGACGCTTGGTTCATACACATACAGCTCATTATAGTAATATTCCACAATTTATTACATTTTAGATGGTAATAATGGCACAGAGCATAAAATCACCAACATGCGCTTTGTTGATGCATGCAGGACTAGCCTTGAGACAAACATGCATATTCAGGACCAGATACGATTTGCTTCATTCTGTCCCTTCTCGAACAAAACCATTGTCTTGAGCTACAGTATGCTGATTATTGTATTTTCATTTGTTTTTTTAAATTTAGTTTTTGTTCCTTTTTGTTATTACAAGTTTGTTTTTATGGTTGAAATGTTCGAGATAAGATCAAATCAATACAGTATATACAAACACAGGGGGCATTTAAAAACGTATATTACAAAATAAGCACCCGCCAAGCGCCAATGGCCTGTAGATTTAAGGTTTGGCGAGTAAAAATGAGAGGTCTGCCCGCCACCTGGCGTGTAGTTCATATCGATACTCTTATTTTGAAATTCCTGTGTGGGTCTCATTTCCGCCCCAAGCGCAGCTCCAGTCATAATATCTATGGCTCCGGCAGCTAGCAACGTTCGGTTCATATGATACTCTTATTTTGAAAAACCCCGTAGCAACTCCGCGCCTCATATCTGCCCAGTCCGTGCTTCTGAAAGCAGAGCAGCGCTACACAGCAGTGCGCCTACACGACCCGAAATAAATCCGTGGTGTTTTTTTTTCTCTCACAACGGGTCAAATGTATCTACATGCTTTGCACCGTCGCCATTCCTTTATGCCCACATCGCCCGAAATTAACGTTTATGTACCATTACAATCACTACAACGTTAGCGTAAGCTAACAAGCTAATCCTGATCAGAGGCAGAGGCGCAGAGCCATAGAGAACAGCAGACAGTGTGGACTGGGGAAAGGGAAATGGGGGGGGGAGGCACTCCCCTTCCCTGTGTGTGTGCGTGCGTGCGTTTGGAAAGACGATGAAGTCACTAGTCAGGACTCCGGACAGGAGTATATTATAGTAAACTGAGGATGGACAGATAATGTTGATATTCAAATATAAAAAAGTTTCGAGAGGAGTGGAAGTTTGAAGACGGACTACTAGACTACAATATGATGCGGGGGTGGTGAGTTGAAACAGTGTGTGTGTGTGTGTCCCGACCCCACTTCTATGTTTCAATAAATTATTTGCATTTAAAACTATTAACGCTGACTCATTCCTTCAGTCCACTCAAAATTATGCTAATATTCCTTATGTTGTTTATGATATTAATTGAAAATAGCATATGAGAGTATTATATAGTAATAATAACACATGGCGATATACTAAAAAGCTATTTATAATTTTTGGCTGGTGAAAAATCTGCCTGGCTGGTAGTTTTTCAAATCTACCAGCCAAATGTTTGATTGTTGTTTGTTTTCCGTTTATCTAAATGGAGGGATTTGCCCCTCAAGCTAAGAGATTAAATGAACATATTCTCAACGGTGATGTTTTTACTTTCAAATGGATGCCTTCTGGAACATGATGCAATGTGCTGCTCCATTTTAAAGTCACACTGAATACATAAGAGTAGCTTTACATAATGTATAAAGCATGGGCTCTAAATATAAGCATTTAGATGAATGAAGGAAAAAGCACAGGGGCCTAAGTAGGTCAGATAGAGGAACTGGCTGAGCAGCAGACACACTGATGAGAAACTGCTCAGAAGCAGAAACGGAGCAGCAGAATATAAATTGTAGGCTCATAGGAATTCTTCAAAGTTGCGCTTTAATGTTCCCTCTTGCACAAATACAATTTTGTAAATGTGTGACACCGTTTTCAGCACCATGGAGAGCGCACAGTGCCATGTAGTCCTTTTGAGGAGTCTATCTAACGTTTTCAGCACCATGGAGAGCGCACGGTGCCATGTAGTCCTTTTGAGGAGTCTATCTAACGTTTTCAGCACCATGGAGAGCGCACAGTGCCATGTAGTCCTTTTGAGGAGTCTATCTAACGTTTTCAGCACCACCGTCTGTGCGTGAACGGGTAAAATGTGAGGAGAAAATTGTAAATGCTTTGGATTAACACATTGAGTGCCAGCCACGAGAAATCGCGTTATTTCATGCCATGCGTTGAGTGTCAGGGACGAGAAATCTCGTTATTTAATCGTTATTGCTTTTATTAGCGATATCCATTCATTTTTCATCAATCTAGCCTCACGTTATCATTGGGACTGTCTATGAGTTCGAACAGGGAAAATACCGCCCCCTATCGTCTCCCGGATGGTAATGCACCCATTGGATTGGACTCAATGGAAATGGATGAGAAAAAAAAACTCCGGATTCCACATTTTACTTCTCAGGCATGTAACCGGAGACCATTGGATTAATTAGTGGACACTGCTCCACTAGTTGTGGAGCAGCGTGGAATATGTGTTTCGAGTACCTAACGTTGGATCAATAAACACGATCGATATTTGGAATGGCGATCAGGAATTGGAATAATCTTTTTGCAGAACATCTGATGTGAGGTAAGGAATCTATGTTACCACTAGTCTTGGGGTAATCAGATGTATTTTTCTCACATCTCAACGTGTCTGTGTGTGTGCGTGTATGACGTTAGCGCTGACCAGGAAATACATAATCGATTTTTCAGCCCGCTTCTCTAGCGTGCATAAGTACACATAATAAACACAGTGTGGGCGTATCTCTCAACGTGCAGACTATTCACATGCAAAAATGACCAGCCCCCCTTGCTCCGTGCAGAGGATCAGACATCTGTCTCAAAACAGCCTTTTTTTAAACACAGATTTCTTACAATTAGAGTTATTACATCTGTTCACTGTTATACTAAATATGTTCTTCAACACTTGAACTGTAATTATATATATATATATAACGGAAAATACCGGTAACTAAACCACATTTTTTTTTTAAATGTTTTTCCTTTTTTTTGAAGAACTCAAGACGCCGACTTGTAGGCATGGTCGCTGGTCTCAGTCACATATACTATCTATAATCTAGCGTTTATTTGAAAACTATTCATAAATCAGCCGGAAAATGACAACGTGTTGTGTTGTGTGTATTCCAGTAAAGAGCTATTATCACGGAATATATATTTTTTTCTAGAAATCTTTTTAAACTTCCGTTTTTCGGTATAAAACGGAAATGTACTGATGAAAAAACTATCCGTTTCGTACATGTTGACTGCAAGCAAGTCATTGATAAGCGACGGGCGTATTAGACACATAGCCATAATATAGAATATAGAAATAGCTCCGCGAAAATCATGAAATATCGGAAAATCAGTCTCAAAAGGCACCATTTATAAAAAGCCGTCTTTAGGAGTATGTTTATAAAGCTCTTGGGAAATCTCTTGAATCTCAATCTTCATGAGATCCATACTCCACCACTTCCCTCTGACGTGGCAAAACTCACCATGGAACACACCTTCAGCACATCATGTGCCAGGTTCATAGAAGTCTAGCTTTGTTTGTGTTAATGTCAACTCTTACTATTACTGTATGTCTAATTGTCTTTTTAGGTGATGTCCAGAGGCAGTATTGTGCAACATGGCCGTTTGCCAGTGGCTGTTAAAGTGGGAGCAGGTAAAACTATTTAACCCTTTCACTGCCGCACTACCAAACGGTTAACCCTTTCACTGCGACCAATACACAGAAGGTTAACCGTTTCACTGCCACACAACAGCCGGTTAACCCTTTCACTGCCACACTACAGAAGGTTAACCCTTTACTATCACACTACCGATGGCTAACCGTCGGTAATGTGATAGTAAAGGGTTAACCTTCTGATATGCAAACAGACAACTTCCCTCAGGTTGATTAATGAAGTACAGAACAAGAACGTCATAAAAGGTGCTGTGTGCACTATGCAGTACTGTACAAGTATATACTGCTGACATGACCTCTCTATCTGTCTCTGTCTCTGTCTCTCTCTCTCTCTCCCTCTCTGTCTCTCTCTGTCTCTCTCTATCTCTCTCTGTCTCTCTGTCTCTCTGTCTCTCTGTCTCTCTCTCTCTCTCTCTCTCTCTCTCTCGCTCTCTCTCGCTCTCTCTCTCTCCTCTCCCGCTCTCTCTCTCTCTCTCTCTCTCTCTCTCTCTCTCTCTCTCTCTCTCCCGCTCTCTCTCTCTCTCTCTCTCTCTCTCTCTCTCTCTCTCTCTCTCTCTCTCTCTCTCTCTCTCTCTCTCTCTCTCTCTCTCTCTCTCTCTCTCTCTCTCTCTCTCTCTCTCTCTCTCTCTCTCTCTCTCTCTCTCTCTCTCTCTCCTCTCTCTCGCTCAGAGAACAAAGGGGAGCTGTCTGTACCCCTGCAGCACATGTCAGACCTGGCTCCCTTCGCTCAGGTGGTTGTTTACACGGTGATGCCCAGCGGCGAGGCGGTGGCCGACAGCCAGGACTTCCCTGTTCAGCTCTGCCTCAAGAACAAGGTGCTGCTGTTAGGGTTATAACCGTAACCCTGCTGTCTCTGTGACACCCTGCTGTCTGTGTGTCTCCCTGCTGTCTGTGTGTCTCCCTGCTGTATCTGTGTCTCTGTGACACCCTGCTGTCTGTGTGTCTCCCTGCTGTCTCTGTGTCTCCCTGCTGTCTCTGTGTCTGTCTCTGTGTCCCTGCTGTCTCTGTGTCTCTCTGCTGTCTCTGTGAAAACATTGTATCTCCAAAGGGTCGACAAGATTTAAGGAAAATCACCCAATTTTCAGATCGACACCCATGTATTTTTCAAATGATACACATTGGGTTTTGAATGAGTTCCCTGTGCTCATTACTTTCTCATACTCTGCCTTTCCCCCGTTCTAAGGTACATTATAGAACAATTACAGTTGCAAGTTACTTTACAGAACAACAGCAATAAGTACGTCTACTTAAAGCTTTGTTCGTTTTTAGGCACTTATGTCATGCTCAGGTTGGGATTCCTCTCCACCCTGTGGAACACTATGAGAACCCAACCTGAGCATGACATAAGGGCAAAATGGCATCTGTGTGAAATATGGTAATCCCAAGTAAGAAAAACATGAAAATGACAAATACAAGAAATTATTTTGTTTTCAAAATATAATAAAAATAATTTTTTTAGAACAATTCTTCTCGTTGGCATTTTTTCGCGGAACTTCCTGAGGCGTGGCCCACGTGCAAAACATAACCGATGGTCTCCGTGTCGTGTGTCTCCCTCGCTCTCCCCAGGTGTCCCTGAGGTTCTCGTCCCTCCAGGAGCTCCCGGGGGAGAGGACGTCCGTCACGCTGCGGGCCGAGCCAGGCTCCCTGTGCTCCCTGAGGGCCATCGACCAGAGCGTCCTGCTGCTGCAGCCGGAGAGGGAGCTCAGTGTAGACTCTGTGAGCCTCTCACTCAGACACCACAGGCTGGGCAGCGTAGAGCCTCTCACTCAGACACCACGGGCTGGGCAGCGTAGAGCCTCTCACTCAGACACCACGGGCTGGGCAGCGTAGAGCCTCTCACTCAGACACCACGGGCTGGGCAGCGTAGAGCCTCTCACTCAGACACCACGGGCTGGGCAGCGTAGAGCCTCTCACTCAGACACCACAGGCTGGGCAGCGTAGAGCCTCTCACTCAGACACCACGGGCTGGGCAGCGTAGAGCCTCTCACTCAGACACCACGGGCTGGGCAGCGTAGAGCCTCTCACTCAGACACCATGGGCTGGGCAGCGTAGAGCCTCTCACTAAGCACTGAGCAGCACTACACCCTCCCCAGACCGACAGTAGGGCAGCATGTGATGGTACCCATAGATAATCGGTACAAGTTGAGTTTGGCCTCCAGCTGCTGATCTTTTCTATTGGTTCTCCCAGTCCACGTGACCATTTCTAGCATTTCCATTGGCTATAGTAAAGACTAAGTGGATTCAGAGCGTTTTGTTATTAACCTGAACTGTTTGAGGTCTGTAGCAAGTAAAGTGTTAACGCCCATGTATGCAGATGGGAAGTGATGTCAGATATTGCCGGCCTCTATTTTATAGTCTACTGTTTAATTTTATATTCATCCATATTTTGTTTTTACCACTGCTTGATAAAATGGACACAATCTTTACTTAATTTATTTTTGCTAAAGGTGCTTTTTGTCATTTGGGGAGGGAAAATTACTCCTAAAAGATGTATTGTGAAACTTGTGATTTATTCTAGAAGTTTAGAAGATACTTCTTTGTACTGTAAATAAATACTGATGGTAAACAATTGTTTAGGTCCTTAGACTATTTATAACGTCAGTATTCCAGGAACCCAGTTTTTCTCTGAAGATTTGTTTATTCAGAAAATACACCATAAAATACAAGTAATTTCTTTTAGGGAGGTTCAAATGTCCCTCCCAAAACGACTACTGCAAACACTGTGTGTTTGTGCATTTCGTCTCTCTTTCTGGACGCCGTGTAGGTTTACAGTGAACTGCCCGTCGAGAAGCTGTCTGGATATTCCTACCAGGTGGAGGATTATGATCCGCATCCCTGCCTGCCGCCCATGATGATGCCGGAGATGGGGGAGGATCTGGGCGGACGGAGGAAGAGGTCCATGTACGTCGGACCAAACAACGAAAAGGACGATGTCTACAGCGTCTTCAAAGTAGGAGTCTGATGGATTTGATTTAAGATTTGAAACGGTCTTGTAAATCAACAGATAACTGTGGTCTGGGGGGAAATCATGGCATTGATAAAAACAATTATATGGAATATGGTCCAGAAGTAAAAGGAACTACTGTAGCAATACAAACGTATATAATGTTGATTTGATCTTCATTGAGAACAGTATTCTTGGGGTTTATAAAAAGGGTAGCTCAAATCAGGCAATCTGATTGGTTCATAGCCATGGTATAATGAGCATATATCCACAGCTGTGATTCAAATTCCTTTTCACGAGTCCGTATCACTCCGTGTCAGAGTTAAACAAATCGTTAGCCTTGTTAAATGAGATGGTCTGGTCTACAGAGGAGACTGGGGCTGTTAAATGAGATGGTCTGGTCTACAGAGGAGACTGGGGCTGTTAAATGAGACGGTCTGGTCTACAGAGGAGACTGGGGCTGTTAAATGAGACGGTCTGGTCTACAGGAGACTGGGGCTGTTGAATGAGACGGTCTGGTCTACAGAGGAGACTGGGGCTGTTAAATGAGACGGTCTGGTCTACAGAGGAGACTGGGGCTGTTGAATGAGACGGTCTGGTCTACAGAGGAGACTGGGGCTGTTAAATGAGACGGTCTGGTCTACAGAGGAGACTGGGGCTGTTAAATGAGACGGTCTGGTCTACAGAGAGGAGACTGGGGCTGTTAAATGAGACGGCCTGGTCTACAGAGAGGAGACTGGGGTTGTTAAATGAGACGGTCTGGTCTACAGAGGAGACTGGGGCTGTTAAATGAGACGGTCTGGTCTACAGAGGAGACTGGGGCTGTTAAATGAGACGGTCTGGTCTACAGAGGAGACTGCGGCTGTTAAATGAGACGGTCTGGTCTACAGAGGAGACTGGGGCTGTTAAATGAGACGGTCTGGTCTACAGAGGAGACTGCGGCTGTTAAATGAGACGGTCTGGTCTACAGAGGAGACTGCGGCTGTTAAATGAGACGGTCTGGTCTACAGAGGAGACTGGGGCTGTTGAATGAGACGGTCTGGTCTACAGAGGAGACTGGGGCTGTTAAATGAGACGGTCTGGTCTACAGAGGAGACTGGGGCTGTTAAATGAGACGGTCTGGTCTACAGAGGAGACTGCGGCTGACGCAAGTCCAGTTAAAAGGAGGAATCCTCTTTGGGTATCCCTCGCGTCACGACACGGCAAAATGGCTGATAGCGTCATCTGAATCAGACGGATAAAGCAATGCTTTTATCCAGATTCTTTGACTTCCACTAAATGTATTTAATCTAGCTACTAACTGGGGATACTGATGAATGACAGATTAAGGAATATAGCAGATGATCAGTTACGATAGTTAACCTCACGCTGAACAGATAAGTTCAAGTTTCAAGTTTCTTTAATAGTTGTCATACAGAAGTACAGAATACTTTTATACAAAATGCTTCTTACTGTTACGCTCCAGAGACTGTGCAAGACAAGATAAGTATGAAATAAAATAACATAGTATAGCATGTAAATTAGAAGTAAAAAATGAGGTCACAGTGTTCAGTATATAGGAAGGAATATAGCAGGATGATCGGTTATGATAGTTAACCTCACGCTGAACAGATAAAGGAATATAGCAGATGATCGGTTATGATAGTTAACCTCACGCTGAACAGATAAAGGAATATAGCAGGATGATCGGTTATGATAGTTAACCTCACGCTGAACAGATAAAGCAATATAGCAGATGATCAGTTATGATAGTTAACCTCACGCTGAACAGATAAAGGAATATAGCAGATGATCAGTTATGATAGTTAACCTCACGCTGAACAGATAATGGAATATAGCAGATGATCGGTTACGATAGTTAACCTCACGCTGAACAGATAAAGGAATATAGCAGATGATCGGTTATGATAGTTAACCTCACGCTGAACAGATAAAGGAATATAGCAGATGATCGGTTATGATAGTTAACCTCACGCTGAACAGATAAAGGAATATAGCAGATGATCGGTTATGATAGTTAACCTCACGCTGAACAGGATTCAGTTAAACTTGGCATCGAGCCCAGTCCTGCCTCAGCCGTTCAATCTCCGGAGCAAATTTCCAATCATACGTTATTTGGATGAACTGACTGCATATTGTGAATTTAAATGGTTACATTCTCACCTGAAAAGAATATTAAAACTGTATAATAATGGTCCTAGGCCGTACGTTTAAACGGCGTTCCCCTTGGTAAATAGTCTGCATATCTGCCAGCTAGTTGTTGGGGTTAGGAGTGTATGTTGCATAGCAACCGCCTTGCAGTCCAGGCAGCCAGGAGGGACAATTCTATTTTGAACATTATTATTTACTAAGTGTGTCTTACTTTCATATTGCCATAGTCTACTTGGTAACCGTTTCATAAAAGCAATAGCTCACTTCAGGCCGTGGCATGTGGTTATTATATCACAGCTAAGGGGCTGTCAGCCCTCCACAATGCCCCTTAGCTGTGAATAACCATATACCACGGCCTGAAGTGAGCTATTGCTTAAAGTATACTGTAGTTTGTACAGTAGGCTATATGTGTCCGACGTGTTGAGAATCACAACATTTGGCTAACAAACTATAATTTTGAATGTGGAAGACGTGGCTTCATGGTCTGTAATTGTGTTGAATTGTTTGTTCTTTTCCTCTTTTTAGGAAATCGGAATCAAGATTGTGACCAACTCTGATGTGATGAAGCCTTATGACTGCAGTGACACGTTCAGAGACTATGGTGAGCTAGAATACGGTAAGCCTGACAGGTTTATAGACCACAGAAGAAGAGCCTGACAGGTTTATAGACCACAGAAGAAGAGCCTGCCAGGTTTATAGGTACAGAAGAAGAGCCTGCCAGGTTTATAGACCACAGAAGAAGAGCCTGCCAGGTTTATAGACCACATAAGAAGAGCCTGACAGGTTTATAGGTACAGAAGAAGAGCCTGCCAGGTTTATAGACCACAGAAGAAGAGCCTGCCAGGTTTATAGGTACAGAAGAAGAGCCTGCCAGGTTTATAGGTACAGAAGAAGAGCCTGCCAGGTTTATAGGTACAGAAGAAGAGCCTGCCAGGTTTATAGGTACAGAAGAAGAGCCTGCCAGGTTTATAGGTACAGAAGAAGAGCCTGCCAGGTTTATAGACCACAGAAGAAGAGCCTGCCAGGTTTATAGGTACAGAAGAAGAGCCTGCCAGGTTTATAGGTACAGAAGAAGAGCCTGCCAGGTTTATAGGTACAGAAGAAGAGCCTGCCAGGTTTATAGGTACAGAAGAAGAGCCTGCCAGGTTTATAGACCACAGAAGAAGAGCCTGCCAGGTTTATAGGTACAGAAGAAGAGCCTGCCAGGTTTATAGGTACAGAAGAAGAGCATGCCAGGTTTATAGGTAGAGAAGAAGAGCATGCCAGGTTTATAGGTACAGAAGAAGAGCCTGCCAGGTTTATAGACCACAGAAGAAGAGCCTGCCAGGTTTATAGGTAGAGAAGAAGAGACAGGTTTATAGGTACAGAAGAAGAAGAGACAGGTTTATAGGTACAGAAGAAGAGACAGGTTTATAGGTAGAGAAGAAGAAGAGACAGGTTTATAGGTACAGAAGAAGAGACAGGTTTATAGGTACAGAAGAAGAGACAGGTTTATAGGTAGAGAAGAAGAAGAGACAGGTTTATAGGTAGAGAAGAAGAGGAGACAGGTTTATAGGTAGAGAAGAAGAGACAGGTTTATAGGTACAGAAGAAGAGACAGGTTTATAGGTACAGAAGAAGAAGAGACAGGTTTATAGGTAGAGAAGAAGAAGAGACAGGTTTATAGGTACAGAAGAAGAGACAGGTTTATAGGTAGAGAAGAAGAGACAGGTTTATAGGTAGAGAAGAAGAGACAGGTTTATAGGTAGAGAAGAAGAAGAGACAGGTTTATAGGTAGAGAAGAAGAAGAGACAGGTTTATAGGTACAGAAGAAGAGACAGGTT
Source organism: Notolepis coatsorum (assembly GCF_963971535.1). Classification (NCBI taxonomy): domain Eukaryota; kingdom Metazoa; phylum Chordata; class Actinopteri; order Aulopiformes; family Paralepididae; genus Notolepis; species Notolepis coatsorum. The sequence continues at coordinate 99,618,818 of NC_140168.1, read as the reverse complement.
TATAGGTACAGAAGAAGAAGAGACAGGTTTATAGGTAGAGAAGAAGAGACAGGTTTATAGGTACAGAAGAAGAGACAGGTTTATAGGTACAGAAGAAGAGACAGGTTTATAGGTAGAGAAGAAGAGACAGGTTTATAGGTAGAGAAGAAGAAGAGACAGGTTTATAGGTAGAGAAGAAGAGACAGGTTTATAGGTACAGAAGAAGAAGAGACAGGTTTATAGGTACAGAAGAAGAGACAGGTTTATAGGTAGAGAAGAAGAGACAGGTTTATAGGTAGAGAAGAAGAGACAGGTTTATAGGTACAGAAGAAGAAGAGACAGGTTTATAGGTACAGAAGAAGAAGAGACAGGTTTATAGGTAGAGAAGAAGAAGAGACAGGTTTATAGGTAGAGAAGAAGAAGAGACAGGTTTATAGGTAGAGAAGAAGAGACAGGTTTATAGGTAGAGAAGAAGAGACGGGTTTATAGGTAGAGAATAAGAGACAGGTTTATAGGTAGAGAAGAAGAGACAGGTTTATAGGTAGAGAAGAAGAGACAGGTTTATAGGTAGAGAAGAAGAAGAGACAGGGTTATAGGTAGAGAAGAAGAGACAGGTTTATAGGTAGAGAAGAAGAGACAGGTTTATAGGTAGAGAAGAAGAGACGGGTTTATAGGTACAGAAGAAGAGACAGGTTTATAGGTAGAGAAGAAGAAGAGACAGGTTTATAGGTAGAGAAGAAGAGACAGGTTTATAGGTAGAGAAGAAGAGACAGGTTTATAGGTACAGAAGAAGAGACAGGTTTATAGGTAGAGAAGAAGAAGAGACAGGTTTATAGGTAGAGAAGAAGAAGAGACAGGTTTATAGGTAGAGAAGAAGAGACAGGTTTATAGGTAGAGAAGAAGAAGAGACAGGTTTATAGGTACAGAAGAAGAAGAGACAGGTTTATAGGTACAGAAGAAGAGACAGGTTTATAGGTACAGAAGAAGAGACAGGTTTATAGGTAGAGAAGAAGAAGAGACAGGTTTATAGGTAGAGAAGAAGAGACAGGTTTATAGGTAGAGAAGAAGAGACAGGTTTATAGGTACAGAAGAAGAGACAGGTTTATAGGTAGAGAAGAAGAAGAGACAGGTTTATAGGTAGAGAAGAAGAAGAGACAGGTTTATAGGTAGAGAAGAAGAGACAGGTTTATAGGTAGAGAAGAAGAGACGGGTTTATAGGTACAGAAGAAGAGACAGGTTTATAGGTAGAGAAGAAGAAGAGACAGGTTTATAGGTAGAGAAGAAGAGACAGGTTTATAGGTAGAGAAGAAGAGACAGGTTTATAGGTACAGAAGAAGAGACAGGTTTATAGGTAGAGAAGAAGAAGAGACAGGTTTATAGGTAGAGAAGAAGAAGAGACAGGTTTATAGGTAGAGAAGAAGAGACAGGTTTATAGGTAGAGAAGAAGAGACAGGTTTATAGGTAGAGAAGAAGAAGAGACAGGTTTATAGGTACAGAAGAAGAAGAGACAGGTTTATAGGTACAGAAGAAGAGACAGGTTTATAGGTACAGAAGAAGAGACAGGTTTATAGGTAGAGAAGAAGAAGAGACAGGTTTATAGGTACAGAAGAAGAGACAGGTTTATTGGTAGAGAAGAAGAAGAGACAGGTTTATAGGTAGAGAAGAAGAGACAGGTTTATAGGTAGAGAATAAGAGACAGGTTTATAGGTAGAGAAGAAGAGACAGGTTTATAGGTAGAGAAGAAGAGACAGGTTTATAGGTAGAGAAGAAGAAGAGACAGGGTTATAGGTAGAGAAGAAGAGACAGGTTTATAGGTAGAGAAGAAGAGACAGGTTTATAGGTAGAGAAGAAGAGACAGGTTTATAGGTAGAGAAGAAGAGACAGGTTTATAGGTACAGAAGAAGAGACAGGTTTATAGGTAGAGAAGAAGAAGAGACAGGTTTATAGGTAGAGAAGAAGAGACAGGTTTATAGGTAGAGAAGAAGAAGAGACAGGTTTATAGGTAGAGAAGAAGAAGAGACAGGTTTATAGGTACAGAAGAAGAGACAGGTTTATAGGTAGAGAAGAAGAAGAGACAGGTTTATAGGTAGAGAAGAAGAAGAGACAGGTTTATAGGTAGAGAAGAAGAAGAGACAGGTTTATAGGTACAGAAGAAGAAGAGACAGGTTTATAGGTAGAGAAGAAGAGACAGGTTTATAGGTAGAGAAGAAGAAGAGACAGGTTTATAGGTAGAGAAGAAGAAGAGACAGGTTTATAGGTAGAGAAGAAGAGACAGGTTTATAGGTAGAGAAGAAGAAGAGACAGGTTTATAGGTAGAGAAGAAGAAGAGACAGGTTTATAGGTACAGAAGAAGAAGAGACAGGTTTATAGGTAGAGAAGAAGAGACAGGTTTATAGGTAGAGAAGAAGAGACAGGTTTATAGGTAGAGAAGAAGAAGAGACAGGTTTATAGGTACAGAAGAAGAAGAGACAGGTTTATAGGTAGAGAAGAAGAGACCGGTTTATAGGTACAGAAGAAGAGACAGGTTTATAGGTACAGAAGAAGAAGAGACAGGTTTATAGGTAGAGAAGAAGAAGAGACAGGTTTATAGGTAGAGAAGAAGAGACAGGTTTATAGGTAGAGAAGAAGAAGAGACAGGTTTATAGGTAGAGAAGAAGAAGAGACAGGTTTATAGGTAGAGAAGAAGAGACAGGTTTATAGGTACAGAAGAAGAGACAGGTTTATAGGTAGAGAAGAAGAGACAGGTTTATAGGTAGAGAAGAAGAAGAGACAGGTTTATAGGTAGAGAAGAAGAAGAGACAGGTTTATAGGTAGAGAAGAAGAAGAGACAGGTTTATAGGTAGAGAAGAAGAAGAGACAGGTTTATAGGTAGAGAAGAAGAAGAGACAGGTTTATAGGTAGAGAAGAAGAAGAGACAGGTTTATAGGTAGAGAAGAAGAAGAGACAGGTTTATAGGTAGAGAAGAAGAGACAGGTTTATAGGTAGAGAAGAAGAAGAGACGGGTTTATAGGTACAGAAGAAGAAGAGACAGGTTTATAGGTAGAGAAGAAGAGACAGGTTTATAGGTAGAGAAGAAGAAGAGACAGGTTTATAGGTAGAGAAGAAGAAGAGACAGGTTTATAGGTAGAGAAGAAGAGACAGGTTTATAGGTAGAGAAGAAGAGACAGGTTTATAGGTACAGAAGAAGAAGAGACAGGTTTATAGGTAGAGAAGAAGAAGAGACGGGTTTATAGGTAGAGAAGAAGAAGAGACAGGTTTATAGGTAGAGAAGAAGAAGAGACAGGTTTATAGGTAGAGAAGAAGAAGAGACAGGTTTATAGGTAGAGAAGAAGAGACAGGTTTATAGGTAGAGAAGAAGAAGAGACAGGTTTATAGGTAGAGAAGAAGAAGAGACAGGTTTATAGGTAGAGAAGAAGAAGAGACAGGTTTATAGGTAGAGAAGAAGAAGAGACAGGTTTATAGGTAGAGAAGAAGAAGAGACAGGTTTATAGGTACAGAAGAAGAAGAGACAGGTTTATAGGTACAGAAGAAGAAGAGACAGGTTTATAGGTAGAGAAGAAGAAGAGACAGGTTTATAGGTAGAGAAGAAGAGACAGGTTTATAGGTAGAGAAGAAGAAGAGACAGGTTTATAGGTAGAGAAGAAGAGACATGTTTATAGGTAGAGAAGAAGAGACAGGTTTATAGGTAGAGAAGAAGAGACAGGTTTATAGGTACAGAAGAAGAAGAGACAGGTTTATAGGTACAGAAGAAGAGACAGGTTTATAGGTACAGAAGAAGAGACAGGTTTATAGGTAGAGAAGAAGAAGAGACAGGTTTATAGGTACAGAAGAAGAGACAGGTTTATAGGTAGAGAAGAAGAAGAGACAGGTTTATAGGTACAGAAGAAGAGACAGGTTTATAGGTACAGAAGAAGAAGAGACAGGTTTATAGGTACAGAAGAAGAGACAGGTTTATAGGTACAGAAGAAGAGACAGGTTTATAGGTAGAGAAGAAGAAGAGACAGGTTTATAGGTACAGAAGAAGAGACAGGTTTATAGGTAGAGAAGAAGAGACAGGTTTATAGGTAGAGAAGAAGAGACAGGTTTATAGGTAGAGAAGAAGAAGAGACAGGTTTATAGGTAGAGAAGAAGAGACAGGTTTATAGGTACAGAAGAAGAAGAGACAGGTTTATAGGTAGAGAAGAAGAAGAGACAGGTTTATAGGTACAGAAGAAGAAGAGACAGGTTTATAGGTAGAGAAGAAGAAGAGACAGGTTTATAGGTACAGAAGAAGAAGAGACAGGTTTATAGGTACAGAAGAAGAAGAGACAGGTTTATAGGTACAGAAGAAGAGACAGGTTTATAGGTAGAGAAGAAGAGACAGGTTTATAGGTAGAGAAGAAGAAGAGACAGGTTTATAGGTAGAGAAGAAGAGACAGGTTTATAGGTACAGAAGAAGAGACAGGTTTATAGGTAGAGAAGAAGAGACAGGTTTATAGGTAGAGAAGAAGAAGAGACAGGTTTATAGGTAGAGAAGAAGAGACAGGTTTATAGGTACAGAAGAAGAGACAGGTTTATAGGTAGAGAAGAAGAGACAGGTTTATAGGTACAGAAGAAGAAGAGACAGGTTTATAGGTACAGAAGAAGAGACAGGTTTATAGGTAGAGAAGAAGAGACAGGTTTATAGGTAGAGAAGAAGAGACAGGTTTATAGGTAGAGAAGAAGAGACAGGTTTATAGGTAGAGAAGAAGAGACAGGTTTATAGGTACAGAAGAAGAGACAGGTTTATAGGTACAGAAGAAGAGACAGGTTTATAGGTAGAGAAGAAGAAGAGACAGGTTTATAGGTACAGAAGAAGAAGAGACAGGTTTATAGGTACAGAAGAAGAGACAGGTTTATAGGTAGAGAAGAAGAGACAGGTTTATAGGTAGAGAAGAAGAGACAGGTTTATAGGTACAGAAGAAGAAGAGACAGGTTTATAGGTACAGAAGAAGAGACAGGTTTATAGGTAGAGAAGAAGAGACAGGTTTATAGGTAGAGAAGAAGAGACAGGTTTATAGGTAGAGAAGAAGAGACAGGTTTATAGGTAGAGAAGAAGAGACAGGTTTATAGGTAGAGAAGAAGAGACAGGTTTATAGGTACAGAAGAAGAGACAGGTTTATAGGTACAGAAGAAGAGACCGGTTTATAGGTAGAGAAGAAGAGACAGGTTTATAGGTACAGAAGAAGAAGAGACAGGTTTATAGGTACAGAAGAAGAGGGTGGCACAGCGGACATTGCGCTCATCACCAATGCAAGAGACACCGTGTTCGACTCCGGCTGTCGGCGTCATACTAACTCGATTGTAGGCTTGGCAACCAGTGAAAGCTTAAAAAAGAAAGTCCTGATTATTAGGCTCCTGAAATATCGTTCATACAAAGAAAACACTTAGTATTTTACATGCTAATGGACCTTGTAGAAGTGGAGCAATCTTCCATTTACATGGGTATGTACAGTATGTACTTTTAGGCACATTTTCTGAAAATATGGCTAGAGGTTATTAAAGCTGCTGGTGCCTCCGGGAATCTGTGGAAAACCTGTGTTGCGTGTGCCTACTGCGACTTTAACCCTTTCACTACCACACTACAGAAGGTTAACCCGTTCACTACCACACTACAGAAGGTTAACCCTTTCACTACCACACTACAGAAGGTTAACCCGTTCACTACCACACTACAGAAGGTTAACCTTTCACTACCACACTACAGAAGGTTAACCCTTTCACTACCACACTACAGAAGGTTAACCCGTTCACTACCACACTACAGAAGGTTAACCCTTTCACTACCACACTACAGAAGATGTGATCTATTATGATGATGCTGGACCTGAAGCAGAAGCTGCCCCTCCTGGTGCTCCTCCCCCCAAGAAGACCCAGGAGCCCCTCAGAACATACTTCCCTGAGACCTGGATCTGGGAGCTGGTCCACGTTGGGTAAGGCGGTGTCTGGCAGTAATGCTTCATGTGTTATTTAGTAGACTCTCCGGTGCCCATGGCCTTCAACATGATGCCCGACAGCAGCGGCGGTGAGCGCTCCAAGGACCACAAGGAGACCACCGTCAGGACCTACTTCCCCGAGACCTGGATCTGGGACCTGGTTTCTGTCGGGTAATACTAATGAGGGCCTACATTATAAGAGGCGCACATGAATACAAGAAAATGGGTGCCCCCCCCCCCCCCCCCCCCCCTATTGAATTATGTATTTAAAGGGATAGTCTTGTTTTTTTTCTCGAGCGCAAGATTGTATACAGTGACTTAATTTCTGTCGTATGTTCAAACCTCAGTGCATTGTGCTGTAAAGACTAGTGGTGAAGTGGTTAGTGGTCGTCTCACTGTGCTGTAAAGACTAGTGGTGAAGTGGTTAGTGGTCGTCTCACTGTGCTGTAAAGATTAGTGGTGAAGTGGTTAGTGGTCGTCTCACTGTGCTGTAAAGACTAGTGGTGAAGTGGTTAGTGGTCGTCTCACTGTGCTGTAAAGACTAGTGGTGAAGTGGTTAGTGGTCGTCTCACTGTGCTGTAAAGACTAGTGGTGAAGTGGTTAGTGGTCGTCTCACTGTGCTGTAAAGACTAGTGGTGAAGTGGTTAGTGGTCGTCTCACTGTGCTGTAAAGACTAGTGGTGAAGTGGTTAGTGGTCGTCTCACTGTGCTGTAAAGACTAGTGGTGAAGTGGTTAGTGGTCGTCTCACTGTGCTGTAAAGACTAGTGGTGAAGTGGTTAGTGGTCGTCTCACTGTGCTGTAAAGACTAGTGGTGAAGTGGTTAGTGGTCGTCTCTCTGTGCTGTAAAGACTAGTGGGACAGTGAGTGTTGTATGTGTCTCTACAGAGACAGTGAGTGTTGTATGTGTCTCTACAGAGACAGTGAGTGTTGTATGTGTCTCTACAGAGACAGTGAGTGTTGTATGTGTCTCTACAGAGACAATGGGTCAGTGAGTGTTGTATGTGTCTCTACAGAGACAATGGGACAGTGAGCGTGGAGAAGACCGTCCCACACAGCATCACGAAGTGGGCCGCGTCGGCCTTCTGCACGTCGCCGGTCGCCGGGTTCGGCCTGGCTCCGAACGCCGGCCTGGTCGCCTTCCAGCCCTTCTTCGTCAGCCTGACGCTGCCCTACTCCGTCGTCCGAGGGGAAGTGTTCACGCTCAAAGCCACCGTCTTCAACTACCTCTCCCGGTGCATCATGGTGAGCGGCGTGCGATGGATTAAAGGAACATGCCAACATTTTGGGGAAATTGAGAGAGAGACGAGAAGATGGATACCAGTTTCCTCTCTGTGCGTTCGGTACTAGAAAGCTATCTGGCTGCACGTTAGCCTAGCTTAGCACAATGAATGGAAGCGGACAGTGCCGGTTAGCCTAGGCATTGTCCAACTAACACCTCTCTCGAAGGCTAACCGGCACTGTCCGCTTCCATTCATTGTGCTAAGCTAGTGTAGCCGGGCTCGTATTGCCACCTCTGCGTTGTGTTAAACTTCGATGCCCCGAGTGCGAGTTTCGAACCCGGGCCGGCCGCACCGCGGGTGACATCGCAGACCACTATACCAAGAGGTGAATTCACTTCTTGGTAACGTGTCTGCATGCCATACCGCTATGTGCCAAAGTCACTTCACAACACTTGAAGTCCATCGTGTCAGGAGGAGAACAGCCTCTCCCTGAACGTCAGCAAAACAAAAGAGATGATTGTGGACTTTAGGAGGTCGGGGTTCAGGGACTACAGCCCCCTCAGCATCGACGGGGCACCGGTCGAGAGAGTGAACAGTTTTAAGTACACCGGTCGAGAGAGTGAACAGTTTTAAGTACCTCGGAGTCCACGTATCCGAGGACTTGACATGGACCACACACATTGACAGTGTAGTCAAGAAGGCACGACAACACCTCTACTTCCTTAGGCGCTTAACACTTTGAGCGCCACTCACGGCTTTATTCGGGTTTACGACCCGACCGTTGAATGCCACGTCACGGCTATTCTCGGGTATTTATTTTTAATTTTTTTATTAGCGATCTGAAATCCTATTTCATCACGCGAGCCTACCGTTGGAGATCCAGGGACCGCCGGCGATCAGATGTGAAAAAAGCGCCCCCTATCGTCTCCCAGATGGTAAATCACCCTTTTCGAATGGACTCAATGAAAGTGAACGGATTTCTGACTCCACATTTTACTTCTCACTGATGCAGCCGGGGTCTACCAGAGTTCATTCTGGAGCCTCTGAGCCATGGCGAATATTGGTTATACTGGATCAATACATTTATCGATTTTTTCGAATGGCGATCGGAAATTGGAATAAACCATTTGGATACCATCTGACCTCAGGTAAGGAATCTATGTTATCAGTGTTAGGATAATCGGACTAGTTTTCACAGAGATACAAGCGTTTATGTGATATAGCTGTTTTGACTGTAAAAGCCATGAGGAAATAACCGCAGCGATTATCAGCATACGGCACAAGCGTGCGTGCGTGCGCACACATATGTGACCCAGTCTGGTGATGTAGCCTACAAGTCGCCAGGGTGAAATGACAGATTTTTTTTTTTTGTGTTTTTTTTTTTATATATATAACTACAGTTCGAGAGTTGAAGAACATATTTAGTACAACAGCGAACAGATATTATAACTCTAATTGTAAGAATTCTGTGTTTAAAAAAGGCCATTTTGAAACACAGTTTGTGCTCTCCACAGAGGAGAGGTGGGGGCAGGGTTTATTTTTGCATCTGAATAGAGCTGCGTGTTGGGATTCAGATTCACTGAGCCAGGTAAAGGCGTTCACACAGAGAGTCATTAACGTTAACGATGGACGCATTCAGGTGAGGGTAGTTGTCCACGCCCCCCCCCCCCCCCCAAAACTAGCTGAAGTGTGAACATCTTTGAGAGGCGTTTTCTCCCATTGAGTGTTTTAGACAACAGACTGAGTTACAAGATTTAAATGAATATATGATATTCAAAACATTCTCATATTTCAAAGTATGACATCATTTGAAAGCTTACATTCTGTACTTTTACAATCTGGAAAAATCTGGAAAATGAAAATGGAGACATGTAGTCACAAACCCTGGACTCGGTCACATATACTATTGATCATCTAGCGTTTATTTGAAAACTATTCATAAATAGGCCGACAAATGACAACGTTCTGGAATATTCCAGTAAAAGGCGATTATCATAGAATGGGTTGTTTTTCCCCGGAAAACGGGTGATTTTCAAAATGCTCTCAAACGGAAATAAAGCGATAATCTGCCTTGCCAATGTTGACTGGAAAATGAGTCTTTGATAAGCGACGGGCAGATTAGACACACAGCCATAATTTAAAACATAGATTAGGCGATATTAACGTTAACATTGGCCGTGGACCGTGGCATTCAAGGGGGTAAAAATGAAAACACGGCCGGCGCTCAAAGTGTTAAGGAAGTTCAACGTGAGTCAGAAGATCCTTAAGAACCTCTACTCATGCACAATAGAGAGCATCCTGACTGGCAATATCACCTCCTGGTTTGGAAATAGCACCGCACAAGACCGTAGCAGACTACAGAGAGTGGCCCGTTCAGCCGAACGCACAATTGGAGGTGGGCTTCCCACTCTCCAAGACATTTACAACAAGCGTTGCAGGAGTAAGGCTAAGCGAATAATAAAAGACCCTAGTCACCCAAACAACTGCCTCTTTGAACTGCTGCGGTCAGGCAAGCGATACTGGAGTCTCATGGCAAGCACAGAGAGACTCAGAAGGAGCTTCTATCCCCAGGCCATCAGGATGCTCAATGACAACACTATGTAACAAACCATCAAATACACTCACAGCACACACATCCACACGCACACACTCACTTTAAATAAACAACTCACTGTAGCACCCACTTTACCCACTTTAGACACTTTAACACACTTTATATTTATTGGTAAAGATATTTGCACTACAACTCATACCTCATTGCACCTTACCCTAAGTTGTGCCTAGTCCATAACTACCTGTGACTGCATGGTAACAAACCAGGGAGAACTGGTCCATAACTAGCTGTGACTGCATGGTAACAAACCAGGGAGAACTGGTCCATAACTATCTGTGACTGCATGGTAACAAACCAGGGAGAACTGGTCCATAACTACCTGTGACTGCATGGTAACAAACCAGGGAGAACTGGTCCATAACTAGCTGTGACTGCATGGTAACAAACCAGGGAGAACTGGTCCATAACTACCTGTGACTGCATGGTAACAAACCAGGGAGAACTGGTCCATAACTAGCTGTGACTGCATGGTAACAAACCAGGGAGAACTGGTCCATAACTAGCTGTGACTGCATGGTAACAAACCAGGGAGAACTGGTCCATAACTAGCTGTGACTGCATGGTAACAAACCAGGGAGAACTGGTCCATAACTACCTGTGACTGTATGGTAACAAACCAGGGAGAACTGGTCCATAACTACCTGTGACTGCATGGTAACAAACCAGGGAGAACTGGTCCATAACTAGCTGTGACTGCATGGTAACAAACCAGGGAGAACTGGTCCATAACTAGCTGTGACTGCATGGTAACAAACCAGGGAGAACTGGTCCATAACTACCTGTGACTGCATGGTAACAAACCAGGGAGAACTGGTCCATAACTAGCTGTGACTGCATGGTAACAAACCAGGGAGAACTGGTCCATAACTAGCTGTGACTGCATGGTAACAAACCAGGGAGAACTGGTCCATAACTAGCTGTGACTGCATGGTAACAAACCAGGGAGAACTGGTCCATAACTAACTGTGACTGCATGGTAACAAACCAGGGAGAACTGGTCCATAACTAGCTGTGACTGCATGGTAACAAACCAGGGAGAACTGGTCCATAACTACCCGCGACGGGTCCTACTAATCACCATAAAGTACCTCAAAGTATACCACAATATATCACCTGGACTGACTGACCTCTACACTCACCACCTCACCTGGACTGACTGACTGACCTCTACACTGGGGTGACAGTGGCTCAAGAGGTAGAGCGGTCGCCTGGTAGTCTGAAGGTTCCCGGTTCGATTCCCACTCCTCCCGGGCAGCGTGTCGATGTGTCCTTGAGCAAGACACTTGATGCCTAATTGCTCCAAGGTTGGCACCTTGCATGGTTGCCTCTGCCTCTGCTGTGTGAGTGAATGGGTAAAGTGTGAGGAACAAAATTGTAAAGCGCTTTGAATAAAAGTACTAGGCCTATATAAATGCACCATTTACATTTTACCATCACTTATCTGAGGTAACAATGTTTTTGTTGGCAGACAGATCCTTGGAACAGTTTTCTTAACAACACTGCTAGCTGTAAGAGCAGGCAACTGCACCTCCTCATCCATCACGCTCAACATAGGGGCCCCCCAGGGCTGTGTTCTGAGCCCCCTCCTCTACTCCCTGTACACACATGACTGCGTAGCACAGCGGAACAACAACACCATCATCAAATTTGCTGATGACACGGTAGTGGTGGGCCTGATCTCTGCCAACGACGAAAGGGCCTACCTGGAAGAGGTAGAGAACCTGTCACAGTGGTGTCAGGAGAACTGCCTCTCCCTGAACGTCAGCCAAACAAAAGAGATGATTGTGGACTTCAGGAGGTCGGGGGTCAAGGACTACAGCCCCCTCAGCATCGACGGGGCACCGGTTGAGAGAGTGAACAGTTTCAAGTACCTCGGAGCCCACATATCCGAGGATTTGACATGGACCACACACATTGACAGTGTTGTGAAGAAGGCACGACAACGCCTCTACTTCCTCAGGCGCCTAAGGAAGTTCCAAGTCAGTCAGAATATCCTTAGGAACTTCTACTCATGTACAATAGAGAGCATCCTGACTGGCAACATCACCTCCTGGTTTGGGAATAGCACTGCACAAGACCGTAGCAGACTACAAAGAGTGACACGTTCAGCCGAACGCACAATTGGAGGGGGGCTTCCCACCCTCCAGAACATTTACAACAAGCGGTGCAAGGGGAAGGCTAAGAGAATTATTAAGGACTCGAGCCACCCGAACAACTGCCTCTTTGAACTGCTGCGGTCAGGCAAGCGATACCGGAGTCTTAAGGCGAGCACAGAAAGACTCAGAAGAAGCTTCTATCCCCAGGCCATCGGGCTGCTAAACGAACAATAAACACCATCAAATGCACACAGCACACACTCACTTAAACAAACAACACACTGCATCACCCACTCTCCACACTTTAGATCACACAAACACACTTTATATTTATTGATAAAGGATTTGCACTACAACTCGTACACCTACTGTAAATTGTACCTAAATTGCACCTCATCCCATTTCTGCCTTGCACTATATAGTATTGTATATTAGTACACTGCACAGTATTGTATATTATATGGTAACTCAGTTACGTCTATTCTGCATCGAACATTGTACATATGTCTATACTGAACACTGTGACCTCATTTTTTTTTACTTCTAATTTACATGCTATACTATGTTGTTTTATTTCATACTTATCTTGTCTTGCACAGTCTCTGGAGCGTAACAGTAAGAAGCATTTTGTATAAAAGTATTCTGTACTTCTGTATGACAACTATTAAAGAAACTTGAAACTTGAGCTAGCATAATTAGCTAAGCATAACACAGCCACTGCTAGCTAGTAAAATTAGCAAGCATAACGCAGCCACTGCTAGCTAGCATAATTAGCCAGCATAACGCAGCAACTCCTAACTAGCATAATTAGCAAGCATAACGCAGCCACTTCTAGCTAATAAAATTAGCAAGCATAACGCAGCCACTGCTAGCTAACAGAATTAGCAAACATAACGCTGCCACTGCTATCTAACAGAATTAGCAACATAATGCAGCTAGCATAATTAGCAAGCATAACGCAGCCACTGCTAGCTAGCATAATTAGCAGGCATAACGCAGCCACTGCTAGCTATAGCATAATTAGCAGGCATAACGCAGCCACTGCTAGCTAGCATAATTAGCAAGCATAACGCAGCCACTGCTAGCTAACAGAATTAGCAAGCATAACACCGCTACTGCTAGCTAGCTAGCGAGCATAACGCAGCCACTGCTAGCTAACAGAATTGGCAACATAACGCAGCCACTGCTAACTAGCATAATTAGCAAGCATAACACAGCTAAAATGATGGTTTCATGGATTAACAAAGCAAATATGTTTTTATTTTGTGGTGAAACCGAACATTTACTGAATCTGAACTGAATCTAGCCCTGTCATCAACCATTTCAGAAACTATATTTCAGAAACCATTTCCAGGTCTTTTCACATGTTCCCTGATCTCTGATTTGGTAAATGGTGTATTTACAATTTGTTCCTCACATTTACATTTGACCCATTCACACACAGAGGGCAAAGGCAACCATGCAAGGTGCTAACCTGCTCATCGGGAGCAATTAGGGGTTAAGTGTCTTGCTCAAAGACACTTCGACACGCTGCCCGGGAGGAGCGGGAATCGAACCGGAAACCTTCTGATTACCAGACAACTGCTCTACCTCCTGAGTCACTGTCGTTATTTGTGATACTTGAGTATTTTGAGAGAGGGTTACAGCTGTTTTTCTGCATGTCTTGGAACAGGTGAAGGTAACGCTAGCCGATTCTGGGGACTACCAGTCCAGAGGCTGTGAGGGCTGTCAGTACAGCCTGTGTCTGTGTGGAGAGGAGAGCCGCACCTTCAAGTGGATCGTCACTCCAACCTCTCTTGGTGAGACTTATCTTACCTATGATGATGATTTGCACACTAAGTATATACCAATAACTGCTCAGGCATGGCAAATCACATTAGATACTCCAATTGATAGTGGAGTGTAGTGTGATATAAGATCAGACTGAGTCATTTTCAATTGACATTCACAGAGATTTCAGAAATGATTTAGTGACTAATCTGAATTTATTTTTCATCATTAAGTTGACAAATCTATCACGGATCTATGTATTGCTTAGCCCTAGACAATTCTATCATATGGTGTGTGCTAAATTCTATCAAATGTCAAATGTTTGTTTTATTTGTCACATAACTATAAGTAAGTAAGTAAATATGTAAATTGTATTTATATAGCACCTTTCTAGATACAGGATCACAAAGTGCTTTCCAATCAAAATAAATTAAGAGCATAAAACATCATTAATACATAGAACCAATTAAACACACCAACTAGTAGAGATATAATACAAAATAAGACCTTGGATACAGTACAGTACAGAAAGGTACAGTACATGTACATTACAGTGAAATTCTTGGTTCTGTATGAGCCCCCTGAGAATGTGCTTCATACAGTAAAAAGTCCAAACACTATACAAAATATACAAACTAAAGTACAACCTAAGAGTACAAAAAAAGCTAATAAAACTATAAAAATTAACCAAATCAAGCACAATCTCGAAGGAGAGGCGGCCGGACTGTGCGGCGCTCATCTTGCATGTTTTCAATGAGTTTTCACGATGAGGCCAGGCGGATAACTGGTAACTGGGGTAACTGCAGCGGTATAAAAAGTACCCAGAAATAATACTTAAGTGAAAGTATGGGTATCGTCTCAAAATCGTACTCAAGTAAAGTCAGAGTATCTGGCTAAAAACACACTTGAGTAAAAGTCAAAACGTTTCTACTTTTAAATGTACTTCAGTACTAAAAAGTAAAAATGTAAACTTTTTTTTCTGACTGTCTATTCTTCTGATAGCAGGTTGTTGTGAAGGGCCAGATTAAACCGAATATATATATTTATTTATATATATATATTTAATTGTATTTGTATATTCTCTAATATTCCCTGATATCCCTTGTATATTCCTTGTACAATATGCATTGAATATCCATTCTAGCCTACTGAACATCCCATAATAGTCTCCATTCTACTATTGGTCGAGACCTTGGTGCCAGGCTGCCATACCCCTCAGACCCAGTTCAAACGTACCGCTCGACATGTACGAACAAGTCCTAGTTCCGCGTAGGAATTTGGCTACCGCACCACTAATGGGACTATTTGTTCATAGTGCGTATATATACTGCGATACTAAAGTAGGACTTTCTTTTCAGTCCAGTTTCTTACCCTCCAATAGAGTCACAGACGTAAAGCCTCCCCGCGACGCCACGTGTGGGAGTAAGGCCAAGTTCGCCTACCATCGGTATTGAGACATCGTGTATATTAATATTTGAATAGTCATATTTGGCACTATATCGTCGAGTTGGACGTAGTCTATTAAGCTAATAATAGTCTGTTAATATATAGTGCTTCGTGCGGTGAGAATACTACCGTAGTCAGTACCCCATCGTTTCGGGCAGAGAACTGGCTGCTTACCCAGGGTGGTTGACCCTATGTGAAGCTGCACCCGAGGAGCCCCAGAGCCGACGAGCGAGTGGACCTGTATACCGGATTATTCTACCGACGACAGCCCGCCTTCCCAGGCACGGATTATGCTTTGGATACTTTGATTATTCCATGGATAAAGACCCCCGACACTGCCGTGTGTTGGAACCCCCCCCCCTGGAGAGGACGCAAGGTGAGGAGACGCTCTGCAAGACGAGGTCTCTTCACGTCTCTCCCCCGTGGACCGGAGAGAGCCGGCCCACAAAGAGTCCACCTGCTTTCATCTGTGGTCCAAGGATCGCCGGCGCATTGAACGGCACTACAGTGGGTTCACCTGGGATACCCTTGGCCGGACGAGGCAGCTGGATTCTACCCCCCCCCCCCCTCCTACTCCTGTCGGCTTACAAGCGACCGGATTAACCCCCTCTAGTGTATCCAGCCTATAATCATTAAAGTATCATTGCTGTTATTCCTTAACTATTCCAGGTCGTATATTTACCACCTGCGCCTTCAGAGATTGGACATTCTCTATTGATATACCGACGAATACTCCTTGCCATAAAAGTGCATACTATTTCAATTCATAAATGTAATTAAGTGATTAAGTGCTTATTCTACACACCATCGCTGTGTAGGAAATAAAGACCTGTTTCTAATTCGTACATTTGTGTTGGATCCGTTTCATCTACGTGAGAGTGTTCATGATAATATATTTATGCCGTGTACTGGGTGGCCGAATATTAAGTACAAAGGTAGTGGTAGTAAGTATCATATCTAGTAATACAGTCAGGGAATTGTACCCCTCAGTTACACAGGTGTTTAATCAAAGATTCCCGCTTTCTAGACTTGCACAAGGACCAATCAGCATGGGTATGGGCGGGTTCATTTTCCATTGATGGGGATTTGATTGGCTGTTTTTAAATAAAGCGCGGCCGCAGGATTAATAACGTTAACGTTAGTTCGACCAGAGAAAGAAATATACTAATTAAAATGGTTGGACCTGCGAGATTTGCACTTTGTAGGTCTGCATTTTAACTGTAAGGAGTAAAAAAGTGTTTTTTTTCTCTGAAATGTAATTGAGTAAAAGTACAAGTATACAAACCTAATAATACTCAAGTACAAGTACAAATCCCCCCAAAACAGTACTTAAGTATTGTAACAAAGTACAATTACTCAGTACTTTACACCCCTGTGGGTAACTGATAAGGTGCTGCTGGACTGAAACCAGAGTGTCTCTCTCTCTCTCTCTCTCTCTCTCTCTCTCTCTCTCTCTCTCTCTCTCTCTCTCTCTCTCTCTCTCTCTCTCTCTAGCCTCTGTCAGCTCCCTCCCCTAACCCTGGGAGGAATGCTGACAATCACTTGCACTAACAAGTCAGGTAGTCTGTGATGAAACACTCGGGGCTAGATCCACAAAGAATGGATTGCACGGAGCAAGTTGCACCCTTACTTACAATTCATTATGAATTGAAAATGGGGGACCCTGATGTAAACAAGACAAAAGTCTTTCTCTGGTCTGCATCCCCTTAACAATTGTGTGTATTGAGCTGTACTGTATTGTACCCATTCTGCAATCTGTTAATACAATTTTCAATCAATCTGCATGGTGATTGATTGAATGAGAACTTTATTAACAGCTCCGTGCAATCCATTCTTTGTGGATCTAGCCCTCAGTCAGAAACATCTTCCTCTGGGGGAGATCTTAAGAGAGAGGGAGGGGAGGAGGGGTGAAGGAGAGGGGAACAGGTACAGTAGGAGGAGAGAGAGGAGAGATGAGATATGCTGTAGTAAGCATACAGTGGTGGAAGAAGTACACAGATCCATGTCTTAAGTAAAGGCCCTTCATTGAAAATTCTTCTGGAGTAGAAAGAACAGTAGATGTAGTGGATTTTGAATGTACTCGAGTATCAAAAGTAAACATTCTGTTCTTTTATTTCATTGCTTGGGAACATTTGCATGCATCGATCTCTAAACGTGGTCCAGTTAAGCTGCTCTGATTATGTCCTCTTGAAGTTGACAGGCTTCAAATTTGAAAGTACATTATGTTTTTTATAATTGTTTTACCATGTTTTCTATGCAAAATCCTAAAAAGTTAATTAGTACAACGTTCCCTAAAATGAAAATAATCAAGTAAAGTACAAGTACCTCTGGAGAGAGAGGGAGAGAGAGCGAGATTATAAGTCGGAAAGAAAGAAAGGAGAAGCTGTTTAGCCTAAATACACAAGCTGAGCGACAGGGCGTAGGCAGGGAGACATGTAGACAATATACGTACAAGACATTCATGCTGTGTGGTGTGTGTGTGTGTGTGCAGGTAAGCTTGATCTGAAGGTCAGCGCTGAAGCCGTTCAGACACAAGAACTGTGTGGCAACGAGGCCGTGACCGTCCCCGAGAGGGGTCGCATCGACACTGTGGTCCGAACACTGCTAGTGGAGGTGAGTGTTCCGTCACAACACAGTGGTTCAAACGCTGCTAGTGGTTAGTGTTCTGTCACGACACAGTGGTTCAAACGCTGCTAGTGGAGGAGTGTTCTGTCACGACACAGTGGTTGAAACACTGCTAGTGGAGGTGAGTGTTCCGTCACAACACCAGTGTTCTGTCACAACACCAGTGTTCTGTCACAACACAGTGGTTGAAACACTGCTAGAGGTTAGTGTTCTGTCACGACACAGTGGTTCAAACGCTGCTAGTGGTTAGTGTTCTGTCACGACACAGTGGTTCAAACGCTGCTAGTGGTTAGTGTTCCGTCACGACACAGTGGGTCAAACACTGCTAGAGGTTAGTGTTCTGTCACGACACAGTGGTTCAAACGCTGCTAGTGGTTAGTGTTCTGTCACGACACAGTGGTTCAAACGCTGCTAGTGGTTAGTGTTCTGTCACGACACAGTGGGTCAAACACTGCTAGTGGTTAGTGTTCTGTCACGACACAGTGGTTCAAACGCTGCTAGTGGTTAGTGTTCTGTCACGACACAGTGGGTCAAACACTGCTAGTGGTTAGTGTTCTGTCACGACACAGTGGTTCAAACGCTGCTAGTGGTTAGTGTTCTGTCACGACACAGTGGGTCAAACACTGCTAGTGGTTAGTGTTCTGTCACGACCAGTGATGCCACAGATTACTTGTAAAAGTAATCTGATTACTGATTACTGATTACTCCTTTAAAAAGTAATCTAAGTTACTTTACTGATTACTTGATTATCAGAGTAACTTAGTTACTTTGAAAGTAACTAGGTTACGAAGTCGTCGTCGTTCCCCCAACAGTTTTTTTTAAACGCTTTATTGAAAGTGCATAAATTGTTTTTAACTTGTTTCTCTGCACATAACGTAAATTGTTAAACTAGTGCTTCAGCTTCTGTACCATCAAGTATGGTAAAGCAACAGTCTATGATGCTCACAGCATTAGAGCAGCCAGCCAGTGGTTTTACAAAACCAGTGTATCACATCTAACAAATGCAGGCTGAACTATTCAATTATATCAACTGTAACTATTAAATTGTTTTTATAAATGTCTCTCTATAAACATACAATCAGTCTCTCTTTAACATGTAAATTAACTGTGAATCTGGCAAATAAGAGCTTTTGCTCTGCCACCATCAACCCTCCTGTACCTAGTCGAAGCGTCGGCTAGTGTTGTGATTCCAGATGCTTTCAATGCAATTGGCTGTGCTGTTTTTAGCGGTAGACAGTATTTTGTTTCCTCCGCCGTGAAGTAGTGACTGAGGCTACGTTTAGACGAGCGTTTTGGGGTGGAATTCTGACCGCGGTTTCACTTTTAATTTTGCCAAGCGTTTTGGGGTGGAATTCTCCGACGACGGAGCCCTGCTGTCACACGATTGGCGCATATGTCACATGACGTGCTGTGAAGACCCGCCCTACTCTGCCTCTGATTCGCAGACTGTGGATGGGGAATGTGATTGGTCCAAAGCAGAGTCACTCACAGACAGAGGGACCAGTCACGCCGCGGGACACATTCTTGTATTTAACCCTTTCACTGCCACACCACGTCACTCCCAAAAGAAAAACAGCTCAAAATGTATTTTTGACTGTCGAAAACGAAATAAAATACTGCATTCCGCCTGCATTATGAATTTATGATGAGATAGTAACGAAATAGTAATGCACAGCCACTTGGACAAGTAACTGCAATCAGATTACTGGCTTTTAAAGATTAACGCGTTAGATTACTATTTTCGGGGAAAAGTAATCAGATTACAATAACGCGTTACTTAGTAACGCGTTACTGGCATCACTGGTAACGACACAGTGGGTCAAACACTGCTAGTGGAGGTGAGTGTTCCGTCACGACACAGTGGTTCAAACGCTGCTAGTGGTTAGTGTTCTCCCAGATAGCAAAAAATGAGTGAATCAACGTTGAAATAGGGTTCAGCAGAAATATTGAATCTATGTTGAAGCCTGACATCTAAATTATATAGATCGTTGTCTATGACTTACACGTTGAATCAACGTTAGGTGTCAACCATAGCTGATACTATATCAATGTTGATTCAACCATCATCTAAATGGTAATCTACATGCACATTTTAGTTGATTTTATATTGAATCAATGTTAGACATCAATGTTTATTCAACCATAATCTAAATGGTAATCTACATGCACATTTTAGTTGATTTTATATTGAATCAATGTTAGACATCAATGTTTATTCAACCATAATCTAAATGGTACTCTACTTGTACATTTGTAACTTGTACATCTACTTGTAACTTGTAAAGTTAAGGAATCAATACTGATTAATGTACATTTTACATTAAAATATTGCTGCTGATATGTATACATCATAACATTACATGTTTTTTTCCTGCTGTTAAACACACTATTGTTAAATAAATAATAATACAATTCTTATATGACCATATTTCCAAAAATGTGTGAACAAAAATGACAACATGGCTTTAATATGAAAATTAATTTTTTTCTAGGGTATCATACTTCCAGTGACCATACCTTTTACACAAAAAAATAATAACAGACCTTATAACAGGCTTTCATTAACAATACATATATAGCCACTGCCAGAATAGTGACACACATATTGTGTGTGGTGAGCACACGCATTCATGCACAACGAAGACAAGATTGCGTTGTCTCAATCATTTTAACTATAAATTTATGAGCTCAAATTTATGAGCTCAAAGTATGAGCTCACTACTGACTGAAATGTCCAACAAAAAGCATCAATTGTCAAATAATATTGATCACATTAACTAGACTAGATGTTTGAGGAAATTAGAAAGGGAACAACAACTTAACCCTTGTGTCTGATCAGATTCGTATTTGTTTGATAACTTTGCAGTGATTATGTTTGTAGCCAACATAATATGTGGCATAATCTTTTAATTATCTTGTATTTTTTTTTTTACTCTTCATAAATTGTTTATTCCACTTCAGCCCGATCATAACCACCACATATTCTTTTTTTTGTCATATTTAACAACTCTTTTCAGAAAAGTGGGAGTATTTCATTACAAAAATAATATAAAAAATGGTTATGATCAGGGCTGAAGTTGAATAAAATATTTATGGAAAAGAAAGTGGGAAATTATTTCAACATAATCTTTTTATGGAGTTTTTCAATTTAGTCCCCTAATAAGAGTATAATACTTTAGTTTTCAGACACAAGGGTTAAATAACAATGGCATAGGATTTGAATTTAAACACAGTGGAGCTTAGATGATCTACAGTTGTCCACGACTTATCCTCCAAGACATCTGCTATATAATAATCTTCAGATTTACTTAAAGGACGACTCCACTTTTTTTTGGAAATTAGCTTATTTAACATCTTCCCTGGAGTTAGACAAGAAGATGCATACCTTTTTTGTCTCTGTGCGTGCATTTTAGCTTTGGGAATAGACGCTCCGTTAGCATAGCTTAGCTTCATCACTGGAAGTGGGGGAGGACAGTAGCCTTACAGTGCCTTACAGTGTATTGCAAGGTCTGACATTGACCAAACTTGATATGCATGACCTTGGTGGGCTCTAGGTCAACTCCTGAAAAGGGGGTCAATGTCAGACTTTGCAATCAAAGTTAGGGGGCTAATAACCCTTGCCATAATTTCAGTGCGCCCCCTAACTTTTGATTGCAAGGTCTGACATTGACCCCCTTTTCAGGAGTTGACCTAGAGCCCACCAAGGTCATGCATATCAAGTTTGGTCAATGTCAGACCTTGCAATACACTGTAAGGCACTGTAAGGCTACTGTCCTCCCCCACTTCCAGTGATGAAGCTAAGCTATGCTAACGGAGCGTCTATTCCTAAAGCTAAAATGCACGCACAGAGACAAAAAAAGTATGCATCTTCTTGTCTAACTCCAGGGAAGATGTTAAATAAGCTAATTTCCAAAAAAAGTGGAGTCGTCCTTTAAGTGTTATTAGTAGGTTACAGCAGTAAGCATTAGTTTGCTCAGTCAATTATGGCCAATTCGTTTTATATTGTTTAATACAGTTAAATAAATAGATAAATGAAAAGCAATTTTTTTTGGATCCCCCCCCCCCCCCCCCCCCCCCCCCCACTGTACCGAAAATAATACCGAACCGTGTCTTCAAAACCGAGGTACGTACCGAACCGTGGATTTTGTGTACCGTTACACCCCTAATGTTTCTATAACTCTCTCCCATATAACTCTCTCCCATACCCTTAACACCAACCGCTGAAGTGCCCTTGAGCAAGGCACTAAACCCCCAACTGCTCCAGTGGAGTTGCTCAGTGGCCAACAGTGTCAGACTGTGGTTGTACTGGGGCCTAACAAAATTAATAGTTGGTTTCAGGTTGGTTGTCAGTTTGGCCATGGGTAGGTAGGGAATTTATTTAATTAAATTTTTTTATTTTATTCTTTCCCACGGCGACTATGGATAGGGAATTTCTTTATTTAATTAAAATGTTCACAACAACATGGATGCATGTACTCTGCCAGCATGTTTAATATCCATAATACTAAATGTTTGACTAAGATTTCTATGAAACTTTATTAAAAAAAAATTCTAAAAACTCATAAAATATATTGGGTCGCACCTAAATCGGCAGGGTCGGTCGGCAACCTGAAACCAACTATTAATTTTGTTAGGCCTGGGCAGCTCCCAGGTGTGAATGGAACTCTGTGAATGTGAAGCAGGGCGTAGCTGAAAAAGAGCATCCGTGCTCAGCGAACCTACCCTATAAAGGTTAAAATAAAAAATAAAAAAAATAAACACTGCAAGAACAGGCTGAAGCAGCATAAGTCATTCAAGTAGATGCCGTCCATGGAAGAACAGTGTCCATGAGGGTAATTCCTTGTACTGTATGAACCAGGGAAACAGTGTGCTGGGGTACCCCAAGTTTGACTCTGGTTCGCTTGACAATTAAGTTTGGGTCACTTCGGTTCCAAGAACAGGCTGAAGCAGCATAAGTCATTCAAGTAGATGCCGTCCATGGAAGAACAGTGTCCATGAGGGTAATTCCTTGTACTGTATGAACCAGGGAAACCGTGTGTGCTGTGCTGGGGTACCCTAAGTTTGACTCTGGTTCGCTTGACTTAAGTTTGGGTCACTTCGGTTCCTTGAGATGCCTCCCTCCCGGTCTGGCGCATAACGAAGCCACTTCTTGACAGTTTCGCTGTAGTCCTGGTCGGTCAGCTTGGGGTCAAACTGTCGAGCAGCAGCTGATAGACACAAAAATAAAAAAGTGAGGAAGAGAGGTGGGTGAGATGATGTACGATGATAAGAGCACCCCTCACTTCACACGAGTGCGATTTTTTTTAATCACTCAATTACTCACTCTGTAGGTCTACAGTAACAAGCTACAGTCAGCATCCAGTTAGACTGGACAGGAAAGAGAATTAAGCAATCGCCTAGCCTGACACCATCTAGGCAATACAATGTGTATCCATGCACCTCTAAAGCTCACCAATTACGTTGTCCATTTCTTATAGGTTGCACTTTCATCACTTTATTCCAACATAACACTTTTTTTTTAAGTTTTTGCAACAGCATAATTATATTCTGAATCACCAGCATCACCAGCATCACCACCTCACTACCTAAACTTAACCTATGAAGTAGTTTGCAGGGGAGGAAGCTCACCAAACATGCAGGCTTGTAGTGTGGTGTGCTTGAATGGCTTCTTGCTTTCTGAACAACGCTTGTCTTTCTTTCCAGCCCAGTTGAACCCACTGGCCAGGGCGTTGGTCATAGCAGTTTTCAACATCAGTCTGATCAGGTTCTCTGAATTGGTGCCTCCTACCAAAGCCAGGCGAGAAATCTAAATCGGAGAGAAGAAAATGAAGGCCCTGCGTTAGAAACAGCATAACGTTTATTTTATGAACACAGAGCAACCAACTTGTTTATACACACACTTTATGCATGCACTGATATTCCAGCCCATGCCAGTCATTAGGTTTAACCACATTAACCCTCCTGTCCATATGTAAACGGTATATTTGAACAATTTCAAAACGTTTCATAAATAGCAGATATACAAGCTCTAACACGTTTTGAACTAGAAAGTGCTAAACACATTTTTCCCCTGAACAAGACCACACTGAAACGATCTACATTTGATAAATGAATGCAGTTCAATAAATTACCATCTTTTGACGGACTGATTGCTCCATCAGTAATGATTCTGCCTCATTGAAGTCTTGTTCACTGGCGATTGGCAGCTGGAAGGGGAGCATAGTGGTTGTGGTGGCCACCCCGTGTCCCCTGGTCCCACCAGATATGTTGCCCTCAACCAACTCGGTCTTGATGAACTGCACATCTCTCGATAGATCCTTCACCACGACAAGTAATTCAGCAAGCATTGAATTCTTCTTCTGGATGGTAAGGTCTTCAGAAGAAGAGTTAAAATCATTAAGTGAGAAATAAAAATAAGCAGCAAATCACACGAGGAATTACACCATGTCCAATAGACTTGCCTTTCATAAGCTGCCCGTCATCGCCGGCCATCTGTCTACGCTGTGAAACACCAGATTGCCCTGAGCTGTGTCCTGACATCGCTGTAGAAACAAAATCATAGTTATATATTTCACTATAGTTTGACTGCATTGGATCAAACTGGTGGTAGTTCCCTCTAAAATGGCATACCATTTTGTGAGAGACCAGGGGGACTGTAGTATTGCCCCGAGCTGCATCCCGACATCCCTGTAGAAACAAATCATTATATTTAAAAATACAAAATCTGACTTGTCAGTCAAATTAACATACATGTCATAATCACTAACACCGGTTCCTGACAGGCAGCAAGCGAGCGAACTGGAGACGAAATCGCACACGACACTGTCCTGATATGACGCAGCGCGTGTCCGAGTGTGTGTTACCTGGATTCTCGACCAATAAAAAGTGTTTAGGGGCGGGACTCGGCCGCGTAATCGCTCAACTAGAGACACAGCGAGCGAATATTTGAGGGGTGAACGACATCGCTGCTCAGTTCACTGTCGCTCGCGGCAGGTCAGGATAGTCTGATTGAAACGAATACATTTTAATCACTTTTTCTCGCTCGCTCGCGTCGCTCTATGTCAGGAAGGGGTGTAAGGAGTTGTATCCCCGTCTCTCAAAACACTGTTACTGAAAGAGTACAGTATCATACCACTACTTGCACTTTGTCGATCTTGCAGCTGCTGGACATGTGAGGCCTGCTGCTGCTGGTGATACTGTACAATATCAAATCCTGGCATCTCGGCTGAAACACAGTAGGAAATACACAAAGTTATTAGCAAATGACGCTATTGTAATCCCCCATGTGAGAAAATGTTTGATTTCCATTCAGCTGATTTCACGTGCACTGCCAAATACTACTTTAATAAAAATATCAAAGACAATGCGAGACAATACAGATATTTTAAACATGCCAGAATATTATGTTATGAGATTGCTTGATAACTCACCATTATGTTGAGTTAGCGATTGCCGGTAGTTGCTAGTAACCAGATCTACAAAGGGGAAATGTAAAATAAGTTGCGACTCAAACATGGTGGAAATTGTGCTCAATATAAAAGCATTATGTACAACTACACATTTTTATTGTGACATTGCTTGCAAGTTGTGAAGGCTTTGAATTTTTGTAGTGGGCTGGCATGCACATTGTAAACATGTATTCTGTTGCATGCATGATGCCAGCGACCTGCCAGCAAGCTCCTCACAAGAACACAGATATGGGTTCACTTACTGTTATTTGGATCAGGAGTCTGCAACGAATCTAAATAGCTGTAGATCATGCCACCATCCAAAGAATCTAAAAAAGGTAAGCCAGGGTGAGAATTGAAGATGCTACAAATCATGTTTAAACAGTCATCTAGTTGGCATTTTAACATTCATAGCAACATACCATTCATTGTAGGCTCTTGGCCAACAACTGGAGGGTTGCCGGATCTTAGCGCCTTACGAGACCGGCTCGATTTTGGAGTCTGTCCTACAACATATTTTAGTTGGCATGTTATTCACAATGTATATATTTTGGGCCAACTATAGAATAACTGCAAGAAATGCATAAGTCCAATCAAATTAAAATGCTCAATTTGTCGGTACATGGTCAGACTAATTTGTTTAACTGTTTATTATTATTATTATTATTATTATTATTATTATTATTATTATTATTATTATTATTATTATTATTATTATTATTATTATTATTATTATTAACTGTAGCAGTGATCATGTCCAAAGTGCCTATATAAAATAAATGCATTGCATCAATACCTGGGAAACCCACATCAGGTGCTTTGGCAAAACGTTTTCTTTTGGCGTCGCCACTCGAGTCAGAGTCCGAGTGCACATACTGCTGATTTGGCCTAAAAAAAAGTATATATATACACACATATAAATAAATGTAGTTATGATACTACGTTTATTAGTCAAGGCTAAAGTCTGAATACATAGGCCCTCAGGCCACTGTGTGTTATCCTTTTAGCACTACTTGCAACTACAACAGCAGTGCCATTATTTACAACACCCTAGGGAGAGTTGTCCCTTTAACAAAGTGAACACTGGGGGCGGCTAGGTGGTGTAGTGGTCTAAGGCACTCGCCACCAGTGTGGAGACGCTAGGATTCGCGTGTTCGAATCCAGCTCTCCACATTGTTTTTCAGTTTGGCTGGTCGTCCGCAGTAATACACATTGGCCGTATTACGGGGAGGGAAAACTGAAGGGTGGGGATTGAACGTTGTGAACAAGCGACTCCTACAAGTCGGTTGGTGCGCCTGCGCAGTAGAATCAGGAAGTGTCGGGGGCAGCGTGAGCCTCCCACGCGTTACTCCTCGGCACTGAGAGGTCGAGCTGCGCAGGTGAAAAGATGCGACTGCTGTTACCTCAAGTACCGGAGGGGACTTGTGCTATGTATGACTTAGTCCACATTGCAGCCGGCTTGTGGGAGGCAAGAAACAGCGTTCGTGACAGGGGAGGGTTGAAATTGGATGATACGAAATTGGGATGGGAGAAAAATATAGAAAAATGGGAGAAAAAGTGGATCAAAAAAAAAAAAAAAAGTGAACACTGTACCTGGATCTTCTTTTCTGGCGGAGATCTCCTTCGTCCTCAGATTCAATTTCAGAGGTTGGACACATAGTTGAGGTGTACTTGGTCTCTCGTTTTTTGGCCTCATCATGGGTCTCTGGAAAGAGCAGAGAGAAAATGACAATTAACATATCTGCAGTCCAGTATTTAACGAAAAAATATATGTACCTCTTATCATATGTGCATCGTCACAATTTGCGTCCTCACTTTTTGTGTATGTGTTGCACGAAATACTCACCACACGTAGTAAGCTCACGTACATCCTTATAGGTGATCCATTTATCATCTGGTTGCAGTCCATCTCGAAGGGCTTTTGTGAGCTTTATGTGTTTAGGGGGCCATAACACAGTCTGGTCTTTAGCATTAAACCAGCTCTCTAGAACTACTGCTGTCCCACCATTTGGGAACTGTACAACTGACCACAGCACCACCTCACCATTCATCTTCAAAGGGCTGAAATGAGAATTTACGGTACTCATAATGATCTCTCCTTACAAGCCATTCCCATACCGTCCTAAACTAATATAATCCAGCCTTATTTCTGTCTGTAGTCGTCGGTGTAGGTTATCCAGTGTACATATCCACACGGTTCTCGTCTAGGGCTCCTCGGGTGAAAGCGCCAGGGTAAGCAGCCCAGCCTGGATAAGCACACTAGCTGGTACGAGGAAACGTTGGTAATGCTGGTCACTGTAGAACGGTAGCCGCACGATACACTATACATAATAGACTAATACTTAATAATAGAATAGGTCGAACTCGACGATACAGCTTTAAACTCTGACACTTCAGCTATCAATTTGCACGCGGTCTCAAGGCTCTATTTTGGGGCAAAACGGGCACACTTCACAGCACGTTGTATCGTGGTGAAGGCTTCAACTTATTGGGGTAACTAACTGCTGTATCCACCTGCAACGTATTTATACGTAAGGTGAATAATCTATAGTACCAGCCTTATTTCTGTCTGTAGTCGTCGGTGTAGGTTATCCAGTGTACATATCCACACGGTTCTCGTCTAGGGCTCCTCGGGTGAAAGCGCCAGGGTAAGCAGCCCAGCCTGGATAAGCACACTAGCTGGTACGATGAAACGTTGGTAATGCTGGTCACTGTAGAACGGTAGCCGCACGATACACTATACATAATAGACTAATACTTAAGCATTACATCACGCGCAGGAGTGGTTTGTGACCAATAAACCATGCCTAGGGGTGGTCGTTAGGCCCGAGGCGCAGCCGAGGGTCGTTAGACCCCCCTAGGCATGGTTTATTGTTCACAAATCACGACTGCAAGTGGTGTAAAGCTTTTATACAACTGCCAGATTCATCCAACCTTATTTCTATACAATAAACACACATTAATCGAAGATTTATTGAAAAAACCATCCGCCAGAAAAAGTAGTTCCCACAACTACAAAAAAGACAAGTTGCCTCCATGTGGAAGCAGCTTGAAGTGCATCCAACCAAACTAACACATCCAACTGTGTATTATTGGAATGATTGAGAGAAGTTGCCTCATGTGGAAGCAGCTTGAAGTGCATCCAACCAACTAACACATCCAACTGTGTATTATTGGAATGATTGATTGAAAATTTTATTACCAGATGCAGAATGGGTACAATACATACGGCTCAATACACACAATTGTTAAGGGAATGCAGACCTACTTTCCATAGAACTTCATTCTTAGATGCTTCTATATAAAGTAGGTAAAACAAATTAAAAGGTTTTCTTTGCCCTATAGGAAAAAAAACGTTTTCTTCGCCCTATTTTTTTATTTATTTCTTTTAGCCTAAACTTAACCAGTTGGAAACCAGGGGTAATAAAATTAGCAATCAACCAATCAATTCAATAGACCATGCTCACTTAAAACAGCGCTGCTTCTCTCTCAGTCTGACTCCCCCGCTGTTGCAGACAGGAGTGTGTGTGTGTGTGTGTGTGTGCGTGTGTGTGTGTGTGTGTGTGTGTTTGTGGGTACGCCAGCGTCGGACAGTGTGAGAGTGAACGCTGCAGTCAGTGGGAAGGAAGTAGAAATTTAAATCAATCAATTAATCAATCAATCAATCCGCGATTTTTCTTTTGTTCTAGATTGACTCAAGACCCATCAATTACATCATCCAACATTGTTTAAAGGACTAACACATTCCCCTTGACAGAATCGCTTCATATTTAGTCGTTATGGGCTTATGGCGCTATCAACATTCTGGCGCTATCAACATTCTCCCGGAGTGAGCCGGCGGAGTGATTATGTGATTCGGTTGTGGGCGGGTCCTGAGCCCAGGACCGTGGATTGTTGCCAATAAAGACGTGTAAATGGCCAATCAGAATCGAGAAATTTGCATGCCGTTGTATAATTAATAATAGAATAGGTCGAACTCGACGATACAGCTTTAAACTCTGACACTTCAGCTATCAATTTGCACGCGGTCTCAAGGCTCTATTTTGGGGCAAAACGGGCACACTTCACAGCACGTTGTATCGTGGTGAAGGCTTCAACTTATTGGGGTAACTAACTGCTGTATCCACCTGCAATGTATTTATACGTCTTAGCGGTGACTTTGAACTAGACATTGGGGGTATGGCCGTGGCGCCTAGGGGGGTCGCTGTCCAATAGGAGAACGAATATTATGGTCTGGCCTGTACTAGGTAAAGGGATATTCCGTGTATATGTACAAAGAATATACAAGGGATATCAGACGATATACAAATACTATACAATATATCTCAAGTAATAAATATATATATTCGGTTTAATCTGACCCTTTGTAACAGCCGCCTCCTAATTAGTCCGCACACATTGCATTTTTGAAGCATTTAAAGGAAAACTCCATTTTGTGAAATTAGCTTATTTGACATCTTCCCTGGAGTTATAAGAAGATACATACCTTTTTCGTCTCTCTGCATGCATTGGGCTTAGGGAACGCCTGGACAGTTAGCCTAGCTTAACTTCATCACTGGAAGTGGGGCAGACATCTAACCTAGTTCACTACAGTCAGGAAATATACTCCAAATACAATCAAAATACAACTCCCAAACGTTCCCGTAAACATGTTGTGACCTGTGTATTTACCACGTCTCCCAGTCACACGAGTCACACAAGTCTCCCAGTCACACAAGTCTCCCAGTCACACAAGTCTCCAAGTCACATGAGTCACACAAGTCTCCAAGTCACACAAGTCTCCAAGTCACACAAGTCCAAGTCTCCAAGTCTCCAAGTCACACGAGTCACACAAGTCTCCAAGTCACACAAGTCTCCAAGTCCAAGTCTCCAAGTCACACGAGTCACACGAGTCACACAAGTCTCCAAGTCACACAAGTCACACAAGTCCAAGTCACACGAGTCACACGAGTCACACGAGTCACACAAGTCTCCAAGTCACACAAGTCTCCCAGTCACACAAGCCCAAGTCTCCAAGTCACACGAGTCACACAAGTCTCCAAGTCACACAAGTCTCCAAGTCACACAAGTCACACAAGTCCACGTCTCCCAGTCACACGAGTCACACAAGTCTCCAAGTCACACAAGTCTCCCAGTCACACAAGTCTCCAAGTCACATGAGTCACACAAGTCTCCAAGTAACACAAGTCTCCAAGTCACACAAGTCACACAAGTCACACAAGTCTCCAAGTCACACAAGTCTCCAAGTCACACAAGTCTCCCAGTCACACGAGACTCATGTGACTGGGAGACTCGTGTGACTTGTGTGACTGGGAGACGGGGTAAACACACAGGTCACAACATGTTTACAGGAACGTTTGGGAGTTGTATTTGGAGTATATTTCCTGACTGTAGTGAACTAGGCTAGATGTCTGCCCCACTTCCAGTGATGAAGTTAAGCTAGGCTAACGGTCCAGGCGTTCCCTAAGCCCAAAGCATGCAGAGAGACGAAAAAGGTATGCATCTTCTTGTCCAACTCCAGGGAAGATGTTAAATAAGCTAATTTCACAAAATGTTGGAGTTTTCCTTTAAGCGTTTCAATTGGCCAGCCAAACATGTTATCTGTGTACATGTAATATTGTACTAATTGTGTATTTATTAATGAGGTAAGTTATGCCCCGAAATCCGACGTTAGAGTCAGTGTGTCAATATAGTTACTGCACTTTAGCTTTGTAGGGCAGTATGGTTATGCTGTTAAATGAAGTAGTGGTATTGCAATGGCACCATCTCCGTCTGGAGAGAGAAGACATTTGCGCTTGATATAGCGAAGTTTACCTATCCCTATATCTTCTTGCAAGCCACTGACCTTGTATGTACCAATGTATGATGATTCACAGGGATACATGTAGTATGGCTGTTTGTGTCTGTACTTTCTGTAAATTATATATACCTCTTCCTCTGATTTAAGAATATTCTCTACTAATGCAAATCCATCTCCAACCTCAATACAATTGTCTCCTTTCTTTGTGGACAAAGTAAACCGATGAGTGGAGACCTTCCTGTACTGTTGTGAAGAAGTAAACTGTGGGGGGACAGGCCCATCAGTGTGAATATTACGCAAAATTGGATCATCTGTGGGACATGGGGATCCAACATGTGGAATTTCAGACAACCTTTTCACTACCTGTTGTAGAGGCTGATGTGGCTTGCGTAGAAGATGCTTAATTTGTCCAAGATAGTTCTCAAAAGGGAATCCTGAGATATTATCTAGAGTGCCAAACTTCCTGTATTCCTCAGCCAAATTAATAAGCTGGTGTACATTGTACACAATTTCACCTCTTCCATACACTGTCCCAAAGTGTTCAACAAAAGAAACCATCAACTTGTGCGCAAAGGCCAACATTTCCTCAGAAATACTAGGGGACAGCAACAAGTACATTCCAACAGAAAACAACATGAAGTTGTCATACAGCTCACTGGGGAGGGAATCCTTCAAAACAACAGGACCCCAATACAACATGAAGGATCGCAACTCAGTAGCTTTCCAGCGATCTAACTCTGACAGTTCCCTTGGTTTACGGTTAAATTCACAAGGCATGTAGGGACGTAGCTTTAGCAGTTTACCTGAAATGGCTTGTACAGTTTTGGAAGGGACCCTTGTTGCCAAATTCTTCCCCTTTAACCATATATTAAGCAGTTTCCTTGTAACTCCGAGACAACAGAGATGCATGTAATCAGTTGGAAACATAGAAACCATCTTAACTAAACCTGTTAAAGGGCTCGTCCCATTGTGATGTGCCTCATCAACCATGTCTGAGAAACTGGAGTCTGTCCTAAGTCTGACTTTTGTTTCAGGATATGTCATTTTATTTCTCCATACACCCTCCTGAAAACACTTGTCACAACCAGAATAGCCATTAAATGCCTTGGTCTGCTTAATATAAGCTCTAGCCGGGGCATCACAAATGAAAGAAGAAATCTGTACATCAAATTGCTTGTCATTATAAATAATGCCATTAGACAGTACATTCTGAAGATCTTTGACAAACTGCTCTAGGTACTCAAAAACACTCTTTGGCTTGCTTAGACCACAAAAACAACAAATGGGGACTTTGTGTAGTCACATTTGAGACTTCCAAGTATGGGCCAAAACTGAAGTTTAGAACTTTTGAATAAAGGTAAACCATCTATATTAAACTGTAAATTAAGAGTTGTCAGAGTTGCCGGTAAAATCAAACATGCCAACCGTGAAAGCACCCCTTTGACTAAACCAAAATGATAGTATTCTCCCCCTTCAATCTTAGTGGTAGGCACATGTTTTTGTGTTCCTAGCAATGTTCTTCCATCTTTAGGAAGGGTGGGGTGAAACATCTTCAAAAAGGACAGCAAAGATGATAGTGCAACCAGAGAGACTGAATAGGATGTTGCCCAATATTTTAAACTTGTCATGAGGAAATCTTCATTATGCTCATCACTGTCAAAGACATGTTCAGGTTCAATTTCGTCATCCCCAGCTATACTTTCAAAATGTGCATTTGACTCACCTGGTGAGTCAATATTTTCACTTTGATCACTGATAGTTAGTGGTCTGTTTAGTGGCAAGTCTGAAGTTGATAAATCTAGTGGCAAGTCTGATCTAGTTGTTAAATCTAGTGGCAAGTCTGTCTTTGGTAAATCGAGCAGGCACTCAGTATAGGCTGTGACAGGATCTGTGTTCTCTAAAGAGTGATGGTTTGTCCTTGAATTAGCAGCAACAATTAACTTCCTGCTCTGTCTCTCTCACTAATTTGTTGACTCTACGTCTTTTAGCCCGAGAATAAGATGACATAGTGATGAGGTGCTGTAGTCAATGTAATGGTACATACATTGTGCTATTTACTTGGCTAGAACAGGTCTTTGCTTCAATTGCTGCAACGTGCGGCTTCTTGAAACTGGTACGTGATTCTGGAAAAAGAAAGAAAAAAGGGGGGAGGGTCGACATTAATGTGCTGCATTGCAATGTGCAGGGTGAAACGCTTGCATAATTCTACATTTTGATCAATATCAAGAGAGTCCATTATTATATTATTGTTATATTGTTCATTAGAAAATACCATGTATATAACCAAACGTCTAACTATATAGTCAATGTAATGGTACATAAATTGTGGTATTTACTTGGCTAGAACAATTAAGTCTTTGCTTCAATTGCTGCAACGTGCGGCTTCTTGAAACTGGTACGTGATTCTGGAAAAAGAAAGAAAAAAGGGGGGAGGGTCGACATTAATGTGCTGCATTGCAATGTGCAGGGTGAAACGCTTGCATAATTCTACATTTTGATCAATATCAAGAGAGTCCATTATTATATTATTGTTATATTGTTCATTAGAAAATACCGTGCATATAACCAAACGTCTAACTATATACTATCTGTATGTCATGCATGTCCCTCCCTATGCCATAAATGTCGTCATGTGTATGTCATAAATGTCACTATGAATTGAAAATGGGGGACCCTGATGTAAACGAGACAAAAACGTCTTTCTCTGGTCTGCATCCCCTTAACAATTGTGTGTATTGAGCCATATTGTATTGTACCCCTTCTGCAATCTGTTAAATAAAGTTTTCATTCATTCATTCAACATTAGCAGGACCAGTGGCACGCCAAACAGCCTGCAAACTACCTGGCGTTCTATCGCCATGCTCTAAGACAAACTCTAACCTTAACCAACTTAGAAAGAGTGCAAGGGGAGATGAAGCATATAGCGATATAAACATAGTCATAGCATCAAATTAGTATTTAGATAAGCCACAGAAAAAAATCACGTTATAAAAATAAGCAGTTTCTAAGAAAAAACGATTTGTTATGTGAAGCGCTTTATCAACATGGGCGCCGCCATTTTGTTTGGTGACATCACCGTCGCGGTGCATTTAGCTAGCTGGCTACCTAGCCGCAGCCGGGATTCAAAGCCAACTAACCGGCTAACCCAGCTCGCTAAATACTGCATGTAGCTAGCAGAACTGTAAAATTTGTTTGAACAGCCATACAAAAAGAAACACGCGGTCCCGTTGTCTGGTAGGCAACGTTGCATTTACGGATCCACGTGTTTACAAGCTAGCCAGCTAGCGCGTGCTTCCTTGACTACTTCCTGTTCACCCAATAAGCATGCTTTTGATTGGCTGAGTCGCACAACGTCATTCAGTACCAACGCACGCAATTGGACCACGCAATTGCTATTCGTTTGGCGCTAGAATATTTACATCGAAATAACTTAAACAACCGTACGATTCCACTTGCACACTCTCCAGAGTTATATTAAGCACACGCTAACGAATATTCATGAATATTTATCTTAGTTGACGTATATATATATTTACCTACCAAACTGCAGCATAAGCACATGCACAACGCCGTCAAGATCCACTGGTCACACTCACAATAACGTTATTTTTCACAGAACACAGTTAAGATAAAAGTAATATAGCCAAAACTTACTGTAAAGCACTCAGTAGAATCAAATCCGGGGGAACCAGACGTGCTGTTCTGTTGCAATGCAGTTCACATTGAGAGAGTGCTCAGCTGCATGCTGGGACGTACGTCTGTTTAAATTGGGGGGGGGGAATTCGGATCGGTCCAACGTAATGACGACAAACGGCATACGTTGAACAGCATGCGTTGATTCAACATTTATTAGATATTGGCATTTCAATCATTAAAATGCAACCACAAAACAATATTGATTCAATGATATGTTTTCAACATTAGTCAATTGCTTCAGCGGTTAATGGGTGATTCACCATCAATCGTCGACCTTAACCAAAAATCAAGCATTGTGACCATAAATCAACATTGAATTAACACCTTTTGCTATCTGGGCTGTCACGACACAGTGGTTGAAACACTGCTAGAGGTTAGTGTTCTGTCACGACACAGTGGTTCAAACGCTGCTAGTGGTTAGTGTTCTGTCACGCCACAGTGGTTCAAACGCTGCTAGTGGTTAGTGTTCTGTCACGACACTGTGGTTCAAACGCTGCTAGTGGTTAGTGTTCTGTCACGACACAGTGGGTCAAACACTGCTAGTGGTTAGTGTTCTGTCACGACACAGTGGGTCAAACACTGCTAGTGGAGGTGAGTGTTCCGTCACGACACAGTGGTTCAAACACTGCTAGTGGAGGTTAGTGTTCTGTCACGACACAGTGGTTCAAACACTGCTAGTGGAGGTTAGTGTTCTGTCACGACACAGTGGTTCAAACGCTGCTAGAGGTTAGTGTTCTGTCACGACACAGTGGTTCAAACCAGGGTTTCCGTTAGAATTTTTTTTTGCAGGTCTGAGTGTCCGGTAGATTTCAATCTACCGGACAAATGGGATAAATTCCGGTCAGAGTTTATTGAGCTTAAAAACAATTGATAGGACTATATAAAGAATGACATCATCAAGGCATTTATAATATTTTAACTTAAAACTAGGCTACTTTTGCGTATATACAGTCATTAATATATTCCAAATAAAATAAGTCCCTCGAGACTTCGTGCTGCTGCCGACTTGAGGTGTCGGTGGGCAGTCTGCCCGACCTTAATAAACAGCAGTCTGTTATAATCACATTTTTATGAGCTAACGAATTCCGTTATATTGGACATTTGTATTAATTATATCAAGCGAAGAACTGAGAAATTTGGCAGAGAGAGACGGCAACATTATCGTGGGTTTGCGTGATGTATATCTCCACCTCCCAACGACTGGTGCTGGTCATAATGTCCTGTGAAAATAATTCCCTCTAAACACAATTTGATTATTTGAATTGTATTAAAATAGGCTAAAATTAAATAGCCTATGCGATGAACGAAACAATAATTTGTTTCATCGTTGCTTCACCAAGCAGCCGGTCTAATAATGACATCCTGTTGTCAGCGCGAGCTGGCTGCTGATATATTTACGTGAAGCATGGAGCAGCAGTGTTTTTAGGTCTGGTCTGGAAACCGCTCAGCAGCGCCCCCACCCAACAGCTGAATTGCCAATGGCTGAATTGGAGTACTGCACCCTGCCGGCCGGCAGATGGATGCTTCTCGCAAATATATCAGCAGCCAGCTCGCGCTGACAACAGGATGTCATTATTAGACTGGCTGCTTGGTGAAGCAACGATGAAACAAATGTAATGATTGTTTGTTTCGTTCATCGCATAGGCTATTTAATTTTAGCCTATTTTAATACAATTCAAATAATCTAATTGTGTTTAGAGGGAATTATTTTCACCGGACATTATGACCGGAGAGATTAAATATGTCGGACTTCAACAGATTTTGCCGGTCAAATACCGGTAATTACCGGCTAACGGAAACGCTGGTTCAAACACTGCTAGAGGTTAGTGTTCTGTCACGACACAGTGGTTCAAACGCTGCTAGTGGTTAGTGTTCTGTCACGACACAGTGGTTCAAACGCTGCTAGAGGTTAGTGTTCTGTCACGACACAGTGGTTCAAACGCTGCTAGAGGTTAGTGTTCTGTCACGACACAGTGGTTCAAACGCTGCTAGAGGTTAGCGTTCTGTCACGACACAGTGGTTCAAACACTGCTAGTGGTTAGCGTTCTGTCACGACACAGTGGTTCAAACACTGCTAGTGGTTAGCGTTCTGTCACGACACAGTGGTTCAAACACTGCTAGTGGAGGTTAGTGTTCCGTCACGACACAGTGGTAATACAATAAGGAACTTTTTTTTTTACTCAAAAATATATACTAATAGTATGTATACTTACTTTGACGTCTGTATTGTTTTAAGTCGATACATTTGCATGGATCCATGACGGTATACCTTCATATACTCTACCTCCCAGCACTACCTGTTAGGGCTGTCACATTATATTCGAATATCGAATTCAATTTCGAAATGACATAAAAACACCAGATTCGAACATGAACAGACATTTGAATAAAATAAATTAAAAACTGACGTTGCCTTTTAACGAAATGGCATGGTGGGTTTTGCGACATGCTGCCATAAAGTGTTGTTTTTGCCAGCAGTTTGCACAAGTGTTTGAACGTCTACCGTTACGTTGTGGTCCTATGAGTTATTATACACAATATTGGCGACGAGGATTATGGTTTCTTTACTCTCACATCTCTCTCCGTTCCTCGACCTGCCTGGCGAGCCACCAATTCTGTGGATTCGCTGGCTGGAATCTTTCGACACGTTCATAATAGCCGTTGGGCTAGCCGATGTTGAGTCGGTCCACCATTACGTAGCTGACCTACACGTATTCCAAATAATTACTGGCCATGGTTATTTTTTGTCTTGCAATTTAAAGACCTTTTTTGACGCTGAAATTCTAATTGGAATTCGAAACTCGTCTACAATTCTGCAACGAATATCGAATTCGATTTTCTTTGTTAAAGTGACAGACAGTCGTCCTACTACCTGTATACATGTAAAGGCACTCGTTTTGTCCTTCTTTCACACATTATGATTCATGGACATCTTCTTAAATATCCATCCATCTCTGTCTGTCTGTGCTAGGCTGAAGGAACACCAGAGGTCATCAGCCACAATGCCCTCATGTGCCCTACAGGTGAGTTACGACCACAATGCAGGGGTGTAAAAAGTACCCAGAAAGTATACTTAAGTGAAAGTATGGGTACCGTCTCAAAATCGTACTCGAGTCAGAGTATCTGGCTAAAAACACACTTGAGTAAAAGTCAAAAAGTTTCTATATAGATATAAGAAAGAGGTCTAGCTGAGTCAATGTTGATGGTTTTGTTGAACATTTGTATTTCACAGAGAGAAACTGTATTCAAAGAACGCTATTAAAATAGTCTTTGAATCTAAATATACTTTCTGTGTTGATTTTACATTAATTCCATGATTTTACTCAAGTAAATATCTGTTACAAGCTTCGGTCTTAAGTTATTTTTAATCTAGATTAATTACAGAAAATTGTGAGAGTAATTAGTTAATTATTTTTAATCTATTGACAGCACTACTAAAAACTAAGGCTGTCAAAGTTAACGCGATATTAACGCGTTAACTCCCGATTCTATTAATGCCACAATTTTTTTTAACTCAAGTGTGTGTGTGTGTGTGTGAGAGATAGAGAGAGAGGGGGGTGAGAGATGAGGAAGGGGCAAGAGAGAAAGAGAGTTGGAAGAGTGTGTGTGAGGGAGAGAGGGGGGTGTGTGATTAATCAGCCCTTGTGTGTGAATGTAACAAGTTTCTAACGTTTTCTTTCCTCTATTATTTCATGCACACTTTATTCATGGTTTTAAATTATTATTTTCTTTTAAGTTATTTTGTGCATCACTCTGTTTTGAATTTGATGCAAATTTGCAATGCATGAGGGTCATCCTTTTGTGTTAAATGGCTGCATAAAGCAAGCATTTGTTGACTCGCATGTTGATAAGAGTATTAAAACTTGGAACTTGAAAAAGATCTGTTTAAGGTAAAAATAAATTAAAATGTGATTAATTTGCGATTAATCGCGAGTTAACTATGGACAATCATGCGATTAATCGAGTTAAATATTTTAATCGTTTGACAGCACTACTAAAAACGTATTCTTCTGATAGCAGGTGTTTAATCAAAGATCCCCGCTTTCTAGTCTTGCACAAGGACCAATCAGCATGGGCGGGTTAATTTTCCATTGATGGGGATTTGATTATCTGTTTTTAAATAAAGCGCGGCTGCAGGATTAATAACGTTAACGTTAGTTCGGCCAGAGAAACAAATATACTAATTAAAATGGCTGGACCTGCGAGATTTGTACTTTGTACTTTGTAGGTCTGCATTTTAAATGTAAGGAGTAAAAAGTGTGTTTTTTTTCCCTCTGAAATGTAATTGAGTACAAGTATACAAACCTAATAATACTTGAGTAAAGTACAAATCCCCAAAAACCATACTTAAGTATTGTAACGAAGTACAATTACTCAAGTACTTTACACCCCTGCCCTCATTTGCCCTACAGGTGAGTTACCGACCAGATGTCATCAGAAGGTCACATTATCGGCGCATTCTCCCCTTGTGACCTAAACGTCACGATCTGGACCCGTACTCAACGAGGGCTGATCCGGGGTCGAGACTGAGAGGCTAAAACTGAGATCAGTTGTTCTCCTGCTGCTCTGCCATTTGTTTAAAATACAAGATCAGTTCCAACCCGTGGCCGGTTCATAGTCGTTGAGCGTTCAGTGACGATGGATTCTCACCAGTGAAGCTCGTTACTTAGGAGTGATGCGCGGTGGACATGTTTCTGCGACTGACCGAGAGTTTCCCGCCTGAACCTGTTGGGTTAATTTGCTTTGTTTGTGTCTGACCTCGACCTCCCCCTCTGACACGCGCGCACACACACACACACACACACACACACACACACACACACACACACACACACACACACACACACACACACACACACACACACACACACACACACACACACACACACACACACACACACACACACACACACACACACACACACACACACACACACACACACACACACACACACACACACACACACACACACACACACACACACACACACATCAGTGTGCTCTCTCTCATGCTCTTGTCTCTCTCTTGTTGTGTCTCTCTCTCTCTCTCTCCAGATGGTCCTGTGGAGAAGAATATCTCTCTTCTGCTCCCTGAGATGTTCGTGGCGGGTTCTGCCAAGGCCTCCGTCTCTGTGCTGGGTGAGTGACCCACTCTCAAGGCCTGGATCACAAGTAGGGTACTACCGAGTACCGATTCACGTGAGATCCACCGGTGCTACATTTCGGTAGTTAAATGTTTTTTTAACTATGAAACCTATGAAGCGTGCCGCACGTTCGTGTCAACGTTCACGAGCACAATACACTCTTACCTAGGACTTGATTCAACAACAAAGCAGTCGGGGCAATGACGAGCCGAAAACGGTCGCAAGTGTGGGTTACACTTTACAAAGCTAGATGCAGACAATGCTTGCTGCAATATTATATATTATAATGTATATATATTAACATTGTTCTAAATAAATAATAATGATAATAAATAATTAGAAGTTTTGAATATTTCTTTTACAACTGAGGTAGGTGGATACCATTTTTAGAGACTAAAGTACCAAGAAAAAAGGTACCGTTTGGTACCGGTATCGGTTCACAGGTACCGGTATGTGTTCAAATGTGAACGGTACCCAACCCTAATGAAAACAGTAGTAACATGTTGGTGATTATGTTTTAGCCTGGGTCACATGACAACAGCAGGGCTGAGCCCAAACGCTCGAAGGTTCGGACCTTCGTTCGTTTCGTTGGCACTCTAATCTTTTAATGGGTTCGAAATGTTAACATTTTCTGTCCCCGTGTCCTCTCTGTCCTCATGTCCTCTTGTCATCTATGTGTCCTCTCTATCCATGTGTCCTCTCTGTCCCTGTGTCCTCTCTGTCCTCATGTCCTCTGTCATCTATGTGTCCTCTCTATCCATGTGTTCTCTATGTCCTCATGTCCTCTCTGTCATGTCCTCATGTCCTATCTGTCCTCTCTGTCCTCATGTTCTCTATGTCCTCATGTCCTCTCTGTCATGTCCTATCTGTCCTCATGTCCTATCTGTCCTCTCTGTCCTCATGTTCTCTCTGTCCTCATGTCCTATCTGTCCTCTTTGTCCTCATGTCCTCTCTGGCCCCTCTGTCCTCTCTCTCCTCATGTCCTCTCTGGCCCCTCTGTCCTCTCTCTCCTCATTGTCCTCTCTGTCCTCTATGTCCTATCTATCCTTGTGTCCTCTCCTGTCCTCTGTGTCCTCTCTGTCCTCATGTCCTCTGTCCTCTATGTCCCTGTGTCCTCATGTCCTCTCTGTCTCTGTGTTTAATTTCTTTTTTCAAAACCGGTACAGATAATTTCCGATATTACATTTTAATGCCAATATCGGACATCCCTAGTTCGAAATGTTAAATTTGTCTGTCCCTATGTCCTCTCTGTCCCTGTGTCCTCTCTGTCCTCATGTCCTCTCTGTCCTCATGTCCTCTCTGTCCTCATGTCCTCTCTGTCCTCATGTCCTCTCTGTCCATGTGTCCTCTCTGTCCTCATGTCCTCTCTGTCCACATGTCCTCTCTGTTCTCATGTCCTCTCTGTCCTCATGTCTTCTCTCTCCACATGTCCTCTCTGTCCTCATGTCCTCTCGGTCTATGTGTCCTCTATGTCCTTGTGTCCTCTCTGTCATCATGCCCTCTCTGTCCTCTATGTTCCTGTGTCCTCTGTGTCCTCTATGTCCCTGTGTCCTCTCTGTCCTCGTCTCCTCTGTATCCTCTGTCCTCATGTCCTCTCTGTCTCCCAGGGGACCTGATGGGCAGAGCCATGAAGAACCTGGACAGTCTCCTGGCCATGCCCTACGGCTGCGGAGAGCAGAACATGGTTCTGTTTGCTCCCAACATCTACATCCTCAACTACCTGCAGAGCACCGGGCAGCTCACCAAGCCCATCCTGGACAAGGCCAAGCACTTCCTGGAGAGCGGTGAGTCACTGGAGCAAGTCGACATTGAAAAGAGGACATCTTTTGAGTATGAATCTAAAAAGGATCAAGGATAATAATAACGCAATCAAGCTGGACGGCTTGTTTACATTGTGGTCCATGTGGGCCGGAGGAGGGGTGGAGCAGGGAGAGGGTAAAAAAGAAAGCAGTTTTGACAAAAAGGCAATCAAATAAAAAAAAAAATACATTGAATACATCAAATAACAAGATTCAAGAGTTTTATTCATCACATACATACCAGGGCATACAGTGAAATGCGGTTGGCCATGCCCGCTTTGATTGTGCAATAAAACAATAGTAATAATAATAAAAAGATAACTAGAATAGACATGGTAAATAGACATGTTAATAAATCTAGACATGTTAACAAATCGAACTTAATTCAGGAGTGTTGGAACCGCTGGTAGAGGGTAAAGCCGTTGGATTCTCTGGCCTCATTTCTGCCATAATCATGGATGAACTGCATGGAGGTGTCCGTCTGTCCCTGTGTGTTACAGGGTATCAGAGAGAGCTGACCTACAAGCACGACGACGGCTCCTACAGTGCCTTCGGGAAGAGCGATGGGTCGGGCAACACCTGGTGAGTGCGAGAGGAAGGGGTTCTCCCACCTTCTCAGGAGGCGTTTTCAGGATCAGAGGTGCTTTTTCGTAGTTCAGGAACTGTTTGCGCGGAGGACCCCTTTTTTGTTGTGTTCACACTGTAGGACCTAAGGACCATCATAGTTCTCCATGTAGGAACTGAGGAACATCATAGTTCTCCCTGCAGGAACTAAGGACCATCATAGTTCTTCCTGTAGGAACTAAGGACCATCATAGTTCTCCCTGTAGGACCTAAGGACCATCATAGTTCTCCCTGCAGGACCTAAAGACCACCATAGTTCTCCCTGCAGGACCTAAAGACCACCATAGTTCTCCCTGTAGGACCTAAGGACCATCATAGTTATCCCTGCATGACCTAAAGACCACCATAGTTCTCCCTGTAGGACCTAAATACCACCATAGTTCTCCCTGTAGGACCTAAGGACCACCATAGTTCTCCCTGCAGGAACTAAGGACCATCATAGTTCTCCCTGCAGGAACTAAGGACCATCATAGTTCTCCCTGCAGGAACTAAGGACCACCCTAGTTCACACTGCAGGACTGCAAAGTTTGCCGTTGGCCATTTTAAGCACAAAGAATGTTGTGTTTATATGTGAAGTGACGTTATTTCCAATGTTGGCCAAACTGGAACCCAGCCAAGCCTTCTCACTACACACCCAGCCAGCCAGCCTGTCTCCAGGGAAGGCAGATGCCTTCTCACTACACGCACAGCCAGCCAGCCTGTCTCCAGGGAAGGCAGAGGCAGGGTTGGCAGGGTTGGTCAATTCAGCATTCCTATTGGGCCTAACAAAAAAATATTTTGGTTCCGGTTGCCGACCGACCCTGCTGATTTATGTGCGACCCCAAATTTTTTTTTCTGAGCTTGTAAAAAAAAATTACGTTTTTTTTAACAATAAAGTTTTATTAAATCTTGGTAAAAAAGTGCAGTCCATGTCAAGAATGAGAATATATAAAAAGCAAGTATTTCACAATATTTGCACAGCTCTCTGACATTGGGATATTTAGTGAGTAATATTTAGGGGTGGCATTTTTAATACTACTACCTTTGTACATTGTACTTTTGTAGTACAGTGTCTTTGTATTTTAACCTTTAGTACATGTACATTCCGTATAAAAGCAACAATATATGGATATTAAACATGCTGGCACAGTACATGCATCCATGTTGTCGTGAAAAATAAATTCCCTAACTACCCATGGCCTTAACTGACAAACAGGAACCAAACAATTTTTTTGCTAGGCCTTGGCTGAATGCAAACAAAAAGGAAAAGCCCAGATGGTATGTAGTTCCTCTCACTGGGTAGTTCCTCTCACTGGGTAGTTCCTCTCAGTGGGTAGTTCCTCTCAGTGGGTAGTTCCTCTCACTGGGTAGTTCCTCTCACTCGGTAGTTCCTCTCAGGTAGTTCCTCTCAGTAGTTCCTCTCAGTGGGTAGTTCCTCTCAGTAGTTTCTCTCACTGGGTAGTTCCTCTCAGTAGTTTCTCTCACTGGGTAGTTCCCCTCAGGTAGTTCCTCTCAGTAGTTCCTCTCAGTGGGTAGTTCCTCTCAGTAGTTCCTCTCACTGGGTAGTTCCTCTCAGTAGTTCCTCTCACTGGGTAGTTCCTCTCAGTAGTTCCTCTCACTGGGTAGTTCCTCTCAGTGGGTAGTTCCTCTGGGTAGTTCATGTCAGTGGGTAGTTCATATGGGTAGTTCCTCTCAGGTAGTTCCTCTCAGTGGGTATTTCCTCTCAGTAGTTCCTCTCACTGGGTAGTTCCCCTCACTGGGTAGTTCCTCTCAGTAGTTC
Organism: Notolepis coatsorum; assembly: GCF_963971535.1. Classification (NCBI taxonomy): domain Eukaryota; kingdom Metazoa; phylum Chordata; class Actinopteri; order Aulopiformes; family Paralepididae; genus Notolepis; species Notolepis coatsorum. The sequence goes on along the minus strand of NC_140168.1, from coordinate 99,574,844 downwards.
CTCTCACTGGGTAGTTCCCCTCACTGGGTAGTTCCTCTCAGTAGTTCCTCTCAGTAGTTCCTCTCACTGGGTAGTTCCTCTCAGTGGGTAGTTCCTCTCAGTGGGTAGTTCCTCTCAGTGGGTAGTTCCTCTCAGTGGGTAGTTCCCCTCAGGTAGTTCCTCTCAGTGGGTAGTTCCTCTCAGTGGGTAGTTCCTCTCAGTGGGTAGTTCCTCTCACTGGGTAGTTCCTCTCAGTGGGTAGTTCCTCTGGGTAGTTCCTCTGGGTAGTTCCTCTCACTGGGTAGTTCCTCTCAGTGGGTAGTTCCTCTCACTGGGTAGTTCCTCTCACTGGGTAGTTCCTCTCACTGGGTAGTTCCTCTCAGTGGGTAGTTCCTCTCACTGGGTAGTTCCTCTCACTGGGTAGTTCCTTGGGTAGTTCCTCTCACTGGGTAGTAGTGTTGTCACGATACTGGAATTTCGAACTTCGTTGCGATACCTTGAAAAGTATCGATATTCGATAAAAAAATGTCGATACCACAGGGGGAAAGGTGCAATCTTAAAATGTACAAAAAAAAGAAGAAAAAAAAGATAAATATATATATTTTTTTAAATACATTTTGCTTTTGTTGCTGGTTGATTCTCCTCAGCTTCTCTCTGGTACTATAAGAGAAGATAAATATAACACTTTTAAAACCCTTTGTTTATCTTTAGATCACACATTTAAAAATAACTAAATGATATAATCTTTGAAATTAAGTAAACACTGTAATCTGTGTTGCATGTACCTGACGAACTGAACTGTTTGTATTACGTATGTAGTCATATTCCGACTTAACTGAATGCACATGTGTGTGTGTGGACTACTGTACTAGTACAGGTATTGAAATAAACAATGCAACTTCCTTATACAAAAAAAAAAAAAAACGTATTTTATTCTCATGAATAATTAAATATCGATATAGCAGGAAATGAGTATTGAAACTGTTTTAAATATTCAGAATCAATATGTATCGAAAAATCGATATTTTTGACAACACTACTGGGTAGTTCCTCTCAGTGGGTAGTTCCCCTCACTGGGTAGTTCCTCTCACTGGGTAGTTCCTCTCACTGGGTAGTTCCCCTCACTGGGTAGTTCCTCTCAGTGGGTAGTTCCCCTCACTGGGTAGTTCCTCTCACTGGGTAGTTCCTCTCAGTGGGTAGTTCCTCTCAGTGGGTAGTTCCTCTCACTGGGTAGTTCCTCTCAGTGGGTAGTTCCTCTCACTGGGTAGTTCCTCTCACTGGGTAGTTCCTCTCAGTGGGTAGTTCCTCTCAGTGGGTAGTTCCTCTCACTGGGTAGTTCCTCTCAGTGGGTAGTTCCCCTCACTGGGTAATTCCTCTCAGTGGGTAGTTCCTCTCAGTGGGTAGTTCCTCTCACTGGGTAGTTCCTCTCAGTGGGTAGTTCCTCTCACTGGGTAGTTCCTCTCAGTGGGTAGTTCCTCTCAGTGGGTAGTTCCTCTCAGTGGGTAGTTCCTCTCACTGGGTAGTTCTCTCGCTGGGTAGTTCTCTCACTGGGTAGTTCCTCTCACTGGGTAGTTCCTCTCGCTGGGTAGTTCCTCTCACTGGGTAGTTCCTCTCAGTGGGTAGTTCCTCTCACTGGGTAGTTCCTCTCAGTGGGTAGTTCCTCTCAGTGGGTAGTTCCTGTCAGTGAGTCCCTAGAACGGTTTGGTCTGAAAACGCCTAAAGATGATGGAAGTGACTTCTTAAGATTTTTAACCATCCATATCTCTTGTGCATTTAGGATGACCGGTTCATGCTCGTCGGTGCTTTCCACCTCCGAGGCCCCGTCACATACTCTTATCTTATGACTGATGACACAGTGTTATTATGACGGATGATGACACAGTGTTATTATGACTGATGATGACACAGGGTTATTATGACTGATGACGCAGCTTTCCTGGTTTCAGACTAAATGAACTATAGTGAAAAATGAATGCATTCCTGTGAGTTCTTCTGCTGCCTGCCAGGCTGCCAGGGCTCTGCTAGTGTGAGACAGCAGGCAATCTGCTGATGGAGGCTGTTTATGTAATTGTCCTGAAGCAGGGGTCACGTCGAGGTTACCACCATTAGTCATGGCTGTTGTTGTCGTTGTGTGTGTGTGTTCAGGCTGACCGCCTTCGTGATGAAGTCATTCGGTGGGGCGCGACCCTTCATCTTCATGGACCCCGGTCACATCCTGCAGGCCAAGGCGTGGCTGAGCGGTCACCAGAGGCCAGACGGCTGCATCAACTCGGTGGGGAAACTATTCCACAACGGTATGAAGGTAGGAGACCAGAGATAATTTCGATAATTCACAACCAGTTATTAACCACATAATGCATCAGGCAAAAAATGGGGCTAGTTTTGCACAACACACCTGACGATTGCGTACCCAAAGTAATTTGTGATTTATTATACTTTATACTTATAGCACATGCATGAGTCTGGTCTTTTTTGAAAGGAAACATTCAGAAAAAGCGCATTCAGAGTGCTAATGAAATAGAGTAACAGAGGTTTTAACACACTGAAGTAAAAAATGTTGTGTACTCACATTTCTGTTTACATGTTGCCAGATGCCTGTTTTTTAGTTCCAGCTGAGCGGTAGGAACTTAAGCTGGTGCTTAAGTGGTTAATACAGATGGATCCACATGGAGAACGATGAGATACAGGTCCTGTGGGGCATCCTGGTAGCTCACCACGCAGTGTCATTGCAATGCCGTGGGTTCGAGTCCAGCCTGGGACCTTTTGTTGTATGTCATAGTTGGCGTTAACTTGTGGTTTCTAATCTCCACCCTGTCCCACGCTTGCGTCAGAAACCATGGTGGTGGAAGTTGGGCGAGCCCCCACTGGGCCTGCAGGGCACGGTATCAGCGGAGGGCAGAGACTCGCTTACAGAAAAGAGGAAGAATCCCAAAGTTATAGCTGGCCAGTCCTGAAAGCACCCCACCTCTCTACACCCAAACACCCACCCCACCCACCAACAAGCCTCGACAACCGTGTGTCAGGGAACAGTACACTCGTATCTGCAGGGCTTGCTGTCTTGTGTTTAGGGTGCATGGGTGTAACAAATTATATAACGCCTCTTTGTTGATTTCCAGAGGCACGGAAGCCAAAGCCGTAGAAACCAAACCCTGCTGTAATTATGCTGTAGTATCGCAGTATTCAACCCTGCTGTAGTATCGCAGTATTCAACCCTGCTGTAGTCTCATAGTATTCAAGCCTGCTGTAGTGTCCCAGCATTCAACCCTGTAGTAGTCTCACAGTATTCAACCCTGTTGTAGTGTCCCAGCATTCAATCCTGTTGTAGTCTCACATTATTCAACCCTGTTGTAGTCTCACAGTATTCAACCCTGTTGTAGTATCACAGTATTCAACCCTGTTGTAGTCTCACAGTATTCAACCCTGTTGTAGTATCACAGTATTCAAGCCTGCTGTAGTGTCCCAGCATTCAACCCTGTTGTAGTGTCCCAGCATTCAACCCTGTTGTAGTGTCCCAGCATTCAACCCTGTTGTAGTGTCCCAGCATTCAACCCTGTTGTAGTATCACAGTATTCAACCCTGTTGTAGTCTCACAGTATTCAACCCTGTTGTAGTATCACAGTATTCAACCCTGTTGTAGTATCACAGTATTCAACCCTGTTGTAGTATCACAGTATTCAACCCTGTTGTAGTGTCACAGTATTCCACCCTGTTGTAGTGTCACAGTATTCCACCCTGTTGTAGTGTCACAGTATTCCACCCTGTTGTAGTCTCACAGTATTCAACCCTGTTGTAGTCTCACAGTATTCAACCCTGTTGTAGTCTCACAGTATTCAACCCTGTTGTAGTCTCACAGTATTCAACCCTGTTGTAGTCTCACAGTATTCAATCCTGTTGTAGTCTCACAGTATTCAAGCCTGCTGTTGTATCACAGTATTCAACCCTGTTGTTGTCTCACAGTATTAAACCCTGTTGTAGTATCACAGTATTCAAGCCTGCTGTTGTATCACAGTATCTTCTACTAAATGTCCATTTGGACTCTGGGTTTCGTGTGCGTTCGTTCATTCCCATGGTAACCAGAGGGCTCTCTATGGTTCTCCTCACAGGGAGGAGTGTGTGTGTGTGCGTACACGTGTGTGTGTGTGTTCCCATGGTAACCAGAAAGCTCTCTATGGTTCTCCTCGCAGGGAGGAGTGTGTGTGTGTGTGTGTTCCCATGGTAACCAGAGGGCTCTCTATGGTTCTCCTCGCAGGGAGGAGTGTGTGTGTGTGTGTGTGTTCCCATGGTAACCAGAGGGCTCTCTATGGTTCTCCTCACAGGGAGGAGTGAGTGACGACGTGTCCCTGACGGCCTACATCACAGCTGCTCTGCTGGAGCTGGACCACAACACCACGGTGGGCTCCATCATCTCTTCTTCTCCTCCAACATCTCCTCTTCTCCTCCTCCATCATCTCCTCTTCTCCTCCTCCAGCATATCATCATCTCCTCCATCATCTCCTCTCCTCCTCCATGTTCTCCCCCTCCATCATCTCCTCCTCTTCTCCTCCATCATCTCCTCTTCTCCTCCATCATCTCCTCTTCTCCTCCTCCATCTCATCTTCTCCTCCATCTTCTCCTCCTCCATCTCCTCTTCTCCTCCATGTTCTCCTCCTCCATCATCTCCTCCTCTTCTCCTCCATCATCTCCTCTTCTCCTCCATCATCTCCTCTTCTCCTCCTCCATCTCATCTTCTCCTCCATCTTCTCCTCCTCCATCTCCTCTTCTCCTCCATGTTCTCCTCCTCTTCTCTTCCATCATCTCCTCTTCTCCTCCATGTTCTCCTCTTCACCTCCATCATCTCCTCTTCTCCTCCATCATCTCCTCCTCCTCCATCATCTCCTCTTCTTGTCCTCCATGTTCTCCTAGTAGTTCATCTTTTCATTTACCTTTTTCTTTTGTTAGATCATTAGGCCTCAAACCCCGCCCCCCCCTTTTATTGATCCTTCAATCACAACTGTTGCTTCCCTCTGGGAAGGTTGTTTGTCTGAGGAAAGCAGCGGTTGTGATTGGAGGATCAAGGGAAGAGGGCGGGGTTTGAGGTAGGTCAATATTGATCATGTCAAGTAGGCTAAATTACGTGCGGGAAAAGTTAGAACCTGAAGAATTAAATATGAACTGGGTCTAATTTGTGTTGTTGTATTATGAATATAATATTTAGTATCAAACCAGAGTTTTGCAAAAAGAAACTCTGCACAATTCAGTCCTACAGTTTTAAAACATTAAAACTTTTTCCAAATGTTTTCAACAAATATTATTTTCTAACGCGTTTAGAAACAAATCTCTGAATTTGCTTTACCTGGACTTTAATGCATTGGACCCTGGTTCCCCTGGTTCCCCTGACCCCATTAGGACCCCATGGTCGAGGGCTGCTTGAGGTGCCTGAGGGTGGCGGTAGCCGGTCAGCTGGACAACCTGTACACCACGGCCCTGCTCTCCTATACCTTCACCCTGGCCGGCGAGGAGGGGGTCAGGCACAAGCTCATCACCTACCTGCACAAGCAGGTCAACTCTGAGGGTAGGTCAACAGATCATCACCTACCTGCACCAGCAGGTCAACTCTGAGGGTAGGTCAACAGCAGGGGTGTAAAAAGTACCCAGAAATGATACTTAAGTGAAAGTATGGGTACCGTCTCAAAATCGTACTCGAGTAAATGTCAGAGTATCTGGCTAAAAACACACTTGAGTAAAAGTAAAAAAGTTTCTACTTTTAAATGTACTTAACTACTAAAAAGTAAAAGAAGAACTTTTTTTCTGAATGTCTATTCTTCTGATAGCAGGTGTTTAATCAAAGTTCCCCGCTTTCTAGTCTTGCACAAGGACCAATCAGCATGGGTATGGGCGAGTTCATTTTCCATTGATGGGGATTTGATTGGTTGTTTTTAAATAAAGTGCGGCTGCAGGATTAATAACGTTAACGTTAGTTCGGCCAGAGAAACAAATGTACTAATTACTGCTCCTCACCTACAAGTCCCTCCATGCCCTCGCCCCCCGATACCGGTCTGATCTCCTCCACCAGCACACTCCATCCCGGAAGGTTGCGGACTTTCAGTGACGGAGCCTTCAGCGCGGCGTCCCCTACCCTCTGGAACTCTCCCCCCTGAAATCCGTAACTCCCCAACCCTGGACACCTTCAAAACTGCTCTCAAAACACCCCTCTTCACCAAGGCTTTTCCCCATTAGTTAGTTTAGATTAGGTTCATTATCCCTTACCTGCCCTCATCCCCCCCCCCCTTTTTCCCTACTTCCCTAGCCCTATTTTTTGTTGTGATTGTGAAGCGACCTTGGGTTTCATGAAAGGCGCTATAGAAATTGTATCTATTATTATTATTATTAGGTCAACAGATGGATAAAAGGGCCCTTGTTCCATCCCAGGCACTGATAGGGGGGGGGGGGGGGGGGGGTGAAGCTTGCCTAGGGCGCCAAATGTGCTAGGTCCGCCCCTGTGTGCGTGTGCTCCTACCTGTGTGGAGGCAAAGCCCCCGTAAGGGTTCTGCTGCTGGGCCAACCAGCGGACGATACTGGAGGAGTAGTCGAGGCCGAAGCCGGGAACCTCTGCTCTGCCAGAGAGCAGCGCCAGCAGCACGTAGGACGTCACCTCCACCTCCAGGGAATCCAGCTTCCTATCGGAGGCTCCTGCTCTCGTCCAGTGATGAGTTCCCCCTGAGGACCACACACAGTCAGTCACCAAGTCCTCAGGTGATGAGTTCCCCCTGAGTTTAGATTAGGTTCATTATCCCTTACCTGCCCTCATCCCCCCCCCCCTTTTTCCCTACTTCCCTAGCCCTATTTTTTGTTGTGATTGTGAAGCGACCTTGGGTTTCATGAAAGGCGCTATAGAAATTGTATCTATTATTATTATTATTAGGTCAACAGATGGATAAAAGGGCCCTTGTTCCATCCCAGGCACTGATAGGGGGGGGGGGGGGGGGGGGGGGGGGGGGGCGTATTCCCACTAGAGCTGTCCCCGAAGCCTGTTTTTAGGATTCAAACGTTGGCAGGTTTTTTTTAGAAAAGACCTTCGAACCATTTTTCTATTCATTTAATAAAACATTTTCCCATCAAATTTGGAAAACTGGAAAACACTCCACAAACCTACAGCCAGGTACAAGCTAACGCTGCTAATGACTTATTACTGGCACGACAAGCTAACACCGCTAATTACTTATTACTGGCACAACAAGCTAACACAGCTAATGACTTATTACTGGCACGACAAGCTAACGCAGCTAATGACTTAGTACTGGCACGACGAGTTAACGCAGCTAATGACTTATTACTGGCACGACAAGCTAACGCAGCTAATGACGTATTACTGGCACGACAAGTTAATGCAGCTAATGACTTATTACTGGCATGACAAGCTAACGCAGCTAATGACTTATTACTGGCACGACAAGCTAACACCGCTAATGACTTATTACTGGCACGACAAGCTAACGCAGCTAATGACTTATTACTGGCACGACAAGCTAACACCGCTAATGACTTATTACTGGCACGACAAGCTAACGCAGCTAATGACTTATTACTGGCACGACAAGCTAACATTGCTACATCTAAATTGATAACGTCGCTGTACCTTTTTATCCACTGTAATGGATAAAAACAAAACTAGTTACTCTTTCACGTCAATGCTAGAAACGCACAGAAGCCGACTCTCCAACCTAGCGACATGCCGTGTGGAGTTACAGCTTTTCAGCAACAGACTTGAGTGCCACCTTCGAATTCGATTCCCACTCCTCCCGGGCAGCGTGTCGAAGTGTCCTTTAGCCAAAGGACACTCCTCCCGATGAGCAGGTCGGCACCTCGCATGGTCCGCCATCTGTGTGTGAATGTGAGGAACACAAAATTGTAAAGCGCATTGGATAAAAGCTGTTATATGAATGCCTTTTTAAGTGGAATGCACAAGGAGTCATTTCCTGTCTAAAGTCTGAGGACTTGGTGACTGACTGACTGTGTGTGGTCTTCAGGGGGAACTCATCACCTGAGGACTTGGTGACTGACTGTGTGTCGTCCTCAGGGGGAACTCATCACCTGAGGACTTGGTGACTGACTGTGTGTCGTCCTCAGGGGGAACTCATCACCTGAGGACTTGGTGACTGACTGTGTGTGGTCTTCAGGGGGAACTCATCACCTGAGGACTTGGTGACTGACTGTGTGTGGTCTTCAGGGGGAACTCATCACCTGAGGACTTGGTGACTGACTGTGTGTGGTCCTCAGGGGGAACTCATCACCTGAGGACTTGGTGACTGACTGTGTGTGGTCCTCAGGGGGAACTCATCACTGGACGAGAGCAGGAGCCTCCGATAGGAAGCTGGATTCCCTGGAGGTGGAGGTGACGTCCTACGTGCTGCTGGCGCTGCTCTCTGGCAGAGCAGAGGTTCCCGGCTTCGGCCTCGACTACTCCTCCAGTATCGTCCGCTGGTTGGCCCAGCAGCAGAACCCTTACGGGGGCTTTGCCTCCACACAGGTAGGAGCACACGCACACAGGGGCGGACCTAGCACATTTGGCGCCCTAGGCAAGCTTCACCCCCCCCCCCCCCCCCCAAAAAATCAAAACATCCTAACAGTTATACAGTAAAGTACTGCACCTTTATTTATTACAAACAAGAACAAGAGCTAAGAATAAATGTAAAGTGCACACTGTTGTGAAGGATCAGATTAAACCGAATATATATATTTATTTATGGATATATATTTAATAGTATTTGTATATCGTTTGATATCCCTTGTATATTCCTTGTACATATACACTGAATATCCCTTTAGTCTACTAACAGCCCATAATAGTTTCATTCTCTCATTGGACAAGAACTTGGCGCCAGCAGCCAAGCCCCTTGGTTCAAGTTCAATCGTGCCGACGAACATGTCGTTACTAGCCCGGTTCCGCGTAGGAATACGTCTGGCGAAATACGAATGGTACTATTTGTTCACAGCGCATATATATATGGCGCAAGTAAAGTAGAACTTTCTTTTTAGTCCCTTAGCCCTTAGTTCTTTACCCTCCAACCTAGTGGCAAGACGTTAAGCCTCACCCACGATACACGTGTGGTGCAGTATGGTCAACTTGGCCTCAGAATGGCATTGAGACATCGTGTGGATTAATAGCTGAATTGTCATAGTTTGGCACTATACCGTCGAGTGGGACGTATTTCTATTAAGTTAATAATAGTCTATTATGTATGGTGCATCGTTCGGTTAGAGTTATACAGTGAGTAGTACCCCCATCGTTTCCTCGCGTTATCTAGAGTCTTAACCAGGCTGGGCAGACCACGTGTGGTGCTTTCATCCGAGGAGTTCTGGGCTAGGACGAGTGGACCTGCAGATTGGATTACCTTACCCGGACGACGGCGAGCCCTACACGGCTTGGATTATCTACTTGCTTTGGGTGCTTTGATTTATGCCATGGATAACAGCCAACACTGGTGAGTGTTGGAACTACCCCCCGAGAGGAGTCCAGGTGAGACGGCGCTCTACCCCGAGTGAGGTCGCCTCACGTCTCTTCGTTGTGGACCGGCAGCTACCGTCTACAAGAGGGCCCAACTGTATTCATCTGTGGACCAAGGTTCTGTGGGCACTGTGTTCAGCACTCTGAATTCTCCCAAGAAATCGTTGGCCAGATGGGATATCGCCGGCGGCTCTCCTAACCCCCCCCCCTACTGACTTACAACCAGCAGGACCCCCCTTTAGTATATCCAGCTATAATCATTAAGTACCATCGCTATAGTTCCCTAAAGAACCAGGTTGTATACTTGCTTCCTGCGTAACCAGAGATTGGACATTCAATGTTGATTTGCCTACGAATACTCATTTGCCTTACAAGTGCATTCAAATCATAAATGTCATTAAGTGAACGTTGTATATACCCTTTGCTATATATTAAATATTCGATTTATACATTTGTGTGGACTTGGTTTCATGGTGGGAAAGTGTTCATCATATCTATATCATGTACTGTGTGGCCAGTAGTTAAAGTACATAAAGCGGTAGTGGTTTAATGATACCATACTTATCAATACAGTCAGGGAATTGTACCCCTCAGTTACGCACACTAAAGAATTAAAATAAATATACAACTTAGCTAACAAACAATAATAATATTAATTAGGGCTGTCAGTTTATCGCGTTAATTAGATTAATTAATTACACAGCAAATTATCGCGTTATGAAAGTTAACTTAATTTATTTTATTTTATTTTAATTTTTTTATCTCATAAGAATGTAGAATACACATTTACAGATATATTTTTTTAAATGGTCCATTAGCATGTTCTTGGTATCTGATTCTAGGGACATCTATAGATCTCAGGGAATGTATTCCCAGTGTCAGAAATACTGTGTCTGTTACTAGGCTTGAGTAAATTTTTATGAACCAAATGAGAATATCAATTACATAATTTTTTTATCTTTAAGTTTATTTGGATCCCCATTAGCCACAGCAGTGCTGGGGCTATTCTTCCTGGGGTCCATAACATGTAAAATACAGTTACAGACTTATACACTCACAACATTCACATGTCATACAGACAATTAAAACAACAATAAAAACCCTATCAAATTCATAATACAATACAACAATATATACGCCTCATGAATTCATAATACAATACAATAATACCTACTCACAATTAATTCATAATACAATACAGCATAATATATTATTTAGCTTTTACATACATTATCTATGTTCATATACAATCTTTTAATAATATATCCCTATCAGACACATGCCTTTTCATCTATATACCCATCTCTTTATCAGACACATACATTTTCATTTACGTACACACTATCTATTAGGGAATGTCAATTTCTTTGGTTGAAAATGTTTTACCACGATTTTGAAACTACATTTACTATTCTCCTCCTTAACATGTCTGGGAAGAGTTCCATTCCTGCATACCACGGAACATGACAGTTCGCTTCATTGCATTCGACCTCACTTTTGGAAGTGTAAAACCTCGTGCAGAAGCATGTCTGGTGGAATGGTTGTCTGTCAAGACTTATAGATAAATTGTTATATAAAATTGAGGGATCTTTGTAACAAGAATATTCCTAGTGAATACAAGGAATGAGCAGAGTAATTTATGTTTGACAAGTAACCAAGTTAAACAACTGTGCATCGCTGCAACATTAGTTCTGTACTCACAGCGAAGCGCTATACGTGCTGCTTTGTTTTGTACCATTTGCAATTTTTTCAGTTTATTCGTCGTTGTGTTCGACCATACTGCAGGACAATAATCAAGATTTGACAACCAGAGCTTGAATGACCTGTTTGATAGAATTTAGTGGTAACAAATGAGCACATCTTTTAACAACAGAAATCCCTCTTCCCAATTTCACTACTATATTGTTTATATGGTGTGACCATGACAATTTACTGTCTAATGTTACCCCTAGGAGTTTAGTCTCCTGAACTTGATTAATTACCACATCACTTATCAAAAGTTTCAAGACTGGGTTTGTTCATAGAGTATGGTTTGAACCGAAAATGATGCTACTTGTCTTTGATATGTTTAGAACTAGTTTGTTATTCTTTATCCATTCCATCACTGATTGCAACTCTGCCTTTAGGACCGTATTTAATTCATTGGCTGTTGAGGCTGTAAATCGTTGAATCATCCGCATACATAGAAATATAGGACTTATTTAGGACAAGAGGCATGTAATTTGTAAATATGGTGTAGAGCAAAGGCCCAAGGCAACTTCCTTGGGGTACTCCACACCTTACCGTTTTAACTTCTGAGTAACTCCCATTAAAAAAAACATTGTTTCCGGTTTGCTAAATAAGTTTGAATCCAAGATGGTGCAGATGAGGAGAAACCGTAACATTCATGTTTTTTAAGTAAGAATTTGTGATCTATGATGTCGAATGCTGCAGTAAAATCAAGCAAGACAGCGCCAACCATTTTCTTTTTATCTATCTCTTTCAGCCAATCATCCGTCATTTGGGTTAAAGCAGTCGCTGTTGAATATCCTTCACGATATGCATGTTGAAAATCAGTGGTTAATATGTTAAAAGAAAAGTAGCATTTAATCTGTTCACTTACTATTCTTTCCATCAGTTTACTTAAAACTGGCAGTAAACTTATGGGACGACTATTAGATCCTGAGAATGGCAATTTCAAATTTTTTGGCAGTGGTATTACTTTGGCAGTTTTCCACTGTTGCGGATACAAACATTCACTAAAGGATTGATTTATAATATGACAGATAGCAGTGGCAATTAAATCAGAGACCAATTTCAGAAGTTTCCCGTCAAGACCGTCAACACCTGGTGGTTTGTTTCTAGTGGTACTTAACATATGTTCTACATTACTTATAGTCACACTATCAAAATTTAATTGACTATTTTTATCTTTCATTATTTTATTCTTTTATCTTTGACTTTCATTATTTTGTTCTTTATTATCTTTGACTGTGAATAACACCATGCTAAAATTGACCAGACCTGAAAAATCGAAGCAAATTAATAGATGGAAGATGATTAAACGGAAGGTTTTGTAGATGCAGTACTGAATTCTGCCATCCGGACACATGCAATTTGAAATATGATTATAGAATATGGAATATCAGGCGATTAAAGATTAAAATGCGATTAATTAATTACAAATCCTGTAATTAATTAGATACATTTTTTGAATCGCCTGACGGCACTAGTCATAATGTATATTTTCAACAATACGTTTGTTTACCAATAGGTTAAAGTGTTGTTAGTGAGATTTTAGTTCATGGAATGTGTTAATAATTTAGCGAATATCCGCCAATTTGAATTTGCCTTTAACATTCACTTTAGACACTTTAAACCCTTTTTTTTAACACTACACTATCTATTTTTTTTATCTATTTATTATTACTAAAGATTTGCACTACATCTCTACCTAATTCTTTTTTGCATTTTATACTTGTTTTGTATATTGTATATTTTGTATAGTGGTTGGTCTTTATTCTTTTTCCTTTTTTACTGTATGAAGCACAATCTTAGCATTTCACTGTAATGTACATGTACCTTATTATGTGACGAATAAAACAAACAAAACCTGAAGACAAACGTCTTTCTCTGGTCTGCATCCCCTTAACAATTGTGTGTATTGAGCCGTACTGTATTGTACCCATTCTGCAATCTGTTAAATAAAGTTTTCATTCATTCATTCAACTTGTGTCTCCCTCTGCCCCCAGGACACCGTGGTGGCCCTTCAAGCGCTGGCCAAGTACGGTGCTGCCACCTACAGTCCGGAGGGCGCCACTACGGTGCATGTGACCTCGTTAGGGGGGCTGAGCAAGGAGTTCTCTGTGGACCAGAGCAACAGGCTGCTTTACCAAGAGGAGCCGCTCACGGAGGTACCGGGGGAGTACAGGATCAGGGCTGAAGGACAGAGCTGCGTTCTCGCTCAGGTAAACAAGGGCCGGAGAGAAGCGCTGACGCTCCAACACTTTCAATAATAACTAGGGATGTCCGATATTATCGGCCTACAGATATTATCGGCCGATATTTGCATTAAAAAGTAATATTGGAAATTATCGGTATCAGTTTTTTTTTATTCTTTTTTTTTTACATTTATTTAACCTTTATTTAACCAGTCAAGCAGGTAAGAACAAATTCTTATTTTTATTTATTGTCAAAAGTATGCATAATGTTGTGTTAATTCTACGACAAGAGATATGTAATGTTAATTACATAACCCCGCATATATCTGTATCGGTTGATATCGGTATCGGAAATTAAGAGTTGGACAATATCGGTATATCGGATATCGGTAAAAAAGCCAACATCGAACATCCCTAATAATAACCACCACGCGGTGTTGGTGGAGCCTGGCGGATATATTGGCACAAGGTCCTTAAGTGCTTAAAGTGCTTGATTTAATTTTTTTTTTAAATAAAGTCAATGCCTGGAATTCCTTGAAAACAGCCTATTATTTTTAACAAGGTGCTTAAAAAGTCAATGAAATTCAAATTAACAATTTGCATTGAAAGTTTTGTTCATCCGTGATAAAATAGTTCTGAATCAAGAAATATAATTTTTTTTATCTCAATTGTCAATTGTCGGAAATTGGTTTTAAGCCATACATATTGGATCTGATTTTTTTTATTTATATATATATATATAAAAAAACTGCATTTAAAAGTAAATTGTATCCTTTTAAATGCCCTTTTCAAATAAAAAAGAGTGCTTGGGAAAGTACTTGAAAGCCCTTGAATCTAATTTTGCAACGTCTGTGGGAACCCTGTTGACAGTTAGCCAAGGACCGCAGCTATTGTGTTTTTACATGTTGTTTTTTATTGGTTGAAAATGTACAGTACATGGTTCAAATCTTTTGCCATTGTGAGTATTATGGTAACAATCTACACAGGGAGACATGAGAGAGACTAGCTACATCTACACAGGGAGACATGATGAGAGAGACTAGCTACATCTACACAGGGAGACATGATGAGAGAGACTAGCTACATCTACACAGGGAGACATGAGAGACTAGCTACATCTACACAGGGAGACATGAGAGACTAGCTACATCTACACAGAGAGACATGAGAGACTAGCTACATCTACACAGGGAGATATGATGAGAGAGACTAGCTACATCTACACAGGGAGACATGATGAGGGAGACTAGCTACATCTACACAGAGATATGATGAGGGAGACTAGCTACATCTACACAGGGAGACATGATGAGGGAGACTAGCTACATCTACACAGGGAGACATGATGAGAGAGACTAGCTACATCTACACAGGGAGACATGATGAGAGAGACTAGCTACATCTACACAGAGATATGATGAGGGAGACTAGCTACATCTACACAGAGAGATATGGGAGAGACTAGCTACATCTACACAGGGAGATATGATGAGATAGAGAAGCTAGATAGATAGATACATCGATAGATAGATAGATAGATAGATAGATACTTTATTCATCCCCTTGGGGAAATTCAGGGTATCTCACATAGCTCACACAATAGTCATATACAGACGATGACAGTTTCTCAGTCGTTTCACAATTATGTCCGTATCATGAATTTAAAAAAGTAAGCGCATGATAAAAATGCAAGTACATCATATCTACCAGTAATAATAACGTGATAAAATAAAAACGGGTGTATAAAAGCAGGTGTATAGAAACAGGTGTGTAAAAGCAGGTGTATAGAAACAGGTGTGTACATCTACACAGGGAGACATGATGAGGGACACAGTTACAGTATTACAGTTCTCCTGGGAACCACTTGGCATTCGTCTAAGTGTTGTAATGCGAGTGTCTCATCTGAATCATGACTTGTCTCAAGCCCCGCCCTCGTTCCTCGATCCTCCAATTGTCGGAGGGAAGCGTTATACAGTTGTGATTGGAGGATTAAGAAAAGAGGGTGGGGCTGGAGGTGGGTCGGTGCCACGTCTCAGTGCTGCTCCTCCTTCTCTCTCCAGATCGCCATGCGTTTCAACATCCCTCCTCCTCCTGACGCCTCCTCCTTCCTCGTCTCCACCGACGTCATGGCCAAGTGCACCAGCCCCCGGCCCCAGCTCATCGTCTTCGTGCACGTCAGGTAACCACGGTAACCACAGGGTTATCCCAGACTAAACTCCATGTCAGGTAACCACGGTAACCACCGGGTTATCCCAGACTAAACTCCATGTCAGGTAACCACGGTAACCACCGGGTTATCCCAGACTAAACTCCATGTCAGGTAACCACGGTAACCACCGGGTTATCCCAGACTAAACTCCATGTCAGGTAACCACGGTAACCACCGGGTTATCCCAGACTAAACTCCATGTCAGGTAACCACGGGGTTATCCCAGACTAAACTCCAAGTATCTTCTAGTTCTGGTGTCTTTATCTGTTGAGCGACAGTGACTTGGGAGGTAGTGCGGTCGTCTAAAGGGTCCCGGTTAGATTCCCGCTCCTCCCAGGCAGCGCGTCGATGTGTCCTTGAGCAAGACACTTAACCCCCTAACTGCTCCCGATGAGCAGGTCGGCACCTTGCATGGTCGCCTCCGCCGTCGCTTTGGATAAGAGTTATATAAATGCACCATTTACCATTTTGTCCGTGGTCTCTGTGCAACAGGTACCAAGGTAGACGGGCGGAGACCAACATGGTCATCATCAACTTCAAGCTCCTGTCTGGGTACGACCTGGAGAAGAGCTCCGTCACGCTGGTGAGTCCATTCACTGCAATGGAGTGGAGTTTGTCTTGGCAATCCCCAAGTGCCACCGTGCAAGCTATACCTCTCCTCGTAGCTTCATCCTTAGGCTACATACTGTAGGCTTTTAGCACCGACTATACCACTCCTCGTAGCTTCATCCTTAGGCTACATACTGTAGGCTTTTAGCACCGACTATACCTCTCCTCGTAGCTTCATCCTTAGGCTACATACTGTAGGCTTTTAGCACCGACTATACCACTCCTCGTAGCTTCATCCTTAGGCTACATACTGTAGGCTTTTAGCACCAACTATACCTCTCCTCGTAGCTTCATCCTTAGGCTACATACTGTAGGCGTTTAGCACCGACTATACCTCTCCTCGTAGCTTCATCCTTAGGCTACATACTGTAGGCTTTTAGCACCGACTATACCTCTCCTCGTAGCTTCATCCTTAGGCTACATACTGTAGGCTTTTAGCACCGACTATACCTCTCCTCGTAGCTTCATCCTTAGGCTACATACTGTAGGCTTTTAGCACCGACTATACCACTCCTCCTAGCTTCATCCTTAGGCTACATACTGTAGGCTTTTAGCACCGACTATACCACTCCTCCTAGCTTCATCCTTAGGCTACATACTGTAGGCTTTTAGCACCGACTATACCTCTCCTCGTAGCTTCATCCTTAGGCTACATACTGTAGGCTTTTAGCACCGACTATACCACTCCTCGTAGCTTCATCCTTACAGCCCAGACACACCAGCCGCGCACGCAGGCACTCGCGGGTTCCGCGCGAGAACAGCGCGCAAGGCCGGGCACACCGAGTCCCGACTTCAGAGCGGGCGAAAGTGCACGGAGGAAGGCACATTTACATTGGAACAGCTGTAAATGTTTAGTCTATTTGCGAAGTCAGTCCCTGTTTGAAGATTTACAGTTCTATTGTCCATTTTGCATGTATAACCAGTTATTATATAATTAATTAGAATGTTGGAATTTATTTTAGAATGATCAGTGTGACTACTCCTGAAAAAGTATAGTAATATGGTTTATTTGTATTGGGAAAGATACAGACACATTAGCTGGTTGAACAACATCTATATGTGTGGTAATAATGCAGATATTGAGTGTATTTCTGTGAAAATGCGCGTGGCGCACGCCTCTGAATCCAACCAAAGCGGAAACGATCGCTGCCAGTCCGCGAGTCGCGCGTGGCCGGTGGGCACAGCTACGTCCGTTAACATGGGAGCGAAAGTGAAACGCTGGTCGCCCGCCCGCCTTCGAGTGCAGCTGGTGTGTCTGGACTGTTAGGCTACATACTGTAGGCTTTCATCACTGACTACACCACTCCTTGTAGCTTTATAGGCTTTCATCACTGACTACCACTCCTCGTAGCTTCATTCTTAGGCTACATACTGTAAGCTTTCATCACTGACTATACCACTCCTTGTAGCTTCATACACAGGCTTTCATCACTGACTACACCACTCCTTGTAGCTTCACAGGCTTTCAGCACTGACTACACCACTCCGCGTATCTTCATAAACAGGCTTTCAGCACAGACTATACCACTCCTTGTAGCTTCATAGGCTTTTAGCACTGGCTATACCACGCCTTGTAGCTTCATAGGCTTTTAGCACTGACTACACCACTCCTTGTACCTCCATCTTTACATAGGCTTTTAGTAGTACTGACTCACTCACGCAGTAACTCACACAGTTAGTCAAGTCAAGTCAAGTGTTCTGCTGTAGATTCACTGTTCTGCTGTAGATTCACCGTGTTCTGCTGTAGATTCACCGTGTTCTGCTGTAGATTCACTGTGTTCTGCTGTAGATTCACCGTGTTCTGCTGTAGATTCACCGTGTTCTACTGTAGATTCACTGTTCTGCTAGAGCCATATGAAATCCGCGTTCACGGAATCGCGGACGGAATCGCGGAATTTACAGATAAAAATGGAATCAAGTGCAAAACGTGGAATATTGCAGAATTTGGCCTAATCTGGACTGAAATTCCGTTTTTGGGTGGAACGTTTGGTGCAAAGCAAACATGACCGGGGAGGCGGGAACGCTACAGCGGGTTACACACACAACACGCAGCAGTGCTCAAGCGTCTGGCTGCTTTGATTTTAACGTCGTCAAGAAGCTAAGAAATTCCGCAATAAGCCCTAAATTCAGAGCAGAGCAGTATCCTAATGACTTTTATAATAAGGTGTTTTGCAAATTATGTCAACGTTCCGTGGACTGGACCCGCAAAAACACGTGCAACACTGTCCAATTATCTAGCAGTCTCAGTCAATGAGTCAACTAGATGTCCCCCTTGGAAGGGTGTGGGCGAAATGACTTTTCTTAAACCATAGAAACAATTCGGACTTTATAAGAATGTTCGTTTATTTGGACCTTGAAGCCCAGCATCCAACTCATCCTCTGTTACAATAATCACCTGGTGGTCAATTAACAAGGGGTTTAGCTTGTAGCTGATAGTTGGTGGTAGCTTACATCCAAGCATTAGTGGATAATGTTAGTAGAGGTCGAAGTGGTATCGGTAATGTTCAACCAAGTCGCCTCTGTTGATA
The DNA here is from genome assembly GCF_963971535.1 of Notolepis coatsorum. NCBI lineage: Eukaryota > Metazoa > Chordata > Actinopteri > Aulopiformes > Paralepididae > Notolepis > Notolepis coatsorum. The sequence continues at coordinate 99,556,115 of NC_140168.1, read as the reverse complement.
GTTCGTTAATAGTTAAGTTGCAATTTAGCAACCGGTTCTGGTTAGTGTAGCCAGACATTAGTAGGTCTGCATGTACATTCAGTCTGACGTTTAGCCAGTCTATTGTCAATAGCGTGTAGTCAGCATGTAGTCAGCGTTTCCATTAAGTCAGTTAGTACATTCAGTCAGCAACGTACAATCAGACGTTAGTCAGTCTATAGTCAGACGTTAGTCAGTGTTCATTCCAACGCTAGTCAGATTATTTACCTATACAAAGGAAAGGAAAACAAACGGCATTAGTTAATAACTAGATATATGAATGAAAGAGAAATGCGGATATTAACGGCGCATATAATGCTACGTACCGTTGGCCAGTCAAGAGTTCGCCCACAGGGCTTTTCACCTTACAGTCTAGACTGAGAGTGTCACTTAAATAGCGCGACGCGCCTGCGCAGAGAGAGCTTACCTGCTCAGAGTCGCAATACGTACTCCAAAGTGCGTCCACTAGGCGGCACCAGATAATAATTAACTCATGCAATAAATGTATACAATAAATGTTACTCATGATAATAATGAAGGATAATAATGATAAATATATTGGGAAAAACGTCGGATAATTCTCCAAACACTATTGTGATTAAATAGCTATGTAACGTTAGGACATAGGATGGAAATGATAGCTTCTAGCTAAATCTAGTGCACCCATCCATTTGTTTAATGCAAACGATTGTCATTATACACTGCCCTTTATAAACGAAATAAACTTAAATAGCTATGTAACGTTACAGTACATAGGACTATTAGATGGAAATTATAGCTTCTAGCTAAATCTAGTGCACCCATTCATTTTTTTAATGCAAACGATTGTCATACACTGTCCTTTATAAACGAAATAAACTAAACTAAAGGTGCCTAAATTATGCATTACTATATTGCATCACAATATAATAGATATAGATATAGATATAGTTAGGCTACTGACATTGTCATTGTGATGTCAGTAGTAGCTAGCTGTATCTATTGTTTACACTTGAAATGTGTATTTTTATTTTGTCACAATATTATTTGAAAAATATTGTGTAAAATTTAACTATTTCTGAGTTGCAGCACTTAAAAACATTACATGGACTGTTATATCTTATTCAATTGTGGACATTTATTCATTCCCACTTATTAGACACTATTTCTGATGGTAAAATGAGCATAAAAAGCTAAATACAGAATTCTGAAATATTAAAACGGAATTTGGAAAATAATAAAACGGATTTCATATGGCTCTGTGTTCTGCCCACAGTTGAAGAGGGACGGCTCAGTGAAACGTGTGGACTTCGAGGAAGGATACGTCAACATCTACCTAGACGGGGTAGGAACCACTGACAATGATGTGTGTGTGTGTCTGTGTGGAGATCTGTACCAGAATTTCATTGACCAGTTGGAACAGTTGCATCACCTTAACTGTGTAAAGTTGGAAGAGAATGTGAATGAATGAAAACTTTTATTTAAAATGGACACCACAGCTACATTGGACCAGTCACAGTGGACAGACCAGATGTGTTGTTTTGCGTGTTTATAGCACAAGTGCTAGTTTTCAACACTAGTCCATTGAGGCTTTTCTAAAAGATAGAATAAAATTAACAGTATAATACAGAATAAAAAAATCAGAACAAATAGTTACTAGAACAAGAGTCCATGATCAAAATAACAACCAGTTTGGTGAGCACTGCTGCTTTGATTTCAGCCATACCTTGAGTCCTCATGTTGATGACGTTGGCATTGGACTCCAGTTTTATATACCACTGATTGATACTAATATCCACGCTGTGTTTGGTTCTAGTTGAAGAAGGATGATCCCAAGGTGTACAGTCTGACGATAGAGCAGGACGTCAGCGTCAGGAACCTGAAGCCAGCGGTCGTCAAGGTGTACGACTACTACCAGACAAGTATGCGTGGTTCTTATCTTATCGCCTTGTACCTGTACTCCGTATTGTAGTATAACCCTTTCACTTTGATTGATTGAACATTTTATTAACAGATTGCAGAATGGGTAAAATACAGTACGGCTCAATACACACAATTGTTAAGGGGATGCAGACCAGAGAAAGACTTTCGTCTTGTTTACATCAGGGTCCCCCATTTTCAATTCATCATGACATTTATGACATGCACAACATACAGATATATCATGACATTTATGACATACAGATATACAGTACTGTTACATTTATGACATACAAGATATGCAAATATACAGTACTACTGTTTAACAGAGATCCTAACAGAAACGATATACATTCGAGGGGGAGGAAACTGTACATTAGGAGGGGGTTGCGTGGGGCGGTGGAGGCAGCCATACTTCATACAGTCCCCCTACAGACGCCCTTTGTCGTGTGGCAGTGAAAGGGTTAACCTTCTGTATTGTCACAGTGAAAAGGTTAATCATTTGGTAGTGAAAGGGTTAAGGTGTGTAAATTACGAACTTCGGTTGATGATTACAGTAGTGCCAACAACGACCAACAATATACATCATACAACAAATATATATATTATTTCCTTTTTCGAATAGTTTCCCTCAGAAACACCCTTTTTTCATATAACTTGCATGGATCTGATATTGGGATAGTTTCCTATATTCTATACTAGGACTTTCAATTGAAAAGGTTTGTATCTCACCACGACAAGGTGGGTAAACTGGGGTTTTTACCTAGTGATGCTTGAATAGATCTGACGTTCCACGCTGTCTTCCGTTTAAAAGAAATATTCAAAGATTCCTAATGTTTCTTTGTTTCCAGGTGATGAGGCAGTTACCGAGTACACCACCCCATGTGCTGAGAGTAAGTTTCTTGTCATTTCTTAAGGTTTAAAGGAGATTAAAGTCACCACAAGAAAAGATGAGTTAGTCAAAGACATAATTCCAGTAACTGTTCACATAAATAATATTCTGTTTTGAAGGAAAATCGCAGCGCGTCGAAGGTACAGTCAAAAGTATGCAGTAAATTAACACATGAATGTATTTATTTGACAGGTGATGATGTCAACGAGGTGTAAAATCCATGAGGAGATCCTACCAAACCCTGATTGGACCAGAGATGTCAACCAATGGGGGGGACTGTATTACGTATGGCTGCCCCCATTAATCATGTCACTCAGTCTTCCTTATGCAAAATGCAAAGCATTTAACACATCCTCTTTTGCAGTTAGCTACCGCTAGCACTGAAATGAGCTACCAGAGATTAGGGCTAATGGCGGCTACCAACTAGCTAACTAGCATTAGCTGTAAGATTGTGTAGCCGACAAACGGCTCTAATGTCTGGTAGCAAGTGTCGGTGTGAAATGCTAGCGAACAGCCAAGGAGAATGCTAGATGCTTTTTATTGTGTTGGATAAATGAACTTTTAATGGCTTCAAACATGGAGGCAGCCATACTTCATCTCTTCATTTCCATCACTGTTTCAAAGAGAGCTTACAGAGCTCAAAGTATTTGTTCTTACACTGCTAGATTAGACAAAAAAAGAAAAAAAACATTTTGAGCTGTTGTAGTTTTACTTTTTTTGTGTAAACTGTCACTTTGACATTTTTTGTAGTTTTTAAGTGCTTTTAAAGTCGCGTTTTTTATTTTAATTTTTTGTTGCTTGGTGAACTGTACCCCTAAATGTGAGATGTGTCATAACGCATGCCGTTACAAATGAATGAATTAGGAACCAGTGGTATTTCCTTCCAGACATTGGAACGTGTGGATTATTCTACTTCAACATGAATTCAACACACACAGGCGGTATTCTGTAACAGTTCTGTTTTTAATAGATTTTACTAAATCCATATTATCCATACGTGAAATTGCCGCAGGAAACATACAGGGTACCGTTAACACAATATGGTCCAATAACTGACTGTGTGTGTGTGTGTGTAACAGGATCTACAGTATTTGTGAAAGAAAAGTCACACATTGTGGCGCAGTGCTAGGCACTCTGCTGAGCCACCTGCGTGTGTTATGTTGTACCAATAAACAAGTGATATTGATCCACCGCTATCATACAACTGAAATGTAACCGACTCTGACCAATAACATTTTTCAATGACAAAAAATAAGTAAAAATAGTATACATGTATATGTTTTATACAATACTGTGTCATTGCCATATTGAGCAAATTATTATTATTTTTTTCATCCAGGCATCCTTTTTTCTTTTTTTTTTACTTAAATTTTTATTAATTTTTTCAACAACATACATAGACAACATTCATAGACGATACACAGTACATAAATTAAAACAAATAGACAAAAAATGAGTAAAGAAAAAGTGTGACATGGGTCCTTCAGTCCATTCTACATTTGCATTATTTATTTACATTTTTATTCATTTCCTTGTATCCTTTTCAAACCTCTGATGTCGTTACTTCCCCTCCTGTATTCTTCCCATTTTCCCCATTTCCATTAAAACTTTTCTTCTTGCAGCCTCAGCAGATGTGTGATTCTCTCCATTTCCTGTATCCCCTCTACCAACTCTATCCATTGATCCTTTGTCGGCACTTCTACCTTGTACCACAGTTTAGTTAAAGCTTTCTTGGCTGCCACTATCAATATCTTAATCAAATATTTGTCTTCCCCTTGGATTCCTTCCTGTGACAGATTCCCCAAATACAACACTTGGCCTCCCTGGGGTATTTCGTATCCTATTATTTCATTTATTATCCCTCCTATCTCTTCCCAGTAGTGCCTTATCTTCTGACATCCCCAGAATATGTGTGTATGGTTCGCCCCTTCCTGTCCACACTCCCTCCAACATGTTTTCTTTGCTGGTGTGTAATTGCCCTGCATTTCTGGTGTTATAAAGTATCTAATTATATTTTTCCACCCAAACTCCCTACATATCCTTGATCCTGTGGTTGTTTGTTGTGTCTTACATGTGTCATACCATTCCTCCTCTGTTATCTCTATTTCCAACTCTCTTTCCCACTTTTCTTTCACATACAATGTTGTATTTCCCTTACTGTCCATTATTGCCTGATATAGTGCTGATATCACCCTCCCCTTCCGTCCTTCGTATGACTTTACCATTATCTTAATTACCCCATTCTGTTCTTTGTCTCTATCTTGCTTTATTTCCTTGTTATAGTAGTCCCTAATCTGTAAATATCTAAAGTGGTCCCTATTCTCTAGTCCGTATCTTTCTTTCAATTTTTGTAGAGTCTGCATCTCCCCTCCTTCTGTCATGGTGCACATTGCTGTTATACCCCCCCGTTCCCACCTCTTGAACCCATGATCTTCTATCCCTGGTCTGAATTTGTTGTCGTGTGCTATCCATCTCAGTATCTTAAATTCTTTTTCTAGCTTGTATTTCTTTACTATTGTGTTCCATATGTTTATAGTGAATCTGGTAATTGGATCTAGTAGTTGTTCCTGTTTTCTGAACAGCCTATCTCCTATCAGTGCCTGCACTTTGAATCCCTCTCTTTTGGTTTCTATTAGGGATGCTCGATATTGGCTTTTTTACCGATACCGATATTCCGATATTGTCCAACTCTTAATTTCCGATACCGATATCAACCGATACCGATATATGCAGGGTTCCCCCCCCCCCCCCCAAAAACGGAATAATTTCAGGTAACTAATAATTTCACTGGATGCAATATTGTTATTGTTTTTTTTGTTTTTTTTACCGATACCGATATTTTCCGATATCACATTTTACTGCCGATAATATCGGTCGGCCGATAATATCGGCCATCCCTAGTTTCTATATCTTTCCATTTGGCGTCATAGTTCACATTGCACCAGCATGCTACTGTTCTAAGCTGTGCTGCATAGTAATAGCTTTCTAAACTGGGTACTGCCATCCCTCCTTTCTCCTTTGGTAATTGTAGAGTCACATATCTGATCCTTGGCCTTTCCCCCCCCCCCCAAATGAATCTTGATATCTGTCTATCCCATTCCCTAAATTGTTTTTGTGGTATTAATATAGGTAGGGATTGAAATAGGTATAGTAACCTTGGTAATATGTTCATCTTAATGATTTGGATCCTTGAACTGAAATCTAGGGGCATCACCGTCCATCTTTCTAGATCTCTCTTGATTTTCTGATTAATCTGTGTATAGTTTGCCTCGTATAGCCCCTCCCCCCCTCTTGTGATGTTCACCCCTAGGTACTTGATCCTGTCCATGTCCCATTTGATTTTGTATTTTTCTTTGATCTCTATCGTTGGTGTGTAGTTCAGTGCTAATGTCTGTGTCTTCGTCACATTAAGTCTATACCCTGAGTAATATCCATATTCTGTCAGCAGATCCATCAGTGTCGGGAAGCTTGTGTCTGGTTGTCTCATATATACTATCACGTCATCTGCGAATAATCCCAACTTATGTTCCGTCCCCCTTATCTCCACCCCTTTGATGTCTTTGGTCTGTCTAATTAGTTGGGCCAGTGGTTCGATGAATACATCGAAGAGCGTCGGCGAAAGACAACAACCCTGTCTGGTAGCTCTCTCTAGTTTAATCCGGTCCGTCAGACTACCATTCACCTTAATCCTAGCCGTCGGTTCTTGATATAATGCCCTAATTGTTTTCATAGCGTTTTTGTCTAATCCAAATCTCTCTAATACTTTATATAGAAATAACCAGCTTACACTATCGAAGGCTTTTTCTGCATCTAGGCTAACTAATACTGCACTTCCTCCTTCCTTTTTGTATCTCCTCTACTATCTGCACATCTGTCTTCCTTATGTTATCCTGTGTCTGCCTTCCTTTAATGAATCCAGTCTGGTCTTCGTCTATTATATCTGTCATAAATGTCTCAAATCTTTTGGATATTATTGATGTATACATCTTGTAATCTACATTAAGTATGGACACGGGTCTGAAACTACTACACAGTTCTCTATCTTTCCCTTCTTTTGGAATTGTAGTAATTATGGCCTCTTTCCATGAAGGTGGCATTGTGCCTTTTTCCATTGTGTGTCTGAATGCTGCTTCTAACATGGGGCTCAGTTCCTGCCTAAATGTCTTGTAGAATTCCGAGGGGAATCCGTCGCTACCCGGTGACTTACTACTCTTTGCCCTACTGATCGCATTCCCCACTTCTTGTTCTGTGATTTCTGCATTTAATATTCCATTCCGTTCCTTCCCTATTGATGGTAAATCCAATTTTTCTAAAAATGTTTCTATTTCCTCCTCCCCTGCCGCTATCGGTTGTGTGTATAGTTTCCTATAATATTCTTCAAATGCCTTCTCTATTTCCGCTGGTTCTCTCAGTATTTTGTTTGTGTTTGTGTCCCTTATTGTATGTATTGTGTTTATTTTGTGTTGCGTCCTAATTCGTCTAGCTAACAGTCTGGTCGCCCTCGGTCCCCCTTCATAGTATGTCTGTTTCATGTATCTAGCTTTCTTCTCTATTTCTGACAGCAGCTCCCTGTTTATCTGTCCTCTAACTTCCTTAACCTCTCTAAGTGTCTTCTGGTTCTTTGAGCTTTGGTGTTCTTTCTCCAATTCTTTCAGCTTCTTTATCAAGTTCTGGTATGTCCCTATTCTAGCCTTCTTGAGTAATGCCGTCTTTGCTATCAATTTTCCCCGTATTACTACCTTTAGTGCATCCCATAAAATGTTTGGATCTACCTCCCCATTATCGTTCTCTTCTCTATATCTAATTATGTCTTCCTTCACCTGGTTAACCAAACCTTTGTTCAATAGTCCTACATTCAGTCTCCAAACTGTATTCCTCCGTCTACTTTTAAGATTTACTGTCAGATATATTGCGCTATGATCTGAAATATCCGTCACTCCTATCCTGCAATCTTCAGTCCTCAGTCCTCCATTTCTTTGTGCTAGTCGTGTCTATGTCATAATTCAGTACCACATTGAAATCACCTGTACAGATCAGGACCCCCTCCCCTTCCAACGCTATAATATCAAAGATCGTTTCAAATAGATATTTCTCACTGTCCGGTGGAGCATATACATTTATTAGTGTTACCATTTGACCTTCCATTTTCCCCTTGACCAACACATACCTTCCCTCCTTGTCCCTTATTTCCTTGATCATCTCAAATGTCACTGTGTTCTTAATTAGTATAGCTACTCCTCTTCTAAGGTTCTGTTTAAAAGAACTATAGAACAGGTTTTCATACCCGAATCTCTTCAGCTTTTCATGTTCTTGTGATATAAGATGCGTTTCTTGCAAGAAAATGACCTGCGCCTCTTCTTTTTTAAGTTTCGTCATCATCTTACTCCTCTTTATCGGGTTATTCATACCATTCACATTTAACGACATCATCTTTACACCCTTAACTTGTGTCATATTTCTTTTCCAATTGTTCTCCCGTTCTACCCATGTCACATAAAATAATATTTGTGGTTGTAGCCTCTGCTATCTCCTTCTGACTTACATACATATTTACATAATAAACATCAACATCAAAATTCACTCTTTGAACTTCCATGGCATTTGAGGGTCCTATTCGTTCCCCTTTTTTCCCCGCTGGTGGGTGGGGAGTAGTGGCTCTCCTAGTGAGAGGGCCCCCCCTAGTGGCTACATTGAGCGCACTATATATGTCCAGCTCTGTGTGTGGTCTGACCGAGGTCCCAGTCAAAAAGCTCCGCTTTAGTCACTTTCATGTTCCCGTCTAACTGTGTTATGCGACATGTGTTTTCCTGAGTCCCTTTAATGTCCGTCTCCATATATCTCTTGAATGCACATGTCCTTTTTTTTTTTTTTTTTTTTATCACTTTCGGTTTAATTATCCCCCATGTATTTTGTCATATTCTTCCTGCCTAACAAGTCTCTTTCATGTTTTCACTCTCTTGCATTATGTGCGTCATACGTATATCAGCCCAATGTGCTTCGAATCTCTATGCCTTCCTTTCTAAATTTTGGTCTACCTATAATTATCTCATGTACATTACTATCTTCTCACTATCTATTTTGTGTGTGCATTGTACTCATCCACCCTTTGATCACCGTCTCCTCTCCGCCCCCTTTCTCCGTGTCCTTGCGTCCTTCTTCTCAGTTGATCTGCTTTGAATCAATTCAGATCCCCTTCACCTTCCCGTTCTCCTCGTCTCCTCCTCGTCCCCCGCCGACCCTGGTCCATCTCCTCGCCTTCTCCAACCTCTGCAGCAGCGTAGGTCTCACGTCTCCTCCTCCCGGCACCTTCCATCCTCTCTGGTTCATGTCCCTCGCCGCCTCCCGCACGTCTCCGTACACCTTTGCGCCTTCCTTCCAATGAACCTTCAGCGTGGTCATTGGTGATTGAAATCTGATTCCGCCTTCCTTCAGAGATTTTTTTATCTGAACATAGCTCCGACGCTTTACCGCCACCTCCGTTGCATAATCATGGTCAAAAGTCACTCTCTGTCCCCCCACCTCCATCTTCTTCTGCCAGGCTGTTCTAAGAATGTTCTCTTTCACCTCGAATTCCAAGAAGTTTACTATAACTGCTCTCGGTGGTTTGTCCTCCCGCGGCTTCGGCGCCAGAGTCCTGTGCGCTCTCTGAATCCCTGTCTTGTCGAGGGCTGTCATTTTTAATTCTCTTCGAATTAGGCTGTCCACATATTTGACCATCGAATCTCCTTCCATCCCCTCTTTCACACCCCATATTCGTATGTTGTTTCTCCTCGACCTCCCCTCCAAGTCCATTAGCTTTCCTCTCAGCATGTTCTGTTGTTCAAGCGTCTCTTTCAGAATATCATGCATTTCTGTATTCCATTCTTCCGTATCGGCCGTCCTTTCTTCCAACATCTTTCTCTTGCTCTTGTATTTTTCCGTTCATTGCCTCGAGTCCTTTATCCATTTCCCCTCTGAGTTCGTCCTGTCCCCTCTTCAACTCTTCCCTCAGTCCATCAATGCTGTCTTGGATATTCTGCGTGCTCGCCTGGTTAGCCATCGCGCTAGCTTGTATGCTAGTTTGTAGCTCTTGTTGGCTAGCCAGCGCGCTTGCTTGCACGTTCCTCGTGTTAGCTTGTGTGCTAACTTGTATGCTATCTTGTATAGCTTGAATAGCCTTTGCATTAGCCTGCACGTTAGCTTGTAGCTCTCGGTTAGCCTTGGCTTGTAGCTCCTGCCCAGCCAGCATGGTCGCTTGTATTCTTGTTAACCAGGCGGGCTCCACGGGGTCTCCTTCCCTGCCTCCCTGCGTCACGCTCGCCTGAGCCATTTCTTCCGTCATTTCCTCGAGGTTAGATTTTTCCTCCGGTGTTTGTACGTCTTCTGGGGTCTTATTTCTCTCACTTTTTCTCGTGCACATCCTTCCTTTTCTCTTATATCTTTGAATTTTCACCTTTTATTCTGTTTTAGATGGTTTTACTTCCCTTTCTCGAGTTATTTGACCGGGAGCTCTTTCAGTGGTCTCCTATCCACCCATCTCAAAACCGGAAGTCCCAGGCATCCTTTTTACAGTATAAAAAGATTTTATCTTCTCTTTTCAACATGGATAATCACTGTATATCACCTACTATTGACAGACGGTATCTAATAATGACCTCAGGCTGAACAGTTTGGTTGAAAGGCATAACTGTGCAAGGAAGAAATATGAAAGTCTCAATATATAAGGTATATATATTAAGGTCTTCTCACTAGTAGACATCATTGAAGAAATATGAAGGTCTTAATATGTATGGTATATATTAAGGTCTTCTCACTAGTCTACTAGTAGACATTGAAGAAATATATATGAAGGTCTTCACTAGTCTACTAGTAGACATCATTACTACCGCATTACAACCCATAAATTAAAAAGACAACTCATTACTTTACCAAAACTCTTAACGCATGAAACTAAACCATATACACTGTGTGTATATATATATATAAATATATGTGCGAGTGACCAAGCCCAGCAGTTTGTGACACGCGTCTACCTCGGTAATCTTTCAGATTTCTTTTTTGAATCTAGTTAAACTAAGTCTCAGAGCACAAGATGGCGCCGCTATGACGATTGACAATAAATTAGACGACATCCGAGCAAGGATTAAATTCCAGAGAGATGTTAGAGATTGTAATGTTCTCTGCTTCACTGAAACGTGGCTGTCGCCAGAAACCCCGGACCATGCCATCCAACCGGCCGATCACTTCTTCATCCACCGCAAGGATAGAACAGCTGAATCCGGCAAACAGCGCGGAGGTGGGATCGCCTTCATGGTAAACAACAATTGGAGCGATCCAGCCAACGTGAAGGAATTATCGAACCACTGCTGCACCAACCTGGAATATATAACAATCAAGTGTCGTCCTTTCTTCCTTCCGAGAGAGTTAACGGCGATCATCCTTGTAGGAGTGTACATTCCACCGCAAGCCAGCGATAGTGTCGCGCTCTCCAGACTTCACGATGAGGTAAACAAACTCCAAGCCGCGAACGTTAATGCGGCCATTGTGGTAGTGGGTGATTTCAATAGCGCCAATCTGAGAGGTTTTGCCTGACTTCTATCAGCATGTGACTTGTAACACCAGAGGCGGTAACATTTTAGATCACTGTTACTCGCAATTCAAGGCTCATTCTGCTAGTGGCTTTGGTAAGTCTGATCACGCAGCCATTTTCCTTTCACCAAAGTACAAACAGAGAATCAAGAGCACTCCTGTAGTCTCGCGAGAGGTGCAGAAATGGGATGTGACGTCAGAGGAGACGCTCCAGGCTGCGTTTGAGTGCACAGACTGGAGAGTGTTCCGCGACACAGATAACATTAATGTCTACATGGAGACAGTGCTGGACTATGTTCGTACTTTGGTGGAAGAAACAATCCCCACTACCACAATTAGAGTTTACCCAAATCAAAAACCCTGGGTAGACAAATCCGTCCGTGAAGCTCTGAAAGCGCGCACCAAAGCATACAACGACGGCCTGGTGGCAGGCAACATGAATGACCACAAGGTGGCGCGATACAACGTAAGGAGGACAGTGACAGAGGCCAAACGGCGCTACAGAGATAAAATTGAACTCCAGTTTGAACAGGCTGACTCCAGAGCTATGTGGCAGGGGCTCAAAACGATGACAGACTACAAAGGCACCTCCCTCAAACTGAACAGTGACATCTCCTTAGCAAATGACCTCAATACCTTCTATGCGAGGTTTGATGCTGGTAATAACAACACCAGCCCACAAGCCACGGCAATGGGGGGGGGGGGGGGGGTCTGCTGCTGATGGAGACTCAGTGTTCAGGGTAACAGAGCATGAGGTGACGCGGACCTTTAAAAAAGTGAATATCAGGAAGGCAGCAGGACCGGACGGCATCCCCGGCCGCGTCCTAAAAGTCTGTGCCGACCAACTGGCCCCGGTATTCACTGACATATTTAACCTGTCCTTAGAACAGGCTGTCATCCCCACCTGCCTGAAGAAGTCCACTATTATCCCTGTACCCAAAAAATCCAAGCCTGCTTGCCTCAACGACTACCGCCCTGTAGCTCTCACCTCCATAGCCATGAAGTGCTTTGAGAAGCTAGTAAAGGGCTACATCTGCTCCTCCCTCCCCATCAACATGGACCCCCTGCAATTTGCATACCGCCCCAACAGGTCCACGGAGGACGCCATAGCCCATGTGCTGCACACAGCAGCATCACACCTGGACAAGAGGAAGGGGAACTATGTGAGAATGCTATTCATCGACTACAGCTCGGCATTCAATACCATAGTCCCCTCCAAACTCATAGCCAAGCTCAGGGACCTGGGCTTGAACTATGACCTCTGCCAGTGGGTCTTGGACTTCCTGACGGGCAGACCCCAGGTGGTGAGAGCAGGCAACTGCACCTCCTCATCCATCACCCTCAACATAGGGGCCCCCCAGGGCTGTGTTCTGAGTCCCCTCCTCTACTCCCTGTACACACACGACTGTGTGGCTCAGCGGAGTAGCAACACAATCATCAAATTTGCCGACGACACAGTGGTGGTGGGCCTGATCTCTGCCAACGACGAGAGGGCCTACCTGGAAGAGGTCAAGGTCCTGGCGGGATGGTGCCAGGAAAACAGCCTCTCCCTGAACGTCAGCAAAACAAAGGAGATGATTGTGGACTTCAGGAGGTCGGGGGTCAAGGACTACAGCCCCCTCAGCATTGACGGGGCACCGGTTGAGAGAGTCAACAGCTTTAAGTACCTCGGAGCCTACATATCCGAGGACTTGACATGGACCACACACATTGACAGTGTTGTGAAGAAGGCACGACAATGCCTCTACTTCCTCAGGCGCCTAAGGAAGTTCCAAGTCAGTCAGAAGATCCTTAAGAACTTCTACTCATGTACAATAGAGAGCATCCTGACTGGCAACATCACCTCCTGGTTTGGGAATAGCACTGCACAAGACCGAAGCAGACTACAAAGAGTGACACGTTCAGCCGAACGCACAATCGGAGGGGGGCTCCCCACCCTCCAGAACATTTACAACAAGCGGTGCAGGGGGAAGGCTAAGAGAATTATTAAGGACTCGAGCCACCCGAACAACTGCCTCTTTGAACTGCTGCGGTCAGGCAAGCGATACCGGAGTCTCAAGGCGAGCACAGAAAGACTCAGAAGAAGCTTCTATCCCCAGGCCATCAGGCTGCTTAACAAACAATGAACACTACACAACAACAACCATCAAACGCACAAAGCACACACATCCACACGCACACACTCACTTTAAACAAACACACTGTAGCACCCACTCCCCACACTTTATAGCACACACTCACTTTAAACAAACATACTGTAGCACCCACTCCCCACACTTTATATTTATTGATGAAGGATTGCACTACAACTCGTACACCTTACTGTAAATTGTACCTAAATTGTACCTCATCCCATTTCTGCATCTCTGCTTTGCACTATATAATATTGTACATTAGTACACTGCATAGTATTGTATATTATATGGTAACTCAGTTACGTCTATTCTGCATCGAACATTGTACATATGTCTATACTGAACACTGTGACCTCATTTTTTTACATGCTATACTATGTTATTTGATACTATCTTGTCTAGCACAGTCTCTGGAGCGTAACAGTAAGAAGCATTTTGTATGAAAGTATTCTGTACTTCTGTATGACAACTATTAAAGAAACTTGAAACTTGAGCAGAGGAAAAACAGAAAATCATATCTAAAGTTTGGCTGCCTTTTATTTTATTTTTAATAAAGGTTTTTAACTATTTAGAGATACTATAACTGTTTGCTGTTACAGTAAATATGTTCTTAAACATTCAAACTGTGATATAACAAAATATATATATATATATATATATATATATATATATATATATATAAAAAAAAAAAAAAAAGATTTCCTCGCCATCTGACTGCCAGACATGAGTCTCTTACCACTGGGTCCGGTCACATATATATATATATATATATCCCCTAGATGTCATAAACCAATATGAGATTTGCCAGCTCTGGGCTGTTATTCTGTAACTGAACTATCGGTCATCACACGACTGTAGTGGAAAACTGGTTAGACATTCCCAGTGTGGCCAAGGCCTTCGGTTTTTGTGCCAGTAGGACACTATAGGCAGAATTCCCTTCTTACTATTATACTGTATAATACCCCCATGCAAGTCTGTCAACATCTAGCATAGCTCAACAATAGAAAATGAGATACATACACACAAGATTGTAGTCCAACAAAGGTCTGCTAAACTTGACAGATTTGAGACAAGTAAATTGTAACAATAATGACATTTAATCAAGGCACAGTTCTGAATTGCATTATTGATCTTCTGCGTTCCTGTAGTCTGTCCTCTCTAGCGCCCTCTAGCAGTTGATGTAGGCTGGCAGTGATGATGACTGCTTCCAAAACGACTCAAGTGAGATGATCAAGTTAGCAGGACTTGGCAAGCAGACTACCTGGGTTCCATCCTAGAGGCTAATCTCTCCTGTGACAAAATGGCATCCAATGTAATAAAAAAAGTCAACCAACGAACTCGATTCTTGTACCGGATCTCCTCTCTGGTAAACAAGAACACCCTGAAGACTCTGGCAGGAGCACTCATTCAGGGGTACTACGACTATGCTTGCACCTCATGGTACCAAAGCACCTCAAAGGCGCTAAAAACAAAATTACAAACATCTCAAAACAAACTGGTCAGACTACTGCTTGACCTTACTCCTAGAACCCACCTCACCCCTGCCCACTTTGACAACCTAGGATGGCTTAGAGTAGACGACAGAGTACAACAACTTGCAATGGGCCTGGTCTACAAGATACACTACACGACCAAGGTACCCATGTACATGTCAAAATACTTCCCAAAGGTCAGTGAATACCACGATCACAACACCAGAGGGAGCTCCACAAATCATGTTAAACCCAGATTCGGCTCAAATAAGGGACTAAACACGTTTCGCAATTATGCCACATCAATGTGGAACGCCCTACCCAAAGCTGTAAAGGAATGTGGATCACTACCCACTTTCAAAACCTCTCTCAAGGGACACCTACGGGAGACTGCAATTCAACACTGGCCCCTGTAAATATCCTAACCCAACCCCCTCCAATGTACAGTCATTTACCTAGTATGGTTTTGTCAATAGTTCAATGTACAATTGTGTTTGTTTGTACATTGTCTCCTCCCCCCCCCCCCTCAATGTACAGTGTTACTTGTTTATACAGTGTGCCCCCCGCCCCCCCCCCCCCAACCACCTCCAATGTAAATTACCCAGTATGGTTGTCAATATCCCAATGTACCCAACCCCCCCCACCCAACCTCCTCCAATGTACAGTTTCTACGTCAAATGTATATACTCCCTTTTTTTGACTCCTTCTGTATCACAAACAGTACTGTATTTGCAAATCTGGTATGTCATAAATGTATAGATGTAGCAGTACTGACTATCTGTATGTCATGTATGTCATATATGTCTATATGAATTGAAAATGGGGGACCCTGATGGAAACAAGACAAACGTCTTTCTCAGGTCTGCATCCCCTTAACAATTGTATGTATTGAGCCGTACTGTATTGTACCCATTCTGCAATCTGTTAAATAAAGTTTTCATTCATTCATTCATTCATTCATTCATTCATTCGTTTATTTGTCTTATTCCGTGTTACTGTATGTTTCGCACCTTTAGGCGTTTAGTTGGCAACATGACGGTATAAGACGGACACCGCGACATATTCCACGTAAAGAATGGACTAAAGTCATGGGAACAAAGGGGTATGTGAACTCCTAAACTGTGGTCGGAAAAATAAAAACTAGGTCCAATTGTTCTGAGATATCTTCAGTTACTTTGGCAACTTAGTTTGGAGTGTCGCAGGCATAAACTCAGGGTACCATATTTGTACTGTAGTGTGTATACAATTCTAGACAAAGTATGAACAGGCTAGAACAACAGCAAGCTAATAGCCTACATCAGTTAGCTGCACGGTAACAGACAATTATAATGAGCTCTAGAGATCTACTTGATCCAGATAAATAATGCTGTGACCTCGCATCTGGGGGTGACTTAAAGGAACACGCCAACTTTTTGGTAAATTCGCTTATTTGCCATCTACCCTGGAGTTAGACAAGCAGATACATACCCTTTTCTTCTCTGTGCATGCATTAGGCTTAGGGAACAGCCGCACTGTTAGCCTAGCTTAGCGTCATTCACTGGAAGTAGGTGTGCCAGTGTAGCCTAGTTCCCAACAGTCACGAAATACACTCCATATCTTTCCTGTAAACATGTTGTGACCTGTGTATTTACCACGTGGAGAAATAAAAAAAAGTTACATTTTAGTTTTCTAAGCAGATATATACTCGGAACTATTTTTTGCCGAACCACTATTGGGTGCAGTGATTTCATCACCTTTTTTGAAAAACGGGGCTTTTGAGGTGATGAAATCACTGCGCCCAGGCAGCAGTGGTTCTGCAATTTTTTTTCTTCCTAAAATGGTATGTATCTGCTTGTCTAACTCTGGGCCCGGTTGTTCAAACGTAATCCAATTGGATTTCGGATAACAGATTGGATCAAATCTTGAAAATGGGTTGTTCAAAAGAAAAAAAGGATTCTGAAATCGGATTGGATTAGATAATCCAATCTTGATTTTGATCCGGATCAAACCTTCAGTATGCGTTGTTCAAAACCTTTTAGTAGGATTGGGATCACTTTGATCCAAAAAATCTGGATTAAACTGATCCCAGTAGAAGGGTGGATTCAGGGTGGATTTCAGTCACAAAATGTAATGAAACTTTAAAATTGGTTAAATAATCCAATATTTGGATCATGCAGTATACAGTATATACTCATAAGATGTTCACTTAATTTGTTCATCCGTTAGGCTACAGTGATTAAGCAGATAAAGTAGACGCTACGTATTCAGGCTTTCAGTACAGCAAATTCAAAATATTTTGGCCTCATAAAATAATCCCCCAAACAGCTGTCTTTATTGAACACAAATAATATATTTAATTCTAACTGTCACTTATCACTGTATATTAATCACACTGACACGGTCATCAGCCATTAACCAATCAAAAATAGTGTCTAACTATTGCATCCCTCATTCTGACAAAATGCTTGAGGTTGGTCAGGGTCTCCAACGGGCTCAGGTGCATCACGAATGTCACCACTGAGAGGGACATTGCGCATGGCCGCGATGTTGTGTAATACAGGCAAGTATTATGTTGCATGCTTTCTGTGGTTCCACTCTCAAGTAGTTAGTTAAGCCTTAAGGTCCCCCTATAGGGGGACCCTGCTTTTCTTTATCATAAATCGATCAATAGAGACCGTATTAGATCTTCCCTTTATTCATTTGCTTAGATTTCTTGTACACATGATCTCAATAAGGTGGTGAATGAGCTCAGTGAGCATTTTCTCGTACCCCGCAGATTTAACATGATCAAAGATGCAAAAATCATAAATCATAATTTATATTCTCCTTTTCTTCATTACAATTTACTCAGCCTAGTAACAGACACAATATTTCTGACACTGGAAATACATACCCCAAGAACATGCACATTGACCTTGCAGAAGTGGAGCAATCTTCCATTTACTTAGGCATGTACCTTTAGGCGAAATATTCCTACATGTTAAGGCATGCAAAGCGCCTCTTCAGAACTCCATTTAAACGCTCAATTGCACATCTTGTCTTGCAATGAGCAGTGTTAAAGCATGCCTGTGCAGGTGTGTTTGCTCCCAGAAAAGGGGTCATCAGCCATGGTAGTAGTGGGTAGGCACTGTCTCCTAATATTAAGCCATCCGTGAGCCAGCTCCTCCTGATCCAGAGGACACATTTATTTTGGATTTATTTCAGCCCTATCATTGAGGAAGAAGGTGGGTCCTCCCTGGTAGAGCCAGTGATTGCCACAGGAGCTCAGAAAAGAGGCTTGATGTGTCCTTTGGCAAACGGAGATGGTGATTATAAGGCACTTCTGCAAAGAGAGACTGAAAGGGCGGAAGTACAGACTTGTCTGGCAGAGGAACAACTGACTCTTACCTGACTACAGCAAAGCAAGGCTAGACCTGAGATCCGCCTCCTAAAAGCCAAGCTTGTACAAGCTGGTCTCTCCACAGCAGATGATGAAGAACTCTGAAGTTATTTATTTTTGGTAAGTATTGGACATTTAGCCATTTTATTCAATTCAATACATCTTTATTTGAAACTTGTTCTAAATATCCACAATGTACAGTATTTGTGAGTAATGTATATTTGTATTTATTTGTTTTTGAAATAGAAAATGGAAGGGGAACGTTTATATTGTTTTATAGCCTATCCCATTTCGAGCACTGGTTATCCGGATTTGGTAATCCTGAAAAGTTTGTATCTGGATCAGAGTAATCCAATCCGATGTTGCTTTGAAAAAAGGCACAAAAATAAACTGGATTACGTGAACCTGGATAGCAAAACATAGGATTTCCAAATCCGGATCAGTTTTATCCGGATTAAACCTTTTGAAAAACTGGGTAGATGGCAAATAAGCAAGTTCCCAAAAAGTTGGCGTGTTCCTTTAAATGATTAAAAAAATGTATCTGTCATAAATTTATACATTTCAGATAAGGTTCTTTAAAAAATATTTCATACATGATTACACCTTTTAGATCGCAGATCATTTTCAGTAATTTCTGTCAACTAAATCATGGTAACATAGTGGAACATTCCACGTGATGACCATCTGTTGTAAAATAAACATTGGCATAACGTAATTTGGCCATTTCCTATATAATTAATTAATAAACAACTAGTACACAAAGAAAGGGTTTTTACTAGGGATGTTCGATATTGGCTTTTTTACCGATATTGTCCAACTCTTAATTTCCGATACCGATATCAACCGATACCAATTCCCCCCCCCAAAAAACTGAATAATTTCAGGTAATTAACATTACATATCTCTTGTTGTGGAATTAACACAACATTATGCATACTTTTGACAATAAATAAAATAAGAATGTGTTCTTACTTGCTTGCCTGGGTAAATAAAGCTTAAATAAATGTAAAACAAAAAAATAATTGTATTTTACAGATATACCGATATGTATAAAACCGATACCGATATTTTCCGATATTACATTTTAATGCCAATATCGGCCGATAATATCGGTAGGCCGATAATATCGGACATCCCTAGTTTTTACTAAAAACCTGTAACTAAAACAACATCGCCATTTGGCAATATAGTGTAGAAAGGCTGTCCAGTCTTTGACAGGTATACATTTTGGTTTACATACAAGATAGAGAGACAGAGAGAGTCTGCCCATGTGTATGTATTTGCGTGCACGTGTGTGTGGGGGGGGGGGGCACACGTGTGTCATCCTAAGAGTTCCCCTTTTCAATCCAAACAGAATCAAATAGTGCTGAAAACATCTACATTGTTGAGGTGAAGATTTAAGAACTGATGACGGAAAATGACGACAACAAAAGGCTTCTTTCCGCCATCTGGTGCCTGGAGAGGGGGGGGGGGGAGAGAGAGGAGAGAGAGACAGAGAAGGCTGTATGAAGACGGGTGTCTCTAGTGTCTCTGATGGAAGAGACAGAGAATGATTGTCATGCACTTGTCCTAATATACTAACACACTGTAGCACTCAACACTTTGATGAACATTGTTACTCAGCTGATAGAGTTGTGCCCATCCTGATGACTTGTCGTACAGAACTTGTAAGTCGCTTTGACTAAATGACTAAATGTAAATGTAAAATGTAAATACCCATTGGGCCTCATGCATGAAGCGATATAAGAACAGATTTTGTTCTTAACTAGCATTTCCTCTTTGTTCTTACCTGGGATTCAGCAAAGTTTTCTTATTGTTGCTTTTTTCTCAGGCAAGAACAAATTATAAGAGTGGTCGAGAGCAGGGTTCGAATTATCATCTGAGAGCTATGGGGGCCACCTGATTTTTTTTTTTTTTTACAATTTTTTTTCCTGAAATTGTGGCTGTTTTCGAAGTCATAATTAGAGGAATATCTCATTAGGATTAGTCTAATACTAAGTAATAATGACATCACACAACAGTCATTAGACTATTGTGTGATGTCATTATTCAGTCTCATTCTTAACAATCAATATTTGTTAATTTTATTACTCACCTCTGATCAGTGATGCCAGTAACGCGTTACTAAGTAACGCGTTATTGTAATCTGATTACTTTTCCCCGAAAATAGTAATCTAACGCGTTAATCTTTAAAAGCCAGTAATCTGATTGCAGTTACTTGTCCAAGTGGCTGTGCGTTACTATTTCGTTACTATCTCATCATAAATTCATAATGCAGGCGGAATGCAGTATTTTATTTAGTTTTCGACAGTCAAAAATACATTTTGAGCTGTTTTTCTTATTTGCGAGTGACGTCGTGTGGCAGTGAAAGTGTAACTGAGGGGTACAATTCCCTGACTGTATTGTTAGATATGATACTTACTACCACTACCTCTTGTACTTTAGACTCTGGCCACCCAGTACTAGGCATACATAATTATGGTAAACACTCCCACGTAGATGAAACGATCCAACACAAATGTACCAAGTCGAAAGTCTGCGTTTAATAATAATTAATACATAGCAAAAGGTATGTAGAGCAATCACTTAATTACATTTATGATTTGAAATAGGATGCACTTTTATGGCAAATGAGTATTCGTTGGTATATCAATAGAGAACGTCCAATCTCTGGTGGCGCAGGCGGTAAATATACAACCTGGAATATTTAAGGAATAATAGCAATGATACTTTAATGATTATAGAACTGGATACACTAGGGGGGAATTCCGGTCGCTTGTAAGACAACTGGAGAAGGGGGGGGGGGTAGAGTCTGGCTGTATCCGTCTGGCCGAGGGTATCCTGGGAGAACCCACGGTTGTGCGGCTCGGTGCCTCAGCGATCCTCGATCCACAGATGAAAGCAGTTGGACTCTCTGTGGGCCGGCTTCCTCCGGTCCACGATGGAGAGACGTGAAGCGACCTCGTCGTGTAGAGCGTCTCCTCACCTGTCGTCCTCTCCGGGGGGGGGTTTCCAACACACGGCAGTGTTGGTCTTTATCCATAGAATAATCACTGTATACAAAGCATAATCCGTGCCTGGGAAGGCGGGCTGTCGTCGGTAGAATAATCCGGTATGCAGGTCCACTCGCTCGTCGGCTCTGGGGCTCCTCGGGTGCAGCCTCACATGGGGTCGGCCACCCTGGATAAGCAGCCAGTTCTACCCGAAACGATGGGGGTACTGACTACGATAGTATTCTCACCGCACAAAGCACTAGATATGAATAGACTATTATTAGCTTAATAGACTACGTCCAACTCGACGATATAGTGCCAAATATGACTATTCAAATATTAATATACACGATGTCTCAATACCGATGGTAGGCCGAACTTGGCCTTACTCCCACACGTGGCGTCGCGGGGAGGCTTTACGTCTGTCACTCTATGGGAGGGTAAGAAACTGGACTAAAAAGAAGTCCTACTTTAGTAGCGCAGTATATATACGCACTATGAACAAATAGTACCATTAGTGGTGCGGTAGCCAGATTCCTACGCGGAACTAGGACTTGTTCGTACATGTTGAGCGGTACGTTTGAACTGGGTCTGGGGGGTATGGCAGCCTGGCACCAAGGTCTCGACCAATAGTAGAATGGAGACTATTATGGGATGTTCAGTAGGCTAGAATGGATATTCAATGCATATTGTACAAGGAATATACAAGGGATATCAGGGAATATTAGAGAATATACAAATACAATTAAATATATATATATAAATAAATATATATATTCGGTTTAATCTGGCCCTTCACAACAGCCACCCCCTGATTGGTCCCAGACCTAATCAGTTAAGCAGAGACAGATTAATCGCGTTGTCTATTTACACATAAGGGTTTGCTGTAGGGGTCAGTCAACTTCACAAAGTCATAGGGTTATAGGGTCATGGTCATCATCGATTGTGTCTGGGAGTCGGGGCAGTTCTATGAGCCTCGCCACGGGACGGGTGTAAGTGCGACCCTGGACAAGCACTTCAGCTGCTCGGACCTTGCCGTCGGCACCGGTGATCACTTTGCTTACGCGGCCGGCCGGCCACATAGCTCTGGGCAGTGATTGATCAATAATCATGACGACTGTTCCTTCTGTCAAATTGTCTCTCTCCTTTACCCACTTCGGGGCGGGTCTGTAGAGACGGTAGGTAGTGCAGTAGGAATGTCCTTGGTTGTGCACTCTCTATGGTAGTGCAATCATCTATGTTGGGGTCTGCGGAGATAACAGTGCTCAATCCACAAAACATAGGTTTCTTATTCTCAGCCTCCTCTTGACTGGCTTCCCTCGGGATAGGCGTGGGCCACTCTCCTTCCGGGAGCTTTAGGAATGCTGGGCCATCACTGTAGACATTGCGACGGGTGAGGTCATCTAGGGGCATTCCCCGGGTGATGACGTCAGCTGGGTTCTGTTTTGTATCAACGTAGCGCCACTCTGTTTCTCCGGTTAACTCTTCGGTTAAGTCTTGAATCTCGGTGACTCTGACTCCCACGAAGACTTTGTACTTGCATGAGTCCGATTTGATCCAGGCGAGTACTGTCGTGGAATCTGACCACAGGATTGTTCTAGACACCGGTATGGTGAGCTCACGTTGGATGAGCGTGGCTAGGTGCGCTCCGGCTAGGGCTGCGCAGAGCTCTAGACGTGGGATAGATTGTTGCTTGCGTGGGGCTATTCTCGAGCGGGCGAGGACAAATGCTGTGTAGATCTCTCCCCCCTCTTCTTGGGCCCGCAAGTAGGCTACTGATCCGTATGCGACCTCTGAGGCGTCACTGAAGACGTGTAAGTCCATTTTACATGTCTCTGGCCTCACCGTGGGTGGGAAGTAGCTTCGGCGCATATTAACGCCTGGGAGTGAGTGGAGCTCCATCTCCCACTCTCTCCAGGTGGATGCAAGGTGTGCGGGAATGGGGTCGTCCCAGCCCTGGTCCTTGTCCCACAATGCTCGTACAATCATTTTTGCCCTGGTGGTGTACGGTAGAATACATCCTAGCGGGTCATATTGTCGGGCGAGTGTTGTGTACACACTCCGTCTGGTGGTCGGCGCCGCCGCCGGCCTTCCCTGCTCCGTAGTCAGGGGCTTGTGTCTGTAGTGAAGTGAATCTGTTTTGAATCGCCACACCAATCCCAGGGTCATCTCCTGGGCTTCTCCCGGGATTGTAGCCATCCAGGTCTCGCTGCTGGCTGCCTTGTCCTCGGAGGAGAGGCTGCGCAGTACTTGCGGATCGCTGCTGGCCCACTGCCTGAGATCAAAGCCGCCTTTGATCAATGAGGCGCGGAGTTTAATCAGGAGAGCCTTGGCTTCTTCCTGGGTTGAAAGGCTTTGTAGACAGTTGTCTACGTAGAAGCTGTTCTTTACGCTGTGTCGGACCTCTTCGTCCGCTGCTGGGTCCTCTGCTACATGTTTCTGTAGTGCAAATGTAGCACAGCAGGGGCTGCACGTCGTTCCGAAGGGGAGGACTTCCCATTGGTAGATGGCTGGGTGCTCATCTCCTGGCTTCTCTCTCCATAGGAACCGTAACAGGGGCTTGTCCTCCTCTACTAATCTCACCTGCAGGAACATTCCTTTAATGTCCCCGCTGATGGCCACCTTTTCCTGGCGGAAGCGGAGTGGAACGCCGAGTAGGGAGGGGCCGAGTGTGGGACCGGGCAGTAACTCTTTATTCAGATTTTGGGATCCGATCTGGTAGCTGCAGTTAAATACTATGCGGTCTTTACCGTTGTGATGGACCTTGTGGTGAGGCACGTACCACGATTCAGTGGTCTGGTCAGCCTCTTTAATGTCCATCTTTGTGACGTGTCCCGCTGTGATGAGCTTCTCAATCTCGGCGCGGTATACACTCTCTTGGGCGGGGTTCTTGGCTAAGCGCCGCTCCGTGTTCAGCAGGTACCGTTCTGTGGCGTCTGTCTTGGCGTGGAAAGTAGGCATTCCTTCTCGCCGCAGGAGTGGCGTGGCGTATCTCAACACGCCGTTGACCGGGACTCTCTTGGTCCCTGTCTCGAGGAGGTGAATGGCGTAAATGTCATCTTTAGAGCGAATGTCTTTCTTTCCGTTCTTAAAGGGCATTTGTTCCAAGGTCCATAGCCGCTCTACGTGTTGCAGGAGTGCGGTTTCTCCCTCTGTGACTCGGGAGTGGAGACATCTAGTGGCTGTACTTCGGTTGAGAGATTTGGCGAGCGGGCCTTGGAAAGTCCATCCCAAACGGGTCTCGACTGCTGCAGGACAGCCTCGGGGTCCGGTATGAACCCGGTCTATCGGGACAATGAGGTCTGCATGGTCGGAGCCTATCAACAGGGTCGGCATAGCATTGTCTATGAGCGGGATCGGTAACTTGCGCAGATGTGCATATTTCTCCATCAGCTTGGCGACGGGGTATGTGTACCGCGACAGTCCTATTTCTTGGCTGGTGAAAGCGTCTGTAATCTGGTACCGTCGCTCAGGCTGGCCGCTTGCTGCGATAGAGAATGAGACATTCTCGCCCTTTATCGTCTTCAAATCTCGTCTTATTGTCCGAATTGTCATTTGGGTTTCGCTTCCCCGCAGCCCTAGCTGGGCCGCAGCGGAGGCGAGCAGAAGGGTCTTCTCTGACCCGTCATCGAGGACGGCGTAAGTGTCCAGGACTTTATTCTGGTAGCTTAGTGTCACACGCACTACTTTTAGGAGTACTCGGGCTCCACTGCTGCTGGCGGGATCGATGTACATGACGCTCGCTTTGCTGCTGGATGGTGCGGGTGAAGGGCGCCGTCTGTTACTGTCGTGAAGTATGTCCAGATGGGCTCCATCGCACTTGGTGCACCTTTTCTTTAAGCGGCATTCGGCTGCCATGTGTGAGCGCGCACAGCGAAAACAGCGCTTGTTGGACTTTATCCATTGACTTGCTTCCTCCGCGTTCAGCTTGGGGAAGGAGTCACATTGCGCTAGCCAGTGTTCTTTCTCACAGTAGGGGCACACTATCTTCCACTTCTCCGTTCTGGAGGGGGTACTGTGGCTCCTGCTGCTCGGTACTGACTCCGATTGGTGCATCACAGTCACCGATCGTCTTCCATCATTTAGTCGTCTGGTTCCTTCTCTGGAGCCAGGGGTGCTCCGTCCGAATGTATCTAGCCGTAGGCTGCTGACTTCTCTCGCCAGGAAGTCTGCTAGATCGAGGAGGTTCGGTTCGGGGCCATTCGGGTCTCGGTGGTCTCTCTGCCGCCTAAAACGCTCCTGTCGAGCGGGCGGCAGCTTCTCCAAGATCCTTTCCACATTTGAGTTGGCGTAAAGTTCATGCCTCCCCTTCTCTCTCTGCGCTCCCAACATCCCTACCAGGGACTGCACTCTGATGGACAGGTCGTCCAGTGCTCGATTGTCTATTGCTGGGGGTAAGCGGTCGATGTGTCGGATCTCCTGGATCACGTAATCCCATATGCGCCCATACCTCTGGTCCAATGCTACCAGCGCTGCTGTGTATGGGGTGGTGGAAGTCGCGTAGGCGAGCGCTATATTATGTGCGCGGGGTACCTTTAAGTGCTTCAGTAGGATGGCGTATTTATGGCGTTCATCCAATACATCCACCAACATGGTCTCCAGACACATGCGGAGTTCTGTATACTGGGCCCGGTTCTCTTGGGTGAAGTCGGGTACCATAGGCGTGCCAATGTATGACGCTGACTGTGGATACATCGGCGAGCGTTGGGGGAGAGGCCTCCTAGGCGAGTCTCCTCCCGCTCCTTGGTATGGGCTGGTACCGGCAGTGTACCATGGCCCGCTTGTCCAGGTGCTGTTCCTCGGTGCGGGTCGTGCGTCGTGCTCACCCGTGTATAGAGTCGGGGGTCTGTAGCGCAGCTCCGCGGGAGTATAGCCTGGGCTGTACCGGACCTCCTGGTCCGGTAGAGTACTGTGCTGTCGTCGGGCGCGGTTCTCCTCCTCTTCCTCTTCGTCTTCAGTTAGGTCATCCAGTGCTTGTAGTCTCTGGTTTAGCCTCTCCACAGGATATGCTGCTCCTTCCCGGTTGCTAGGTCTCGCTTGGACCGGTGGGGGGAGGTGGTCTGTGGGGGGTATAGACCTCGTCTGTTGGTCAAGTTCAGGGTTGTTTACTCGGCTAGGGGATGCCGCCCTGGAGGTGTGTCTAGACGAGTTCCTGGAGCCTCTGGCGGAGGGAGAGGGTGTTGTCCGTCTGATCAGCTGTTCTATTAGTTGCGCTTGCTGTCTGTCGCGCTCTGCGTCCCGTAGAGCACCAGCAGCTGCTCGCTGGCTGTCTGCTCGGTCTCGGGCCACATTCTCTTCCATCTGAATGCGTCTTATTTCTAGACGTATATGCTCTTCTTCGCTCCGCTGCTGGATCTGCAGTCGGTCGCGTTCAGCAGCGGCGTTCAGGCTGATGAGGAAGGCCTGCTGTAGGGTCCTCTCTGCCTCGCTGGGAGAAGGCGGTTGTATAGGGGAGCCTTCCCTCGGGGTACTCCTTGCGGAGCCTTGGAGCTCTATCTCCACGGTGCTCTCCCCGTCTTCTTCCGTGCCGAGTTCTCTCTCTGTAGCGTTGTATTCCTCCCGGGACTCATCGGGGACTACTTCTTCAGTACTGGCGGGGTGTGAAGTCATGTCTGGTTCCCACTGGTCCCCACCGTGAGCTTGGTCAGTTACATTAGAACCCGTAGGGGCCTCTATGGTCGGGGTAGTCTGGGCGTTGGGGTTAGACATACTTTTACTTTCTAGTTTTACCGCGTTTACTGTTAGTAGAAGACTAGGTTGTTGACTGACAGCGTAAGCCTCTAAGTACTGAGGGAGCCGTCGTTCGCGCTGCGGGCGTTGGTTAGGAGGATCGTTTCGTGGAGTGTTCATCATAGGCCATTTCAATATTAATAACACTATATTAATATTACACTAATTACCATCCGGCTCGAAGGACCAATTGTAACTGAGGGGTACAATTCCCTGACTGTATTGTTAGATATGATACTTACTACCACTACCTCTTGTACTTTAGACTCTGGCCACCCAGTACTAGGCATAAATAATTATGGTAAACACTCCCACGTAGATGAAACGATCCAACACAAATGTACCAAGTCGAAAGTCTGCGTTTAATAATAATTAATACATAGCAAAAGGTATGTAGAGCAATCACTTAATTACATTTATGATTTGAAATAGGATGCACTTTTATGGCAAATGAGTATTCGTTGGTATATCAATAGAGAACGTCCAATCTCTGGTGGCGCAGGCGGTAAATATACAACCTGGAATATTTAAGGAATAATAGCAATGATACTTTAATGATTATAGAACTGGATACACTAGGGGGGAATTCCGGTCGCTTGTAAGACAACTGGAGAAGGGGGGGGGGGGGTAGAGTCTGGCTGTATCCGTCTGGCCGAGGGTATCCTGGGAGAACCCACGGTTGTGCGGCTCGGTGCCTCAGCGATCCTCGATCCACAGATGAAAGCAGTTGGACTCTCTGTGGGCCGGCTTCCTCCGGTCCACGATGGAGAGACGTGAAGCGACCTCGTCGTGTAGAGCGTCTCCTCACCTGTCGTCCTCTCCGGGGGGGGGTTTCCAACACACGGCAGTGTTGGTCTTTATCCATAGAATAATCACTGTATACAAAGCATAATCCGTGCCTGGGAAGGCGGGCTGTCGTCGGTAGAATAATCCGGTATGCAGGTCCACTCGCTCGTCGGCTCTGGGGCTCCTCGGGTGCAGCCTCACATGGGGTCGGCCACCCTGGATAAGCAGCCAGTTCTACCCGAAACGATGGGGGTACTGACTACGATAGTATTCTCACCGCACGAAGCACTACATATGAATAGACTATTATTAGCTTAATAGACTACGTCCAACTCGACGATATAGTGCCAAATATGACTATTCAAATATTAATATACACAATGTCTCAATACCGATGGTAGGCCGAACTTGGCCTTACTCCCACACGTGGCGTCGCGGGGAGGCTTTACGTCTGTCACTCTATGGGAGGGTAAGAAACTGGACTAAAAAGAAGTCCTACTTTAGTAGCGCAGTATATATACGCACTATGAACAAATAGTACCATTAGTGGTGCGGTAGCCAGATTCCTACGCGGAACTAGGACTTGTTCGTACATGTTGAGCGGTACGTTTGAACTGGGTCTGGGGGGTATGGCAGCCTGGCACCAAGGTCTCGACCAATAGTAGAATGGAGACTTATGGGATGTTCAGTAGGCTAGAATGGATATTCAATGCATATTGTACAAGGAATATACAAGGGATATCAGGGAATATTAGAGAATATACAAATACAATTAAATATATATATATAAATAAATATATATATTCGGTTTAATCTGGCCCTTCACAACAGAAAGGGTTACACAAGAATGTGTCCCGCGGCGTGACTGGTCCCTCTGTCTGTGAGTGACTCTGCTTTGGTCAAATCACATTCCCCATCCACAGTCTGCGAATCAGAGGCAGAGTAGGGCGGGTCTTCACAGCACGTCATGTGACATATGCGCCAATCGTGTGACAGCAGGGCTCCGTCGTTAGAATTCCACCCCAAAACGGTTGTCTAAACGCAAAATTAAAAGTGATTGCGGTTTCTGTTCAGACTTCCATCCCAAAACGCTCGTCTAAACGTAGCCTCAATCACTACTTCACGTTCATATGCGGAGGAAACAAAATACTGTCTACCGCTAAAAACAGCACATCCAATTGCATTGAAAGCATCTGGAATCACAACACTAGCCGACGCTTCGACTAGGTACAGGAGGACTCGGATGTCCAACAGCAAAAGAGAGAGATTGTTTCTTTCCCTTTTGATTAATGTATATTTGATGGTGGCAGAGCAAAAGCTCTTATTTGCCAGATTTACAGTTAATTTACATGTTAAAGAGAGACTGATTGTATGTTTATAGAGAGACATTTATAAAAACAATTTAATAGTTACAGTTGATATAATTGAATAGTTCAGCCTGCATTTGTTAGATGTTTGATTGATTGATTGAAAAGTTTATTAACAGATTGCAGAATGGGTACAGTACAGTACAGCTCAATACATACAATTGTTAAGGGGATGCAGACCAGAGAAAGACTTTCGTCTTGTTTACATCAGGGTCCCCCATTTTCAATTCATCATTGTCATGTGTCATTGTCATCACATCAACATGTGATACACTGGTTTTGTAAAACCACTGGCTGGCTGCTCTAATGCTGTGAGCATCATAGACTGTTGCTTTACCATACTTGATGGTACAGAAGCTGAAGCACTAGTTTAACAATTTACGTTATGTGCAGAGAAACAAGTTAAAAACAATTTATGCACTTTCAATAAAGCGTTTAAAAAAAACTGTTGGGGGAACGACGACGACTTCGTAACCTAGTTACTTTCAAAGTAACTAAGTTACTCTGATAATCAAGTAATCAGTAAAGTAACTTAGATTACTTTTTAAAGGAGTAATCAGTAATCAGTAATCAGATTACTTTTACAAGTAATCTGTGGCATCACTGCCTCTGATATATAATGCCATATTTACTTATTTGCATTTTGCACCTGATAAAATACAACAATTTAATAAAAAAAATTTGACCAAAATGTATGAACTTGAATTAACATTTATTTGTCTCTGCACTTATAAATCAAAAACTAACTAAATAATCGAATGGAAAATAAATAGTTGTATGGCACAACAGCAGCATTTATCAGGATACAGTAAGTAACATTATCATCTGATAATAAAATGAACATAAAATAAATACTTGTATAAATCAAAATAAATAATGTTATAAACAAATGTGCACAGGTAATCAAGAGAACTGAATGAAAAATAAATTAGAAGTAGCAGCATCTTCTTAGAACAACGAGAAGAAAAGTAACTACTGCAGCACGTCGCCGACATGCAGACCGGAAGAGCCGGGATTCAAACCACTGACCACTTTTATCCAAAGTGAGTGGTGACGACTATAGCTCTACCTCCTGAGCTACAGCCGCCACATCATGATGACTTAAAGTGTCACACAGGCAGCCAGGGGTTGATGCCTTTTCTATCTCAGACCACGAGAGTAATAACAACATCTGCAATTAGAGCTCTGCATTATCAGAAGCCATTACATCAAGCTATAGATTGCATCATCTCAAGTGGCAATTGTTACGTTTTTCTTAACACTTTCTCCCACAAATCTGTCAAAATGCAAAAACTATACAATGATCAAAATACCAGCAGCATGTTACCAAATAAGCAGCAACATTACATCAAGTAAACAACAGTAACAACAACTTCCTCAGTTGTTCCTCCTACAGCTCTAAAGTGTCTCATGTCAGTCCAGAATCCAGAAGACCCATCACGCCCGCTCCCTGCAGCTGAGTTTTTCCTCTTCACTCGTTCTCTCTTCGGTTCCGTCTGTCTGCACATTTGAGGTTTATTGTTTATTTATATATGTCTAGTTGTTGTGTTACATACATACATTTACTCTATTTCCGAGGGACAAATTGTCTGCTTCTTCTTCACGAGGTTGGAGTAGCGTTAAACTCATGGGCGACGCTCATGGGCGACGCATATCGGCTTGGATGTGAAATGCAGCCTATTCCACAACATTAATTACTCTGTTCTTTTAAAAACTGAAAATAAAAATATGATCTATTAACAATTTATTTAGGTAACATAAATAATAATTCGTACATAAATAAAAAAATAAATAAAAAAATTTATAATTTTTTTTTGAGAGACCCCCACAGGGGGTTTTGACTATGGGGGCTCAGACTATAGCTATGGGGGCTGAGCCCCCATTGGCCCCCTCATAATTCGAACACTGGTCGAGAGCACTCTTACCGAAATAAGAAATTCTTACCCAGATGAGAAACATTTAAAAAAGCCTACCATTCATAATAATAATAATAATACATACGATTTATACAGCGCTTTTCCTAATTCTCAAAGACACTTTACAAAACAAACAATATAATACAATACAGTTTTAGTAGATCAAATTAAAAAATATATATAAAATGGTGAGAGAGGAAGGAGTTCATGGGTTGAAAGCAAACCATTGGTCAATTGCCCCCAAATACAGTACCCCCAAATAAGACTTTATAAACCCATGCAGAACTTTTCAATAATAATTATTATTATTATTACAACTTATTGCGTGCGTTCTGCTTCTGAAATGGATTATATATTGCTGTTAGAACAGTTAGATGCTGGCTGCCCAGGCCGTACGCATATAACGCATATTTACAACCTCTCCTCTCTTCTCTTCTCTGTATAGATGTAGCAGTACTGTCTATCTGTATGTCATGTATGTCATATTATGATGAATTGAAAATGGGGGACCCTGATGTAAACTAGACGAAAGTCTTTCTCTGGTCTGCATCCCCTTAACAATTGTGTGTATTGAGCTGTACTGTATTGTACCAATTCTACAATCTGTTAATAAAATGTTCAATCAATCAATCAAAACTCTGCTCCACACCTAAAGTTCTGAGCGCACTCAGAGTTTTAGCCACGGACATTTCAGAGAGAGATGACATCTCTCCACGGACATTTCAGAGAGAGATGACATCGTTTTCCTAGCGGCAACGCTCAAGGGTGTTTTCGTTTTGAAAACTCGCCGACAACAGTGCCATGTAATTTGCGCAGATCAGATACGGAGCCGTTCATGCCCATTGCCCATGCCCAGTAGAGACCGACGCCAAATTCTCCCCTGGCTGGACCTCGACTCCGTCCATTAGTCCAAACATCAGAACTATTTCTGGGAGTCACTTGCAATATCGCGCTATAATTAATATAATTTGCTGTCTCCCGACACCAACCAGCCATATGGGGAGGCTATACAGGATATCAGCTGCGTCCTCCTTAGTTTGCATATTCATGTGTAACACGCACGGTTATTTCCAGTGTTTACAGCAGAGCTGTCCCAAGTAGCTGCGGCTCCCATGTGTTGTCAAGTTATTGTTATAAGGAGCCCAGTCCAAACTACAACAGTCTGCATACCCTTAACAATTGTGTGTATTGAGCCGTATTGTATTGTGTACCCATTCTGCAATCTGTTAAATAAAGTTTTCATTCATTTCTACTAGCGTTAACGTTACTACAAAACTCTTCCAGGGCTTTCTTGTATTTAGGAAATCCCTGAACATGATATTGCATTGGTTTGTGATAGATTATTAGTTACTGGGTATTTCAAAGTACCTCATATTTGGTGCCATTTTAAAGCTAACAACTAGGGCTTTCCAATGATATAAAATAAGTGTATGATTATCATCATAATTTTTATTATTATGGTTCATATGTAGTTGCACTTGAACTTGTTGAAATTAAACTTGGAAGATAAAAATGTATTAAATTACACTTTCCTTGCTTAAATCAGATTTATGTATATTGAATGGAATGTAGACAATCTTGTTGGCAATATAGAACAGCTGACAGATTAGAAATAGCATCTATTGTTCAAAAGTTATTAATTAATTAATGAAACTAGATTTGATAAAAAAAATTATATATTTTTTTATTTACATATTGTGATGATAATTATAAAACGTTCATGTGTGTGTTAAAAATGTTCTTCAAACTTACCCCATTATCTTCATAGAGCCTTGTCTTCCTTCTAGAACCTCGCCCTTCTTGAACGTTTTGTCCTGGGTAGGGGAATGACGGCGCTGTTCCTGGATCTCAGCCGGTGCTGTTAGCATGGGAGCTAGTTCCAGCATCTAGACACTGCCGTCAATTCTAAGTTGATCAAATGAGATATGTTACATATAGGAATATGACCCACTAATGAATACACTAAATACAGCAATGTGGCTTATTTGAAAACACTGCATTTGCGAAATAAATACGACAACTGTGTTGCCGTTAGCCTGCAGCTAGCCTGCAACTAGCGCTGAATGTTAGCCAACTCACAGGTAACTCTCCCTGGGGGGAAATTGCTAGTCGCACACAGTAGATTTCAAAACAAGATTTTTGATGGAAAATATGACCAGAATCTCTGTAAAAACATCTCACAAACACTATAGACGGTCATAAAAGTTAACGAATGCTATAAGAAGTCCAACAGATTAGTAAAACAGTACTTACACGGTCGTTTCAAAATGTACAGGCAGGCGCGGATTCCCCGGAGAAAATTCATTGTGCGACCGCTCGCTCTGGGGGAAAGGTTGGAAAACGGGAGCTGCGGTTGACAGGGTTTTTTATAGACTTCTGGTGAGAGCTGCAGAGTGATACTTGCTGTGTGTGTGGGGGCCAGTGTTCGTAATATGGCCACAAAAAATGGTGTCCCTCCGCCAAAAAATGAGAAAATAGTGCCGAAAAGAAAAGACAGTGCGCTATTGGGCGGTACCGCGTCGGGTGCTTTAGGAGAGTTAATAGCCTCGATGCTAACTATATACATGGAGAATGCCATTTACATTAGCATGTAGCTAACAACATCGGAGATCTTTTTGTGAGACTAAACTATCCGCTCTTGGTGGTAAATTGTGTTGATGTTGGTTTTGTTTCATCAACAAATGAGAGGCAGAACACACAGTGAATGTATCCGTTTAGTTTATTGCACTTTTATTGCACTGTTTCTTGCTGAAAAATAAATGCTACGTTGCTAAAATGGCTCACGTGAGGTATTTAAAGATGGTGGACTGTTGTTTTTTAGCAGGAAGTGTTGTGGCGCGTTCAACCTTTCTGATTGGTTGAAAATGGCCTTCATGTTTGAACTACATCGCCACCTACTGCTTTGGCATTGTAGCCTACTACAGTACTACATGTATATACATCACTCGGTGCTCAGGAGGCAAAACGATGTCTAAGTTGCCTGCCATTACGTAGCGTTCTGAAAAACGAAACTGAAACGAATCGTTCTGGCCCTAATGTAACCGCAGCTGAGTCGTGAGACGTGTGTGTGTGTGTGTCATTTTGAGATCGCAAAGCGCTTCCTGTTGAATATATCAGACCGGGATCAGATGGCGAAACTCTGCTGTCTTACACCCGCCTTATAAGGAGATGGTGGGCGTGTCTGTATGCAAATTAATTTAGCGCGAACGCGCTTTTGAGTTTAAGAATGAGTGGGATTCATCATGCAAATCTCCTGGGTACACACAGATTTCAACATTAAAAACGGCTTGATGAATGTGGCGGTGGCTTTTCTTATTGTTCTCTTAACAGACAGGTAAGCAAGAATATAAGAAAAATAATAAGAGTGTATTGTTGAATGAGGCCCATTGTTCAATTAATAAACTGTATGCCTCACTGTGTAGAAGAGATTGGGATCATTCTTTTGTGCAAGTGTAGCCGGTGTGATCTTACTGCGTTGTATTTTGTCGATTCGACCCCCGTTAAGGGATCGCCCTGAGTGGGAGTTGAACCCCGATCTCCCGCGTCATGGGCGGCATCACAGACCACTATACCAAGAGGTGAATCCACCTCTTGCTACTGGGTCTGGATGCCTCTGGGGAGTGAGTTTACTTGCAGTACCGCTTAACGTCCACAGCCACTTCACTTACTGTACCTCGTGACTGTGGATAGACTGCGGTACCTCCGTTACACAAGGCAACATCACACAGTAAAATTCGCAGTGTCAAATTAACACTTAAAGAGTCGAATTTAACACTATTCCAGAGTGTATATGACTCCAACTACGAATAGTGTTAAATCGACTCTTGCTCCTGTGTTAAATTTTTTGAGTTAAATTAACTCTAAATAGAGTACAAATTTAACACTCGCTTACACTGTATGGTGTTATTTAAATCGACTCTTGCTCCCGTGTTAAATTTTTTGAGTTAAATTAACTCTAATAGAGTACAAATTTAACACTCGCTTACACTGTATGGTGTTATTTAAACTTAACACTATAGGTTTAATAACACTTGAGAGTGTAATTATTATTCTCAGAAGTGTTGATAATTTACTCTTATGTGATAACAAATTAACTCTGATTGAGTTGAATTCCAATGCTCATTAACACTGCATTGAGTTATTAAAAGTTAACACTGAGGTCAAATAACTCTGCTGAAGTGTTGCCATTACACAGTACTGTGTTGATAATTTACTCACTAGTAGTGAAAAAACAGCTCTGCAAATAACACCCATTAACACTGCACAGTGTCAATGAAACCGGACACTATATTGGTGAAAATAAACCTCACTGGTGTTAATTTTACACTTAATTTACTCTTGTGAAATTGCATTTACATACAATATACATTAAAAAATCACAAGTTACCACAAAATGATTTCAACAATTTTATTGTTGGTCAGGCAGGGTCAGGCAGGCTTATAAAAAAATAAAACATAAATATACATTGACCTCAGCAGGTCTGCATAAAGTGCAATATGGAACAATACTTCACAGCTGATTTATACAACACCTTTACAACTATATAGGGTTGGGCATCGTTTGGATTTGAACGATTCCGGTTCAGATTTTTTTTGAAAATGTGTACATTTTTTCATACTATTCACATTTTCAGTTGACTTGATACAGTTTAATTTGGTTGCTGTACTGTAACTATGGTATTAATTAACAAAGTAAAAAAAATAAAAAATTAAGAATCGAAATGCAAATATGTTACTTCCGGTTCCAGAACCGGATGTTAGGAACCGGTTGCTATTAGAACCGGTTTTCGGTACCCAACCCTATTTACAACTCCGTCTGGATGCAGTAATAAAACAATCACATTAGCAGGTCTGCATAAAGTGGCAATATGGAACAATATACTTTGAGCAATCTGTCGTTCGATAATTCATTTTAATATCAAATGGTTTAAAGTAACAAAGCTGATTTATATCCAAGACCTTTACAACTCCGTCTGGATGCAGTCTGACCTTAAAGGCATGGTAATGGTCATCAAAACACATGGTTTCCATCAGTTTTCCACAGAGCAATACACTGTCATCTTTCACAGCAATAGTCTTGATCTTACAAAACACAGGCATCTCAAATGCTACCTCAGTACAGATAATCAAGTCACAGCGGTACTCTGTACCATGATGTTTTATCCACTTGGCAGAAAAAACACTGGTTACATCTCCAAATAAGGAAGCAATCTCTGGACCTTCTTTGAGCTCAACAAGTGCCACCATCTTTCCTGGACCTATGGTTAATCTTTCTTTGGTAAAGGACTCCCGATACATTGCCATACAACTTTGGTGCTTTTGGGCTAATGTCTTTGTAATGTTTTTAAAGCTTTTTAATTGTCTCTTAAAGAAGTTATGTTTAGCTTCATAACGCATGCACCACATGTGCAGAATTGGGCCAATGTTCCTTATATTACGAGGGTAATGTATCATGAAGTGATGCTTTGGCAATAGGTTGCTTCTAGGAAATAACTGCTTGAAGAGCCGATGATGATCAGTGATTACATGTTTGAGATAAATGGTCATGCCATATGACAGGACTGGTGAAAATACAATGTTAACAATCTGTAGAAGCAAAAGCAGAAGATGCCAGTACTTATCATCAGTCTGTATTAAATCACCAAATATCAGAGGCATATTGCGCAACAAGCACCAAGACTGTGTGGCATTCAACCCCAAATCCTTACTTTCATCCAACAACTTGACTCTTGGCGGACGGTTTCGCTGCTGATTGTAACCATAGTCAAAAGCATGTATTCTGCCAGCCAGTTGTTCAGCATTTAGAAGTTTCTCCTGAAGAATGTACTTGAGAATAAGTTTCACCTCAAACTGAGCAACCCCCTCTAAAATATCATGCATGATATCTACAGAGAAGTTTGTGGCTGTGTTGAAATACTCAAGTGAATTCAACAGACAACTGCGTTTCACGCCATATATATGAGGTAGCGTTGGATCTGTCTGTATAGTTTGACAGTGTTGTGCGTGCATCTCAACAGTTCTTAGTACAACAGCTGGATCATCTTCACAGAATACAGTCTGAAAACGAGCTTTCTCAAGGAGACAGAAACGACAGCAATACCGAGCCCCAAATGACTCTACAAACCCAAACAGACCATGCAAGCCAAGGTTATCCCCAGTGACCTGAACTATGGTACCACGAATTACGTGTCTAAACATGGGAATTTTAAGTCCCTCTGTCTCCAGTACTTTCAGATCATTGACAAGTGGCTCAAGTATCAAATTGAAATCATAACGCTTAATGTCCTGTGCATGGAAAAGAGCACACAAATGAATATTAATCAAAGAGGAATTATAGATTGGGGGGAAATTTCTTAATGTAAAGTATACACCACCTAATTTATGTATACCCTTTTTAGAGCCCAATGGATTTGCAGTTTCAAAGTCATCATAAAAAAGTTGAATTTGAAAGGAATCTTTTTCTACTGAAAACAGGGGACTTTCTTTCAAATAGGTGGCACCTCTCAAGTCTGCATACACACCTTCCTTAGTCATGTGCCTGGGCTTTAACATGTCTGCAAGTTCTGGGTTTTGAAAAATGCTCTTCAGCGTTTCCAAAATGGGAACATATGCAAACTTATCAGTTACAATGACCTGGTCATATGTCCCAGTAGTTTTGTTTCTTCTGCTGTCAAATCTTGTGCCAAGCACCTTTTCAACGGGTTCAACTTTTCCCCATTTCTCTTTGAAGTGTTTGTTTATTTTTGCCTCAGAATTTAAGTGTGTGAATGGGTTTTCCAACTTTTGGAATGACTGTTCTAAGCTGTTCTTATTTTCTGTGTCCTGTGGAGATAAGCACTGTAGAGCTGCATCTTTAGCGTGACTATGAATCTCAGAAATCACTTCTTCCATGGTTGAGACAAAACTTTTTACAGTAGACTGACTGGTTCCAGCAGCCTTGAGTTGTGCAACAGCAGTTGCACACATATCGAGAGTGCCCCTATTAGAGTTTCTGAACAGTCCACATGTGGCCGTCGCATCGACATCAGATGTTGTGGCGGTCTCATCTACATTAGCGATCACCGCCTCTCCTACACTGTTTACATTAACATCAGTGTCAACCTCTTGGTCAATATACTCGGTGTGTTTGTTGTCTAAATGTTTCCTAAAACCTGAAAACGTACCAAACCTATAGCCACATCCAGTCTGAGCACATTTAAGGCGAAGCTTTTTTCCTTGAACGTAACCGTGAACTATTCGCAAATGCCTAACAAGCCTATTTGTACAACCTAACTCCTTCCGACAATCAAAACACTTCATGGCGGAGGAGAAGCCTCATGCATTAATGAAGCAACCTCGCCCTAACTTCAGCAACACGAGGACTCTCCTTGACTTTCCCAACATCAATACTATACACAGTGGTCTGGAGGAACGTGTACATGTTGCGCAGCATGGTGTTGTATGCTGTGCCAAACACATAATGTGCCTTAAAGAGTTCATCTAAAGCACCAAGAGAAGAGATTGACTTGCAAGGTATGGCCTTCTTGTCAAGAATGATGTAGAACCGGTGGATCGCATTCTTCTTCACTCCAACAGCCAGGAGATAGGGTTGATTGCTGGTAGTGATGGCATCAAGATGCTCTTGGATGCTTGTTCCAGTCTGAGAAGACAAACACACATGGAGAAACAATTAGAATTACATGATTGTGGCGGCTGGGTGGCGCAGCAGTCACGAAAGGGGCTAAGAATTGGCATAACGACTAACATTGGAATGGGAGAAAAACAGAGAAAAAGGAGGGGGGAATATAAAAAATAATAATAATAATAATTACATGATTGTAGCATTATAATTATAAATTTGTACATTAGGAGAAAATACCAACCTTCTTGAAGATCACAAGATGCTGCTCCGCGTTGGACGCCGACACCTTCCCTGGTCTCTTCTGCCCCTGAGCAGAGGGTGGGATCAAGTGCAACAGCAGTAGAATCGATGAGAGGTCACTGTCCCAACCTGTAACGATACAAGTTGGATGTTAAGACACTTGAATTATGTAGACCATAAACAAAATTCAGTCCATCTGCAATGTTAGCAGTATTTTTACAAAATAAGATAAAAGACAGCAGTTCATCACAAGAAGCTCTGCCACTCAAAATATGAATATACAGTACCAGTAAAAAGCTTGGATGCACTCATTCAAGTGAATGGGAAGACACTTTTGACTGGTTGATAATACAAAATGCCTCGTACATTTTTCACAGAAGTTCAGTGAAAAACAACAAGAATGGTATGCTCAAAAGCAGCTTACCAACGTCAGCATCCACTTCAGTGTCATCCTCAGGAGGATCAGCTATCAGCAGGAGCTCTTGAAGCTCACTGGTGGATGGAAGCCGTCTGCATTGTTGGATGATCTTTTTCTTGTATGTGGTCGGCCACTTTTCCAGAAGCTTGCCCGATACACCTTCTCCAAACATCAGAACGAAATCCTGTTCAACCTGTAGAGGGGTGATTGGGGGACAATTTCAGGATTTCACAGCCAACCAAAGTTAGTGGGTGCTAGTTGAGGTACAATACATCTACCGTCTATCATTCAAGTGTCACAAAATGGTCAAAATAATGGCAGATAATTACCACAGGCCGAAACGTTGTGTTCAAGTATATTAAAACTTGGGAACACTACAGACGGTGTGCAGACTTTTTTTCCACATTACAGATCTATTTTGAGTCTAGCACCCGTGACTATACACTTGGGATGTGCGTGAGTCTTTTCTACTAACTATAGATAATTACCAAGCCCTTGACGTCTTGGAAACGTGGAAAGTCAGACAGTATGTTGCTTGACTGCTGGGGGTCGAGGACCTTGTTGTGCCTATAGTCAAATGTCAGTTTCATCTTGTTCTTCACTGTGTCCTCATCAGCTGAATGTTTCATTAGTGAGATCGCTTCCTTGCACTCCTCTTCGCTCAGGGCAGTCTCTGCAACAACATGGGAATCTCGTCTGGCAGTTGGTCCTCCTCCACGAGATGGTTCTCCACAGGATTCTACAGAATATGGGGAAAAACACAAAAAAAAAGAATCTACCAAAGGCCTGATTGATGGAGTTCTGCAGGTACACAGTCATGGCCGTAGCCAGCTATGAGGCCACCGAGGTCAAACTCCCCAACCAAACAAGCACACCATTGATTTAATTGACATATAAATCACACATAAAGATCTAACTATTACTCCTCTCTGAGCATGAATATAAAACAG
The DNA here is from genome assembly GCF_963971535.1 of Notolepis coatsorum. Taxonomy (NCBI): domain Eukaryota; kingdom Metazoa; phylum Chordata; class Actinopteri; order Aulopiformes; family Paralepididae; genus Notolepis; species Notolepis coatsorum. Next base: position 99,515,752 of record NC_140168.1, on the reverse strand, counting down.
GTGATCTATTTACTGTGTAAACCTTATGCAATATTCATCATGGATATTTGGATACTTGAAATCTGTATGAACTGAGTAGTTAGTATCAAATGAAATAAGATGGAACAGTTCCATGCATTAATTGCTCATATTTGCTCATTACCAGTATGGTATTGTTTAAATTGTACAGCTTTTTGTGTCTCTGTCTTTGTCTGTCCTTATTTTGTGTACTTTCAGTGAGCCAAGAAGTGGAGAAATATATTAATACTTCAGTAAAATTATTTTTTTTACCAACAACAGGTGACTTTATTATAGATAATGCATTTTGAATGAATAGGTTGGGTTGTATAACTCATTTTGGTATGCATTTAGCCCATTCACCAAATTATAAATGCATAAGAGACCACAGGGCTTTGGTGCACTCTTTAGGCCACTCACCTGTAAGTGCCCCCACGTCCTGTAAATTACTTTGTGAGTGACTGACCTTAAGTTGATCTCTAGATAATAAAGTTTGTATAAAAAAAAAATGTACCTCCCTAATTTCTAAACCCTGGCTACGGCCCTGTATACAGTAATCAATAATGCTGCTTGTTTTGTTAATCAACTCGTTGTACTCAAGATATGCATTATTAGTGTTACCTCCAAATGATGATCGTTTGTCTTTAGCAGCGGTTCTCTGAATAGTTTTAATCCTCCAGGCCAAGTATCCACTGCCACTCTGGCCATCATAATAATGCTCCTTGGAGGGTGGAATAAAAACAGACACTTCACATTTAAAAGTGAAAAACAGCATGCTCTGGTAGGATTAAAAATGTATCAATATTGCCACAACCATTACTGTGTGCAACTCACATAGCCATTCTTAGAGTGTGGGTCACTGAGGTAGGGGAATAAGGTCACGATCCCTCTGGCATACTTTTCCTTCAGATGTCTGGGTGGTGAAGTACTGGAAGATTAAGATTAAAGAAGAATGTATTTCTCAGTCATATTCCCTGGATTTCATTTAGATTTCAAATTAATCGGAAAGCTAGATTGAGAACAAACTAAAAACAAGGAGCTAATTACCCATTCTTCTCTGTCAAGTCAGCTGCCAATAGGTTCACCATTTTCCTTCTGTTGTCATCGTGCAAGGACTTGGTTCGATTGTATTCATTTATTATGCATTCTCCACCAGATTTCTCACGAAGAATGGATTCCACCAACTTGAAGCACAAAAGCACATGCACAAAAAACAATTCAGTGTTAGGAATATACTGTAGACTGCAATTCAAAGTTAAGGTAAAGGATAAGTATCCTTAATATCAGTTTTAACCCTATCTGAGGTCTGTCTAGCATGCTTCTGACTCGTGGAGATGATAATTTGAGAGATCCATCCAATCTCAAGTGAGCTACAATATTCTTACAGGCACGCGACCAGTACAATGGAAAAGATGGGGGCATAACATTGACAGTAAAAAACATGCATTTCTGAGTTGTGAATCACAGGGTGATGCATACATATTACATGTGTGTCAACTCTTACTTGCTTGGCCTCTGTATCCAGCCTATGGCGTTTTCGTGAAGGGTCCTCTGAAATGATGACAGTATCCTGTGATCCTGACGAATCCAGGGATGATGGCTGTGACCCTGACGAATCCAGGGATGATGGTTGGGACCACTCAGATGAGGCTAGCGTGGAGACAGACTGCTCAGATGAGGCTAGCGTGGAGACAGGATAAATAAATAAAAAGATTATACACAGTTTCCTCATAAAGATGTCCCTTATCTAATCGAATGTAAGCTTCACATGACAAATAACTTATTCATTAAATATATATTACAAATGTAATCAAACCTGTGTCATATTTGATGATTAGCACCCCAGTGGATGCATCTCTTGCTACCTCCTCAAAAACATTGTCATCCAATTCGGTCCCCGAACTGTCAAAAACTTTCACACCTTCCGTTACAGCTGGGACACCAAACTTTGCAAATGCTAGAAACGGGCACAAAAGCTTTTGTAAACAGAAATGTCATTGGATGTATCCAGTGATTTCTAAATCTACTCACTAAATATTCACTTAATCTTGAATAATTGCTGTCTGCAATACAATAGATGAAGCCACAGATCCACCCAGTGGATAACCATTGAGTATCACATTGAGGACAATTTCCCAATGATCCCAATTTCTTACCTGCACTCAGAAACTCGATCAGATTTATTTCTGTAATCCGAACAAACTTTTGGACATCTCCCAGTTGTACTTTCAACAGCATGCTTGCAGCAAGCCTGCAAGAGAGTTACCAACGAGTGGGCAACTTGAACACAGGGAAGTGTGGGAAATTAGTGTCAGGCTGGAATATTCAGTGACTTTGTACTTATTATTTACCTTATTGGGGACATTGATCTAAGTTAAGTTATTATTAAATGTTTTACTTAGATCAATGTCCCCAATAAGGTAAATAATAAGTACAAAGTCACTGAATATTCAAGCCTGACACTAATTTCCCACAGATGCAAACAGACAAAAAAAGGAGAGCTATATAACCCAGGGTTTTTTCCTTGCATTTTCCCTGTGTTTCTTCCATTAAACGCAATCAACCATATTGTATGCATTCTAATGCACTCACTCTCATAACACACCATTTCACAGTACAGATTACTTATATCATTCAAGGGTATTTCCCCGCATTAACATTAGCAAGACACATTTGAAAAAACTCACGAAGGGTATAGGCTGGCTCACGTTCAAGGCCTCCCTCAACGTGAAATGACGCACGTGCAGTCTTCTTGGCTGTCGCCGAAATCTGTGGACTTAACAAAATAATAACATTGGTCAAATGCCAAATAACTGTTACTTGATTTCATACTGTAGGACACATTTACCTCAGAACATGGCATGCAAATGGTTGTTACTAAGCCAATGTTAGCAGCTTGGTAACAGGGCCTTCCTTGCATTTTCCCTGTGTTTCTTCCATTAAACTCAATCAACCATATTGTATGCATTCTAATGCACTCACTCTCATAACACACCATTTCATAGTACAGATTACTTATATCATTCAAGGGTATTTCCCCGCATTAACATTAGCAAGACACATTTGAAAAAACTCACGAAGGGTATAGGCTGGCTCATGTTCAAGGCCTCCCTCAACGTGAAATGGCGCACGTGCAGTCTTCTTGGCTGTCGCCGAAATCTGTGGACTTAACAAAATAATAACATTGGTCAAATGCCAAATAACTGTTACTTGATTTCATACTGTAGGACACATTTACCTCAGAACATGGCATGCAAATGTTTGTTACTAAGCCAATGTTAGCAGCTTGGTAACAGGGCCTTCCTTGCATTTTCCCTGTGTTTCTTCCATTAAACTCAATCAACCATATTGTATGCATTCTAATGCACTCACTCTCATAACACACCATTTCATAGTACAGATTACTTATATCATTCAAGGGTATTTCCCCGCATTAACATTAGCTAGCAAGACACATTTGAAAAAACTCACGAAGGGCTGGCTCACGTTCAAGGCCTCACTCAATGTGAAATGGCGCACGTGCGTGCACTCTTCTTGGCTGTCGCCGAAATCTGTGGTGTAACTGAGGGGTACAATTCCCTGACTGTATTGTTAGATATGATACTTACTACCACTACCTCTTGTACTTTAGACTCTGGCCACCCAGTACTAGGCATAAATAATTATGGTAAACACTCCCACGTAGATGAAACGATCCAACACAAATGTACCAAGTCGAAAGTCTGCGTTTAATAATAATTAATACATAGCAAAAGGTATGTAGAGCAATCACTTAATTACATTTATGATTTGAAATAGGATGCACTTTTATGGCAAATGAGTATTCGTTGGTATATCAATAGAGAACGTCCAATCTCTGGTGGCGCAGGCGGTAAATATACAACCTGGAATATTTAAGGAATAATAGCAATGATACTTTAATGATTATAGAACTGGATACACTAGGGGGGAATTCCGGTCGCTTGTAAGACAACTGGAGAAGGGGGGGGGGGGGTAGAGTCTGGCTGTATCCGTCTGGCCGAGGGTATCCTGGGAGAACCCACGGTTGTGCGGCTCGGTGCCTCAGCGATCCTCGATCCACAGATGAAAGCAGTTGGACTCTCTGTGGGCCGGCTTCCTCCGGTCCACGATGGAGAGACGTGAAGCGACCTCGTCGTGTAGAGCGTCTCCTCACCTGTCGTCCTCTCCGGGGGGGGGGTTTCCAACACACGGCAGTGTTGGTCTTTATCCATAGAATAATCACTGTATACAAAGCATAATCCGTGCCTGGGAAGGCGGGCTGTCGTCGGTAGAATAATCCGGTATGCAGGTCCACTCGCTCGTCGGCTCTGGGGCTCCTCGGGTGCAGCCTCACATGGGGTCGGCCACCCTGGATAAGCAGCCAGTTCTACCCGAAACGATAGGGGTACTGACTACGATAGTATTCTCACCGCACGAAGCACTACATATGAATAGACTATTATTAGCTTAATAGACTACGTCCAACTCGACGATATAGTGCCAAATATGACTATTCAAATATTAATATACACGATGTCTCAATACCGATGGTAGGCCGAACTTGGCCTTACTCCCACACGTGGCGTCGCGGGGAGGCTTTACGTCTGTCACTCTATTGGAGGGTAAGAAACTGGACTAAAAAGGAAGTCCTACTTTAGTAGCGCAGTATATATACGCACTATGAACAAATAGTACCATTAGTGGTGCGGTAGCCAGATTCCTACGCGGAACTAGGACTTGTTCGTACATGTTGAGCGGTACGTTTGAACTGGGTCTGGGGGGTATGGCAGCCTGGCACCAAGGTCTCGACCAATAGTAGAATGGAGACTATTATGGGATGTTCAGTAGGCTAGAATGGATATTCAATGCATATTGTACAAGGAATATACAAGGGATATCAGGGAATATTAGAGAATATACAAATACAATTAAATATATATATATAAATAAATATATATATTCGGTTTAATCTGGCCCTTCACAACAGCCACCCCCTGATTGGTCCCAGACCTAATCAGTTAAGCAGAGACAGATTAATCGCGTTGTCTATTTACACATAAGGGTTTGCTGTAGGGGTCAGTCAACTTCACAAAGTCATAGGGTTATAGGGTCATGGTCATCATCGATTGTGTCTGGGAGTCGGGGCAGTTCTATGAGCCTCGCCACGGGACGGGTGTAAGTGCGACCCTGGACAAGCACTTCAGCTGCTCGGACCTTGCCGTCGGCACCGGTGATCACTTTGCTTACGCGGCCGGCCGGCCACATAGCTCTGGGCAGTGATTGATCAATAATCATGACGACTGTTCCTTCTGTCAAATTGTCTCTCTCCTTTACCCACTTCTGGCGGGTCTGTAGAGACGGTAGGTAGTGCAGTAGGAATGTCCTTTGTTGTGCACTCTCTATGGTAGTGCAATCATCTATGTTGGGGTCTGCGGAGATAACAGTGCTCAATCCACAGAACATAGGTTTCTTATTCTCAGCCTCCTCTTGACTTGCTTCCCTCGGGATAGGCTGGAGCCACTCTCCTTCCGGGAGCTTTAGGAATGCTGGGCCGTCACTGTAGACATTGCGACGGGTGAGGTCATCTAGGGGCATTCCCCGGGTGATGACGTCAGCTGGGTTCTGTTTTGTATCAACGTAGCGCCACTCTGTTTCTCCGGTTAACTCTTCGGTTAAGTCTTGAATCTCGGTGACTCTGACTCCCACGAAGACTTTGTACTTGCATGAGTCCGATTTGATCCAGGCGAGTACTGTCGTGGAATCTGACCACAGGATTGTTCTAGACACCGGTATGGTGAGCTCACGTTGGATGAGCGTGGCTAGGTGCGCTCCGGCTAGGGCTGCGCAGAGCTCTAGACGTGGGATAGATTGTTGCTTGCGTGGGGCTATTCTCGAGCGGGCGAGGACAAATGCTGTGTAGATCTCTCCCCCCTCTTCTTGGGCCCGCAAGTAGGCTACTGATCCGTATGCGACCTCTGAGGCGTCACTGAAGACGTGTAAGTCCATTTTACATGTCTCTGGCCTCACCGTGGGTGGGAAGTAGCTTCGGCGCATATTAACGCCTGGGAGTGAGTGGAGCTCCATCTCCCACTCTCTCCAGGTGGATGCAAGGTGTGCGGGAATGGGGTCGTCCCAGCCCTGGTCCTTGTCCCACAATGCTCGTACAATCATTTTTGCCCTGGTGGTGTACGGTAGAATACATCCTAGCGGGTCATATTGTCGGGCGAGTGTTGTGTACACACTCCGTCTGGTGGTCGGCGCCGCCGCCGGCCTTCCCTGCTCCGTAGTCAGGGGCTTGTGTCTGTAGTGAAGCGAATCTGTTTTGAATCGCCACACCAATCCCAGGGTCATCTCCTGGGCTTCTCCCGGGATGGTAGCCATCCAGGTCTCGCTGCTGGCTGCCTTGTCCTCGGAGGAGAGGCTGCGCAGTACTTGCGGATCGCTGCTGGCCCACTGCCTGAGATCAAAGCCGCCTTTGATCAATGAGGCGCGGAGTTTAATCAGGAGAGCCTCGGCTTCTTCCTGGGTTGAAAGGCTTTGTAGACAGTTGTCTACGTAGAAGCTGTTCTTTACGCTGTGTCGGACCTCTTCGTCCGCTGCTGGGTCCTCTGCTACATGTTTCTGTAGTGCAAATGTAGCACAGCAGGGGCTGCACGTCGTTCCGAAGGGGAGGACTTCCCATTGGTAGATGGCTGGGTGCTCATCTCCTGGCTTCTCTCTCCATAGGAACCGTAACAGGGGCTTGTCCTCCTCTACTAATCTCACCTGCAGGAACATTCCTTTAATGTCCCCGCTGATGGCCACCTTTTCCTGGCGGAAGCGGAGTAGAACGCCGAGTAGGGAGGGGCCGAGTGTGGGACCGGGCAGTAACTCTTTATTCAGATTTTGGGATCCGATCTGGTAGCTGCAGTTAAATACTATGCGGTCTTTACCGTTGTGATGGACCTTGTGGTGAGGCACGTACCACGATTCGGTGGTCTGGTCAGCCTCTTTAATGTCCATCTTTGTGACGTGTCCCGCTGTGATGAGCTTCTCAATCTCAGCGCGGTATACACTCTCTTGGGCGGGGTTCTTGGCTAAGCGCCGCTCCGTGTTCAGCAGGTACCGTTCTGTGGCGTCTGTCTTGGCGTGGAAAGTAGGCATTCCTTCTCGCCGCAGGAGTGGCGTGGCGTATCTCAACACGCCGTTGACCGGGACTCTCTTGGTCCCTGTCTCGAGGAGGTGAATGGCGTAAATGTCATCTTTAGAGCGAATGTCTTTCTTTCCGTTCTTAAAGGGCATTTGTTCCAAGGTCCATAGCCGCTCTACGTGTTGCAGGAGTGCGGTTTCTCCCTCTGTGACTCGGGAGTGGAGACATCTAGTGGCTGTACTTCGGTTGAGAGATTTGGCCAGCGGGCCTTGGAGAGTCCATCCCAAACGGGTCTCGACTGCTGCAGGACAGCCTCGGGGTCCAGTATGAACCCGGTCTATCGGGACAATGAGGTCTGCATGGTCGGAGCCTATCAACAGGGTCGGCATAGCATTGTCTATGAGCGGAATCGGTAACTTGCGCAGATGTGCATATTTCTCCATCAGCTTGGCGACGGGGTATGTGTACCGCGACAGTCCTATTTCTTGGCTGGTGAAAGCGTCTGTAATCTGGTACCGTCGCTCAGGCTGGCCGCTTGCTGCGATAGAGAATGAGACATTCTCGCCCTTTATCGTCTTCAAATCTCGTCTTATTGTCCGAATTGTCATTTGGGTTTCGCTTCCCCGCAGCCTTAGCTGGGCCGCAGCGGAGGCGAGCAGAAGGGTCTTCTCTGACCCGTCATCGAGGACGGCGTAAGTGTCCAGGACTTTATTCTGGTAGCTTAGTGTCACACGCACTACTTTTAGGAGTACTCGGGCTCCACTGCTGCTGGCGGGATCGATGTACATGACGCTCGCTTTGCTGCTGGATGGTGCGGGTGAAGGGCGCCTTCTGTTACTGTCGTGAAGTATGTCCAGATGGGCTCCATCGCACTTGGTGCACCTTTTCTTTAAGCGGCATTCGGCTGCCATGTGTGAGCGCGCACAGCGAAAACAGCGCTTGTTGGACTTTATCCATTGACTTGCTTCCTCCGCGTTCAGCTTGGGGAAGGAGTCACATTGCGCTAGCCAGTGTTCTTTCTCACAGTAGGGGCACACTATCTTCCACGTCTCCGTTCTGGAGGGGGTACTGTGGCTCCTGCTGCTCGGTACTGACTCCGATTGGTGCATCACAGTCACCGATCTTCTTCCATCATTTAGTCGTCTGGTTCCTTCTCTGGAGCCAGGGGTGCTCCGTCCGAATGTATCTAGCCGTAGGCTGCTGACTTCTCTCGCCAGGAAGTCTGCTAGATCGAGGAGGTTCGGTTCGGGGCCATTCGGGTCTCGGTGGTCTCTCTGCCGCCTAAAACGCTCCTGTCGAGCGGGCGGCAGCTTCTCCAAGATCCTTTCCACATTTGAGTTGGCGTAAAGTTCATGCCTCCCCTTCTCTCTCTGCGCTCCCAACATCCCTACCAGGGACTGCACTCTGATGGACAGGTCGTCCAGTGCTCGATTGTCTATTGCTGGGGGTAAGCGGTCGATGTGTCGGATCTCCTGGATCACGTAATCCCATATGCGCCCATACCTCTGGTCCAATGCTACCAGCGCTGCTGTGTATGGGGTGGTGGAAGTCGCGTAGGTGAGCGCTATATTATGTGCGCGGGGTACCTTTAAGTGCTTCAGTAGGATGGCGTATTTATGGCGTTCATCCAATACATCCACCAACATGGTCTCCAGACACATGCGGAGTTCTGTATACTGGGCCCGGTTCTCTTGGGTGAAGTCGGGTACCATAGGCGTGCCAATGTATGACGCTGACTGTGGATACATCGGCGAGCGTTGGGGGAGAGGCCTCCTAGGCGAGTCTCCTCCCGCTCCTTGGTATGGGCTGGTACCGGCAGTGTACCATGGCCCGCTTGTCCAGGTGCTGTTCCTCGGTGCGGGTCGTGCGTCGTGCTCACCCGTGTATAGAGTCGGGGGTCTGTAGCGCAGTTCCGCGGGAGTATAGCCTGGGCTGTACCGGACCTCCTGGTCCGGTAGAGTACTGTGCTGTCGTCGGGCGCGGTTCTCCTCCTCTTCCTCTTCGTCTTCAGTTAGGTCATCCAGTGCTTGTAGTCTCTGGTTTAGCCTCTCCACAGGATATGCTGCTCCTTCCCGGTTGCTAGGTCTCGCTTGGACCGGTGGGGGGAGGTGGTCTGTGGGGGGTATAGACCTCGTCTGTTGGTCAAGTTCAGGGTTGTTTACTCGGCTAGGGGATGCCGCCCTGGAGGTGTGTCTAGACGAGTTCCTGGAGCCTCTGGCGGAGGGAGAGGGTGTTGTCCGTCTGATCAGCTGTTCTATTAGTTGCGCTTGCTGTCTGTCGCGCTCTGCGTCCCGTAGAGCACCAGCAGCTGCTCGCTGGCTGTCTGCTCGGTCTCGGGCCACATTCTCTTCCATCTGAATGCGTCTTATTTCTAGATGTATATGCTCTTCTTCGCTCCGCTGCTGGATCTGCAGTCGGTCGCGTTCAGCAGCGGCGTTCAGGCTGATGAGGAAGGCCTGCTGTAGGGTCCTCTCTGCCTCGCTGGGAGAAGGCGGTTGTATAGGGGAGCCTTCCCTCGGGGTACTCCTTGCGGAGCCTTGGAGCTCTATCTCCACGGTGCTCTCCCCGTCTTCTTCCGTGCCGAGTTCTCTCTCGGTAGCGTTGTATTCCTCCCGGGACTCATCGGGGATGTAGGATAATAATAGTATTCAAATAGGAATAGAGTCAAATGACTTGCTCACTCAGAGGGTCCAGATAATAAGGTTTATTATCCAGATCAAATCAAATCATGGCAACAATAGAGAATATGGCTGGAGATCCTACCTAAACAGACCAGCTCCGTCAGTCAGGTAAAAAGATCTAGTTCCCCAGTTGGGGGAGCAGTTAAGTACCAGGTGAACAATGGGGGGAGTGGGGGAAGGGGAGGGGAGGAAGGGGGCGTAGTTCATACATATATTCCACAGTTGGGTCCTTTTCTCTTTTATAATGTGGCTGGGACAAGTATTCTCAGATGTATGACTGGAATAGGTAAGGTCAGCATAACATGAGATAATAAATGAGATAAAATAGTAAAATTATAAACTTGTTGTGACCTATTTTGGTCATAGGGTCAATAAATGAAAAGAAATATAAAATAGTAAACACATGAGATACACAATTTAAAGGAATGAATAAATGAGATAATTTGGTGAAATATAAAATAAACAATTAAAGGAATGAAAGTAAATATAAAATGAATTAATAAATGAGATAGAATATGGTGAAATATAAAATAAACAAAGTAAATATAAAATGAATGTAATATAAAATACACAATTAAAGATAAAATGAGTTATTATTTGAATGTCAGTATTTATACAGTGTGGGTTAAGATCTATGTGTATTTTTAGGGTTGTGAATATCGCCCCTTTTACTTTTTACTTGATGGCAACACCTTTTACTTTAGTATATACACTGTCATCTGGCTATGACCATCAGGTCAATGGTAAAATATAAAAGCATTTAAAGGTTGGCAAACAGATATAAACGTGAATGAAAGAAATGAAAAGAAATATAAAATGAATTAAAATAGTAAACAATGAGATAAAATGGTAAAATATACATCATTTAAAGGTTGGATAAAGAAATGAAAAGAAATATAAAATGAATTAGAATAGTAAACAATGAGATAAAACGGTAAAAACATGAATGGAATAGGACTTAATGCAAATATGACCATCAGCTCAGTGAATGACACAATTTACAGGAATGTTAAAGAGAAATATAAAATGAATTAAAATAGTAAACAATGAGATAAAACGGTAAAATATACATCATTTAAAGGTTGGATAAAGAAATGAAAAGAAATATAAAATGAATTAGAATAGTAAACAATGAGATAAAACGGTAAAAACATGAATGGAATAGGACTTAATGCAAATATGACCATCAGCTCAGTGAATGACACAATTTACAGGAATGTTAAAGAGAAATATAAAATGAATTAAAATAGTAAACAATGAGATAAAACGGTAAAATATACATCATTTAAAGGTTGGATAAAGAAATGAAAAGAAATATAAAATGAATTAGAATAGTAAACAATGAGATAAAACGGTAAAAACATGAATGGAATAGGACTTAATGCAAATATGACCATCAGCTCAGTGAATGACACAATTTACAGGAATGTTAAAGAGAAATATAAAATGAATTAAAATAGTAAACAATGAGATAAAACGGTAAAATATACATCATTTAAAGGTTGGATAAAGAAATGAAAAGAAATATAAAATGAATTAGAATAGTAAACAATGAGATAAAACGGTAAAAACATGAATGGAATAGGACTTAATGCAAATATGACCATCAGCTCAGTGAATGACACAATTTACAGGAATGTTAAAGAGAAATATAAAATGAATTAAAATAGTAAACATTAGAGGTTCTGCATTGTGGATTCTAGTGCGTATCTGTGGAAGTATGGTGCAAGGGGGTTGGTGGGTTCGTTTTGCGTTTCTTCTCTCATGGTCGTGGCGATCATCATGGTTATCGGGGGGGGTTGGCTTGTGCAGAGTACTTTTGTGATGTATCCAACTCCGAATTTTATAGTATGCACACACACTACTAGGATAACAAATATTATTATTGCATACATAATGTACCGAACTACCACTGCTCCTATTGTACCAAGTTTCTCGGTCATCCAATCGGACATGGTATACGTTGGCGGGATGTGTGCGGCTCTGGAGATGTTGTGCAGGTGTTCAATGATGCTTGGTATAGTCATGTTGTCGTTTGCAGGTATGTAGACACAGCATTCTTGACCGATTAGTTTACATGTTCCTCCAGTACTAGATAGCAGGAAGTCCAGTGCTGCTCTGTTCTGCAATGTCATCAATCTGATTGATGTCAGTTCGTTGCTGACGAGTGACAGTCCTTCAGCATCTGTGTTGGCTAAGTCTTCTATCAGTGTGGATAGGTCTGCGATTTGATCTAGGGCTGACATCACACCATAGGAGGGGATTAGTGCTCTGAAAAAGTCGCATGTCTTGCAGGCCCGGTCATGTGTGTGGAAGTGATTTGCGTGGCGTGTCTTTCTAGTCAGTGGGTGTTGTGGTAGGGTCGGTGTCACTCTCATGGCTGGCACTAAATATCCTAATGCACATGTGCCTTTCCATCCGGGTGGAAGGGACGGGTAAGCTTGTGCGCCACATATCCAGTAGGTCCCAGGCGGTGCTGGTGTTGTCGTTCGTTGGGTGGTGGGGGTTTCTTTGGTTGTGGGTTTCAGTGGTGTCTTTACAGGGTGGATGTTGTCCCAGGGTGGTGTTAATCTTTGTTGGCGGATGGGGTAGATATTGTCTCTGGTCCGGGGGGATATCGTTCTTCGTTTGCGGGTCGCCTGGGGCACTTCACAATGTTCCAACACCCCGACATTCTTTCCCCAACCCTTTTGAGATACACATTCTGTAAACTTCACTGGGGTAATAGAAACTGGTATTCCATTTGTATCATGACTTTGTCGAATCTTCATGTTTGATTTTGTGCAGCTTTCAGCTGTCCCTGTGGACTTGTTTAGAGAGGCTTTGTGGCATTCTGTTAGTGGGAGGCCCATTAACGGAAAACCATCTTCGGTAGAATGGGGTATTAAGCCGCATACATAGCAATTTGATTGGTTAGCAAAATGTGCGACTGCTTGGCTTAGCTTTAAATATAGATTGTTGCGGTGACTGTTAACATATCTTTTGGTGCGTTCAACTGCTTTCCCCTTACCGCCCTTAAACCCATTGATCCATGATTGAGGTTCGTCCAGTGTCGCCCACACAATGCATCCCGCTATGCCACATGCGATGATTAAGCAGTTCCAGTTGGTGGTCATTTTTCCTATTGTTATTGGTCTCATGGTAGATTTGCCCTTTTGCAGTGGGATGCGTGGATCCAGGATGCTTTTCCGTCGCACTTTACTGCCGTGTCCGTTACTAGCAGCACCTGAAATGGACCAGACCATCTGGGGTTTAGTTTACTTTTTCTTTTGAACACCATTATATATACATAGTCACCTGGGTTCAATCCATGACATGGTGTTGTTGGTGGTTGTGGTTGTGCCTGCCTCACTAAGGGGTGGAGCCTCTTCATCTGGGCACACAAAGCTTTGTAATAGTTAATAGCAATTTCGTCTGCTAGCAATAACTGGACTTGTGATAACGGGGGAAGCATTGTGGTTGGTGTCGACATTGGACGTCCAAATAATATCTCGTGAGGTGACAATCCTGTTCCTCTGTTTGGCATTGATCTCATTTGCATTAATACTAAGGGGAGGGCGTCGGGCCATTTAAGGCCTGTCTCTGTACATGTCTTAGCTAGACGGTTCTTGATGGTTGAGTTTTGTCTTTCTACCGCACCTGCACTTTCAGGGTGGTAGGGTGTGTGCAGGTGTATTTTCATGCCTAATGCGGTAGATAAGTTGTTTATCAGTTGTGCCGTAAAGTGCGTACCTCTGTCTGAATTTATGGAGTGTGGACACCCGAATCTTGGAATTATTTCTCTGACTAATACCTTAGCTACTGCTTGAGCGTCGTTGCGTCTGCATGGGAAGACTTCGACCCATTTAGAGAACATATCTACTAAGACTAGCGCGTACTGGTATCCCATGCTTTTTTCTAATTGGATGAAATCCATTTGGATGTTAACAAATGGTCCCCAAGGTGGTGGGTGGGCGCCACGTCTAGTCTTTATAGCTTTACCTATATTGTGTTGATTGCATACAACACATCTTGAGCAGTATTGGTGAGCTAAACTGGTGATACCTGGCGCGTGCCACTGTGAAGTGATACTGCCCACCATTGCGAATTTTGACACGTGGCTAAGTCCATGTGCTAATCTTACTAACAGGGGGAGGAGTTGTTTTGGAGCTACAACTCTACCGTCAGCATGTTTCCACATGCCGTCTGGCATTTTGGAACAACCTGCTGACGTCCATACTGGCCACTCAGATGTCGCCTCTGCCTGTAATGAAACGACATGATCAAAAGTGGGAGTATTATCATTGGCGATTGTGATAGCCATTTGTTTTACCAACAGGGAGGGGACGGTCGCTGCCCTTTTGGCACAGTGATCCGCTCTGGCGTTTCCCTTTGCAACCAGAGAAGGAGAAGAAGAATGTGCAACACATTTTACAACAGCCAATAGCTTAGGAAGTAAACACGCCTCTAGTAGGTTAGTGACTAATACAGCATGTTTGATGGGAATGCCTGATGTCTTAATGAACCCTCTGTGTTTCCATATTAATCCCACATTGTGCACTACATTGAACGCATAACTTGAGTCGGTGAAAATTGTAGCAGACTTACCCCTGGCCAACACGCACGCTCTCGTCAAAGCGAAGATCTCCGCTGCCTGTGCTGAACAATTATTAGGTAGTTTTGCACTTTCAATCATCACATGGTCATCAACAACAGCGTATCCAGCATTCAAATCACATCCATTAGTGTGTCTTGACGCGCTACCGTCAACATAATATACTAGATCACTGTTAACTAGTGGTGTTTGTTGTAAGTCGGCTCTGGGTGAGGTGACAGCTGAGATTGTATCAATACAGTTATGTGACATTTCGTTATCCTCATATAGGGGAACAAAATTTGCTGGGTTTATTGGCGGTGCACGTTTTATGGTCAAGTTTGGGTTTGCCAATAGGATCGCTGTGTATGTAGTGTGTCTGGATGCTGATAAGTGTTGTGTAGCTGCGTTTTGTAAAATAATACACACAGAATGCGGGACGTAGACTGTTACTGGATGTTCTAGAGTAATGTTGGCGCTTCTCGATACGCAGAACGCGGCTGCAGCAACTGACCGTAGACACGGAGCATACCCCAAGGCTACACTATCAAGTCTTTGTGAATAGTATGCTATTGGTCTCATCTTGTCGCAATTTCTCTGGGCTAGGATCCCTGTCGCATAGCCTTCTTTCTGCGGCAAAAAGTGAGAATTCCATACTGTAGTCTGGCATGCCAAGGCCGGGCGCTGTGGTTAAAGCTTCTTTCATTGCTTGGAACGCAAGTTGTAGTGTCGGAGTCCATGCGATTTGTTTGGGTTGGTCAGATAACGTTAGTGCACGAAGAGGCTGGTCTAATGCGGCGTAGTTGAACACGTGTTGGCGACAAAAATTAGCTGCTCCCAAAAATGATAGCATTTCTGTCTTTGATTTTGGATTGGGGCAGTTTTGCAGAGCTTGTACTCGGGTGTGGGATATTACCCGTTTCGAACCGTCGAGTGTGTGTCCCAGGTATTTTACTCTGGTTTTGCAAAACTGTAGTTTTGGCAATGACGCTTTGTGTCCTTTGTTTGCAAGGGCAGTCAATAGTATGACAGAGTCTGTGTGGCATGCTGCTTCACTTGGGGATGACAACAATAGGTCATCTATGAACATTAACAGTGTACTTCCGCCGGGGAACTGTATATCTTTTAGGTCGTGGTGCAAAGCTTGACTATACAATGTTCCTGATTCTGTGTATCCTTGTGGTGCTCTCGTCCACGTCAGTTGTTTACCATTAAATTCGAAAGCGAAAAGATATTGTGAGTCGGCATGGATTGGGAAACTAAAATATGCACTGGATAAATCCACTACTGTGTAATGTGTTGTTGTTGTGGGGATTAATGCCATTACTGTAGATGAATCAGAAACCAATGGGGTGATGGGGATCACGCATTGATTTATGGCTCTCAAGTCTTGTATAAATCGCCAATCACGTTTGTTAGCCTTTATAATGGGACAAATTGGTGTGTTGCAAGGACTTTCGCAGTGTTTTAAAATGCCTTGTGATAGCAGTGATTCTATTACTGGTGTTATTCCATCGATGGCTTCCTGTTTCAGCGGATACTGCTCAAGTTTGGGAGGGGTACAATCTGGTTTCAGTGTGACTCTGTGGGGGACTGCAGATGTCATTAGCCCGACTTCAGTGGAGTGTGATGCCCACAGTTTATGGGGTACCTTAGACAATGAAGTTTCAGGAAGGAAAACAGCATGTGGGGGCTCTGGTATGCATATCAATGGCCCTTCAATCATGAATGGGGGTGTGGCTATTATGTATCCATCTTTCAATCTAGTTAAATTCCACCCATTTTTCATCTTAACAGTGTGGGAGGTAGCTGTTCTTTTGTCTGTCTGTAGTCTCTTCATCATGGGGGACAAGTCCTGTTCTCCTTCCGCCGTGTCGAATGCGATTGCTATGTGTGGGGTATAATCAGAGTCATGAATTGCCACTCTTTGAACTTCTGATAAGATTACTGTGGCTGCAATGCCCTCATGGGAGATGTATATTTCTGAGAATGCTGGAAACAGTGTGGTCTTACCAATGGATGATTTTACCTTTTCTATATATACTTTTGGTACGTCTGTATCCCATTTGGACGCTGTTACGTGGTGTTCGGCCAGGAACTTCATCTGTAAACACCTCGCGTTCACTCCTGTGTCGGCTTCTGTTATTTCTTTCAATGCTGTGGAAACAAACTCATTGATAGGATCATTATTTAATTTCCATCTGTATTCTATCACATTTCCCACTCGTTGTGACATCATCTGTTGCATTTCAATTCTTTCTCCCTTCTCTGGTAGCTGTAAAAAGACTCCATCTTGTGAGCAGTAAATGTTAGCGTTCATTTTACAAAGCAAATCTCGTCCACAAAGGTTAACTGCTGCTTTAGATGTTAATAACAAAGAGTGTTCAGTTGAAAAAGAATCGCTAGTTGATTCTATTTTAACTGGTATAGACAAAGGGATTGTCTGTGGGACACCGCTTATCCCGACTGTTAATACAGACTGTCCAGACAAGGGTAATGCCATTGTGCTCTCATCAATTGATGATTGTGTGGCTCCGGTGTCTATCATGAAAGTAACTTCTTTGTTATTTATCATTAAGTTAATTTTGGGTTCCTCTTCGGGATTTGCTGTTAATATTTGCATAACATTCTCCAGACAGATCTTTTTTTCCTGTTGGCACCTCTATGCGACATTCGTCGCCTCGTCTCCTTTGAACGGATCCGCCATAGTGTAATCTGCATATGGTGGGGCGCTAGGATGGGGTTTGTGGGGCCTGCGTGAGTCTCTTTGCATATATTCCCCTTTGTTCCCATTGTTTCTATTCTCCTTTGGACAATAGAACGCCACATGGCCCTTTTGTTGGCAAATATGACATGTTACATGGGGACACTCCTGTATTCGGTGTCCTGGTTGATTGCAGTGGTAACATGTTTGTACCCCGTTCCTCTGTGGAGGCCCGTTTCGCGTGTTCCCACCCCCACCCCTTTGGTTGTTTCCCTGAGGGTAATAATTTCTAGCTGGATAGCAGTGTATTGTTTCCTCTTTTACCACCTCTGGTCGAGATACAAAGACTCCGATGTCTTTGATGACACGTTTCTTGTCGTGATGCTGTCGTTCTATATTGATGGCTGCGTTCTTAACGTTTGTAATAGGAGAGCTCTCCCAATCTAACTGGACGGCTTTCAAATGTTTTCCAACGTGTGGTAGGAGGCCGTTAACGAAATAGGATACCTGGATTGCGAGTCCCTCGTCTGCCGTTAATCCGCTGTTCGCGGCCCAAGCCGCTTTGAATTTACTGTAAAACGCATCGACTGTTTCAGACTCGTTTTGAACGCAAGCTGTGATATTTGACATGCATGCATTTCGCCTTGCCAAACCTTGTACCGCGGCTGTTATCGCAGTAATACACTGTTCTCTAGTGTTGTTTTCACTCCAGGCATCACTGCTTGGAATAGCCATTTGCGTTGAGACGCTGTGATATTTATTTCCTAGACATCCCAACATTAGCTGTTTCATGTCCCTAGGGGTCGGGCTATAGCAATGGCATATTAAATCCAATTGTTCGATAAAACCCATTGGGTCTCTGTCGGGTTTGGGAAATTGTTCAACGAGTCCTTTTAATTCTGTCGGTGACCATGGTCGGTAAACTGTAGCGTTTACATTTTCGCCTAGTGGGACAATCCTCATAGGATATGTGCTGGTCGGTTTCTCGGATCTAGTGACCATTTGTGATGGTTCCGGAGGCGTTTTAACCTTTTCTATTTTATTCGCTGGTGGTGACGGCGGTTGCACTGTTGGTGAACTGTCCTGTGTTCTAGCAGGTCTATTGTTCCTTGATGGTCCTGCTTCTACATTTTCTCTTTTGAAGAAACACACTCCTCAATGTCAGTTTCAGAATTTAATAACAGACAAAGATGAAGACACCCTGAAACAGACACAGACAGCACAGTCAGCTGACAAAGTATATCTTGAATACACAATCACACTATAGTGACACATAAATATATATATCTATATAATGCATATATAATATAATATATAATATGTATGAACAGTAGAGCATCTCACATGAATGATGAACGAACGTCTCTGCAGGAGGCGAAGTGAAGAATGACAACTAAAATGTCCGCTCAGCGTAGTGCACGGCATATCCGGTTGGATGCTGGTAAGACGCTGCCCTCTAGTGGCCGGCGATAAACTCTTCATCCCCCCCAGACCGGAAAGCTAAGGGACGGAATAGATTAACGGTCTAAATCCTGTATCCAGCTGCCGGACTCGGGCTCGTAGCGTGCAGGCGGCCTCCTCACGCGGCCCGGCCGAGTAGGCAGGGGCAGCGTCGGTGGCGACCGCGGCACCGGGAGCGGCGTGCCCAGGAAGGCACCGGCAGGAGCGGTGAGGTCAGAGGCCGCCTCATCTGCAGGCGCCGTAGGGAAGGCGCCCATAGCCGCGTCGCGGAGCCCATCAGCCGGCTGCTGAGCAAACCCCTGGGGCACCGCGGGCGGGGGCTGACGGGTGGGGGCCAGGGTGGGCACAACGGGTGGGGCCAGGCGTCCCAGGGCAGCAGGTGGCGGCGACGGCGCAGCCGACTGCTGATGGGCGCAGGGTGTGGCCGGTGTGTAGGCGCGGAGGAAACGCCGGTTGCGCAATGTCAGACGTCCTGAACCGTCGACCCTGACCCGATACTGGTCGTGGCCCAGTGACTCCACCACCACACCCGACCTGTCCCATTTGTGAGGGCTCGGGCCCTGCTGGTTCTGGAGGAATACTCTCTCGCCGAGTGCCAATGGGCGGAGCGGTCTTGAGTGAGTCCCCAGAGACTCGGTGGTACGGGACATACGGGTCCGAAGGGCGTCCTCCTTTGCCGCCCATGCCTCGCGCCACAGCAGGCGGATATGCGGGTTCGAGAACTTCTCGAGGCGGTTCACGAAGGAGAGCGAGCCCCGAAGTGGGCGGCCGAAGATGATCTGCGCTGGCGAGAGGTTGCAGTCGGGGTCAGGTGTGTTTCTCAACTGCAGCATCGCGCGCAGGAAGCGGTCCTGATCAAGGCTGCCTGACGGGCCGGTGTTGGACATCAGGAGGCGCTTAGCAGCCTTCACCGCCACTTCTGCCCTCCCGTTCGACTGAGGAAAGCTGACGGAGGACACGCGGTGCTTGACGTGCCATAGGCGGAGGAAGTCCTCAGTGTGGCTCGCCTTGAATTCCGGACCGCCGTCGCTTGAGAGCTCCTCCGGTACGCCGAAGGTGGCGAAGAACGAACGGAGGTGTTGGACCAGGCCTGCTGAGCCTGCCAGGGCAGTACCAGCCGTAGAGCTCAGGACCTCCACCCAGCCCGAGAGCCGGTCCCCGACAACTAGGTAGTGGCGGCCCCCATAGTCGAAGAAGTCCGCGAACACCGCCTCGAACGGAGTGGATGGGGGTGATGATGGCAGGGGGGGTGTAGCCGCCTGTGACGGAGCATTGCGGTTGCAGTCTGCACACCCGTCCCTGGTGGCTTGAATGTCCCCTGACATCCCGGGCCAGTAGACTATCGCTCTGGCATGCTGCCCCATCGCTGAAGTCCCCTGGTGGGCGGCGTGGAGGTGCCGAAGGACTCTCTCACGGAGGGATGGGGGAACCACGACGCGGTCCTGATAGAGCAGAACGCCGTCCTGTGCGTAGACGGACTCACAGACTGATGACAGGCTCGCCAGGGCGGGGTCGTTGACGTCAATCCCACCCTCCTGCTCGATGAGGCGGAGGAGGTGGCCAAGGCCCTCGTCAGCCGCTGTCTCCCGTGCGAGGAGGGGCCAAGAGACGGCACCGAGCTCTCGTGCATCGTCACGGATGGAGGCCATGAGTGCTGACTCCACGGCGTCAGGCTCGCTCGGCAGCCACAGTGATATGCCGTTCGTCGAGCCAGAGGGGGAAGGGTGCCTTGAAGTGGCGTCAGCGGCATAGTTGCTCTTGCCAGGCAGATGCACAATGTCAAAGCGCCACGGGAGTGTGCGCTGCTTGAGTCTAAATAGACGCGAGTTCGTAATCTCATCCAGCGTGCGGTCGCCAAAGATCTTCACCAGCGGCTTGTGGTCGGTGACCACGACGAGGTTGTCGGACCCCTGCGTGAAGTACCGCGTCTGTTCCAGACCCCAGGCCACGGCCAGGGCCTCTCCTTCGACAGCCGCATAACGCTGCTCCGCAGGGGACAGGAAACGCGACCCCGCGAGGGTGATCCTCCATCCTCCTGAGCAGCAGTCCGGTATGCCCGAGGCACAGTGACAGTGTTGCTGGAGCAGGAAGTAGCCAATGCCGAGCTTGGACCAGTCAGGGCGGAGGCAGGTACGCTTCTGCATGTCGTAGATCTCCACGCCCTCACGGATGGCCCCAATTATGGCCTGCTTGGACGTCTGGAAGGCCTCCTCCAGAGCGGGGGACCATCGGAACACACAACGTGGGCTGAGGAATGGCTTGAATGGAGCCATCGTGTCACGCAGCTGGGCATAGTTAGCCACCTGGTTAACAAGGCCGAACCAGCTCCTGATATCCGTCGTGGAGCCCGGTGTAGGGAAGTCCCGGATGGCGTCCAAGTATTTCGGGAGTGGTTCGATGGTAGACTCCGCCACCCTGAAGCCAGCGAAATCGACGCACCTCTCCGCGAATTGAAGCTTATCCGGGTTCAACACGATGCCCGACCGGCCGACACGCGTGAGGAAGTCGATGGTCCTCCACCAGTGTTGCTCCAGGTCAGTGTCATAGTGGATGACGTCATCCACACAGCGTTCCTTGCGCTCATAGTCCGAGAGGACGGCGTCGAACCGGCGGTTGTAGCCATCCCCTGACGACAGGAAGCCCTGCGGTGCCCTGGTGTAGCGCCAACGGCCGAAGGGCGTGATGAAGGTAGTGAGGTGGCGATCCGACTCACGCAGGGGGACGCTGTGGTAGCCGTTCCAGGCGTCAGTGACGGTCTTCCAGGTGCCCTTCGGGACACGACGTGCGAGGTGGAACGGGGACTCCGTGGCGAAGGTTTCACGTTGGCAGAATTTGTTGAGGGGGGAGAGGTCCACAGTTCTACGGGGGGAACCGTCGTGCTTCCGAGTGACTACCATACGATGGCACCACGTGACAGGCTCGCCGTATGGCACACGTTCAATGACCCCAAGGGCCTCGTCCCGCAGGAGGTCATCGTGGACCCTCCGCTGCCAGTGTAGAGGCACGTTGGCCGCGGTGTGGCATGCCTTGGGTGTAGCTGCGGGATCCACGTGCATCTCGATAGGCGGTCCTTCCATGCATGGCAATGCCCGATGAGGGCAGGTGTTGAACGTCGATGAGGCATATCTCCCGAGTAGCCAACCTTTCATCCGGCTGTTGTTCTCTGGCGTACAGGGGAACGGCAGTGCCGCGGGGTGCGCGGGGGGGACCGTGCGCTGGGGGCATGAGCACTGTGCGTCTTGGGGGTCACCTGGCCCTACGCAGCCGCCGTTGGTTGACCTAATAGCATTGACGGACAATGGTCGGTCTGGCGTGTCAGCCGTGTCAGGGCCACGCCCGTCCCTGGGCCCCCCTGTAACGTCGTCCGACGGGAAGTTCACAGGCAAGAGGCCGAGGTTGAGCAACGACTCGTAGGAGAGGAACATAGTCCGGACTGAGCTGCTCACGTATACCATGGAACGGCAGGACGTAACGCGCCCCCCGCTGCAGGTCGTCGAGAGCCTAGCGAAGAACGCTCCCTCGATGGCTATGGGGGATCGATTGGCGGCTGATAGGCTGAGGCTGACGGGTCGCAGGTCGTCCCGCGCGAAACCGCAGGCCAGGAACTCCTCCAGAGACCAAAGGTCCGACTGCGCGCCAGTGTCTGCGACGGCAGATATCCGAGCCCCGTTGGCTGAGCCCCGGTTGCTGGTGCCATCCTTCCGTCCGACTGGCATGTCCACCGAGATGGTGATCAGTGCTCGGGGGTGGTCTCTCAGCCTGGCTCGTCTCCATTCGCCCTTGGAGAAGATGTGGTGCTCGAGTCTGATGGGTGCAGGCCTGTCGACACAGCCATGCGACGTAGGGGCGTGGCGTCGGCGATGGCTCCCGCAACGTCGGCCAGGGCGGGCTCCAGCTTGCACCGATGAGACCTGGGAGATCAGCTCCGACCCCACGGCGGCCTGTTGACCGTCAGATGGTGGCTGTTGGCGCCTCTGTTGTCGGCGGGCCCTGTAGCAGCCGATGCACACCTGGTGAGGCTTAGGATTCCACCCGCGAGGCCCCTCCGTGAAAATGTTAAAGACGCTCTTGCATTCCGGGCATGACGCACGTTTAGCCCCGTCCGCAGGGCTCGGGGCGGGGCTCGTCTGTGGAGTCGTCCTAAGGCGCCGGAATGACGACATGGCTGACAGGGTGGACGACGGGAGAGCGTTACGGGCCATCTCCTTGTTCTCGACGAGCGCGATTACCTCGTTAACTGGCTTGACTAGGATGTCAGTCGTCCCCAGCGTCTCACGGCGTATGTCCGAGTCATAAATGCCATTGAGCAGGACATCGCGGACAATGTGGTCGGTGTAGTCGACGTTCGCACCACACACGCATGCCGCACTGTATGCGCATGTCTCTGCTTTGCCCCGCACTCTGGCAGCGAGTGCGCGGAATGTCTCGTCTCGTTCCTGGCGTAGCTGAAGTAGCTCAGTGCGCAGGACGCATGTAGCGACCGGGATGACAGCCAGAGAGCGCATGACGGCGATCAGGTCCTGCAAAGGTCCGGTAGCGGCGCCGGGGGCGGCTTTCAGTAGGCTGTCTCCAAGCACAGGCCCGGCGCACTGAAACAATTGGACGGGGGCCTGGGCATCCTCTATGCCTGAGCCGGTGCAGAATACGTCCCAACGTCGGATGAACACATTCCATTCCTCTATAGACACGCCCACGTCAACCCTGGGCCGATCGAGTCTCGGGCCGCGAGGGGCTGGGGCCTGGGCCGGCGCGGCCATGACAGGCGCTGCGTGCTGGTGGGCGAGTCCATGATTGTTCAACATAGCAATGGCGAGTGCTTCAGACACGTCGCCGGATGTGAACTCACAGGCGGGGACAGAGCATCCAACGACGACCATGGTGTCTTCATGAAGAAACACACTCCTCAATGTCAGTTTCAGAATTTAATAACAGACAAAGATGAAGACACCCTGAAACAGACACAGACAGCACAGTCAGCTGACAAAGTATATCTTGAATACACAATCACACTATAGTGACACATAAATATATATATCTATATAATGCATATATAATATAATATATAATATGTATGAACAGTAGAGCATCTCACATGAATGATGAACGAACGTCTCTGCAGGAGGCGAAGTGAAGAATGACAACTAAAATGTCCGCTCAGCGTAGTGCACGGCATATCCGGTTGGATGCTGGTAAGACGCTGCCCTCTAGTGGCCGGCGATAAACTCTTCATCTTTCGTCTGGGTTCCTATCTAAAACCACATGTGCGTCTCTGTTAAACGTCACTCTTGTGGATATGTCATCGTCTGAATCGTCTTCTACCACGCTTGCGGTCAGGCTTGGATATAGGCCTTTAACATTTTTGATATTGGGCCTTGTGTTACTTTCTCTGTCTTTTCCGTTGTCAAGCGTTTTAGTTTGAGACTGCGTTATAATACTTTTTTCCGCCTCTTCTTTTAAACGTGTCATATTTCTCAAATCAATTTCACATTGCCACAAAACCAATGCATGTTCGATACGACTTTGTTTTCTCACGGTAAACGATCTGGCACGTTCACGGAAACTTTCGCGTACGCCTCTAAGTTTCCCGTTATGAAAACACCCTAGGACTGGCCAGTTGTTTTTTGTCCATTTTGACCACAATCCCAAATATTTTACAGCTATAGGTCCATATTTTGTTAGCATGAAGTCGCACGGAGAGTTGCCGGTAACGTCATTTTTGCTTAGTGAACGCCCCATGATACCAGCTATATGCCCCGCGTTGCCCTCGATGTAACGTCCCTGATATGATCAGACTGGTAAACAGTGAGGAGGAAAGAGAGAGAGAGAAATAGACAGACAGAGATAGACAGACAAAAAAACTAGAACATATGCCCTATTTTTAGTTATAACTAAATAATTGTATATAAGGTGGAGACCAGACACTCAATCTTATATATTTGGTATCTTAATTATAACTTATTTTATATACTTGGTATCTTAATTATAGCTTATTAACTGTAGCAATCTATATTGTTCTAGAGAACCAATTTAGGTATTCATTCAAGTCAAAGTTAATTTTTCAGGTCTGATTCTAAGATATATGTATTTCAGTTGTATACTGCTATACCTAATTTAGATGTTGAATCCTTATACATATTATTCCAATTACTTTATGTATCGTTATCACTATGTAATTTATAGCGCCGTTATCATTACCTATCGTGAAACCGGAAGTGGAACCAAAACTACAATTCCCAACCGGAAATCACTACCGGAAATCACTTTCCTGGCTTCCTTGTATAACGTATAACGTATAACGTTAACTCAATGCTTTGCGATATCAGCCGGTTCGTTCTTAACTCAATAAACACCTCAGCGGGTTATAATACTGTGCACACACAAACAAGACTCAAACAGACAAACAAACGAAAATACATAAAAGTTAACGTGTGTATATACCCAGGCATGCGTTGTTCATGGCACGGGGTACCACTCAGTGGTACCTCACTGAGTATTAAAGATTTGAGCAGAAGCGCGTGCACGCACATGCACGCGCTCGCGAGAACGCGCTGTGCTCGGCTCGGCTCGTGTTTGAATGAATGAAAACTTTATTTAACAGATTGCAGAATGGGTACAATACAGTACGGCTCAATACATACAATTGTTAAGGGGATGCAGACCTGAGAAAGACGTTTGTCTTGTTTTCATCAGGGTCCCCCATTTTCAATTCATATAGACATATATGACATACATGACATACAGATAGTCAGTACTGCTACATCTATACATTTATGACATACCAGATTTGCAAATACAGTACTGTTTGTGATACAGAAGGAGTCAAGAAAAGGGAGTATATACATTTGACGTAGAAACTGTACATTGGAGGAGGTTGGGTGGGGGGGGTTGGGTACATTGGGATATTGACAACCATACTGGGTAATTTACATTGGAGGTGGTTGGGGGGGGGGGGGGGGGGGGGCGGGGGGCACACTGTATAAACAAGTAACACTGTACATTGAGGGGGGGGGGGGGAGGAGACACTGTACAAACAAACACAATTGTACATTGAACTATTGACAAAACCATACTAGGTAAATGACTGTACATTGGAGGGGGTTGGGTTAGGATATTTACAGGGGCCAGTGTTGAATTGCAGTCTCCCGTAGGTGTCCCTTGAGAGAGGTTTTGAAAGTGGGTAGTGATCCACATTCCTTTACAGCTTTGGGTAGGGCGTTCCACATTGATGTGGCATAATTGCGAAACGTGTTTAGTCCCTTATTTGAGCCGAATCTGGGTTTAACATGATTTGTGGAGCTCCCTCTGGTGTTGTGATCGTGGTATTCACTGACCTTTGGGAAGTATTTTGACATGTACATGGGTACCTTGGTCGTGTAGTGTATCTTGTAGACCAGGCCCATTGCAAGTTGTTGTACTCTGTCGTCTACTCTAAGCCATCCTAGGTTGTCGAAGTGGGCAGGGGTGAGGTGGGTTCTAGGAGTAAGGTCAAGCAGTAGTCTGACCAGTTTGTTTTGAGATGTTTGTAATTTTGTTTTTAGCGCCTTTGAGGTGCTTTGGTACCATGAGGTGCAAGCATAGTCGTAGTACCCCTGAATGAGTGCTCCTGCCAGAGTCTTCAGGGTGTTCTTGTTTACCAGAGAGGAGATCCGGTACAAGAATCGAGTTCGTTGGTTGACTTTTTTTATTACATTGGATGCCATTTTGTCACAGGAGAGATTAGCCTCTAGGATGGAACCCAGGTAGGTAATTTCATCTTTCCTTGTGACAATATTGTCACCCACTGTAACTGAGAAGCCGTCGGTCTTGCTGAGTTTGTTATTTGAACCGAAGAGAATGGACTCTGTTTTGCCCATGTGTAATGATAGTTTGTTATCAGCGAGCCATATGCAGATTCTGCCTAGTTCCGAGCTGAGGGTTTTTTCAACCTGTAACTTGTTCTTGTCAGAGACCAGCAGGGCTGAGTCGTCCGCAAACAGGAACAAGTTGCAGTCACAAGCTGACGACATGTCATTTGCATAAATTAGGAACAGTAGCGGTCCTAGTATGCTTCCTTGTGGAACACCACAGCTCACTGTGAGGGGGGGGGATAGGGTACCGTTTACCTCCACCATCTGTTCCCTCCCCTCAAGGTAGGATTTTTACCTGTTTACCTGCCGAGTCCCGGGCCCCGGCGCTACCTCGCATTATCATAACAATAGCCGCTATAGGCTGGTGTCTTCAACCAGTCTGGGACTCTTTGTGATGTAAATATGTCCCAAGTTGCCGCTGCCCACAGAGTGCACCGCCGTCCAAAGGTGAACGACGGCGAACGAAGGGCCAAATCAAAACAGCCGTCAATTCCGAATTGACAACTGTTTTGATTCAACCCCCCACCCACCACCACTCACCCCCGGACAACAACACACTCTGCAAACAGCAGCAACCCGGGACATTCCATATCTACATCACAAACTTCGGGACTGAGTAGATAATTAATTAATCTTCTCTTTATTTGTATTATTTATATTAAAACTGAATCAAACCATAAACAAGGTTGCCTGTTGGGATGTTAGATCCTAATGTGAAAAACTGATTTTATATGTCTGCACTTTATGTGCTCATTTTATGCCTGTCTTAATTCTGTTGTGAAGCACTTTGAGCTGCAGTTTCTGTATGAAAGGCTATACAAACAAAGTGTATTATTGTGCGCGAGGGAACATATGCGCATGCGCGCGGGGCCGCGCGTGCGTGTGCGCGCGCGCGGCGTCATTATCCTGCATGGCGGCTCAGCCCATAATAACAACGCAACACTGTATATACCTGGTCTGTATTGGATCGCTGTTCGTTTAATCGCCCAGCACCCTGCTGCGATAAGGCATTTATACCCTTGATATACACTATACACCGTTATTAAAGCATAACGACCGAATCCTGAACTTCGAAATTTAATAGCGATATATTAGATTATATATACCTTTTAATCATAGTCTCGGTCCCTTCAACCAGCGATTAATGTCCCGTTAAATGTACATTTACGTACTGTCGAGGCACCGCCGGTTTCCTTCCCGCTCTCTGTATGATTAATTGATTAATTCAATCCAAATATATCGTTTTCAGGAATGGAAGAGGTTGTGAGCTTATTTTAAGGTTGTATCTATGAATATATATCGTTACTCTGTTAAATCTAATTAGATTATAACAGCTTCTCGGTCCTAGCGTCCCGCCTCTTTGCCACAAGAATCATAGAATAGTTTCTAAGAGAGTCGCGTTTTCCAATGATATCACTCTAATAAGCTCACGTATCTTCTTTTGTTGACAACCTTACTGTGTGCCTTAGCTTTTGGTCGGCTCCGACTCGACCAGGAATAGCACTTCAACCTATAGCAAATCCTACCAGAACCTCCTGATATAGGACCGGAGTACACGCGTTTCCCCCGTAACGAATCCCAATACAGCCCAGATATTCAACACACTTTATTCTATTGTCCAGCCATAGTCTCGAATATTAAAACACACAGTAAATGCTCACCTTGTGCAGAGAGAAGTGGGGATCACACCAATGTGTTCCAGATACCGGCCGGCCTAAACTAATCCTTTTCTCTCTACACCTGAGAACAGATCAGTCTGCACAAAATTCGAAATTCGCGACGCCAAATTGTAGGATAATAATAGTATTCAAATAGGAATAGAGTCAAATGACTTGCTCACTCAGAGGGTCCAGATAATAAGGTTTATTATCCAGATCAAATCAAATCATGGCAACAATAGAGAATATGGCTGGAGATCCTACCTAAACAGACCAGCTCCGTCAGTCAGGTAAAAAGATCTAGTTCCCCAGTTGGGGGAGCAGTTAAGTACCAGGTGAACAATGGGGGGAGTGGGGGAAGGGGAGGGGAGGAAGGGGGCGTAGTTCATACATATATTCCACACATGTCTGTACATGCCCGGCCTTGCCCAGGAATACGAGACAGAAATGAGGTTGGCACTAGATTGTTCGCCGTGCATATAAATATGGCGCAGGTGAATACAGAAGTAGAGTTACCCAATAAGTTGAAGCCTCACCCACGATACTCCGTGCGGTGAAGTATGGCCTGTTTGGCCCCAAATAGAGCATTGAGACCGCGTGCGAATTAATAACTGAATTGTCAGAGTTTGGCGCTATACCGTCGAGTGCGACATATTTCTATTAAGTCAGTAATAGTCTATTTGTGTATAGTGTATCGTACGGCTAAAGTTCTACAGTGACCAGCATCACCAACGCTTCCTCGTACCAGCTAGAGTGCTTATCCAGGCTGGGCTGCTTTCATGGCGCTTTCACCCGAGGAGACCTAGACGAGAACCGTGTGGACATGTACACTGGATTAATCTACCCGACGACTACATAGCCCTCTGCGGCTGGATTATATTTGTTTTGGTCCTGTGATTTATGGAGCGGAGAATCGCAGACGCCTACACGTGTGGGATTTACCGTGAGGAGCCACGTCGAGTCTGCGCCTCAGAGAGCCTGAGGCCGGCTAGCTTTCTTCACTGTGGAGCTACAGTCTACGGAGAACAGCTGTATTCGTCTGTGGATCAAGAGACTATTGCACCGTCTCCTGTACTTGGAGTCTCCTTAGTCATCGTTGACCAGACTCTCTACTACCGACAGATCCTCTACCCCTGCTGGCTTACAACCGGGGGGACCCTTCCAGTATCTCCCGCTATATATTACTAGTGTACCATAGATATAATTCCCTAAGATTCAGGTTGTATAATTACCTCCTGCGTAACCAGAGAATGGACATTCATTATTGATTTGCCTACGCACATTCCTTTGCCTTATAAGCGCATCCAAAGTATAATAGAGAAGTATATTATGTACCTTTTGCTGCAATAAATACTTAATTACCACTTGGTGTGGAACCGATTCATTGTGGGAAGTGTTCATCATATTTATATATCATGTACTGTATGGCCAGTAATTAAAGTACATAAAGCGGTAGTGGTTTAATGATACCATACTTATCAATACAGTCAGGGAATTGTACCCCTCAGTTACAGTTAATGTCTTGTCAATGTCTTGTTTTATCTTGGCCACAAGATGGCGCCCTCAGTTCACAGGCTCTTCATACACCCAGACAGACTCCATTTTAAATCACATTGAAATAACACATGGAATAAAACAGTACAATAACCCAATACAAAATAAACAATATTTTCACCTGTTAAAACAGATACATTAAAATAATACAAAACCACTAATAAGATTTACTCATTACCTGTCAAACCAGATACACAACAGGGTTAATGTCTTGTCTTGTTAATGTCTTGTTTTATCTTGGCCACAAGATGGCGCCCTCAGTTCACAGGCTCTAATGGGAAAATATATATCAGTGTCAAGTTGAGGCCTACACACATGTGTCACACACCAAAAGATCGTCACTTCTAAATAGCTTCACAGAAAGTGCACAACTGCTCCTCTTTAACATAGATACATTTTATATACAACCCGGTTCATTGCCCGGCAACTTATCCACACATTTACCCCATCATAACGTTCTTTTAACCCAAAGATATGTTTAGAACCACTGAACAGCTCTTACCTCTTCATACACCCAGAGAGACTGGCGTGAAGAGGGATGCAAGGGGAAATACGTCACTTTGGCAGGAAGTGACGATTTCAAAATAAAAGACTTTGATAATAAAAAATTATAATAAACAAATTAAAATACCACGTGAGGGAAGGATTATTCATTGAATACATAACAGTATATTACACATATATACCTGCTACACGTTCAGC
This sequence comes from Notolepis coatsorum, assembly GCF_963971535.1. Taxonomy (NCBI): domain Eukaryota; kingdom Metazoa; phylum Chordata; class Actinopteri; order Aulopiformes; family Paralepididae; genus Notolepis; species Notolepis coatsorum. The sequence goes on along the minus strand of NC_140168.1, from coordinate 99,485,446 downwards.
ATCCACACCAAAACAAAGGTAGGAGGTTCTAACAGAACAATGAAAAAGGGTGTTTTGGCGAAATTCACAAGGGGAACATATTAACCTGTTACATTCACCCCCCCCGAATTTCACCAAAATCACCCAGCACCAAAGCTGCACTTCAACACTAAGGACGCGCGTAAGACACTGCTCAATTCTGCCCCTCTGGATCAGTCAACACAAAGATCTAATCCCTGAGTTCAGTTGAAAAAAAACTATCCGTAAAACAGATTAAAAAGCGTTACAGGTTGATCAGACCCCCAACCCTTCAAGAACATAGAGGTGCAGTCTACACCCCATTACACCCGATCCCCAGGCACTCATATGTGACAGCGTCCTATCGGTCCCATTTATAAATATGTGTATGAAGTGAGTTTAAAGCTTTATGCTACACCAGGCCTTGCGAGGCGGCAACAGACCCCAATTAACAGGTTTCTGAACCATATGCTTTATGAGCCTATTGACCGGCTTGACCACCCTCCCCGCCCTTGTGCCTACCCCACCCGCAATCGGAACTTGGACAGAATCATGCTCGGGCAACCCTGAGAGTGGTCTGTCATGTCGGCAGCTAAAGGTTTGAGATAGGTCGGGCTGAAGGCTGTCACGTCTGTGTTCAGGGGTCTGTGGCATGTCCGAGTCGACAACAGGAATAGTCTGTGTCTCTTCAGAGTCAAGTGGACAACTGGCCAGAGTGGAGGCTGTGTCAGTCAGTGCGTCATTAACGTGATCAGAGGGAGGCGAGTCAATGACATCTGCCACTGTGCTTCCATCCTCATTTTGGTCTGAGTCAGACAGGACCCACAATGATGTCCGCTCCCTAGAAGACTCGTCGTCCAAGCCACTGAGATCACCAGCATCGGATGAGATGTCTGAATACTGATCCTCCAGTTATCCAGTAGATCCCGAACAGGGAGGAAACTGACATCCAACAGCAGGTTCCTGTGGACGACCTTCTGCCGGCCTGAGACATCACTGATTTTGTAGATATGAATCTTGGGGTTTTTCTCGACAACAGTGTACACCACAGGCTCCCACTTATCAGCCAGCTTCCTCTTGCCCCGTTCTCCGTTGTTGGCCAGCAGCACACAATCCCCAACTTGTAGACTGACGCCTTTGACCTTCTTATTGTACTGACCAGCCTGGTGTGCTTGCTCTTTGGCGGTGTGCTGTTGAGCGATTCTGGCAGCCTCAGACAGGTACGTCTGGAGGGTCTTAGAGTAGCTGCTAAAATCCACCACAACGGGATCATGCAGGGCATGAGTGCAGCCATCCTCCTCCATTACGGCCTCCCCTGGCATGTTAGAAATCACATCCACCTTGGTTGGATCCACAGCAACACCACTCCGGTCGATTACGTGACCAAGGAACTTGACTGACTCCCGCAGGAGATGACATTTCTTCGGACTCAGCTTGAGATTACTGCCCCTCAGCTTCTGGAAGACCACTCGCAGCCTGCTAAGGGCTTCCTCTTCGGTGGGGCCAAATACAAGGAGGTCATCCAGGTAGCAGAGCAAACTGGTGAAGTTGAGACTGCCAAAAATATCCAACATCATCCGCATAAAGGAAGCTGGACTGTTGTAGAGTCCCTGTGGCATTCTGTTGTATTCATACAGGCCAATAGGTGTCGTGAAGGCAGTGTACTTTTTGTCTTCCTCGCACATGGGGACGTTGTAAAACCCGGAGGTTAGGTCCATTGTGCTGAAGAAGGCATTGCCTCCGAGGGCTGCCAGACAGTCGGCTTGGTGAGGAAGCGGATGGGCATCCTTCAGAGTCCGAGCATTCAGCCATCTGAAATCCGTACAAATCCTCAGCCCACCATCCTTCTTCCAGACCATGACGAGGGGAGATGCATATTCGCTGATGGATTTGCGGATGATGTCCATCTCCTCCATCCCTGTGAGCACCTGCCGGAGATGTTCGTAGTGGGCAGGGTGCACTCTCCTGTATGGCATGCGGAACGGCCGGTCATCTGTCAGGCGGATGCGATGCACAAACCCCTCTGCTTTGCCGCAGTCAAGTGAGTGCCTGGAGAAAATATCCTGATACTCTTCGACAAGCTCAACAAGCTCTTTCTTAGAATAGAAGCTGGCATGGCACGAGTCGATGTCGAGGGCACTCAAACCGAGGGTGGAGAGCCTGTCCCTGAGGTCGGTATCTGTGGCAGCCGGCCTGATGCCCTGTCCTGGCCTTCCTGCCTCCATCGTGCAGGAGCCCTGCTGGATGTCTAGGTCTTCCACCGCAAGGCAAGGTGAGACATCAGCGACCTTGGAGTTGCGTTTCAGGGTGATTGGTCTGGGTGAGAGGTTGGTCATCTTCACAGGCACCCACCGGTCTCCCCACATTGGCGTGATAACCCGCCCAACGAGCACGTCTCTCGGTCTGGCCTTAGAGGTGCAAGGCTCCACGATGACCGTGCTGCCTGGAGACACTGGCACATTGCTGGGCAGCCTGCCCCACACCAGGTATTTGCGTTGAGGGAGCAGCGTGATGGCACGGGGTAACTTCACAGTGCAGATCCTGTCGGGGGCCTCGTCTCCCCTCCATCTGGTGGTACATGACATCATATCCAAGAACTGCTCATGATCAGGAGGCGAATGCTTGCCTGCCGCAGATATGAGTTTCCAGTAGGTGTCACTACCTTTCATGACACTCATTAGGTGCTTGAGAACGTTTGATCCGATGATGAGGTCATCGCGCTGACCTGGGACCACTAGAACAGGGACGAAGCATTTCACTCCGTAGATGGTCAGTGTTAAGTCATATATGCATTTGGGGTGGGTCTGTTTTCCTCCACAGCCAACCAGCATAATCCGTCCTGCTGACTGAGCTTCTCCCACTAGGGCCCCAGCTTCTCTGAGCTTACATTCTGCCTCCTCATTCAGGGTGCAAGCCATGGATCCTGAATCAATCATGCCCTTCAGTCCAACTCTGTCACTCACTGTGACCCGAGTGTAGAACAATTCCCTGAAAGCTGGCACCTCTGCTGATCTTTGAAACACAACTTGGCATTCTGGCATGGCTGAACAGGTGTTAACATAGAGAAGCTCAAGACTTGACTCATCTTCACTGAGGGTCTGCTGTCCACCCCCCACACTGCCCCTCTCTGAGTGTGGGTGTTCTAGTTTCCCGAAGGCTGATCCCGACTGGGGTCGCCCTGACCTGACTGCCTCTGTCCACGCCTGTTGCAGTCTCTCTTCCAATGACCTGGAGTGAAGCATGAGAGACACAGATTCTCTCTCCTGCAGTGCATGAGCGTGGAGTGGCTGGTATCACCGCAGACCTGGCAGTTCCTCATCTGAAAAGGACCCGGAGCAAACTGTCTTGGCGGGGCCGGTGCCGGTGCATGAGCTGCCACCTGCACATTCTGCTGTGTCATCATGCGACCCAAGAGACTGAATAGAGTACGCATGCCATCTACGTCAACATCTGCAGTGAAGCCCGGAACCGGCTGGCGATGACCTGGCTCAAAACCAGGTTGAGCAGTGGGCACGGGTACAGGGTGAGGGGCTATTAGCACCTGGGGAAGTTGTGGAGTGAGAGCGGCTGTCGGAGCCGGAATGAACTGGGCTGCTGTGGGCGAAAGCTGTGGGGTGAGGGCTGAGACGGATGCCATATCGTATGCTGCCGCAGTTGGGACAGCTGAGAGATGTGAAGCTGTGCTGACATGCACTGGCGGTGGTCTCTCCATATGCTGTGATATGGCCGTCTGGGTGTGGCTCACTGCATGTATCTGCGGGGCTTGAGAACTGGCTTGGGTGCATGTCCTGAGCTCACGCTGGTGGCTGTCGATGCGCTCCTGAACCTCGCTGGTCGACCACTCTTCAGCCGCCCTGATGCTGAGCCGGTTGAAAAGGACCGGGTCTGGACAGTACTTAATGAACATCATTGACACTTCCCGTCCTGGATCCTCAACACTACGCCCCTGCCTCTTTAGACACTCATCTGCTATATCAATAGCATTGTTCAGTCTAATCCAGTACTCCATCACTCCCTCCCGCTGCAGTGGCTTGATATTATAGAAGTCAGCCATGGGCATGGAGGAGTAAGATAGCTCACCGAAGTGCTGCTTCAGAATGTCAAAGATCAAGTCGGGAGTTTTGATGGGGTCAAGTGTGGGGTTGTGTCGTAGCGTAATTCTCACTACATCTTTCGCCCCCCCCCCCCCCCATTAGCTTAGACAATATCTCTTGTGACTGTTGGTGTTTTGGTGTGTTTTTCTTCATAAGATACACCCCCACTACTTCCACCCACTCACGAACGGAGTATTTATCACTGCCATCGCCCCTGAAAATTGGTGGCTCCTTAACATCGGACTGCATGACGAGCTTTACACCTGACAAATTCAACTCAGGAGCTCTCTGCTCCGATTTAGGGCTCTCTGCTGACATGGACCTATTAACACCCCTGTCACCCTGTAACTGGGTCGCAATCGACTGACCAATCTGACTGGCCAACTCTGAGATGAGAGCACTCAAATCTACATGAGAAGCTGTTTGTGGGCTTGGCAATTCATACCGGGGGACCTGGCCACCAGTGGAACAAAACCGTGGGGTTTGCAACCCACCCGCCCTGGGCGTTTGGCCCTCATCACCCAAAAACCAACCTCTCCCAAAGCCCACCCCAGATAAACTCTCTCCTTCAGAGACCCCAGCCCCTTCTGAATTAGCTGCTGGATCCATGACAAATGAAAAATTCACAGAAATATACAAAAATAAAAATCATACGTACATAAGTACATATATATATATATATATATATATATATATATATATATATATATATATATATATATATATATATATATATATATATATATATATATATAGTCACACAATATCCAATAATCCAAATTCCAATGTTCCTATTTGACACTTTAAAGTAATTACTCTCCTTTCTTCAGTTGTCAACCTTTTCTCCTTTTTTTTTCTTTTTCTTTTTTTTAAACCTTATCTAATAAAGTATTTAATTTATTCAAAATGCCCCACACGGCCGAGAGTGACCAACTTGGAACAAAGGCGAGCTTCAGCTTCCCACGGCGATCGAGACGACATCGATGGCAGATGAATCCGGGTCGTCAACGGCACCAATGTAACCGATAGATTATGCTGCGTTGTGTTCTTGTGTGGTGTCAGTAACCAGGCAGGAAACAGTACTGCATCTCAGGCTCTTTATTGGCCCTGTCAAACCAGATACAAAACAGGGTTAATGTCTTGTCAATGTCTTGTTTTATCTTGGCCACAAGATGGCACCCTCAGTTCACAGGCTCTTCATACACCCAGACAGACTCCATTTTAAATCACATTGAAATAACACATGGAATAAAACAGTACAATAACCCAATACAAAATAAACAATATGGGTCACTCATTCACCTGTTAAAACAGATACATTAAAATAATACAAAACCACTAATAAGATTTACTCATTACCTGTCAAACCAGATACACAACAGGGTTAATGTCTTGTCTTGTTAATGTCTTGTTTTATCTTGGCCACAAGATGGCGCCCTCAGTTCACAGGCTCTAATGGGAAAATATATATCAGTGTCAAGTTGAGGCCTACACACATGTGTCACACACCAAAAAATCGTCACTTCTAAATAGCTTCACAGAAAGTGCACAACTGCTCCTCTTTAACATAGATACTTATTATATGCAACCCGGTTCATTGCCCGGCAACTTATCCACACATTTACCCCATCATAACGTTCTTTTAACCCAAAGATATGTTTAGAACCACTGAACAGCTCTTACCTCTTCATACACCCAGAGAGACTGGCGTGAAGAGGGACGCAAGGGGAAATGCGTCACTTCGGCAGGAAGTGACGATTTCAAAATAAAAGACTTTGATAATAAAAAATAATAATAAACAAATTAAAATACCACGTGAGGGAAGGATTATTCATTGAATACATAACAGTATATTACACATATATACCTGCTACACGTTCAGCATCCACACCAAAACAAAGGTAGGAGGTTCTAACAAAACAATGAAAAAGGGTGTTTTGGCGAAATTCACAAGGGGAACATATTAACCTGTTACACCTGCAGGCACCGCAGAGGATAACATTTAGCTTTCTCTCTCTCCCCCCACGGCGGTGGTGTCGCTTCTATGCTTGGACCCTGACCTCGATGCTTTCCCGTGTGTGGTGCCGCCACGTCAACTGCCTCATCGACGACCACCAACTCCACCGCAAGGGAATTGGCCTCATATACCACCACCACCACCACCCGCAACGGTCTGGCCTGTTTCAACGTCCACGCATGGGGCTGGATCAATAACAACAGATGAAATGGTCAGGCAATTAAGGGAGCTGAGTCTGCATGCTCAACAGCTGATGGAACAGTCACAGTTGTCGCTGATAAAGACGGTCGGACAATAACAGTTAGCCCTGGTGAGAACTTTCTCACAGCTTGCAAAGGACGACTCAGTTGGGCAGAGCATCCCGAGACAGAAGAGAAAGACTCAGCGCAAACGTCCTGGTGCTTGTTTTGTATGCGGCCAGAACGGTCACTGGTTTAAGGACTGTGCCTATAAAGAGCATTTTGAGCGGAAGAAGGCGCAATGGAGAGCAGAGTTGCCTCAAGGCGGGACGGAGCCATCATCACATTGACTGGGCGGCACTGCAGGAAGGCATTGACGCGGAGGATAGTACCAGGCAGAGTATATAACACACGCATGCTTACATGCACGCGCGCTATGAAAAGGGAAGAAAACAATTCTAGATGTAATGACATTAATATGGGTGAATTTACATAATTTGAATATCTTGCTATTGAACTAAAAGCTGGACTGTCTTTGCTCATCATCACATTGTACCGGCCACCAAAATACTCATCAATATTTCTGTAGGAATTCTCAGAAGCTAATCTCAGTTGGTATCCTTAGATGTGAAAGATTAATCATACGTGGAGATCTGAATATTCATATAAATAAGAACAACGACCCCAAGGCTATTGAGCTTACCAACCTACTGGACAGCTTTGAGCTAATACAACATGTAAATGAACCAGTGGAGGCTGGTGACCAAACTTTTAGGTGAAGCACAAATTATTATATTATATTGTGGTGACCTATCGCTTCTTATCGCCACAATATTATATATTAAATTATATTTTTAAAACATCCCCCACTGTGTGTCAGTGGTCAGTGGACACAGATGAAAACATATTAACATTAGGTGACAGCACACCTGACCAGATGAAATCATATTAGGTGACAGCCAGTGGCAGCTGCTGACCAAATTGAGCAGAAATTATATTTTTAAAACATCCCCCTCTAAACAGTCATCAGTAAATACTCACAGTGCGCTGAATTGAGGGAGGGACTGGGGGTTTGGGTGACCTCTGTTTCAGCTGGACAGTTGAGGGAGGGACACAGGGGGCTGTTTCTTCTCCAGGAGAGATCAAGACTGGTGTTGGACACAGGTCATTTCATCTGGGAAAACATAAAAGGCATAAAAGCATATTAGCAATTATCACAAATAGCATTTTATACAATGTGGATGTAGCCAAAGATGATAATTTTACAATGATTGTATTGTATTGTATTGATTTGTGTGGACCCCAGTAATAGGCCTGTGATTATATCCAAGGAGCTCAATAAAGGAATATCTTATCTTATACTGACACCTAGTGGTGCAAAGGAATAATATCACTCTAAATCACCCTAAATTAAATTCACATTTGTTCTTGCTGTTGTTAGTCTGACCTTTCACCTGGTACTAGTACAGCAAGGTCCTGCTCATAGTACTCAAGATATTAAGATCATAAGCTTTCCCACCACGCCAAGGTCACAGAAAATAGGGAAAGTTCTGACTCACACACTCCACTCAGTTATATGAGTGGAAGGTTGAGTGGTTTGGGAGTTTTATTGTCCCTTTATTATTTATGATTTATAATATAATGTATTCTGTATTATTATTATTTATTATTATCTACTTATTATATGCTATTTTTCAATTGGTTTTACCTTATTTTAATTACTTATATTTAATGTGGAGTGAAACTGTGGAACAGTCTAAATGTGGTGCTAAAGAAATGTCCAAACATGAGACAATTCAAACTGATGTATAAGGAAATTATGTTCACAAGGTACAGGGATGAGGAAGGGACTTGATATTCACGGGTGTTTACATTTTTATTTTATTTCTTTCATGTTTTACATATATAGTTTTAGTTTTTTTGTTTTGCATATATATATTTTTTTTTTCTTTTTTATGTTTTTAAATAGTACACTCATTTGAGTAGTGGAAAAGGGGTAGGATTAAATAAGTGTATATTTCTTCCTACTCCTTTTCGAACATGTAGATTGAGTTGTGTTTTGCTTTTGTTATTGTTTGTTTGTATTCATTGCATGTTCTAAATAAAGATTTCAAATCAAATAAAAAATTTATTATGTTATGTATTATAACTTAATATTAGGCGTATCTTTCCTAGAGATTGAGTTACTTAGTTGTTGTAGCTAGCTAATAGGTAATTATAATTATTCTAACCCCTTGGATCAAATCTTAGGTAACAAGAACTGAACTTCAATTATCATATTAACAAAGTGACCATCGTTCTTCCATCTCAGAAATATAGCAAAAGTGAATCAATGAATCAAAATGAACTGAACCTAATTCATGCTTTCATATCTAGCCTAGACTAGAGGTCCAGCAGATTTTTTTATTGAGTTTGGTTTAGATGCTGCATATTGTTATGCCCTTCTCCATTGTACTCTAAAGAGTCATAAATGTACTCTAAAGAGTCATAAAGGTTTTTCCAAACCATAGCACCATAAAGGTTTTTCCAAAACATAAGCTGTCTGTCTGAGTACAGATGTCGCAACTCTGCTTTCAACCTGTCTGAATCAAAGAAATGCCCATAGCCTTTCTTTAGACACTCAAATGCCTCAAAGGGGAAATCTTTCGCCATGCTATCAAACTTCACTGGATCAAGCAGCTCCAGGAAGCGTGTGTTATCCATGTTAACATAACGCTGGGTGATCTGGTCAATCAAGTTGGTCAAGACAGCCATGTAAACATCCCTGAAATGCTGCTTGGGATCTTTAACGTTCCCTCTGCGTCGTCTTTTCCTGGGATGATTATCTGGCTCCTCTGTCATCCCAGCAGCTTTTGCATATACTGCTTGAAATGATGCCTCAGACTTCTTCTCCTTTGCAAAGGACAGAAGAGACTCAATTATTGATTTGCAAAACACAACATCTGCTGCTTTCTGTTGCACAATATCAAAAACCACAGCTGTCTCACAGAAAATCTGTTCATATGAGAGTAACATAAATACAAAATCGAAATCTTCTAACGTTCTGATAAACCCAGTTGCAGCGCTGATAGTCTCCTCATCTGTCACACTGTCCGATTCAATCATGCTCTCAAAAGTTGTGATTAGCTTCTCGTGATTGTTTAATACTGTGCTGACAACGCGTGACGAAAAGTTCCAGCGTGTTGGTGCATTTTTAGGAAGCTTAGAACAACCACTTTCCTCCAAATTTTTTTTTGTCTTTGTCGACTTGGTGAAAAAAGTTGCAAAACCTGACAGGTTTGCAAAAAAGATCCTAGCCTCTGGTATGCATTTTGCTCCCTGACTCAGCACGAGATTGAGCCGATGCGCATAACAATGAACAAATTCTGCATATGGCGCAACTCTTTTTACTTTAGCCTGAAGGCCGTTCAACGCAGATGCCATCACAGCTGCACCATCGTACGTTTGACAAACAAGTTTCTGTTTGTAATCATAACTAGCCATCTCTCTGTCAACGAAATTAAAGACAGACTCAGTGTAACGAGGGGTACAATTCCCTGACTGTATTACTAGATATGATACTTACTACCACTACCTTTGTACTTAATATTCGGCCACCCAGTACTCGGCATAAATATATTATGATGAACACTGTCACGTAGATGAAACGGATCCAACACAAATGTACGAATTAGAAATAGGTCTTTATTTCTACACAGCGATGGTGTGTAGAGCAAGCACTTAATCAAATCAATCACATTTATGAATGGGAATTAGTATGCACTTTTATGGCAAGAGTATTCGTCGGTATATCAATAGAGAATGTCCAATCTCTGAAGGCGCAGGTGGTACATATACGACCTGGAATAGTTAAGGAATAATAGCAATGATACTTTAATGATTATAAAACTGGATACACTAGGGGGGAATTCCGGTCGCTTGTAAGACAACTGGAGAAGGGGGGGGGGTAGAGTCTGGCTGTATCCGTCTGGCCGAGGGTATCCTGGGAGAACCCACGGTTGTGCGGCTCGGTGCCTCAGCGATCCTCGATCCACAGATGAAAGCAGTTGGACTCTCTGTGGGCCGGCTTCCTTCGGTCCACGATGGAGAGACGTGAAGCGACCTCGTCGTGTAGAGCGTCTCCTCACCTGTCGTCCTCTCCGGGGGGGGGGTTTCCAACACACGGCAGTGTTGGTCTTTATCCATAGAATAATCACTGTATACAAAGCATAATCCGTGCCTGGGAAGGCGGGCTGTCGTCGGTAGAATAATCCGGTATGCAGGTCCACTCGCTCGTCGGCTCTGGGGCTCCTCGGGTGCAGCCTCACATGGGGTCGGCCACCCTGGATAAGCAGCCAGTTCTCTGCCCGAAACGATGGGGTACTGACTACGATAGTATTCTCACCGCACGAAGCACTACATATGAATAGACTATTATTAGCTTAATAGACTACGTCCAACTCGACGATATAGTGCCAAATATGACTATTCAAATATTAATATACACGATGTCTCAATACCGATGGTAGGCCGAACTTGGCCTTACTCCCACACGTGGCGTCGCGGGGAGGCTTTACGTCTGTCACTCTATTGGAGGGTAAGAAACTGGACTAAAAAGGAAGTCCTACTTTAGTAGCGCAGTATATATACGCACTATGAACAAATAGTACCGTTAGTGGTGCGGTAGCCAGATTCCTACGCGGAACTAGGACTTGTTCGTACATGTTGAGCGGTACGTTTGAACTGGGTCTGGGGGGTATGGCAGCCTGGCACCAAGGTCTCGACGAATAGCAGATTGGAGACTATTATGGGATGTTCAGTAGGCTAGAATGGATATTCAATGCATATTGTACAAGGAATATACAAGGGATATCAGGGAATATTAGAGAATATACAAATACAATTAAATATATATATATAAATAAATATATATATTCGGTTTAATCTGGCCCTTCACAACAGCCACCCCCTGATTGGTCCCAGACCTAATCAGTTAAGCAGAGACAGATTAATCGCGTTGTCTATTTACACATAAGGGTTTGTTGTAGGGGTCAGTCAACTTCACAAAGTCATATGGTTATAGGGTCATGGTCATCATCGATTGTGTCTATGAGCCTCGACACGGGACGGGTGTAAGTGCGACCCTGGACAAGCACTTCAGCTGCTCGGACCTTGCCGTCGGCACCGGTGATCACTTTGCTTACGCGGCCGGCCGGCCACATAGCTCTGGGCAGTGATTGATCAATAATCATGACGACTGTTCCTTCTGTCAAATTGTCTCTCTCCTTTACCCACTTCTGGCGGGTCTGTAGAGACGGTAGGTAGTGCAGTAGGAATGTCCTTTGTTGTGCACTCTCTATGGTAGTGCAATCATCTATGTTGGGGTCTGCGGAGATAACAGTGCTCAATCCACAGAACACAGGCTTCTTATTCTCAGCCTCCTCCTGACTGGCTTCCCTCGGGATAGGCGTGGGCCACTCTCCTTCCGGGAGCTTTAGGAATGCTGGGCCGTCACTGTAGACATTGCGACGGGTGAGGTCATCTAGGGGCATTCCCCGGGTGATGACGTCAGCTGGGTTCTGTTTTGTATCAACGTAGCGCCACTCTGTTTCTCCGGTTAACTCTTCGGTTAAGTCTTGAATCTCGGTGACTCTGACTCCCACGAAGACTTTGTACTTGCATGAGTCCGATTTGATCCAGGCGAGTACTGTCGTGGAATCTGACCACAGGATTGTTCTAGACACCGGTATGGTGAGCTCACGTTGGATGAGCGTGGCTAGGTGCGCTCCGGCTAGGGCTGCGCAGAGCTCTAGGCGTGGGATAGATTGTTGCTTGCGTGGGGCTATTCTCGAGCGGGCGAGGACAAATGCTGTGTAGATCTCTCCCCCCTCTTCTTGGGCCCGCAAGTAGGCTACTGATCCGTATGCGACCTCTGAGGCGTCACTGAAGACGTGTAAGTCCATTTTACATGTCTCTGGCCTCACCGTGGGTGGGAAGTAGCTTCGGCGCATATTAACGCCTGGGAGTGAGTGGAGCTCCATCTCCCACTCTCTCCAGGTGGATGCAAGGTGTGCGGGAATGGGGTCGTCCCAGCCCTGGTCCTTGTCCCACAATGCTCGTACAATCATTTTTGCCCTGGTGGTGTACGGTAGAATACATCCTAGCGGGTCATATTGTCGGGCGAGTGTTGTGTACACACTCCGTCTGGTGGTCGGCGCCGCCGCCGGCCTTCCCTGCTCCGTAGTCAGGGGCTTGTGTCTGTAGTGAAGCGAATCTGTTTTGAATCGCCACACCAATCCCAGGGTCATCTCCTGGGCTTCTCCCGGGATTGTAGCCATCCAGGTCTCGCTGCTGGCTGCCTTGTCCTCGGAGGAGAGGCTGCGCAGTACTTGCGGATCGCTGCTGGCCCACTGCCTGAGATCAAAGCCGCCTTTGATCAATGAGGCGCGGAGTTTAATCAGGAGAGCCTCGGCTTCTTCCTGGGTTGAAAGGCTTTGTAGACAGTTGTCTACGTAGAAGCTGTTCTTTACGCTGTGTCGGACCTCTTCGTCCGCTGCTGGGTCCTCTGCTACATGTTTCTGTAGTGCAAATGTAGCACAGCAGGGGCTGCACGTCGTTCCGAAGGGGAGGACTTCCCATTGGTAGATGGCTGGGTGCTCATCTCCTGGCTTCTCTCTCCATAGGAACCGTAACAGGGGCTTGTCCTCCTCTACTAATCTCACCTGCAGGAACATTCCTTTAATGTCCCCGCTGATGGCCACCTTTTCCTGGCGGAAGCGGAGTAGAACGCCGAGTAGGGAGGGGCCGAGTGTGGGACCGGGCAGTAACTCTTTATTCAGATTTTGGGATCCGATCTGGTAGCTGCAGTTAAATACTATGCGGTCTTTACCGTTGTGATGGACCTTGTGGTGAGGCACGTACCACGATTCAGTGGTCTGGTCAGCCTCTTTAATGTCCATCTTTGTGACGTGTCCCGCTGTGATGAGCTTCTCAATCTCGGCGCGGTATACACTCTCTTGGGCGGGGTTCTTGGCTAAGCGCCGCTCCGTGTTCAGCAGGTACCGTTCTGTGGCGTCTGTCTTGGCGTGGAAAGTAGGCATTCCTTCTCGCCGCAGGAGTGGCGTGGCGTATCTCAACACGCCGTTGACCGGGACTCTCTTGGTCCCTGTCTCGAGGAGGTGAATGGCGTAAATGTCATCTTTAGAGCGAATGTCTTTCTTTCCGTTCTTAAAGGGCGTTTGTTCCAAGGTCCATAACCGCTCTACGTGTTGCAGGAGTGCGGTTTCTCCCTCTGTGACTCGGGAGTGGAGACATCTAGTGGCTGTACTTCGGTTGAGAGATTTGGCGAGCGGGCCTTGGAGAGTCCATCCCAAACGGGTCTCGACTGCTGCAGGACAGCCTCGGGGTCCGGTATGAACCCGGTCTATCGGGACAATGAGGTCTGCATGGTCGGAGCCTATCAACAGGGTCGGCATAGCATTGTCTATGAGCGGGATCGGTAACTTGCGCAGATGTGCATATTTCTCCATCAGCTTGGCGACGGGGTATGTGTACCGCGACAGTCCTATTTCTTGGCTGGTGAAAGCGTCTGTAATCTGGTACCGTCGCTCAGGCTGGCCGCTTGCTGCGATAGAGAATGAGACATTCTCGCCCTTTATCGTCTTCAAATCTCGTCTTATTGTCCGAATTGTCATTTGGGTTTCGCTTCCCCGCAGCCCTAGCTGGGCCGCAGCGGAGGCGAGCAGAAGGGTCTTCTCTGACCCGTCATCGCGGACGGCGTAAGTGTCCAGGACTTTATTCTGGTAGCTTAGTGTCACACGCACTACTTTTAGGAGTACTCGGGCTCCACTGCTGCTGGCGGGATCGATGTACATGACGCTCGCTTTGCTGCTGGATGGTGCGGGTGAAGGGCGCCGTCTGTTACTGTCGTGAAGTATGTCCAGATGGGCTCCATCGCACTTGGTGCACCTTTTCTTTAAGCGGCATTCGGCTGCCATGTGTGAGCGCGCACAGCGAAAACAGCGCTTGTTGGACTTTATCCATTGACTTGCTTCCTCCGCGTTCAGCTTGGGGAAGGAGTCACATTGCGCTAGCCAGTGTTCTTTCTCACAGTAGGGGCACACTATCTTCCACTTCTCCGTTCTGGAGGGGGTACTGTGGCTCCTGCTGCTCGGTACTGACTCCGATTGGTGCATCACAGTCACCGATCTTCTTCCATCATTTAGTCGTCTGGTTCCTTCTCTGGAGCCAGGGGTGCTCCGTCCGAATGTATCTAGCCGTAGGCTGCTGACTTCTCTCGCCAGGAAGTCTGCTAGATCGAGGAGGTTCGGTTCGGGGCCATTCGGGTCTCGGTGGTCTCTCTGCCGCCTAAAACGCTCCTGTCGAGCGGGCGGCAGCTTCTCCAAGATCCTTTCCACATTTGAGTTGGCGTAAAGTTCATGCCTCCCCTTCTCTCTCTGCGCTCCCAACATCCCTACCAGGGACTGCACTCTGATGGACAGGTCGTCCAGTGCTCGATTGTCTATTGCTGGGGGTAAGCGGTCGATGTGTCGGATCTCCTGGATCACGTAATCCCATATGCGCCCATACCTCTGGTCCAATGCTACCAGCGCTGCTGTGTATGGGGTGGTGGAAGTCGCGTAGGCGAGCGCTATATTATGTGCGCGGGGTACCTTTAAGTGCTTCAGTAGGATGGCGTATTTATGGCGTTCATCCAATACATCCACCAACATGGTCTCCAGACACATGCGGAGTTCTGTATACTGGGCCCGGTTCTCTTGGGTGAAGTCGGGTACCATAGGCGTGCCAATGTATGACGCTGACTGTGGATACATCGGCGAGCGTTGGGGGAGAGGCCTCCTAGGCGAGTCTCCTCCCGCTCCTTGGTGTGGGCTGGTACCGGCAGTGTACCATGGCCCGCTTGTCCAGGTGCTGTTCCTCGGTGCGGGTCGTGCGTCGTGCTCACCCGGGTATAGAGTCGGGGGTCTGTAGCGCAGCTCCGCGGGAGTATAGCCTGGGCTGTACCGGACCGGAGTACTGTGCTGTCGTCGGGCGTGGTTCTCCTCCTCTTCCTCTTCGTCTTCAGTTAGGTCATCCAGTGCTTGTAGTCTCTGGTTTAGCCTCTCCACAGGATATGCTGCTCCTTCCCGGTTGCTAGGTCTCGCTTGGACCGGTGGGGGGAGGTGGTCTGTGGGGGGTATAGACCTCGTCTGTTGGTCAAGTTCAGGGTTGTTTACTCGGCTAGGGGATGCCGCCCTGGAGGTGTGTCTAGACGAGTTCCTGGAGCCTCTGGCGGAGGGAGAGGGTGTTGTCCGTCTGATCAGCTGTTCTATTAGTTGCGCTTGCTGTCTGTCGCGCTCTGCATCCCGTAGAGCACCAGCAGCTGCTCGCTGGCTGTCTGCTCGGTCTCGGGCCACATTCTCTTCCCTCTGAATGCGTCTTATTTCTAGACGTATATGCTCTTCTTCGCTCCGCTGCTGGATCTGCAGTCGGTCGCGTTCAGCAGCGGCGTTCAGGCTGATGAGGAAGGCCTGCTGTAGGGTCCTCTCTGCCTCGCTGGGAGAAGGCGGTTGTATAGGGGAGCCTTCCCTCGGGGTACTCCTTGCGGAGCCTTGGAGCTCTATCTCCACGGTGCTCTCCCCGTCTTCTTCCGTGCCGAGTTCTCTCTCGGTAGCGTTGTATTCCTCCCGGGACTCATCGGGGACTACTTCTTCAGTACTGGCGGGGTGTGAAGTCATGTCTGGTTCCCACTGGTCCCCACCGTGAACTTGGTCAGTTACATTAGAACCCGTAGGCCTCTATGGTCGGGGTAGTCTGGGCGTTGGGGTTAGACATACTTTTACTTTCTAGTTTTACCGCGTTTACTGTTAGTAGAAGACTAGGTTGTTGACTGACAGCGTAAGCCTCTAAGTACTGAGGGAGCCGTCGTTCGCGCTGCGGGCATTGGTTAGGAGGATCGTTTCGTGGAGTGTTCATCATAGGCCATTTCAATATTAATAACACTATATTAATATTACACTAATTACCATCCGGCTCGAAGGACCAATTGTAACTGAGGGGTACAATTCCCTGACTGTATTACTAGATATGATACTTACTACCACTACCTTTGTACTTAATATTCGGCCACCCAGTACTCGGCATAAATATATTATGATGAACACTGTCACGTAGATGAAACGGATCCAACACAAATGTACGAATTAGAAATAGGTCTTTATTTCTACACAGCGATGGTGTGTAGAGCAAGCACTTAATCAAATCAATCACATTTATGAATGGGAATTAGTATGCACTTTTATGGCAAGAGTATTCGTCGGTATATCAATAGAGAATGTCCAATCTCTGAAGGCGCAGGTGGTACATATACGACCTGGAATAGTTAAGGAATAATAGCAATGATACTTTAATGATTATAAAACTGAATACACTAGGGGGGAATTCCGGTCGCTTGTAAGACAACTGGAGAAGGGGGGGGGGTAGAGTCTGGCTGTATCCGTCTGGCCGAGGGTATCCTGGGAGAACCCACGGTTGTGCGGCTCGGTGCCTCAGCGATCCTCGATCCACAGATGAAAGCAGTTGGACTCTCTGTGGGCCGGCTTCCTTCGGTCCACGATGGAGAGACGTGAAGCGACCTCGTCGTGTAGAGCGTCTCCTCACCTGTCGTCCTCTCCGGGGGGGGGGTTTCCAACACACGGCAGTGTTGGTCTTTATCCATAGAATAATCACTGTATACAAAGCATAATCCGTGCCTGGGAAGGCGGGCTGTCGTCGGTAGAATAATCCGGTATGCAGGTCCACTCGCTCGTCGGCTCTGGGGCTCCTCGGGTGCAGCCTCACATGGGGTCGGCCACCCTGGATAAGCAGCCAGTTCTCTGCCCGAAACGATGGGGTACTGACTACGATAGTATTCTCACCGCACGAAGTACTACATATGAATAGACTATTATTAGCTTAATAGACTACGTCCAACTCGACGATATAGTGCCAAATATGACTATTCAAATATTAATATACACGATGTCTCAATACCGATGGTAGGCCGAACTTGGCCTTACTCCCACACGTGGCGTCGCGGGGAGGCTTTACGTCTGTCACTCTATTGGAGGGTAAGAAACTGGACTAAAAAGGAAGTCCTACTTTAGTAGCGCAGTATATATACGCACTATATATACTATATAGGCGGCACGGTGGTGTAGTGGTTAACACTGTCGCCTCACAGCAAGAAGGTCCAGGGTTCGAATCCCGCTTGGGGACCAGGTTTCCATGATGCCAGTTACCCAGGTGGGGTATCTCCCAGGCCTTTCTGTGTGGAGTTTGCATGTTCTCCCCGTGCTCGCAAGGGTTTCCCCCCCCGATAAGATAAACCCAATGGAAAAACATGCACAACAACAAGATCGCTAACGCTGTGGCGTCCTTGACGAAGACGGACAGGAGCACTTGGATTGGTCCCCTGGCGCGGCTCACGTGGCGCCTGTCTGCTCCCGGCTGCCCTTGGGGGGGAAGGACGACGGGATGGGTTAATCGCAGATACGCATTGTATGCATGGTTCGCATGTGTGCCAAATGATGACCTCGGAGCAGGTCCTAAATTATTATTATTATTATTATGAACAAATAGTACCGTTAGTGGTGCGGTAGCCAGATTCCTACGCGGAACTAGGACTTGTTCGTACATGTTGAGCGGTACGTTTGAACTGGGTCTGGGGGGTATGGCAGCCTGGCACCAAGGTCTCGACCAATAGCAGAATGGAGACTATTATGGGATGTTCAGTAGGCTAGAATGGATATTCAATGCATATTGTACAAGGAATATACAAGGGATATCAGGGAATATTAGAGAATATACAAATACAATTAAATATATATATATAAATAAATATATATATTCGGTTTAATCTGGCCCTTCACAACACTCAGCATCCCTGCCTCCTGACACATCAAAAAAAACAATGAAACGTTCCTGTATTATGCCTGCAGCATCGACATAGCGTACAGCTGGGCTTTGCAAGAAATATCTGTCGCCTCGTCTATCTGCCACGCAAAAAACGGCGCAGCTGCAATCTCACTTTTGATCTCATCTTGAACAGTTGCAGCTATAGCTTCAATCAAGTCATTTTGTATGGTCTTAGACAACCCAGAAAATACAGTGGCCGATTTCAAATGCGCAGCTAAAACATCATCATAACGGGACAGTAGTTCTATCATCTCTCTGTAGTTACCCTTATTATCAGACGTTAACGTCTCATTGTGCCCCCTAAATGCTTGTTCCTGACGACCCAATAATGACACAGAATCAATCAATCTTTTCATAATGTCGCGGTTTTTACGGACCGTGTCGTTATGCTTTGTCAACTGGAGACGCTTTCCTTCATCAAGCAGAGTATCAATTCTGACTGTTCCCAACAGACTTAATTGTACTTCAGCGCTGACGTGATCATTCGATTTCTCATGAATCCTTACAGACCTGTCGAAATTCAGTATATCCGCAAATCCTTCTCTTGCAAACTTTGAACACCCTATTCCAGCAGGAGACTTAAACATAATGCACGGCCAACAATATGTGCGGTTTGTTTGCATGCTCCCAGTTAACCACAACACTTTACTTAGCTGGTTGAAAACGGCGTTGTTTGCCCGACGCAAGTTGTTGACTCAAGTTGATCTTAGGTTTTGGTCTCCCGTCTGCTTTTACTCTTAGCTTTTCTTCATAGGAGAATGTGTGAAAAGATTCCTGTATGATCCGATCTACGATGTTTGGAGGAGCATCCATAATTCTTTGCAAAAATAATTTCCTATATTAGCCAGCTACAACAACAAGGAAGTTAGTTAGAACTACACTAGTCTTCAACTGAGATTTAAAAAAAAATATATATATCATCCAAGTAAACGATGCAGTGCACAACAATAAGTGAACAAGTGAATAAAGATCTTAAAATATGAATGATTATATTAGGCAAATTAATGTTCTTCTTCAGGCAAACAGATGATGCAACACAACGTTGACTAGTAGAACACTGACGCCAGTCCAGCTGCAGACTTCCAGGCACCACTTGCAGACAGTCTCTGATTGGATTTTGAAGGTTGTCAATCATTCAACCTCCGTGTAATATTGGATGTCAAGGGCTGTCAATCAATCAATCCTCCATTCAATGGCAAGAGTTTAACTGCACAGACCGTGCTTAGATGAAGTTAATAGCCTATTTTGATTCGCTGTTATATATTATTTATTTAACAAAGGGTCACACCTGTGAAGTTTTCTTCACAAATAATTACTGCAGGCAATACTGCAGTGCAGGCCTGCTCAGAGCTGTCAATTTTGGCCATTTTTGAAAAAGAAAAAAAATTCACTGGCATTTTTTTACAGAGGAAAACATTTACAATAAAAAAAAAATAATAATAATAATTAAAAAAAAATATATATATATATATATATATATTTGTTTATATATATATAGGTATATGTAAATTAATAATAATTATGAATTATGAGTGAATTTGTGTTTCACGTGTTGTCATAGAGAAACCTCCACTGCTGCATTGTCAATAAATACAACAATTTCTGCTTTCAATATTTCAGAAAACCAAACCACCAAAAAAATGTCTAATGGGCAGAACAATGACTCCCAGTTTGTAACCAATCAGACATGCATTTTGAAATGGGTGGAAAGGTTCTTTAATGAACAAGAAACAATAAAGACGTTTCATGAAACGTTACCTGTAGTGGCAAGTTTGTTTATTTTTGTGACTAGACTTGATGACAAGAGCGACAGGGCAAAGAGGCAATGAAAAAGAGTTTGTAATAACAGTGTTGAGTTCATTGAGGAAACAGATTTACGTTATTTTAAACTCTGTGGTCCAAATGATCAAAAACCTGTACACATTGTGATATTATTGATAGAGTATACATAAGACCTTTTTTATCTTTTATATTATCTACTATACTTTTCATTCTTGTATTTTTATCAATGAGGCAAGAACCATGTCACCGTCCATGTGAAGGCCAAAGGTCAGATTCTGTACATATAATGGAGGTCATTTTGTTTTGTCTGCTGGTCGCCAAGGGTGTAGGTGTAATGGAGGGTGCCGCCCATCTTCAGGTAGCAGTCGTGCTCGTGGGTGCCCATCTTGACAGGTCTCTGGCAGACACCCAGCTTGTCGTCAATGAGGATATCGCTGTCGAACACCTCCATCCTCAGAGTGTCCTTCTGCTTGGCCTTGACGTAGCTGAATTCCTCCTTCCACCAAGGGTTACGGTCATTGTTGTGGACGGACGTTCTTCCCAGGATGGTGTAGCCACAGAACACCTTCACGTAGCCGTCAGTGGTGCCCAGCAGGCCGGCTGGCAGGTCGCTGGCACGCAGGTTGAAGACCTTGAGCTGGGCGTGGGGTGTGGCCAGGGCACACAGGACCAGCAGGACCAGAGAGAGGCAGGACGCCATGGATTCAGAGAGATGGGGGGCTTGGTCTGTGGAGGGGAAAAGGAGGAGACATACATACATATATAAATGTATTATAATATACATATTGTACAATAGAGTTGCACCACTGCCAATACTACTACGTGGGATAGAGGCCTTGGACAGAATGTCCCCCATGTTGGCAGAGACAATAGTTGCTATTATGTGCAAACCAACAGTTATTACTGTATGTGATCATATTTGAGAAATAGATCATACAAATTTTGTAAATTGGAGTTTTATGGGTCATGTAAATGAGTATCAGTAGAACAGTAATATCATGGTTCATATATCATGTTTAACTACTCTACCATTGCACAGAAGTTAGTACAATCCACTCGCCCTTGAATGAATGAATGAATGAATGATGAATGAATGAATCAATCAATCAATCAATCAATCAATCAATCAATCAATCAATCAATGAAGGAAGGAAGGAATGAAAACTTTATTTAACAGATTGCAGAATGGGTAAGGCTCAATACACACAATTTTTAAGGGGATGCAGACCAGAGAAAGACTTTTGTCTTGTTTACATCAGGGTCCCCCATTTTCAATTCATAGCCCTTCTAAAAAATGCCAATAGTTTTACACATGTTTTTAGTACTTCATCCTGTGTTACTGTCTGCTAGCAGATGCTAGCAGTTATCTGACAACGGAGACGGTAAAGTAGGGTAAAGCACTAAAAATGTAAAACTGTTGGCATGTTTTAGAAGGCAGAGTGGATTGTACAACTTCACGGTGCCTTTCGAGTTCTGTTGCTACAAGGAAGGAGCACGAGAAAGACGGCTGGTGATATTTGGTTTTTGCAGCTCTCCACAAAACAATGATGCGTAGAGAACTGCGTAGCAGCATACATCCAACTTGTCAGTAGCAGCACAGCTGTCTGGATCAGGGGCTACACTGTTCCCTGAAAGGTGACATCAGTAGGCCTACACATGTATCTCTCTGTACAATATGATTCAAACTCGCTCACTGTGTGCATTTTATATCTGTGGATATCTGCTGACTCCTGTAGATGTTGGTATGTACTGCAATCCTGCACCTTGTGTCTCTACCTCTTTTATGTCATTATCAGTATTATTATTCTCTCTTTATTTTATTTGATGCATTTCTTTATTTTAATTGTGTGTTCTAATTTGCCTTTGTACATTATCTTCCAACTATTGCCATGTAGTGCTGTTGACACAATCTCCCCTCCAGTGGTAATTAAGTTCTCACTTATTTCTTAGCTATTCTTGCTTTAAAAAAAATTATAACTAGCCTCTCCCCTCTGAGGTAGCAACGACAAGCAGTTGGTCTTTTTCTCAAGCATCAACTAATGGAGGCTTGTTGTTTGTCCTGAAACTATGGAGAAATTGCATAATGTGTGGGAAGATTCTTCCCTCTGTGGAATAATATAATGATTCCCCAACTCCCTCATGTAAAGACATTCCCCTCCCCTTTCTCCCCAATCCTGTGCCCCCCCCCCCCACCCATTTGACCTATCAAATGGGACCACATCCCCCCCCTTTTAACTATATAAGGCTCCTCCCGAGAACAATCCAGGTCGCTACCTGGGTCATTCAGCTGATCACCTGGGGCGCGAGCCTCAGCCATTCTCTCTATGTACTATGTATATTTCTATCTGTCCAGTTAATAAACTTTGTTATTAACTGAACCTCGGTTGACTGAGAACATTCTTCTTCAGGATATCCATGATATCCCACACCTCCAACAGGTGGCTGAGGACCAACCTGTGATCCTCGACCAGGGGGTGCCCAAAACGTATGTCAGGAACCCTCAAATAGATTTTAGCCAAGAATCCACTGTTTTTAGGAGTTTGTACCGGGGATCATCATACTATCATCATCACACCATTCATTCATGATGATTAAGATTATTAGCGTTGTGGGTATTAGCGTTGTGCCTTGTGGGTGTGTGTATTGGACCCAAGCGCAGAGTGGAAGAGAGGAGACGGAATGCAAAGGTTGATGCTTCCAAAATAATGTCTTTATTTTGTAAACAGTGGATAACTGGTTGGCACGTAGCAAACAAGGAGGGTGAGACACGGAGTCTCCACAACCCGGTATGACGAGGAAATAAAAGGCGAGACAACACAGTCTCTGCAAAAGATAATACGAAACAAAAACACTTAAAGGGGGAAAACAAATGAGAGAAGCCAGTCTCCAGAAACAGGATAATATTATAATAACACGGCACTTGATGGTGCTGCGGTAGCACTCAGCAAAGTACATACACTCCGTAATAGTTCCGTACACAATAAGCAAGACACGATAAACATGGAACTCCAAGACGGGAGCGATAAGGGTAGCGTTTAGCAAGGGTACTCACATTAACAGTCAGTGAACGACTGACAATGTGAATCAGTAAACAAGGAGGATATGGAGCAGGGCAAACAATACACAGCAGATACCAATCGGGACAATCAGGGCAGAAGGACAGCGCTTTAGCTCCCAGGTGAGAGCAAGTCATGACCTAGAATGAACTAAAAGCAACATGAATGAACTGGTTCATACCAGTCCGTTTGACATGTGGGTTGCAAGTCATTCTTGCCTTTACACCAAAATGAAGTTGTACTTTTTTTTTTTCATAATCTTTTACCGTTACTGAAAATGTTGATATTTAATTTCTGCAGATCCAACACTGCCATAGGCTTCTAGTATCGTCTTCATAAAATTGTAGACACCATTAAAGCACCGTTGAGCAACCTTTCATATAGAGCTATATGCTAGCGGATAATCAGCTAAAATGAAGTAGCATACCACATTTTTCAGTAATGTTAAAAGATTATGAAGAATAAAGTCTGGCAGAAAGTATTCAACTTTCAAAGTATGTCAAACTACCATGACACTTTTTGTAAGAGTGAGTGGACTAATTGACAGGGAGGACAAGTGGAAGACAAGGACAGGGGAATGCAGGAGTAGGTCAGAATAAAGTCTTCCAGGTACCTGCACTCTTGATGTCGGTCTCTTGTCACTCTGTCTCACGCTGTGCTGACCCCCAGAGCCCACGTCTGAGTCGTCACACCCACCATCACATCTACTGTCCAAACCTGCAACACCCCCACGATTGTATAATGCAAAGATACCAATATCCTGTCATATGGAATTTTGGAAAAAACGCCTATACAAACCATTAGAAAATGGTGTGTAAAACACTTATTCTCTGTGGTATTGTTATCAAATTTGGACCTGTACTAGATAAGGCTTCAGGCTATGGACCCATTATGTTTTACAGGCCATACCTCTCAACTGGAGTCTATAAGAAGCATCTGTTTGCAAGATAATTCAAACGGAAGTAAAACATATCTTTATTTGTGTGTGTTCAAATCTCTGTAACTCTATTACAGCAGCACTCAGAGTGATTATTCCTCTCCCCCTTTCAAAAGAGACTATGTTCAAGAATAGTGACCAATTTACTTTGGGTATGCAAATCACTTTAGTTTTTAGTTAAATGTGCCCTAAGCTTAAGAGGTTAAGCTGGTTGAAGAATATGGCTTTTGGGTTTGGTGGTCTGTACAGCCCCAAGAGGGTAAAGGACATTTGGGGAGACAGAGTGATTTTCAAACCAATGCATTCTAATTCATTATCTGAGGACCAGTGAATCTGGGTGCAGTGAATATGGTCTTTAACATAAAACATCAGACCACCCCCTTTCCTTCAGATCTATCTTTTCAGAGACACGGGAAGTCTAGGTTGGATTCTAAAAGCAGATGTATGAACTGGACACTGTTTGGGGTGACACTACATTATGTTTAAGTGTCCCCCTAAAAGGCCTTTTGACACTTTTTGTGTCCGCATTTCTGGTCCTACTAGTTAGTAGTGATGGACAATAACACAGTGTGCTACCCGCCGGTGCAGTTTCATGTGGAGTTGTGTTTGGGGAGGTGGAGGTCTTGCTGCCTGGGACTAGGAGCTACATTTGGAACGTTGAGATGTTTCGGTGATGTTGCCAGGTTGAGTGTAATAATAATAATAATAATAACTTTATCTGTATAGCACTTTTCATACAGAAGTTGCCGTTCAAAGTGCTTCACACCAGTGAAAAATACAGACATAAGCGAGCATACAAAGATAAAAAAAAATATAGAGAGGTAGCAAGGTAAGGTAAATCACAGTGTTTCACATTAGGATCTAGCATCCCAATAGGCCTCTCTGTTCACAGTTCCATTCAGTAATACAAATAATAAAAATAGAATAGAGTATGATCATCTTGGAGTCCAGTAGAGGCATTTTCCTTCACCGAAGTCCGGACGGGTGTAGCCGTAGTAGGTCCTGTTCGCATGGCCGATTCCATCACCACACTCGGACTGCAGACGTTGGCAGCAGGATTAGGTGGGTAGTCATCGTGTTTACTTTGTGCAGGTTCGCTTTTTTACAGTGTAGATGACATCACATACAGATACATGTAGATGCCATCACATACAGATACAGTGTAGATGACATCACAGCCTGACATCACATACAGATACATGTAGATGACATCACATACAGATACATGTAGATGACATCACATACAGATACAGTGTAGATGACATCACATACAGATACATGTGCTTCCGTGATGTTTTTCCAACGTTTCTGGTAATGTTTTCACTTATAAAAAGCCTGTTTGGAAATCACCGGGCTGTGGTGATTTTTTACCCAGCGCGAGGGGCGCTTGACTCGGCATTCAACATGAGCTCTGCTACCCCAGCCATGCTAATGTTGGCTAAGGCCGGCTAACAAAAGCTAGCGCAAAAAACGACAACCAAAGTATGGTTTATAGTGTATTTTTAGCCACCTTATAGCATTTGTACATTTGTATGATAGTCTGTAATGCTCCCGTGAGTTTTGTCTGGACGTTTTAGTAATGCTTTTCACTATAAAAACATATTTCTAAAAGTCCGGAAGTGGATGAAAATGGCCGGGATTAGCCTTGAGCTAGCGATCTTTGCAGATGCATAATTGATGTTTTTATTTAGCGAATGGAATCTTTTCAAATGTTTATGAAACATAATGTTAGTTTATTCATTACTGGGCCTTATTCGATATATAATATATTTCATTGTATCGGCTCAGATCGGACAAAATAGGCAGATGGATGTGCGAGATGTGCGGTTCAAGACGCCGAGGGAGTAGAACAAGCTAGCGCGATCCAGGCAGAGGACATGGAGGAAGACAAGGCTCTAGGAAGAAAACGGGGTAAGTTTGAAGAAATATTTCAACGCACACATTAAATTATTTTATGAATTAATATGTAATATGTAAAAGAATCTTTTTTTTAATAATATTTCATCTCACTAATTCATTCCAAACTTTTTAACAATAGATGTGATTTCTAATCTGTCAGCTGTTCTATATTACATACACTCTCATTTTCCTGATACCAAGTAAGGAAAGTGCTTGAAAATTCATTTTTATCTTCCAAGTTCAATTTCAACAAGTTCAAGTTCATATGAATAATAATAATAATAATAATAATAATATATATTGAAATTATTTTATTGGGAAAACCACATTGAGATACAGTATCTCGTTTTCGAGAGGGTCCCACATTTTGTGCAATGTATTTAGAATCAGAACACATGACACACAACAACAACACAATTTTATAAATAAAGGACACATACAAAAACACAACAGAACAAGTACACATTGTAAGAGGATATGTCTCAATCTACATCATAATAGGCCCACTCCACGGCAGTCACATGCCGGTGCCACCGCAGAGCAAACAAATATGCTTACCCCGCGATGACACCGCCAGGCAGCCGCCGCGAGAAAGGCCCAACAAAACATTCAAAGGGTGAGTCGAATACAGGATGTAATGATAATGATGATAATCATACAAATATTTTATATCATGGGAAAGTCCTAGTTGTTAGCTTGGGGTGCATAGGAGACACACGGACTCACGGTTAGAAGAATATGTATCAACAAATGTGCATGTTTGTATTAATTAAGGGTTGTGCCATTATTACTATGCAAATGTAATAATTGTGAAAGATTTCCTGTAATGAGTTGTATGTGTTGTTTTCAAGCATCCTTGACATCCAAGGACAACGATGTAAATAAGTCATTGCGCCTTTTTCGTTCCTATCCTTGACAAAAGCAAATATGTGAGTAATGATCTGTATATGTTTTGTTGTCTAAAATAAATACCATACCATATACCATAGCTTCAAAATGGTACCAAATATGAGGTACTTTGAAATGCCCACTAACTAAATAATCCATCACAAACCCATGAAGGTCAAGCTCAGAATATGGTCATATATGGAACAATAGGTGTAAAAGTCCTTCGATACAGTAACTGTGTCAAGAAAAAGCTAGGAGACACTGGAAGGTGCTACGTGGGATTTTTCAGGGACATGTGTCATTCCACTTCCACCTGCATTGTCAATAAATACTACAATTTCTGCTTTCAATATTTCAGAAAACCAAACCACCAAACAATTTTTCTAATGGGCAGAACAATGACTCCCAGTTTGTAACCAATCAGACATGCATTTTGAAATGGGTGGAAATGTTCTTTAATGAACAAGAAACAATAAAGACGTTTCATGAAACGTTACCTGTAGTGGCAAGTTTGTTTATTTTTGTGACTAGACTTGATGACGAGCGACAGGGCAAAAGAGGCAATGAAAAAGAGTTTTGAATAACAGTGTTGAGTTCATTGAGGAAACAGATTCACGTTATTTTAAACTCTGTGGTCCAAATGATCAAAAACCTGTACACATTGTGATATTATTGATAGAGTATACATAAGACCTTTTTTTATCTTTTATATTATCTACTATACTTTTCATTCTTATATTTTTAATTCTATAAGAACCATGTCACCGTCCATGTGAAGGCCAAAGGTCAGATTCTGTACATACAATGGGAGGTCATTATGTTTTGTCTGCTGGTCGCCAAGGGTGTAGGTGTAATGGAGGGTGCCGCCCGTCGTCAGGTAGCAGTCGTGCTCGTGGGTGCCCATCTTGACAGGTCTCTGGCAGACACCCAGCTTGTCGTCAATGAGGATATCGCTGTCGAACACCTCCATCCTCAGAGTGTCCTTCTGCTTGGCCTTGACGTAGCTGAATTCCTCCTTCCACCAAGGGTTACGGTCATTGTTGCGGACGGATGTTCTTCCCAGGATGGTGTAGCCACAGAACACCTTCACGTAGCCGTCAGTGGTGCCCAGCAGGCCGGCTGGCAGGTCACTGGCACGCAGGTTGAAGACCTTGAGCTGGGCGTGGGGTGTGGCCAGGGCACACAGGACCAGCAGGACCAGAGAGAGGCAGGACGCCATGGATTCAGAGAGATGGGGGGCTTGGTCTGTGGAGGGGAAAAGGAGGAGACATACATACATATATAAATGTATAATATACATATTGTACAATGGAATGTCCCCCATGTTGGCAGAGACAAAGCCTTATCGTTCCTTGCCGCCACAGGAGATAAGTACGTAAAGACTGTAGCTCATAGTTTGCCGTGTTAAATTGTTATTGAAGGCTAAGCTTTCTCTGCGTCTATTTCTCCCTATTGTTTGCATTGTTCCTTTTTCATTTAGGCAGTTATTGGAGGCTAAGCGTTCTCCACTTCTATTTCACCGTTTATTGTACAGTTCGCTTATTTGTTTCATGCTGACATGTTTTGGAGACGAAGCTTTCTCCTTTTTTGTTTGATCTCGTTTGTGTCTGTGTTTATTCGGCGACTCAAATAAAAAGTATTATTTTGTTTTGGAAATCCACATCTGCATCCCGTCTCCTCTGTTCTGCACTGCACCTAGGTCCAACACGTTAACCTCTCTTCTGCACCTGGGTCCAACACGTTAACCTCTGTTCTGCACCTGGGTCCAACATGTTAACCTCTCCTCTGTTCTGCACCTGGGTCCAACACGTTAACCTCTGTTCTGCACCTGGGTCCAACACGTTAACCTCTCTTCTGCACCTGGGTCCAACACGTTAACCTCTCTTCTGCACCTGGGTCTAACACGTTAACCTCTCCTGTTCTGCACCTGGGTCTAACACGTTAACCTCTCCTGTTCTGCACCTGGGTCTAACACGTTAACCTCTCCTCTGTTCTGCACCTGGGTCTAACACGTTAACCTCTCCTGTTCTGCACCTGGGTCTAACACGTTAACCTCTCCTCTGTTCTGCACCTGGGTCCAACACGTTAACCTATCCTCTGTTCTGCACCTGGGCCCAACACGTTAACCTCTCCTGTTTTGCACCTGGGTCCAACACGTTAACCTCTGTTCTGCACCTGGGTCCAACACGTTAACCTCTCTTCTGCACCTGGGTCCAACACGTTAACCTCTCTTCTGCACCTGGGTCCAACACGTTAACCTCTCTTCTGCACCTGGGTCCAACACGTTAACCTCTGTTCTGCACCTGGGTCCAACACGTTAACCTCTCTTCTGCACCTGGGTCCAACACGTTAACCTCTGTTCTGCACCTGGGTCCAACATGTTAACCTCTGTTCTGCACCTGGGTCCAACACGTTAACCTCTGTTCTGCACCTGGGTCCAACATGTTAACCTCTGTTCTGCACCTGGGTCCAACACGTTAACCTCTGTTCTGCACCTGGGTCCAACATGTTAACCTCTGTTCTGCACCTGGGTCCAACACGTTAACCTCTGTTCTGGACCTGGGTCCAACACGTTAACCTCTCTTCTGCACCTAGGTCCAACATGTTAACCTCTGTTCTGCACCTGGGTCCAACACGTTAACCTCTGTTCTGCACCTGGGTCCAACACGTTAACCTCTCTTCTGCACCTGGGTCCAACATGTTAACCTCTTCTGTTCTCCACCTGGGTCCAACACGTTAACCTCTGTTCTGCACCTGGGTCCAACACGTTAACCTCTCCTGTTCTGCACCTGGGTCCAACACGTTAACCTCTCCTCTGTTCTGCACCTGGGTCCAACATGTTAATCTCTCCTGTTCTGCACCTGGGTCCAAAACGTTAAGCTCTCTCCTGTTCTGCACCTGGGTCCAACACCCTAACCTCTCCTTTGTTCTGCACCTGGGTCCAACACGTTAACCTCTCCTCTGTTCTGCACCTGGGTCCAACACCCTAACCTCTCCTCTGTTCTCCACCTGGGTCCAACACCCTAACCTCTCCTCTGTTCTCCACCTGGGTCCAACACGTTAACCTCTCTGGGGAAATACATTAAGTGGAACAGAGGGTGGAACAGGAAAAAAACGAAAATGACGTAACCACTACACCTCCCTATAAGGAGGGACTGACATCGAAAGGGTTGCTTCCTACAAATATCTAGGCATTACAGTGGACGAGAACCTTACGTTTAAATCTCACATAGACAAACTTGTGTCAAAGCTGAAGCTTAAACTCGGCTTCTTTTTCAGAAACAGGTCCTGTTTTTCACTTAAAGTGAGAAGTCACCTGATCTCGACCACCTTCTTACCACTACTCGATTATGGTGACTTACTCTATATGTATGCACCTGATCAGTACCTTAGAAAGCTTGATACTGTGTACCATTCTGCCTTACGCTTTGTCACGGGATGTGGAAATCGAGTGCACCATTGCACCCTATATACCATTGCAAGTTATCCATCTCTACAAATACGGCGATTTTCTCGATGGCTCTCTCTGGTGCACAAAGCTCTGCTTAAACTGGTTCCCTCGTACCTAAGTGTGCTTCTGTGCACAAAGCAATATAAGTATGCCCTTCGTTCTCAAGCTGTTCTAACACTGGAAGTTCCCCATATGAGAACTGAATTGGGAAAAAGGGCTTTTAAATATGTTGCTCCTTCATCTTGGAACAAGATACAGGAGGACCTAAAATTACCAGG
Organism: Notolepis coatsorum; assembly: GCF_963971535.1. Classification (NCBI taxonomy): domain Eukaryota; kingdom Metazoa; phylum Chordata; class Actinopteri; order Aulopiformes; family Paralepididae; genus Notolepis; species Notolepis coatsorum. Next base: position 99,454,934 of record NC_140168.1, on the reverse strand, counting down.
ACTGGTCACCCTCGGAGAATTCAAAGCCATTTTAAAATCCTACGAACTCAGTTCCCTTGGTCAGTGCAACTGTGTTTGATCATTTGCCTGTTTGATAACTTGCCTGAAATTGGAGCTTGATGTAAATGTTTTATCTGTATTTTATTGTGATGTTCTTTTTTATGTTTAAACTTTCTGCTGCCTTGCTTGGCCAGATCGCTCTTGAAAAAGAGATTTTAATCTCAATGATGCTTATCTGGTTAAATAAAGGATTTGATTGATTGATTGATAAGACCATAAACCACTCCGGCCCAACCTATCTCCATGACCTCCTCTCCCCTCAACTTGTGTCCATGTCACTCAGGTCTGGCAGCCAAAACCTCCTCGCCATCCCACGCACTAGGCTGTCGACCATGGGGCTTTTTCAGCACTGGGGCCGCGCCTGTGGAATCAGCTGCCGGGGTCCCTCAAGGCCTCAGTCTCCCTTGCTGCTTTCAAGGCCAGCCTTAAAACCCATTTGTTTTGCTTTGCCTTCCAATAGGGCCTGTTGGAGCCAAAATGCCCTTCTGTTTATTTAGTTTTATTTTAACTCACGGTGCAGAGGTTTGGCATTATCAGTCACCATGGCAACCACCACAGGGGGTGGTTACCCATATATACTGATCAGTGGGTGACGAGCCCCAGGTGCGCAAGGGGAATAGCCATACAGTTTTTGACCGTGTTCGAGATGTGCCGTATAGGTCGGCGGTCAGTGTTATTAGTAAAAAGAGTTTTTGTATATATATTTTGGTTGATAAGTCAATAAAAGGATTGGCATATCGAAAATGATAAGAGCTCTCTGGACATTGAATTCTTTAAGCACGCGTCTAACTCAAGCCAGTCCACTTGCCCCTCGCAGTAGGCTTATGTAAAGGAGTCTACATTAGTCAAAAACTAAGGCTCTTCGTTTGAAATGGACAATTGCCTTTGTTACTTATTGGAAGACGAGGATAATCGCGCTCGGCGCTCAAGATTCATTCAAACAGCTGATCAGCGAGACAGCGCGCTCTGCGCTCAAGATTCAACAGCTGATCAGCGGGACGTGTGGTCAGCTGTTTTGGTTCACCGTTTCGCTTGGAATTGCGCGGAACGTGGACAATCTGGACCAAGCTGCCCAGCACCAGCACCGTCGGGGAGCGGACGGACCGGGAGGAGCAGCTCACCACCGTCAAGGAGCGGACGGCATCACCTGCCCCAGCACCATTTGGGCGAGGGAACGGACCAGGGAGCTGTCCACGGTACCACCGTCAAGGAGCGGACGGCATCACCTGCCCCAGCACCATTTGGGCGAGGGAACGGACCAGGGAGCTGTCCTGCGCGCAAGCAGTTTATTGAATAGCGCTCGGACAAAGAGCGCTGTTTGATGTTGAATAGCGCTCGGACAAGGAGCGCTGTTTGAAGACTTTTCGAAGTTCAAAGAATAAAGTCAAACGGCCCCGACAGCGCTGCGCAACGAACAGGTATGTAGCGCGCTACCGGTATATCTTATATGGCCATATACAAAACAAATGTGTGCACACACAGGGTCAATTGAGAAAAATATAAAAATGGAAAATTCCAATGCATTGGTGGTATGGTTGTGCAACCCGTTCGTGTGTGTGTCTGTCAAGGTTTGGTTAGAACGTCATGTGATGATTAACTGTGGGTTTTGTTTATTGTGATTTAACCAAAGGTACCGTTTCATATTGAATCTGTTGGTCTTATATTGCTGAAATGAATTCTGATAAAGGTGTTCAGAATCCAACAGAGACCAGCGTTATGGTTGAACAGCCCGCCACGGCTGAAACTCATTGTAAAGAACCTTCATTGGTTGAAAAGTCACAGCCCACACCCACAGTGGCTAAAACACAGTCCGAGGTGGACACAGGTCAAATCACACACAATGTTGATACCGATCAGCAGGTCACAAAACGCAAGAGTAAATTAACACCAAAAGCCCTATCGGATAAAATTGACACATTACATAAATTACATAAATCTAAATTTAACCAGGCTTCTAACTTGCAAAAAACGATTTTGGGGTTAATGCAAAGTGGATGCAAACAGGAGGTGCAATGCGCATTTATGCAATATCTCCACATATGCAAGGAAGCAGAAGCAAACCAGGAGGCTCTGTTGCCAATAGTACCTCCTGAGGAAAGGGGAAAACATGACATTTGGTTCAAAGCCAAAATGATCAATGTCAATGACTTTATTGATCACATGAATGCATGGACAAAAATGACCAAACCTGTGGAAAGTGTTAATGAGGATGAGGAGGACGTGCAAAATCTAATTAATCCAAATGACAGCATTTCTAATGTGGGAAGTAAAAAATCTGCTCACAAAGGTCACACAAGGTCTGGTACCAGCAAGTCCAGCAGGTCCAGCAGATCTTCTACCTCAGCAGCTCGCTTACAGGCCGAGGCAGATAGAGCTTCACTTGTGATTCACGCTGCAGCGTTAAAGGATAAACACGCTCTGGAGGAGCAGGAACAAATGCTAAAAAAGGATAAACACGCTCTGGAAGAGCAGGAACAGATCCTGAAACACGCTCAGGAAGCCAAGGAACAGATCCTGAAAAAGGATAAACACGCTCTGGAAGAGCAGGAACAGATCCTGAAAAAGAAAAAGGAAACGATGGAGCTTGATGCACAATTGGCAGCTACCAACGCAAGAATAGCAGTATTACAATCCCCCAGTCACCAAGCTCTTTCACTCACACAGTCCGATGGAATGGACTCCTACTACAGGAAAGGAACAAGGTTAAAGGAACCCTCAGTCACTCTCAATCCTCGGGCAAAAGAATATACATCACTACCACAGCAACCATCTATGCAACCACCAGAACTGCAGCAACCATCTGCACAGCAATCATATGTGCAACAACCATCACTATGGAAACCACAAGCTATGCAACAGCAACAAGCACCCATTCAACAACCACCACCCTGGCAAATACCACAAGCTATGCAACAGCAACAAGCACTCATTCAACAACCACCACCCTGGCAAATGCAACAACCTATGCACTTGATGTAGCCAACACCCATTCAACAGCCCCCATTTTGGCAAAGACAACAATCTATGTTGTTACAGCCAACTCCCATTCAAACACAACCGCCATCTTTACAAAGACAACATGTGTCTTGGGATGGAGCACAGGACAATACAATCCACATGGAAGCTCCTGTGCAGCTAACGACCCCAACTGTAATTTCACCCCAAAGCAATGAAACCTCAGTTGTATGTAACCTATTAAAAAGGCAAAATGAGATAACAGCAATGCTAGTGGAGCAGCAAACCACTCACTTACTGCCACCAAGAGAGATTCCATATTTTGATGGGGATCCTCTGCAGTACAGAACCTTTGTCAGAGCCTTTGTTCATTGTGTGGAGAAGAACACGAGAAACAGAGGTGATTGTTTGTACTTCTTGGAGAAGTACACCAGGGGTCAGCCTAAAGAGCTTGTACGTAGCTGTCAACACATGGCTCCAGACAGAGGCTATGATATGGCAAAGTACCTACTTGAACAACACTTTGGAGATGAATATAAAATCACAGCAGCTTACATGGAGAAGATGCTCAACTGGCCGCTAGTGAAGGCTGAAGACATAAAATCTCTTCAAGCCTATGCTCTTTTCCTTCGGGAGTGCTGTAATGCTATGGAGAATGTCCAGTACATGAGGGAACTCGATATGCCAGCGAACATGAAAGTATTGATTTCAAAGCTTCCATACAAGCTCAGAGAGAATTGGAGAGTCTCTGTATGTTCGATAATGGAAAAACACCATCGCAGACCACAATTCATGGATATTGTCACATTCATTGAGCGCCAGGTAAAGATTGTCTCAGACCCAGTCTTCGGAGACATTCAAAATACACCACCAAGTACAGGAAGTAGACCTATGAACATGAACAGAATGAAGTCACAAATTAAACCCAAATTCAAAGGAGACAGTTTTGCAACCACAGTTACTACCATCGAAACCCCTGCAAAGCAAAGAAATGAATCTGCTCACAACACCAACACTTGTGTATGTTGCTCTAAAAATCACACTCTGGATCAATGTCCTCAGATGGAGGAGAAGACACACAGGGACAAGATTACTTTTATAAGGCAAAAAGGAATCTGTTTTGGCTGCCTTCGCATTGGACATCTTAGCAGGAATTGCGAGAAGCGCTTGACTTGCAAGGTGTGCAGCCAAAACCATCCCAGTGTTCTTCATATTAATCAGAAGGAGAGAGCAAGCAACACAAACCAGCCAAAGAAACCTTCGGTGAGTAACGCACAGATCTCTTTGCAAACATGTGGACAAACAGGGGCCGGAAGCAGCAATGGGACTCTGTCAATCTTGCCTGTACAGGTGAAGTCCAGCAAGGGAGACAAAATCATCACAACATATGCATTTTTAGATCCAGGCAGCACTGACACATTTTGTTCAGAATCCCTAATGAGAAGGCTGAACCTTACAGGAAGGAAAACACAAATCAGCTTACATACCATGGGTCCAAAGGCATCTGTGTCCAGCTACATACTGACAGACTTGGAGATCTCCAGCCTCACTGGGAAACAGTTCTATGACCTGCCCAAGGTCTACACCCAGAAGAGGATGCCTGTAACCACGAGTAACATCATTAGCCAAGAGGAGTTGGCTAAGTGGCCATACTTAGATGGGGTTGCCCTTCCTCTGATTCAAGCTGATGTGGAGTTATTGATAGGTACCAATGCCTCCAAATTGCTTGAACCTTGGGAAATTGTGAATAGTCATGGCAATGGGCCATATGCCATTAAGACCCTATTGGGGTGGGTCGTTAATGGTCCCCTATCAGGCTACAGTGAGCAGCGGAGTGAGAATGTCAACCCCGCTGCTATTGTTAATAGGATCTCTATAACAAATCTGGAGGAGTTGCTGAACAATCAGTACAACCATGATTTTAATGAAAGGTCATCAGAAGACAAAGAGGAAATGTCGAGGGATGATATGAAGTTCATGGAAATCATGACTGATTCATGCAAACTGCAAGATGGACATTACACCTTGGAGCTTCCCTTTAAAAGGAAAGAAGTGTCTCTGCCAAACAATCAGTTTGTTGCTAGGCAACGCATCCTTGGACTGAAAAGGAAGTTTGGGAGAGATGAGAAGTTCCACCGAGAATACACCAACTTTCTCGACGACGTAATCAGTAAAGGATATGCTGAACGTGTTCCTGAACATCAAGTGGAACGGTGTGATGGAAAAGTGTGGTACATTCCACACCATGGAGTGTACCATCCCAGGAAGGGCAATCTGCGTGTCGTATTTGACTGTGGAGCAGAGTATAGAGGAAAATCTCTCAATAAGGAGCTTCTACAAGGCCCTTACCTCACCAGCACCTTGTTAGGAGTCCTCACACGTTTCCGGCAAGAACCTGTAGCCTTAATGACTGATGTTAAAGCGATGTTCCATCAGGTCAATGTGGCACAGAAAGACAGAGATTTTCTTCGGTTCTTGTGGTGGCCTGACGGCGACGTATCCCAAGAACTGGTAGAATATAGGATGACTGTGCATCTCTTTGGGGCAGTGTCTTCTCCTAGCTGTGCTTGTCATGCCCTCCGAAAGACAGCAGAAGATAACCACAACAGTTTCCCTGCTGAGGTACTTGACACGGTCAACAGCAACTTCTACATGGATGACTGTCTTAAGAGCTTGCCATCAGAAGAGGAGGCTGTTAAAATGGTCAAGGATTTGACAGATGTTTGTCAAAAAGGAGGCATCCATTTGACAAAATGGATTAGCAATAACCGTGGAGTGCTGCTATCCATCCCAGAGGAAGACCGATCCAAGAATTTGCTTGACTTGGATCTCGACAGAGACCAACTGCCAGTGGAGAGGGCCCTTGGACTTCATTGGTGTGTTGATACAGACACTTTTAAGTTCAAGTTGGCACTCAAAGAACAGCCTCATACTCGACGTGGGATTCTATCGATGGTCAGCTCAATCTATGATCCTTTAGGATTTCTTGCCCCACTCACACTTCCAGCCAAGCTCATACTGCAAGATATGTGTAGGAGGAACTATGGATGGGATGATCAAATTCACCCAGTTCTCCAACAGCAGTGGACGAAATGGTTGAGAGACCTGGAAAGAGTGATGGCATTCAAAGTTGAAAGATGCCTCAAGCCGGCAGATTTTGGAGAAACCATTCGTGGTCAACTACATCACTTCTCTGATGCCAGCGAAAGTGGATATGGCACTGTGACCTATCTGAAGATATGGAACAACAGCAACAGGTGTCATGTCTCTTTTCTGTTAGGTAAAGCCAGAGTTTGCCCACTAAAGCAAGTCACCATTCCACGCTTGGAACTCACTGCAGCTGTTCTTGCTGTTCGTGTGGACACCATGCTCAGAGGCGAAATTCAGCTTTGCCTTGAGAAATCTTGTTTCTGGACTGACAGTACTTCAGTTTTAAAGTACATCAGAAATGAAGACAAGAGATTTCACACCTTTGTGGCAAATAGGATTTCTACCATCCGAAGAACATCTGAAGTCACGCAGTGGAGGTACATTCATACCACTCAGAACCCTGCTGACAAAGCCTCAAGGGGAGTTACGGTGGATGATTTGCTGACCAACAGAAGTTGGATTGAAGGCCCTGAGTTTCTTTGGAAACCAGAGGAAGAGTGGCCAGATAGTATCTTGGAGTACAACATTGCTGCTGATGACCCTGAGGTCAAAAAGGATCTCGCCATCAACGCAGTAATTGTCGATGCACCAAGTGCCACACACCAACTGATCACCTACTTTTCTGACTGGAAAAGGTTGAAAAGGTCCGTTGCTTGGATCCTGAAATTACGAAAGACTCTATTGGAGATGAGTCGTAAAAGAAGCCAACTGAGTCATGAAGATGCAGACAAAGTGGAACAGGAAATGCAACAAAGTAGAGCTGCATTGGGAAACCAGAACTTAACACCAGATGATCTTTCTACAGCTGAGTCTGCCATCATTCGCTTCACTCAACAGCAAAGGTTCCCTGATGAACTTGCTGTGTTGACATCTGGAAAGGGTGAAGTAAAGAAAGACAGTCCCATCTATAAACTGGACCCCATTCTGGAGGATGGCTTGCTTAGAGTTGGAGGGAGGTTGAGTAGGGCAGCAATGTCTGAGGAATCTAAACATCCTGTTATCCTCTCGAAAGACCTCCATGTATCGACTCTCATACTAAAGCACATCCACGAACAGATGGGTCATGGTGGGAGAAACCATGTTCTCTCCAGATTGCGCCGAAAATATTGGATCACTAGTGCCAATGCAGCAACAAGAAAGGTCCTGTCTGACTGTGTCTTCTGCAAACGCCATAGAGGAAAGTTGGGTGAGCAGAAGATGTCAGACTTGGCTCTAGAGCGAATCGTTGCTGATCTTCCTCCATTTACCAATGTTGGAGTTGATTATTTCGGCCCGATTGAGGTCAAGAGGGGACGTTCCTTTGAAAAGCGCTATGGAGTCATTTTCACCTGTATGGCAAGTAGAGCAGTCCATTTGGAAGTCGCTTATTCATTGGATACGGACTCCTGTATAAATGCTCTACGCAGGTTTGTTTGTAGAAGAGGACCCATCTCTCATTTAAGATCGGACAATGGAACCAATTTTGTTGGTGCTAAAAGAGAGTTGAGGGAAGCTCTCGCTGCTTTAAACCACAGCAAAATACAATCAGCTTTTCTGGAAGAAGGAATTCAGTGGAGCTTCAACCCACCAACAGCTTCTCATCATGGAGGTGCATGGGAGCGCATCATACGGATGATTCGACGAATACTAACATCAGTTCTACACCAGCAAACCTTGAATGACGAAGGATTTCATACAGTGCTGTGTGAAGTCGAAGCCATTCTTAATGATCGCCCCATAACTAAGTTGTCTGGAGATCCCAACGATCTGGAAGCTCTCACTCCCAATCACATTCTCACAATGAAAAGAATTCCAATCTTGCCACCTGGATTGTTTGAGAAGTCTGACCTCTACCTCAAAAGGAGATGGAGACAAGTCCAATACATCTCAGACCTTTTTTGGAAACGCTGGCTGAGAGAATACTTACCTTTGCTACAGGAGCGGCAGAGGTGGAGTAAGGAGAGACGAAGTCTTGTCCCTGGAGACATTGTATTGATCGCAGACGCTACAGCTCCACGTGGTTCCTGGTTACTTGGAAGAGTCCTGGAGACCTATCCTGACAGGAAAGGACTGGTGCGTTCTGCACGAGTGAAGACAAAAACGAGCACACTGGATAGACCAGTAACTAAACTTTGCTTGCTTCAAGAAGCTGCAATTTAAAGCTTCTAATTCAAATAATTGTTTTTTGAGTTCTTTTGTATACATTTATTGGCTCCATTATGTAAATATTATTTTGAATTGTTCCTGGCCTCCTGCCATTCTCAATTAGGGGCCGGTGTGTTGGAGCCAAAATGCCCTTCTGTTTATTTAGTTTTATTTTAACTCACGGTGCAGAGGTTTGGCATTATCAGTCACCATGGCAACCACCACAGGGGGTGGTTACCCATATATACTGATCAGTGGGTGACGAGCCCCAGGTGCGCAAGGGGAATAGCCATACAGTTTTTGACCGTGTTCGAGATGTGCCGTATAGGTCGGCGGTCAGTGTTATTAGTAAAAAGAGTTTTTGTATATATATTTTGGTTGATAAGTCAATAAAAGGATTGGCATATCGAAAATGATAAGAGCTCTCTGGACATTGAATTCTTTAAGCACGCGTCTAACTCAAGCCAGTCCACTTGCCCCTCGCAGTAGGCTTATGTAAAGGAGTCTACAGGGCCTGTTTTTTTTTATCTGCTCCTGTTTTGTTTATTTTATTAATTTTAAATGTTTTTATGTTTTAAACCTTTTTATTCTTATCTTTTTATTTTATTCATTTGAATGTTTTCTTGTTTTAAACCTTTTTTCTATCTAAACAAATCGTCCCAACAGGAACTCTACCACAAATGCCAGCCAAATACAAATTCCAAATGCCAGAAAAATATCAAGCACATACCAATTTAACCACACTAGGCCAAATTACAAACAAATCAATGTCTAAGTGCTACAAAAGGTCCTCCAAACGGCTTGAGCCCCCATATATGACGAACCATAAGAGGTTTGTCATATAAAGGAAGTCAAAACGTGTGAAACAAAGTTAACAAAGATGATTTACTTAATCATATATAAACAAATAATAATCGAATTAAACAACAGAGGTATGTAACAGAATGGACAAGGATCCCAAGATGATTCACTTGGTGGCTGATACAACCTGTGGTGTCTGAAGTGGGAAAGCAGATGGGAGAAGCAGACAAAAGGGTTAGACAAGGGAAACATATATACTGTGTGTGCAGGCAGCTCTCTGCACTGCACAGGTGATTCAAATTGGGGTAACGACCTACCCACTCCAACCTGCTCTTTGAGTCAGAAGACTCCCCATTTGCAGGTAGAGTGGGGGTCGTCACAGTTCTCCACCTGGGTCCAACACGTTAACCTCTCCTGTTCTGCACCTGGGTCCAACACGTTAACCTCTCTCCTGTTCTGCACCTGGGTCCAACACCCTAACCTCTTCTTTGTTCTCCACCTGGGTCCAACACGTTAACCTCTCCTCTGTTCTGCACCTGGGTCCAACACGTTAACCTCTCCTCTGTTCTGCACCTGGGTCCAACACGTTAACCTCTCCTCTGTTCTGCACCTGGGTCCAACATGTTAATCTCTCCTGTTCTGCACCTGGGTCCAACATGTTAACCTCTGTTCTGTTCTGCACCTGGGTCCAACATGTTAACCTCTCTCCTGTTCTGCACCTGGGTCCAACATGTTAACCTCTCCTGTTCTGCACCTGGGTCCAACACGTTAACCTCTCCTCTGTTCTGCACCTGGGTCCAACACGTTAACCTCTCCTCTGTTCTGAGCCTGGGTCCAACACGTTAACCTCTCCTCTGTTCTCCACCTGGGTCCAAAACGTTAACCTCTCCTCTGTTCTGAGCCTGGGTCCAACACGTTAACCTCTCCTCTGTTCTGCACCTGGGTCCAACACGTTAACCTCTCCTCTGTTCTGCACCTAGGTCCAACACGTTAACCTCTCCTGTTCTGCACCTGGGTCCAACACGTTAACCTCTCCTGTTCTGAGCCTGGGTCCAACACGTTAACCTCTCCTGTTCTGCACCTGGGTCCAACACGTTAACCTCTCCTGTTCTGCACCTGGGTCCAACATGTTAACCTCTCCTATGTTCTGCACCTGGGTCCAACATGTTAACCTCTCCTGTTCTGAGCCTGGGTCCAACATGTTAACCTCTCCTCTGTTCTGAGCCTGGGTCCAACACGTTAATCTCTCCTGTTCTGCACCTGGGTCCAAAACGTTAACCTCTCTCCTGTTCTGCACCTGGGTCCAACACGTTAACCTCTCCTGTTCTGCACCTGGGTCAAAAACGTTAACCTCTCCTCTGTTCTGCACCTGGGTCCAACATGTTAACCTCTCCTGTTCTCCACCTGGGTCCAAAACGTTAACCTCTCCTCTGTTCTGCACCTGGGTCCAACATGTTAACCTCTCCTGTTCTGCACCTGGGTCCAACATGTTAACCTCTCCTGTTCTGCACTGAACCTAGGTCCAACATGTTAACCTCTCCTCTGTTCTGCACCTGGGTCCAACACGTTAACCTCTCCTCTGTTCTGCACCTGGGTCCAACATGTTAACCTCTCTCCTGTTCTGCACCTGGGTCCAACACCCTAACCTCTCCTCTGTTCTGCACCTGGGTCCAACATGTTAACCTCTCCTGTTCTGCACCTGGGTCCAACACGTTAACCTCTCCTGTTCTGCACCTGGGTCCAACACGTTAACCTCTCCTGTTCTCCACCTGGGTCCAACACCCTAACCTCTCCTCTGTTCTCCACCTGGGTCCAACACGTTAACCTCTCTGGGGAAATACATTAAGTGGAACAGAGGGTGGAACAGGAAAAAACGAAAATGACGTAACCACTACACCTCCTTATAAGACCATAAACCACTCCGGCCCGACCCGACCTATCTCCATGACCTCCTCTCCCCTCAACCTGTGTCCATGTCACTCAGGTCTGGCAGCCAAAACCTCCTCGCCATCCCACGCACTAGGCTGTCGACCATGGGGCTTTTTCAGCACTGGGGCCGCGCCTGTGGAATCAGCTGCCGGGGTCCCTCAAGGCCTCAGTCTCCCTTGCTGCTTTCAAGGCCAGCCTTAACACTTTGGTTGCCTAAGGTTAAATTAATGATATACCATAGATTGCCAGCGCTATTTGTCTATGGAGAAAGTCCCCTTCTTTGCAGGGCTATAACTTTTTAAATTCTATTGCTACATTGCCATTATTAGGGCCCATTCAAAGTCCTATATGTATTGTTCATTGTGTAGCAACGTTAAACTTTTTCATTCACATATTCATAGTAAAGTATGGTCTAATGTATAAGTATGTTTTCATCTCTTTCTGCAGCTTTCTCCAGAACGTGATATATAGCCCCAAATGCATTATATTGATGATGAAATACAGTTTGATGGCAATCAGCGCGATATAAAAAATTCCAACTAGACGTACTTCTAGAAGTTACTACACGTCATCTGATGTTGACCGGATGGGCGAGGGGGCGTTTATAATTCCGTGGGCAGCGTTATACCAATCATCTAATGTGGGTCAAATGTTGATAATATCAGTTATTATCGAAGACGGTAACGTTACACGCTGAAACTCACCCCAGTCTCCGCGCGCCGTTGGGCGATCATCGTCGAGTAGACATTTTATCATTATGGGATATATTATTACCCGGTCCATCTCCAGCTTGTATAATGGTATATACGTCCAAATCATGTTGTTTATCGAGTTATTGGCAATCGATCGCTATGTAGTGTGACGAGCTAGAGTGCCGGAACCTATCCCGAGTGGCCGGAAGCAATACGGACATCTAGCACAACCTCTACTGCGCTTCCTGTTAAGCGGTTGCGCGATCGGCCACCAGATGGCGCTCCTGAACCGCCAGAGAGCTCAGTGGGTCCTGCTGGTGTATCTCAGGCCAGCGGAGGGACATTATGAATCCGATCGCAGATTTTTGAAATATTGATATAAAGACGACGTACAGCGTCCCCCGGCAACTTTAGCATGGCCAGCAAAGACGTCTAAAGACGGCTCCCGGCAGTCAAAGTGTTAAAACCAATTTGTTTTGCTTTGCCTTCCAATAGGGCCTGTTTTTTTTTATCTGCTCCTGTTTTGTTTATTTTATTCATTTTAAATGTTTTTATGTTTTAAACCTTTTTATTCTTATCTTTTTATTTGATTCATTTGAATGTTTTCTTGTTTTAAACCTTTTTTCTATCTAAACAAATCGTCCCAACAGGAACTCTACCACAAATGCCAGCCAAATACAAATTCCAAATGCCAGAAAAATATCAAGCACATACCAATTTAACCACACTAGGCCAAATTACAAACAAATCAATGTCTAAGTGCTACAAAAGGTCCTCCAAACGGCTTGAGCCCCCATATATGACGAACCATAAGAGGTTTGTCATATAAAGGAAGTCAAAACGTGTGAAACAAAGTTAACAAAGATGATTTACTTAATCATATCTAAACAAATAATAATCAAATTAAACAACAGAGGTATGTAACAGAATGGACAAGGATCCCAAGATGATTCACTTGGTGGCTGATACAACCTGTGGTGTCTGAAGTGGGAAAGCAGATGGGAGAAGCAGACAAAAGGGTTAGACAAGGGAAACATATATACTGTGTGTGCAGGCAGCTCTCTGCACTGCACAGGTGATTCAAATTGGGGTAACAACCTACCCACTCCAACCTGCTCTTTGAGTCAGAAGACTCCCCATTTGCAGGTAGAGTGGGGGTCGTCACAGTTCTCCACCTGGGTCCAACACGTTAACCTCTCCTGTTCTGCACCTGGGTCCAACACGTTAACCTCTCTCCTGTTCTGCACCTGGGTCCAACACCCTAACCTCTTCTTTGTTCTCCACCTGGGTCCAACACGTTAACCTCTCCTCTGTTCTGCACCTAGGTCCAACACGTTAACCTCTCCTCTGTTCTGCACCTGGGTCCAACACGTTAACCTCTCCTCTGTTCTGCACCTGGGTCCAACATGTTAATCTCTCCTGTTCTGCACCTGGGTCCAAAACGTTAACCTCTCTCCTGTTCTGCACCTGGGTCCAACACATTAACCTCTGTTCTGTTCTGCACCTGGGTCCAACATGTTAACCTCTCTCCTGTTCTGCACCTGGGTCCAACATGTTAACCTCTCCTGTTCTGCACCTGGGTCCAACACGTTAACCTCTCCTCTGTTCTGCACCTGGGTCC